>NC_084804.1:32577952-33284452 GCF_963583255.1 Pyrus communis
AACCTTACATGCATTAGTATAGTGCATCCAATTTTCCCCATTTGAGGATGCATTTGAATTTGGAGACCAGCTGTTTTCGTTTTCTTTTGATACATAATTTATCTGACTTTAAAACCTATTGAAAAGTGTTTTTTTTTTTTTTTTTTTTTTTTTAACAAACGATATTATCACCTATTGAAAAGTGTTAAAACCATTCTTTCCTAACTTTAGTGAACAGTTATGATATTGTTTCCCTCTTTGCAGGGTACGTACTTGTATTTTTTATTTTATTTTTGTTTATTTCTCATTTTCAAGCATTTCCCTTTGAGAACTGTCTGTGTCCGGCAAATAGGTAATAAAGGGTTAGTCTAGTTTACATGTTTATGTAGTCCTATACTATAGCATTGCGTTTGGAACACGACTTCTGTCAAGTTTTTCTCAATCGGCACTACATAGGAATAGCATTGTAATTGGAAATGATTAGACATGAGGAGTTGGTGCAACTTCTGTCAAGATACATGATATCATTCTTGTAGTTTGAACAAGATCTCGTAGTTTTATCTGCAAACAAACAAGTATATTCTCCTTATGGGGAAAAGTGCATATGATGAAAGTACAAATATGTAGTTGTCTCTTGTTCCTTTGGAGTAACATGCAGATTTGGTCAATCTGTCATACATTCATAGTTATTTCCATTTCTCAGATTTGTTGAATTGCTTCAAAATTTCTTACTAAGTGTGTGAATCTTCACAGGGCTTCTGCCATATTTGTTGGTGTTTATGAACCTACAAAGCAGAAACTTCTGAACGCATTGCCAGAAAACCTTAGTGCTTTAGCTCATTTGGTATGTTACCCAATTTTGAATGCACATTAACTAACAATCCTTAATGCTAGGAAACATAAATTACTTCACAAAGGCCATTGTTATTTAAATAGGTATTAAGACTTCAATCAGACTGCAGGTGCCATTGCAGGTGCTGCTTCTTCTGTTGTACGAGTTCCAACAGAGGTAGTTAAGTTGTTTTGTTTCTGATTTCCATCAATTAGTTATTTGTTTCTTCCCCTTGTTACCATTTTGACTATTCCTAGGTTGTCAAGCAAAGGATGCAAACCGCACAATTTTCCTCAGCCCCAGATGCTGTCCATCTTATTCTTGCTAAGGAGGGTTTCAAAGGTCTTTACGCGGTATGTCACCCGTAGTGCTCTCCACTCTAAATTTCTCTGAGCCAAGTTTGAGTCTGAGGTTTCTCTTATTTAGTTTAAACTTTAACCTATAACAAATGTCCCATCTTAGTTAACAACAAATCACTTATCTTGAAACAAAGGTCGTATGTTGTGTATACAACTTTTACAATCAACGGATTCGCTCATTATAGTATTTGCTTTTAGCTTGTGAAAAGGCTTTGGTTCTTATGCCTTGATGTCTTTGTGTGATTGCAGGGGTATGGATCATTCCTACTGCGAGATTTACCATTTGATGCTGTTCAGTTTTGCATCTATGAGCAGCTTCGAATAGGATTTAAACTAGCGGTAGGATAAGAGTATATTTATAATTGTTAATGGAGATGTTCAAGGAATTCTTGAACCGAGTTCAAATATGCTATTAGTTAAAAGCTAAACACATTTTCTATACAAAAAATAGTAAGCTTTAGCTATGTTAACTCACCACTAGAAATCATTTGATTGCTACCCATAAAGTTTTTTGCAGCTTCATTTTTTTCCCTCAAAACATTTTGGTAGCTGATCTGCATTGCAATACATGGGTTGTGTCTATGAGTGTGTGATTGAAAAACATGATTCAAGTCTAATTGCATTGTTTGGCCATGTAGTTTGGACTTGATTCCATTCTCGTCCCTAAAGTTTCAGTCTTTGCCATTTTATTTATTTCTTCTGCATTGGAATATACATGGATCTGTCACTGTGTGTCCTGGAAAAATGATTAGAATCTGGCTTCCCTGTAGGCACGAAGAGATCTGAAAGACCCTGAGGTTGCTTTAATTGGTGCTTTTGCTGGTAACATAACATCATACATTTTCTGACTTTAGATTGGGTTCTTTGGACTTTCTGCCCGCTATTCTCTACTCTTCACCATGTAATTCCTATGGGATTTATACTTCTGTGTGTATGCATGAATGTTTGTATGCATTACTTTATACACATATCTATAATGTAGGCCTCACTCACCTTATCTGTTTTCTAGGAAGTCATTTTGGGTAGCTGTAGAGTCGTCCTTCAACTTACATAAAGACTATCTCACACAAACTCCTACCCTGAATGCCATTGTAATGATATGTTCGTCCTCTTAAATTCTGATGTATCATTTAATAAATTTAGTTATATAAACAAGCTTTTGAAGATAGAAAGAACAAGAAAATTCTTAGTTAAGATGATATTTTGCATGCCAACTTGTACTCTGTATTAAGTACACCATAACCAGTCCACTCATGCTTATTGGTACTTATGTAACTTGCATGTGTTTCAACAAATAGAAAAAGTAACTTGCATGTGCTAGGTTAATCATCTCATAATAATGCAGTGTTCAATGAAAAGCCTTTCAGTTTACTCTCTCTCTAACTTGCAGGTGCAATAACTGGAGCTATAACTACTCCCCTTGACGTGATAAAAACGAGATTAATGGTTCAGGTATTAATGTGCATTTCTGTTTTTAGATTGAATTAACTCTGTTTTAACTTTCCTTTCCACCGTGCCCTTTGCTTCTTAACTTTTGCAGGGATCAGGAAACCAGTACCAAGGAATTTGTGATTGTGTTGGGACCATAATGAGAGAAGAAGGAAGTCGTGCTTTTTGGAAGGTATAACAACTGACCATTCCTTGCTACTGAAATTTAACTTGATAATTGTCTTATTTTTTACTTTATTTTAATGAAGAACATCTCCAATTGAGATGTCAAAGTCAAATGTCTAGTTTTTGTTTAAAGGCTTATGTGGCAAATTGACATAGATGCCAAATCAAGCTGGGAATCGGCGTCATTGCTGGAATGCAAGAAACATCTTTTGTGTCTGTTGGGAGTCTCCGCTGTAGAATTGGCTCCTCGGATTGAGAGGCTCTAAGAAATCTAATTTTCTAAGGGCTTTATATTGAAGACTTTTAACCAATGTCTCTCCTTTCAGTTCAGCATCCCCATAGATTTCCTATCTTTAATTCTAGGGTTATATTTGGAGTTTACTCTCCCTTCCCTCTTCTCATTATGCTTTCATTGCTTGTCGGATACATTATGTTTGTTTATTCGTTTCATAATAATTGGAAGACTAATTGATTTCGGACTTCTTGATATTTTCTATGATCTTTGCGCGTTGACAAGTAGACGGTTGGGATCATTGAACTGCGTTGATTGTTGGGCCGGCAAGCAATTCCTTTCGATGAGAAACAAAAGGAACCCGTATTAAGCTTCTCTTGTGGTATTTGATGCAGGGTGTTGGACCACGAGTTTTGTGGATAGGTATTGGGGGTTCAATATTTTTCGGTGTTCTTGAAAGGACAAAGCAAATACTTGAGGGAAGGCGCCCCAGGCATCACAAGTCTTGACTCTTCCGAGCGGAACTGACTGTAGCAGATTCCATACAGAGTAGGGACTGAGTTGAGAAGTAAGTCGCAGTTTGATGCCAACATTGGTGCTTGATGAGGGTCCGCATATCAACCATTCCACCACTATCAACCATTCAACTACCACTATCAAGCTTATCTACCCTATCAACCATTCCACCACCACCGTCACAGTTTTTTAATCTTCATTACTTTTTTATTGTTGTGTTAAGCTTGTTTTTTTAGGGATAGTTTGGTATTGTTGCGCTCTTTTAAAAAATGGAACTGTAAAATAAAGTTGTTAAATGTTTGGTTAACTTTTCTTCTTGTAAAAGTGCATTTAACCAAAAATAAAATGTCTTAAGTGTTTGGTAAACTATTATAAAAAATCGTTGTGAATATGCTAAATGACTAAAAATAATATAGTATTGAATGTGATATAATAATTGCCAAAGAGAATAATGCAAGAGCAAAGATTTGAGTTTTGTAAAATATGCTGGGTGTATATTGTTATTTGAAAATTTCATTAAATGTGCACTATTCACTATGCTTTGAAAAAAAAAAACTTTTTGGAGAAGCATGGTAGACTTTGTTTTTGCTTTTTACTATTATTGGCAGCAGTTTTAAAAATAAAATAAAAAAATTTACCAAACACATATGATGTTCCAAAACTTTTTAATAGCTGTTTTTTTTTTAAGCACAATCCCATACTAGCCCTCGATGTTTACACTAAAGGCCGTTGGGCGAAAAAAAACTTTTTAATAGCTGTTTTTTTTTTTAAGCACAATCCCATAATAGCCCTCGATGTTTACACTAAAGGCCGTTGGGCGAAAAAATTGCCATCAATCTCACCATCTACGACATTTGAACTTGAAACTTTTTATTTATATGTGAAAATGAACACCACTAAATCGTAATACTAAGTGACAAAGATAGCGGGTTAGATATAGAAGAAATGTACCCAAAAAAAAAAAGATGCATAAAAAGAAAACAAAAAACTATTTTATGTTGTGCAAGTACTTTTTTCACATCTCAAGCATAAAATATATAAAAATTAAAAATTAAAAACTGAAAACAAAATAATTATAGTAAAAAGGCTCAAAAAGTCTAATCAGGGAATTGAATCCTTGACCTAAAGCTAAGAGCACGACTAGTGGTTAAGAGTTTAATATTTAAATCCTGGAAAATACCAGCTTCAGAGGTAGGTGTACGATTTGATGTGAGATTTAAGAATTGATTACAATATTTATTTGTCATTTGTCAGCACCAGGGAAATACTTTACTCAACAAGATGATGCCATGAATGTTATTTTATTCTTGTTTTTATTTTCCGTGTCGGATTTAACAACCAAATGCGAGGAATATTTTCTGAAGACTTTTCTACTCCTAACTTTCGCTTAAGAAAAGTAGTTTGCGTGTAAAACAGAGGCATCGAAATTTTCTTGGTTCTAGTCAATTACCAACTTGTATCAGACTTTCCAAAATAGTAAAAATACTCAAACCTCAAATCAGTATACATAGGGTTGGTGCTATCCACACGTCAATTTTTACTTTTTACAAACTTCTCTTAATTTTCAATCATCAGATTGAATAAATTAAAAAAAATTAATGAATAAAAACTGACAGAAGTGCGTTAAAGGTAAAATGAACAATATATAAGGCTGCTATGCATGTAATTTAGTAGAGAGCTAGGTGAGTAAGCATATATGGGTAAGGCACAATGCTCCTATGTTGTTATCCTAGCGTGTTCTTTACTTGTTAATCTATTGGTGGTTTTTAAATCAATCTATACGGATGGAGAGTGGGCGCTGAGTTGGACCAAAAGAGCAGCAGAACAAGCTGAGCAGGTGGCAGCCATCTGTTGCTCAGGCCATGGAAGAGCCTACTTGGACGGCTTGGTTCTTGATGGAAAGGAACCTGTTTGTGAGTGCAATTCCTGCTACGGAGGCCCTGACTGCTCTGAGTTTACAACTGATTGTGCAGCAAATGCTGAAAGGTTCTCTCTCTCTCTCTCTCTCTCTCTCTCTCTCTCTCTTCCCCCCCCCCCCCCCCAACCCCCCAAAAAAATATGGAGCGTGAACTTGAGCTCTGTGATTGTTTTTGTATAAAACATATATTTTCGGGTGTGCCTTTTCTGATTTACCATTATGTTTGATATGTAATGTTGTTTTTGCAGTGGGAATCCATATTTCTTGGAGCCATTTTGGATGCAGCATGCAGCTAAAAGCGCAATTCTAGTAGCTGGGTGGCATAGAATGGGGTATTCCTATCCTGATGACTCTTACATATCAACACAGCTCGAGGCGAGCATCCGTAAATTACATGCCGTTGTTGGAAATGCGGTCACTGAAGGAAAATATTTTGTTTTCGGAGCTGGCTCAACGCAACTTCTCAACGCTGCAGTTCATGCACTCGCTCCTGAGAATTCCTCCTCACCTGCAAGTGTTGTTGCTTCAATTCCTTACTACAAGGTTCGATCTCAATTACTTCTGAATTTGATGCAAGTCTTTAAAATTTTTCATTTCTATGGTACATGGAGGAGAAATATATATAAGAGAAATGAAGAAAACCGAATAGTGGGGAGGAAACATATCCTTTTATTAACGATAAGTTGGACTCGTAGTTTGATCTCGGTTTCAATCTGGTCGCTGTAGCTTTAGTGGTTTCAATCAAACTCTCCTAGTTTCATGTTGGTTAAAAATTTTAAACTTCAGTTATGTTTAGTAACGGTGTAGTCATCTGAAAATCATATGTACAGTTTTACCGTCAAGAAAATTGAACGAACGGGTTGTAACTTTGAACTGAGTTGAAGCTAATAGTAAACTACAAGAACGAACGGGTTGTAAAAGTACAAGAGGATGAAGTTACTGCTAATTAACTTGTATTGTGACAAGTTTGAATTTGATGCATACAGCTTTACGAGACCCAAACGGAACTTTTCAGATCACTGGACTATCTGTTTGAAGGAGATGTATCATCATTGAAGAACATTTCAGATGCCGATCACGTTATTGAGTTTGTAACCTCACCAAACAATCCTGATGGGAAGCTGAATAAGGCAGTTCTTCATGGCCCCAATTTCTCTGCAATCTATGATCGTGTCTATTACTGGCCGCATTTTACAGCGATTCCAACTTCAGTAGATGATGATCTCATGATTTTTTCACTTTCCAAGCTCACTGGCCATGCTGGCTCTCGATTTGGGTACGTACCTAAATTCATATGACATCATAAAATTACTAACAATTTTGTCGACAACTAGGAAGGGGAATATAAAGCCAAATTATCTGGAGACTACTCAATGCTACCGAGTGTTTTAAAAATTGCAAAAAGTTTGGGGACAAAGTGATACATTTTAAAACACAATCATTTTATCGTTAGATTTTTTTTGGGTAAAATACAAAAAGCTACCTCAAATATTGATCTCACGACACTTTCATACCTCATCTTTTTAAAATGACAATGTCATACTTCATCTTACGAATTTGTGCCAATGTCATACCTCCATCAGTTTTTCTGTTAGTTTCTTTGTTAAGTGCTGATGTGGCTTGGTTTAAATAGTGACATGGCTTAAATAAAACCAAATTATCTGGAGACAAACTCAATGCTAGGAGTGTTTTAAAAATTGCAAAAAGTTTGGGGACAATATGACACATTTTAAAACACAATCATTTTATCGTTATATTTTTTTAGTAACACTATTTGCTCAAGGCTGAGAAATTTTCGTATTTCCTGTTTTTCGCTGATCGGAATTTTGACTGAGAAGCCAGATCCACACCAAAGAACCCGTTATTCAAATTTCAGGCTTAGTTAAAAGTTGATGAACCAATTAATTAAAGAAGCTCATTTCAGTAACGACATATTGCTTGGCATGTTTGCACTTGCGCATGCAGATGGGCAGTGATAAAGAATGAGTCTGTGTATCAAAGAATGGCGGAGTATATGAGTACAAGCAGCATGGGTGTTTCTCGGGATGCTCAGCTAAGAGCTTTGAAGCTTATCGATGTAGCTCTTGAAACTGGAGGCAGGGAAATCTTCGAATTCGGATACACCACCATGAAGGACCGCTGGGAAAAATTGACCAACACCCTATCTGTTTCCAACCGATTTTCTCTACAGAAAATTGCACCCCAATATTGCACTTATTTTCAGAAAATTAGAGGACCCTCACCAGGTAACATCTTCACTATTTATTCAGTTTTATACCGTGATTTAACAACAAAGAGTAGAAACTGTCAAGAACTAATGACGCCAGGCAGAAATCTGCAAGCACAAAAACTCCAGGCAGAAATCTGCAAGCACCATAGAATTTTTGTTAGACATATATGAGATATGTACTGTGCAAATGGTGAAAATAAGAGCGCACTAACAAATTGAAAAGGTAGGTTCAAAACTTATACGATTTTCATGTTACATTGGCAGCTTATGCGTGGGTGAAGTGCGAGAGGGAAGAAGATGAAGATTGCTGCAAAGTCCTGGAAGAAGCAAAAGTTAATGGGCGTAGCGGTAGCGAGTTTGCAGCTGAAAACCGCTATGTCCGTCTCAGCCTAATAAGGACCCAAGATGACTTTGATGTATTAATTCAGCGACTAAGCGAGTTGGTCTTGGAAGAAAGACAACAACCGAGCTATGCAAACAATGTGTTAGACCACAATAAGCCATTGGTGAACTCCATAAGGAGGGGTCTTCTCAGTTGATCACTTTTACGTTCCTTCACATTCTCTATGGATCACTTTTGTGCCTCACATTTCACTGCTAATGACACTCAGGTCATTTATTTAAGACACTGATATTATTCGAACTTAATCACATATATAGTTCAACAGGTGTCAAATTTTATCAGAAAAGACCTCAATGTCGTTAGCATTAAAACCATTCATTGAGTTATTCTTTAACGTAATGACTAAGAACAAAACTCAAATAATTTTTAGGGTTTAGGACATTTCCACTGATAGAGAAGTAGACAGATTAGTGGGCAATCTATACAAGTAAACCGATGACGACCTATCACCTCACATGCAGTGGCGGATTTAGAATTTTAACTTAGGATGGTCCCAATATAAAAGCTCCAAAAAAAAAAATAGACGAAACATCATTGAACAAATAAATGGCAAACTACAATTTTCATTCATAATTTTTGTGCTAAACAAGATAGAAATACTAAATTTGTCCACGACGGGATATAATACACGTGTCATGATAGTTTCATTGTCAATACAAGAAAAAAAACATCTTTATAAACAACTAAGCTATCTTTCTCAATGTAAACAAATATGTATGTACTAAAAACCCCTGACTGTAAGTAACGAATCAACAATAAATATGTATGAACACTAAAATAAATATGAAAACATCATTTGCAAGATTCACTGTTCGGCCCCTTTGTTTTTAATTAGTGTTCTTTAAAGCAAAAAAAAAAACCTAATTCTAACAATAAATCTGTATCAACTAATACTAAAAATAAGTAAGAACTTAACACTAAATTAGAAAACTTAAATAAATGTGGGAGCAGAGACAGAAGTTGAACTATTCTATAAAAGATGGTGATTGGCGAGTGAGTCTGACTATTCTATAAAAGATGGTGATTGGTGAATCTGACTATTCTATAAAGAATAAAAGATGGTGACTGGTCAGGCTCTATTACGGGAAGGTGAGGAGTTTTTAAATTTTTTAATAACTTGGCTCAAAACGACATTGTTTTGGCCAAGTTATTTATAAAAAAAAAAATATATATATATATATATATATATATTTTTTTTTTTCCTTCTTTCTCCTTCTGTTTTGCACAGCGTGCAGCAGCCATTGCTGTTATTCTCCAGCACTGCCCAATTTTGGGTGGTCCTTGAAGATTCTCATAATCATTTATTCATGCCTGCGGGTGATTCTAGGACCATCCTGATTCCTTAATGGATCCGACCCTGCTCACATTCATCTTTTTCAAACTAAATCAATGTGCCGCCGGTCATCCTTAATGGATCCGACCTTGCTCACATGTATCTTTTTCAAACTAAATCAATGTGCCGCCGGTCATCATCACATCAAGGAGGAATCTTTCTTTCGTTTGGTACAAATGAAATCAATTATTGCTGTTCATTCTGTGAGGTATTACGTCAGTTTACAAAAATATTAAGGAGACTTTTTTTTTTAACCATATCAGTGTCACCTTATCGAATATAAACTTGTACAGAAGTCCCTCTTAAACTTGAGAGAGGATTTCGAGGATCCTCCAATCACAACCGTTTATCATATATTATGCGGTCAAAAATTATAGTAAATTTTTTTATTTAAAATTTATAAACAGTAGTACCTGACGAAAACTGACCACACAATGTACGTTAAATGAATATGATTAAAGGATTCTCGAATCCTCACAAAGAGGATTCTCATATTCGTTAAACTTAACAACACCTAAAACAACATCTAATCATCTCTTAGACTATGTCCAATCCTTAGTTTAAACTCACCAAAGTCATTTGCAATCATTGGGCCAAAATGACCCATGCGAAAAATAAATGGTTGGGACCGAGCTTTGCAGCTTTGTACGCCACTCATCATGAGCCAAAGACTCTTTCAGTCATCCAACAACTACAATTAATGGGCAATTGGTTCATCTAAGGTTATCCCCAACCGAAGAGTCCAGATGGCCAGAAGGTCGAAAATAGTTCGAAAATCGTCTACAACAGAGAGCTAGGTCAGAGGGCTCGTGAGCCCCATGGAATCTGAATTGGCCAAAGGGCCAACCGGCTGGCCCAATCCAACCAGCCAGTCAATCCTGGGCTGGTCCATAAATTCTAGCGTTTCTGTCGGATATAACCAACAGGAATATATTTATTAAATATATTCATGTCGGTTATATTCGACAGGAATTCTAGGCCAAATTTCAAATGCAACGGCTAGCTGATGTCAGCTAGCCATTATTTTTGAATTTTTTTTTTTTACACAATTTTTTTTCTATTACTTCTATTTTTTTTTCTATAACTTCCTATAACTTCTAATTTACAAAATTTGTTTTATATTTTTTTTCCTATAACTTCTATTTTACAAAATTTGTTTCATATATTTTTTAAATTCTATTTTTTTCCTATAACTTCCTAAGCCATTATACAACATTAAATTAAATTCAGTAACACGAAACAACATTAAACAATATGAAACAACATTAAATAACATTAACCAACATAAAAATTATACACTATAAAAAAAAAGTATTTAACAACATGAAACTTAAACAGTATTTTTAAAAATTCAAATCCAACGGCTAGCTAACATCACTTAGCCGTTGGATTTGAATTTAAGTTGTAGTTTTTAAATAATAAATTATGTTTGGCCCTTGGTTGGAGACGGTTTTTGTGACAGGAACGAGCCCTATGGCCCTTTAGCCCTCGATTGGAGATGGAGGCAAATATGGTCATGTACTGTTCATTAAAATATTAATATCTTGGAGGGCCAGAGTGCTAAGATGAGCCCTCTAGCCAGCCTTTGGTGTTGGAGATAGCCTAACTGTCCAACTTATAAAAAAAAATATTTATAATGTATTAAATCGAGCTGTTGTGATTGAATATGAGCATATTTGACGGTAAAAAAAAAAAATTGATGACCTGAATTTAAATCTAAAGGCTAGAACAATTAAAAAAATATTTAACTCAAATTTCACCCCAAAAACTCTATAGTATATATGTATTTATTTTCAAACATCCACACAAAATCTAACGGCTAAATGATCATGTTAGAGGACCTAATCGGTCAAGTGATGATGATATTGCTTTGTGCTTGGCATGAACATTCTTAGATTAAAATGTTGATAAAATTAAATTAGGATAGGTCAATTTTCTTTTGTAATCCTCATGGTTAGATCTCACTTTTAATGTGTCACACAAATCATGCAGAAGATCTCCAGTAACACAAATCAAGATAAATTACAAGAAGAAAGACAATCATGTTAATGGGATTTCAGTTATTCGATGACCGTGTCTACTGCATTGGGGCTGATGTATCCAAAGTGGTAATCGGACATAGCCACGGCGGAATCGCCATTAAAACTAGAGTTTACGGCTTGAGAAGGTTTTGAAAACCCTAGCAATAATCAGTGACTTGAAATAAGTTTATTTTTCGTGAATACCGGCCTATTCGTATCATTAGTTTGTGGTTTCTCATTCTCAATGTTGATAAATAAGCTTTGTTCACTGCAACTTCAGCTCACCGAGCTAGTCAATGTCTTGCTGATATCATCTCAATCTCACCAAAATCATATACAAAGACTAACATGGCCACAGAGCTCGGTTAGATTTGAATCAAGGGGTATGAATCTGTGATTTGAATGCACCAACAGCTGCAGTGGAAGACATTGCTTGGGAGTTGGGAGTGGCACAGAAAACTTGGTCACTTGAACTTCCGGAGTCTACAAATGTTGGTGGACAACGAAATGGTAATTGGATTACCAAAGCTGAAACAAGCACATGGAGTATGTGAAGGATGTGCGGTTGAAATCCATCACAGAAAAGCCTTCAGTAGAGAGATGATTCGGAAAGCACGCCATCCATCGGAGTTGATACACTCAAATGTGTGTGGTCCTATGCAGGTCACAACACCAAGTGGAAATAGGCACTTCTTGTCGTTATGAATGATTGTATAAGAATGTGTTGGTTGTTTTTCTTGAAGCATAAGTCAAAGGTGTTTGCTGTCTTCAAAAGATTTAAAGCAATAGTTGAGCTTCGGAGAGGGTACCAGATTTACAAGTTTAAGTAGTGACAGAGTTATAGCCGGTGACCACAACGGCACTTTCTTGAGTGGTGCTTCCCGGTGCTCACCCACCTTTGATGACAAGCACAGCCGGTGCTAACGTGCCTGAAATTTGCTCGAGCCAAGAGCTTCAACTGGACAATAAAAAACACATTGAAAGGAAAAGATGCACAAATTTGATCTGGACCTAAATGATTAAGAAGTTAACTAGTCTTTTTGCTACACGAGGAAATGGAAAATACATCCAAACAATACAAAGTTATCATCCACAGATATCAGTTGATCTGGACCTTGATGTTGCTCAAGTGCTGTACACGTATTCTTTTCCGTCTTCACTGTTGCATTGTTCGTTATCATCCCCGTTCCTTTCTACGTAGGGAATGAGGCTTAATTTTGACTCTCACAGAAAGAAAAAATCCGTATGACAAGTTAAGTCGATCCTTACGCCACAATTGGCCTTTTTGGTCCTACTAACTGCCTTTGTTTTAATCGGCTAAATGTCCTCTTGTATAAAAACAAAAGGAACCCTACAATAACAATCAAAAGCAGGTAGACTTCGAAAGGGGTTCCCCAAATGATGCCCATACTGCCCCAGCTGCAATCACAGGCACTTCGAACTTGAATTCCTCTGGTATTGACTACAGGATCGAGAACAAAATCTACATTCGTCGCGCCTGCTTCTTCCAACCAGATACATGTCGTCTTTGATTTATACCCAGGCGCAGTAGCTGTAACTGCACGTAACCAGTAAATCCAACAAAATATTCAGGCATCAAAAGCCATCTAAAGATGAGAAATTGGTAGCATAATAGAATTAGAACTATGAGCATACATCCATAAAGCATTCGTTTCCAAAATTCTTCGACGGATCTATTGTCAAGGACTCAAGATACAGATTGTATCGCATGTTCCCCCTTCATAAGAAACTAAGTTCAATTACCATAAAATCCGGTAGCTGCAATTACACCAGGAATAAGAAGAGCAGAAAAAGAGAACCTTCACGTCACATCCTCTCATTTCATGTCCTCAATAAACAATCCACTACTCTCTAGATCTAGGCCAAGTTTGTTGGAAAGAGAAAGTATTTCATGTTCAATGCCATGATAGATATAACGATTTCCATATGACATACATGAAAAAGTGTACAACCATGGAAATGTGGTCTATATTCTATAAAATGATACCAGTAGTTTTAATTCTCAAATTGCATCATAATTTCTCTTTTTAATATTTAAAGCATCCAGCTCGGTATGAAAACGGATGTAATCTGTAAATACCTTCATATCTTCCAGCGGGGGAAAGCAAGCGATGGTAATCCGCAATTGCTCTGCTAGCTTGAATCTGTCGGTCAAAATAGATGAGCCATTGGTTTACATGTAGTCCCCTTCAGCTTATCAAGTAATGTACAAAAGCTAACTGACCAAAAAAGTATAACAAACTATGACGTAAACCAAAAGGCGTAGCAAAAATAAGCGACATTCCAATGCTTATCCAATTTTCTTTTATTTTGAAATGTACTGATCAAACAGATCATTTTGTTATGTATTTCTATCATTTACTCTACTAATCATATGGCTAGAAAATATCCCAACAACACTTTAGGCTACTCAACAGCTGTTTTGATCTACTACTCAATTCGATTCTAAAACTTCAGTCCAATTTCACATCTCAAATTGAAGCCATATTGTACAATCATAATATGAAAAACAAATTATCCCTCAATTTGAAGAATAAAATGAAAGTTCATCAATATACCGTGGAATTTATCCCTTTGATTGCAATAAATCCAGGCAACGGCCTCCCACCATCTGATGAAAAGATCCTTCCACGTACTCCTATCTAAAGAGTACAAGAGTGTAGTTAACGATATCACACCCATCTAAAATTAAAATTTTGAAAAATCTGAAATGGCTTCATGGGAGAATTTTCGCTCTTATTCTCAAATGTTCCACATAGAGAAAAGCACCATGGAATCAAACAACAGACCACAAGCTAAAATAATAAAAATTCTGTTCCTGTTGTAACATACCTTGACTACGGTTGCAACGAGATTAAGCATGCTCATTTTGTTGTATTCCCAAAGAGTGAGAAGCTGCATGTTTTTATGCATAAAAGACAACACATCAAATGGTTAAATGATAGTAAGTTAAAACGAACGGGAAATAATTTTCCTGGGCAAATAAAAGTCACTTGTGCCAATTAATCATTAAAAAATGAACCCAACATAGAACAGGCTGGCAACAACATCCGTGAATCTTCCTAACTAAATAGATATAAACTACCAAAATTTCGATATAACAAATCAACTAAAACATGTAAACAAGCAAGAAGGCAATAAAACCTACTGTGGACAAGCTTATGTTAATAGGAAAAAAGAAACAAACAGAATATAATGATTAACTAACATTGTGCCTCGTGTATAGGTCAGGAACAAAGAACATAACATGATATTAGAATAGTATCAAAACTTGAAGCAAGGACAAAATCAAAATAATCAGCCATGTTAGGATACTGAGTAACCCAACGTTCTTAACCAATAGAAAAAAGGGCACAACAATCAATTTGGAGATTAGCATGCTTACACTCCAGTAGAGTATTTTTCCTAGGATATTCACAAAGGAGACACTGACACAGTTGATGAAGCTTCTCTTTAAACAGACATCAAAATATATCCCCTGCCTAAAACCCTTCAATGAGGTGAAATTTAGATTGTGAATAGACACTCTCGTGTTTTGAAGGGAGTGATGTGAGGCTATTAACTCTGAAAATGTAAACCCACACTGATAAGATTGCTAGATCCCCTCCAATGATATTTTAAGTCACTTTGAAGTGTCCAGTTCATCAGATATCATGCCTAAGACAAATAAACAAAAAATAAAGGCTCCTGCTCAAGTAATCTGAGCTATGTTTGAGGAGGAGCGTTTCTGTTAATGCATGCTTAATAGATTTGCATTCTATTTTTAATGGAGCATGAACAAGGTTAAAGAATTTGTTCTTACTTATCTTCGACCTCTTGCCCCACGGAAACTTATCTTTTCAGTTCTTAACAAGAACAGCCAGTACCATGCAAAGTTCCATCCCCGCTGCCCTAAGATCCATTGGACCTATGGCTACACCAAGGGTGTAACCATATCCCCATACATGATAAACTTTGCTAAAATAGTATTTTATATCAAGGTTGCAAACACACGCCCTAACTGATGCCTAACCTCATTAGCAGTAGGCCATTTGTTATCACTAATCTCCAACGTTATTTCGAAACAGCCACCATTTATGTAGTTCCAGTCTTGCATGCCTCCATATATGGGGTACCTACAACAGGTGCAAGAAGCAATTGATGAATATCAAACAAAAAGAAAATACATAAAATTGTAATGTTTCAAACCATCATACCAGAATGCTCCATTTGTAATCCCTCCCTCGAATTCCTTGCTCAATGACATATTGTAGTGAGAGCGACTATACACACTTGCTAAGAACCGGAATGTCTCGTCGTCCGGACATGCAAAATAATCTCTCCTGTAGTTTAATTTAGATCAAAAGACAAGGGCATGTGCAAAATAAAAAGTAAGGCGCTTTAGCATAAATTCTGGGAGAATGCTATTCTAAGTTGCACATTTGTTAGGCATCATTTGAAAATTCATAAATTATATTAGTAGTCGGCAATGTTCATAACATTATAGTAACACTTTAAGATGTTCCAAGAGAGCTAAAGGTTGACAGGTTTTCCCATTAAGAGGACAAGATTTCAAGCTTTTAAAAGACAAAAGGAAAACAAAGAACAGCAAATACACAACAGCATATTAAGAAAGCAAGACCATACTATCAAGATAACAATCAGCAAATGCAGAATTTTAATGCTAGTAAAATGATTACCTTTTATCCTGAGTGCCATCCCATGGATAATTTGCAACAAGGGCACCCTGTGAACAACAAAAGAATTGGTAATGACTAATTGCGCCACATCTGGATCAAAGAATCCATTAGCTAAGATAGAGAACCACCTGTTGGAATTAAACCCTATGAACATTATGTATTTTTTGAATTAACTGATTTGGATGAGCGAAAAAAATGAATGTGGATGAAGGATAAGGAGCTATATTAGATCTGTTAACAAATTTTGGATGGATCAATATACAAATTCCTTTCTTCCTAGAAGTCTTCCAATAACCAAATTTAAAACAAACATTTCATAGGTAGCATGCTCCAAAGTACAAGCTGACAAGCACTAATGCAGCGGCTTTGTGTTTGGTAAATACTATATGTCATATTGATTAAGCTAATGTCTTCCTTGTCTCAGAAGAGAGAAGTAGTTCAGGCATTCTCTGTATCCTTAAATATTCTCCATAAGTTTGACACCAAATGTATTTACCAGCATGCAGATCTCAATTATGGCAAAGAGTTATAACTGATTATTTTTGCAAGCTACTGACAGTAAGCAGGAAATTTTGGTTGGCTGCTCAAACAACTTCATGATAAGGGCACAGCTGTACTTATGGAATAAACTAAAAGAACGGATCATAGCAGGAAAAACACAATGTATTACCCCATGCAAGCTGGCAGATGCAGTAAATTGTATCTCTCTCAACCACTTCATTATTGCTATTGTTTCAGGTTGTCTCCAATCCTCATCATCATTGACCGGAAAGAACTGTCATTCATGTCAATGTCTCTTATTGTTGAAAATTGACCAATGACTTTACTGATCATTGTTAAGGCCATAATATAAACAAATACTAAACAAAAGATGCTTCAGACATCCCACTATATAGAGGTTGTAATTTGGAATCTACAGTGAATATCAATCTCGAGGTTTAAATCCTATTCAACTAACAGGAAGTGGAATCTCATAATAATAATGATAGTACAGCCCATTTGCAAGCATTTATTCAACAAAGATATCCATGAAATTCATATGGCATAAAATTATACCCAAATTAATTATTTCTATTGGCATTTAAGATTTTAACCTTAGGTCTCGCTAACAATATTTTACTTCCATTGCATCTTATTTCTTTCCTTGGCCACAAGTCATTGACTCTTCCTATTGATGATGGAAACTAAATCTTGTCACTCAGAAAGTACCTGGTCTGGAAAATCTCGATTTAGGTCAACATTATTTGCATTACCCCGCCTCCTTAATGAAAACCCATCGGGATTCATAGACGGCAGCAAATGAAGATGCACATTGTCCACAATCGATGTTGCCTGCAGTGACCAGTGGATGTTTGAGAGTACGTTAAATGTTGTACAACTGCAACCATGCAGAACTAATATTTGTGACACGAATAACAAATAACTACTTTAAAATAGGTTTATATGATATTATGATGCAAAAATTGAGTTAACACTGATCACTTTAGTTTTATACTCAAATGAAACTTGGAGAATCAAAAGGGTTCAATAACAAGGACTAGGAAAATATAGAAAGAAAACAAACGACATATATATGCTCCGCAGCATAAAAGATGCAACGTTAATCCAGAAGGTCAGAGGAAGAGATGGATGCACATGTCTCGCAAAAAGGATTTCTTTCTTCCACCTGATTAAGATTTACGCTAATTTGGCATGATATCAATTATTTTTTCATAAGATACTTAGTTAAATGATGGTTGTTCTAAGGGGTTCAACAGATAAAAGTTTAAAACCCCAATGTTGTAAGCTCTAAAGCACAAAAGTGAAGGCAACGTTCATCTTTCCATTTTCTACAGTCCACTAAAAAACACACATCACAATTGAAGTGTAAAAAATTCAGAAATGACCTGCGAATAGAGGAATATAGAAACTTGCAGAAGTTGTCAGAAAATATTTTTTCTTTTTTTCTGTTAGCAAGTCTGAAAATACTTTATTCACGAAGCAGATATGTCAAAACAGGAACATATAGATGAAAATAAGAGCAATGTGGGATAACACTCAACACAGGAAAAGACAAAACGAAAGAATGAAGTAATTTGCCGTAAATTACAAAGACATGTAGGGTATATAACATGAAAGAGTTACAGAACAATAATTAGACAAACACTTGCAATAAAAGGAAGGAAAAATACCAAAGGATCTTTCAAATAGTTGTCACATATCCAATTTGCAAGTAGAATTAGAAGCTCCCGGCCTACAGGTTCATCTCCGTGCACATTTCCAATGTACTGCAGCACCCAGCATATTTATCAAAAAATGTTAAAAAAGCACTTGAAATTGCATAAATGAGTAACAAGCGATTTACATTAAAGAACAAACGAAAGCTTTCAAGTAGCACACCAAATACAAAAATACTACACAGTCACTGTACGAAAACACTCAAAAAACTGAAAACCGGGTATGAGTAAAACTTTTTCTACAAAAATTGAATTCAAGATTTCAGTTTTCAACAGTAAACACGAAATGTGGCAGGTGGAAAATGAAAGGGTAACAACAAAAAAATATTAATAATGTATTATTAGTTGCAGTTGAATTCAGAAACATTGAACTTTAAGGAAGAGAAGAGGGAAAACAAATTATCCAATTGCATGTGATCTTTTGGCATGTACTTATAAATTATAATCTGTCCTATTACCGCTTCTCAGATTCATTATAAGTTTCTTGTGGTCGTAAGTGGCTCATAACAGCTTCCTTCATTTGTTTCCATGGAAGATCAGAGAAAAAGTAACAAAAAGTGTGACTAAAACTGCCCTCAAAACACATTCAATTGATAGTCTCTCCTTCCTCGGGGACAAGTAACATAATTCAACTAGTGGAATGAATTTATAAAGAGCTCAGATGGATACCAGAATCAACTCAATTCGGTGGTAAACAGGTACCTAAACCTTCTGGATTCAAAGGTGCAATACCAGAGAGTCAGAGACATAAATATATCGCACTATTTTAACTTCCACCGCTAAGCAATCAATTTAAACTTCCTATTACTGAAGTTTCTGACCCTTATTCAGCATTATTGTTGCAAAAAGATTTCAGGTACTGGTGTCTGCATCCTTATTACACAGCTTTATGGTTAAATTCAGTTCCAAACAGCTGCAAGGACTAATTTTTGCTAATCTTGACAGCATCACAACAAGTTCCTGTTCTTTTGAATGGTAACTTTTTCTGGGTTATGGATAAACACACTATCAACGAGCATTGTTCCAAAAAAAATTGATTGTATGTAGGAAAGAATAAAACTTCAGGATTCAAAAGTTTTTACCAAATAGCACAGCTTGGATAATTTGGATAAATTAATATTCAAAAATAAAAAATTGTTTTGTTTGAGCTTTTGAATGTAACAGAACATTCACCTTAAATGCAGGTTCAGGCTCTTCCTTCCCAGGCTTATCAGAAATTTCTATTGCCCACTACAAGCAATAATAAATCAAACATTACAAACTTCATAAGATGTGAGTCAAGATGTTATTCTAATAAATAAAACCAAAGCGATCGAAAGCAAAGAGGAAACTTCAGTGAAACGATTACCAGAGGAACCCCATTCACACTCTTCCCAATACTGATAATCCATTCGAAAAATCCCTCAACAGGAGAATAGAAAGATAAATCAGCATAATCATCGTGAGCTGCCTAAACAAAAATTCTACAATAAAATCTAGCATTTATCCAACTAAAACTACTACTAACAAATATCATTGTTTTATTCATATACCAAGAAGTGGTAAAATTTTAATCTGGTACATGTTAAAAAATGCACAAGTCCAAGTAATCACCTGTAAACCCTAGAAATGTTACTGCATCTTTGGCCGAACACCTTAATGGCCCGTTCCAGGTCAGAGTTAGTCATGTACCCTTGAGCTACGTCAACACTGTCGCAAATTTTTTTACATTTTCAATAAACACATACGTATATCAAATTAGATTACATAATTCATGTCAAGCTACTAAACTTCAACTTTAGAGATAAATACCGCTTCTGAGACTCCTTATCTTCAAACAATTGCCTTCCAGAACCACCGCGAGGATCAAATTCGATAACTATCAACATTTAACTTACAATTAGCTAAATTCTTAATGCTAAGCTAGTTTCCTTTTTAAGTAACGCCAATCCACCAAAACAGAAAGAAAAAAAATGTATAAAAGCAATAGGCATGATAATCTGTCTTACATAATTAACTACCGTTTGGTTCCTGGGAAATCAAAGGAAAATTTTCCAATTTACTTCTTGTTCTTGTAATCTCAGTTTTTCAACTTCCAAAAACAACCAAAAAATTAAATGTACACAGATGCATATACACATAGACATAAAAATGCATACAGATATATATATATATATATATATAACACAGATGAGGAGATGGGAGGGACCTGGGGGGTAGGAACTGTGAAGGCCGCCTCTAGCAGTGGCAGTACGAAGAAAAGAGGAGAAGCTGAGAGAGAGGAAGAGGATGGAAAGAGCAAGCTTCATTATGTGATCTTTGGGGTTGACGATGGTGGCGATGGAGCTCCAGCATCGGATTCAGGAAGCGGTTGTTGGAACTCGGAAGGAGTTGAAGAAGAAGAAAATCGTAAAGACGAAGATCGGAGATGCTGGATCTCGCGGGAAAATGGGCTACAAATTCCAATGGAAGCAAAGTAACGGGGACTTCGAGGTATGGGTTGCAAATGGATCTCGGCCCATTTGTCAAACAACTTGTCTTTGGGCCTAAATTAGCCATACAAACCTAGCCAGATCAAACCAAATTTAATAGTTTAATCTTGTTGATATAGTTTGAGTTAAAGTGTAGAGAATGTCACCAAACTATATTACAAAATGACAAAGTTGATATTGGAAATGGTTATCTATTACCTAGGGAATTTACTAGTTGTCGAATGTAATATCTAAATTTTCTCATATGTTTACTAAGACATAAGAAATCCGAAAAAGTGTTAGTTTTTTCTTAAAATTCGTTATCAAATACCTAAAAAACAGGAACCATATCAATTAGGGGGGCTAGTTGATCCGATTTTCTTTCTTTATTTTCCATATTACTATGTTCTCTCAATCCTTCATTTTTCTCATTCTTAATTTAAGTAAACATGAATTAAGAGTTATATGGATCCAATGCTGCATATCATGTTTGTGAATGAACCGTGGTAGGCATCACCAGGGACAGATGTACATTGGAACCAAGGTGGTCCTAGGATCACCCAATCCAAAACATATACATGTGAAGTACTTCCGAAAACTCTCTGAATGCTTGGAATGGATTTTTTTTTTTTTTGTGCCTACCAAGGGTTTGATATAATGCATGTTAAGCATATCTCGACAGGTTACGTCACAGCACTTGAAAAAATTTTTCGATATCACTCATCGAATTGCTTTGACATATGACGATATCTGTTAACATATGTGCAACATGGATTGGCTGACGACAACAAGCCTATCAAATGTTTGAAGAAAAGGCTCAGTGAATAAATTGAACTTTGTTCTGCGCGTTTCATACTCTATTTTTATCTGAAAAACTTAAACATTAACACTAAACTCCCCTAAAGTTTGAATCTTGAATTCACCATTAAAAGTTACAATCTAATCTTTAACGGAATCGACATGTGGATACTTTGCGATTTGAAAATCTTTAGGTTCAATTTCAACAATTCTAAAAGTTTTGACAAATGTTAAAGTGAATCTAAAGAGTCGATGTGATGAAATATTCGAACACTGAAATATTGTAGCCTCCCCCATAACCTTACCCCAAGCAATGTGTGTATCCATCAGATTTAGTTATTCAAACAATTGGCGTTGGTGGTAAGGAATGAAGTTTATTCGTCAGCAACTGCATCATGCACCTACTTATCTTCAACCGTCCAAACTTTTTAAAATCGCCTCTGATTGGCTGAGCTTGACGTCATCAATATCATGGTCTCAACGCGGACCCCCAAGATGGCCGACCAAGAAATGTCAAAACTTTGGACACGTGTACGACTGTTGTATCAACACCTAATGCATTGCATATCAATAACCATGATCTGGATCGATCTTAATGGTTATTATTCTTTTATTGCATTGTTACAAATAATATTAAATTGTTAGTGCTATGGTGACATATGTCGTAATTAATATATTCCTTACATTAATGGAGCCTCTTTCGTCTTTGTCCTATCGTTCGAAAGTGTTCCCAAGGGCTGGATCAATTCTTTAGGATACACTTGATTATCTTGAATTTAATTAATTTTATGGACTATATTAGATTAGTTTGACTTGAATTAAGCTGAATAAGAATTAAATGAAATAATTATCAAAATAGTTTTCCAATAAAATCAATAGTAATTACTTTGTTAAAAGATATTTATCTGTTATGAAAAATTATGTAAACAGTTCGTACATTGAACTATCATACTACCAATTACGACTTCCTTTTTTTGCTTTTTAGTTGAGAGAATCTCTATTAATTAATGAAATCCTATTTGTCAATTAAAAGATGGTAAAAATACTATTTAGTTTTCTATCACACTAAAAAAATGATGAAAAATAGTGTAATTTCACAGTTCCAAATTTTATTGTTTTTTATCGAAGCCTCATCTAAAGATGATGTTCAAATACCTCCAATATAAAAATAAATAAATAAACCTCCCACTCCCCCACATTCTCTCTCTCCCTCTCTCATTCTCATTTTCTAAAAAAATGTGTTCATACAAACAAAATGTGTAGACAAATGCTAGTATTTATTAAGCCCCCGTCTCTTGAACACGAAAGCCAAAAAAGCCCGTTTCTTGAAGTGATATGGACAAAGAAAATTGGGTAGAGACAACTAGACCTCGTCATTTAACTATTGGAGGGGCATTGGAAATGAATGGTTTCTTCAATGGAAACGTTTTCAATAACTATCTTTTTTTTTTTTGTATGCATGTATATTCATGAAGAAATGCATAACAAATTTCATATTTTGTCCAATTCGAGGGTTATTCATGAAGAAAATATATCCATACTAATCCTCACACAAAGAATAGGATTAAAGACTATTCTTCTTCATGAATAACTTTTAACTTCTACATAAGGAAGTTATCATCCGTTTATTCCTTCAAATTGCTTTCGATATAGTAAATAGTTATACCCAAGTCAATACTCTTTAACAAACAAACGAGATCATAGCATGTGTAGATATAATTATAATATCTTAGTGGATAGGGTGTTGAGTTTTCACTCATGCGTCTCAGTTCAAAACTCTAAATTTCCTAAATTATTGTAATGTTTTGAATTCCTCCCTCTCTTTTTAATAATAATAAGAAAATTTGAAAATCCAATTACAGTATAATCATATTATTATTCATAAGAGAAATTTCCATGAAATGGGCATGCACCTAGGTATGGAGTAAATGATATGCAGATGGAATTGGTGGCCTTGCCCTCACTACAAAATAGAAATTTGGGTCATATATACTGCATTAACGTAACCAAAGTTAAGATACTATTTTTCTGGTATATGTTATGGACACATAAAAAATTTAGGTTTAGTCTAACAAGATACCTCCATTGTCGGTTACTCGGTTGGACATATTTATCACTAAAAAAACACAAAGGTAGTCTTTCAAAAATGAAATTCCACATAAATTCTCTGTTATTTCACATTTTAACGTTAATTATTATATTAATATTATAAAATATTGTGTTAGTAATATGTAGGAAAAGAGATCATCTCCGGATCCCTTTCTTTAAATTCACCCAATCAATCAATTCAGACTCTTAAAATTTGATCAAACGACTACAAACAGAAGACCCTTTAAAAGTTATAATAACTTTAACTGTTAAATCAAATTTCAAGTATCCAAATTTGATGATTGGGTTGATTTAGTGGAAGGGATTCACAACATTTCTCTTGTCCAAACGAGAATTTCGGTCAACGTAGACGTCCACACATCTCCTTTTAACACTGCCAATAGAAGCCCACCACGTATGATGGTACGATGGGATAGCATGCATCATCTGCATTCACCATTATCATATGATTCATTCTTCAATCAGCAGCCCAAAGGGGTAAGGACAAATGGGCCCGGAGGTTGCAACCAATAGCGAGAGGCCGTGCATAAATTACATGTCAGATGGGACCCACAGGGATCACGAGCCAAGTTGGGAGAAGATGGATGGGCATATCTCACCAGTCGAAGAAGGAAGATATATTGCTGGCACACCATTACGCCACGTCGCTTAAACACGATATTCGAGATCCTTATGTACCATTAACTTATGTATAATATCTAGAGCTGGTCGCTTATTGGCTGGCGGCACAAGAAAATATCTTAGAGCACGTGTAACGGCAAGACCATGATCTAAAGACAAAATGCCTTCCAAACTAACATAATTCTGAAATTTCTTTTTTCTTTTTTTGTTCAAGTGATAAGAGAGGCTAAAGGTTAAAAAGTGTTAAATGACTTGATCTCATTGACCACCGACATTGTTCTAAGTTGGTCTAATAAAAGTTCTTAAGCAAGGCCTGAGGCTAATTTGGGCTCACAAAGAGCCTTAAGCTCTAACTAGCCTAGGCTAATTGGGTACGTTAGAAAGCTTTTGTTTGCAATTTGAGCTAAAAAACATTCGTCAGATATGCTCTTAGTGCAATGCTCAGTCACACCCACGATCACAAGATATATTTGTGTGCCTAATAGACCGTCATGCCCTGCTGCCCGCTCGCTCCCACCCACGCATCCCTCCGCATGTCACTTCCTTAAGGACTTGTGGATTCTCCGACGTTTTCCTGTGCAAGTTACAAGGTTTTGGGAGTTTCGGAAGCACCTACGCAACTCCCCGTGGCCACTAGACTAGGGTTGAAGTGGAGCCGATGTGAAAACACATGATTTTGAGATGATAAGTTTGGGTCCGGGATATCAAGTCTATTTTGATCCATTTTCATCCACCTTTTGGACTTTTAAGAGGTATAATCTTGTTCTCCTCTTCCCCAACTTCAGTTATATATAAAGTTTGTCAAAAATGGTTGTGAAATGAAGAAGATATGAAGGTTTGAAATTTTTTCCAGAAATTGGTGAATTTTTCCAGATTCTGACGAACTAGACGGCGGCAGATGGCAGAGGTCAACCGGAAAGAAGGAGAATATTTCGTTAAAGTTAACTGAATATTTTGACGCCGTTAGACTTAATGGAATATTCCGTCAAATCTAATGGAATATTCCTTAGGGATCTGTCAGTTCTACCAGCGTGTGCAGGCGCGTGGCCTGCGCATGGACGTGCGTGTGGTCGCAACCTGGCGGCGCGTGAGGGCGGGTTCGGCCAGTGGCCAGCGTGTGCTTGATGTGTATAGGTCCATGACGTCGTGTAGAATATTTTCGTATATTTAAACCCTCAGTTTGAGCAAACTATGGGGGATTTTCCTAGCCTTTTAGTATATGTCCTATTTAATTAATTAGTTTAGTTATTTCGCATATAGGTGAGAATTACCCCGAGGACAAACAAGGCTAGGAGACTAGGATCCATTGACATATCAGTGAGTAGGCATTTGTTTTCGTGTGTGTGTGTGTGTGTGTGTGTAGAAACTTTATAGTTTCCACATATGCTTTTGGATTGATTTTACGCCTAACATGGCTTGTTTTATTTAATCTTAAAAATGCCATTATTTAGTGAGATTTATATATATTCATGGCATGCTCATATACATTATACTTGCTCATCATCATACATGCTTGCACCGGTGCAGTACTCGCCCCGGCCAGGGCCAGACTTCACTTTTATGTTCACATCGCACCGCACGCTTACCTTGGATCCATTGTAGGTGCCAGTCATGTCATACAGGTTGCCCTAGGCAACTCCGACTCATATGTGATGCACTGATAGGAGCATTTTTATGTGACTTAATTGGCTTGTTCTCATGCATTTATGTTGTTTTTCCTTAGTTAGTTTAGTGTTTAAAGTCATTTTCGTGCAATTTCAGGTTTTAGTGTCAAAGTATGCAAAAAGAAGCAATTTGGAGCATTCTAGAGCATTTTTGGGCCAAGATTGGATAGTGCAAGCATGGAGGCATGAGGATGGACAAATTTGAAGGCTTGAATTCAGTTAGGGAGCTGCAAGGGGGCCTAAAAACCTTATTTCTAGAAGGCTTTATCTATTCACACATGGTGCCTAATTTCTGTATTGGAAGAACAAGCCGTCCTAGCTTGTCACTAGCCGTCCTAGCTTGTCTCCTAGCCGTCCTAGCTTGTCACTAGCCGTCCTAGCTTGTCACTAGCCGTCCTAGCTTGTCTCCTAGCCGTCCTAGCTTGTCTCCTAGCCGTCCTAGCTTGTCACTAGCCGTCCTAGCTTGTCTCCTAGCCGTCCTAGCTTGTCTCCTAGCCATCCTAGCTTGTCACTAGCCGTCCTAGCTTGTCTCCTAGCCGTCCTACCTTGTCTCCTAGCCGTCCTACCTTGTCTCCTAGTCGTCCTAGCTTGTCACTAGCCGTCCTAGCTTGTCACTAGCCGTCCTAGCTTGTCTCCTAGTCTTCCTAGCTTGTCACTAGCCGTCCTACCTTGTCCAAGCTACACACATATATCCTTTAAGTGTTTCAAAACCTTTCCTAGCCCTATAAATAAGGGTTTGCAGCAAGGCACTAGGGGAATCACTCATTCACCCAATTTTCGTCCATTCATCTAGCCACACCACTCTCCACATCCTAAAATCCTAGAAACACAATTCCAACCAAACACTACACCTTGCCGTGCCTATCCTCCATCCAATTCCATAATCCCTGATCCTAAAACACATCCCAACCATCCCATCCACCTTTGTGCCGTAGCAAGGAGAAAGAAGGAAGGACTCTTGGATGCTCAAGCTTCGTCGTTGGTGCATTCTAGGTGTAATTCGTTTTATGATTTCAATGTTTAATTTATTTTCCTTTCATTTTGCTATGAACATGAGTGGCTAAACCCCTATTGGTTAGGGGTGATTTCGAAGCCATAACTATGTGTGCAAGTTGATTTGATAAATTCCAGTTATGAGTTCTTGAATCGTGAATGCAATTGGCTTAACTGTGCGAGTAATAACGTATTTGTGTTTGTTAATTAGGGGTCGACACTTAATTGGCTTGCATGAATATGATGCTAGAATATAAGTTTGTTTCACATAATTGTCACACACTTATATGCACAAGTAGTGAAGATTGCTAGTCACAATCGCGTTAAGTTCAATTCCTAGCATAAGTGTCATGATGTCATAGTCACAAGTGCTTTGTTAATGCTTATAGTTTTCATTGAACGTAATGATCTTTGATTGTATCTTTATTATGATATCATGTAAGGAACTTTTGAAGAATGCTTTGGGTTGTCGTATGATGTCATCCAATTCAATAACACAAGGAAAACTTGAGAATTAACTAGTGATGTCACGGTTAATTTGGGGCATTGTCATTCATAATTCTATGAAGGAATAACTGGAAATCGAGTCATTTGCATACTTGTCATGTGTGGAGAAAGAACCCCTAACTAGTCCATCATCCATTAAAAACCCCAAAAACGTTTCAAGATCAGTTTTACTTTGCAATCTGTTTTCTCAACTTTAATTTCGTCCAAATCAAATCCCCCTTTACTTTGAAGTCTCAATTTAGTTAGAAATTGTTTTGGTTCATGTTTTTAAGTGTTTTGAGTCATGTTTTCAACCAATTTCGTCCAAGTTAGTGTAGGTGCTCAAAACTGCCCAGAAAGTGGTTTTTAGGCAGTTTTGAGTCTTCTAGTTGCTGTTTTGAGTTTTTGTTTTGTTTTAGTGTTTTAACTTTGGTTTTTCATTCTTTGAGTCCAAATTAGTGTTTTTAACTTTGTTTTGGACTTCTTAGGTCAGTTTTCAAGAGTTTAGCAATCCCTCCTAATCCCCGGTTTTGAACGATCCCTACTTACATACTTTGCTACAATTGTCAGAAGAGGGTTTAATTTGTGTGCTTAATATATTTTGCATCAAATTTTTGGCGCCGTTGCCGGGGATTAGCAACTTTGCTAAATCCCTTGGATTTTTTTTGTTTCATTTATTTCACTTTGTTTCTAATTTTGTTTTAGTTTCTGACCTATTTTTGTTTCTTGTTTTTTTTAGGTACTAGTGCATGACGCGGAGTTCTCAAACTGTGCATGCACATATCTTAGACTTTAACGACGATTTTGAACGTGATTTGAGAAGAAAGAGGAGGCATCCCAAACATAGTGAACCTAGTTCAAGTTCAGAGGCCGAATCTGAGTTTGAAGAAGTGGAAGAAGAAGTTATGGCAGCGGACAATCGGACCATTAAAGAGCTTTCGGCCTCAGGGTTGGCCAATGCCGCACCATTATGCATTCAATACCCCGCGGCTGCCCAAGGCAAGACCGATGAATTCGAGTTGAAGTCAAGCTTGTTGCACCACATTCCTAAATACCATGGGCTTTCCATGGAAGATCCAAACAAGCATCTTAAAGAGTTTGAAGTAGTTTGTTCAAGCATGACTCCCGTCAATGTTGACGGAAGTATTTTGAAGATGAAAGCTTTTCCGTTCTCTTTAATGGATAAAGCTAAGGATTGGTTATACGAGTTGGCTCCTGGCACTGTCACTTCATGGGAGAGTATGAAAAGAGCGTTTTTGGAGAAGTTTTTCCCAACTTCTCGCATCATTCTTCTTCGTAAAAAAATAAGTGGAATTCAACAAGATGAAGGTGAGTCTTTTCCTGCATACTATGAACGTTTTAAATCACTTGTTGCTTCTTGTCCACAACATCAGATGAAGGAGGAGCTACTTTTGCAATACTTCTACGAGGGCCTCCTACCATTAGAACGTCAAATGCTCGATGCCTCGGCAGGTGGAGCATTAGTGGACAAAACACCTATGGCTGCCAAGACCTTGATTTCTAATCGAGCGTTGAACGATCAACAATACGAAGGAGTAGGCCAAAGAGGACCCCCACGGCAACATGTTCATGAGGTAAGTTCTACTTCTGACATTAATTCACAATTGGCTAATCTTACTTCTATTGTGTCTCAGTTGGCCGAGGGCATGAAGATGCAAGGACCAATTGTATGTGGCGTATGTTCTATGCATGGACATGCCTCTGAAAAATGTCCACAGTTGATTGAAAATGGTGGATGGGAAAGCGCCAATGCAATTGGGTTTCAAGGCCAAAACCAACCAAGGAACGATCCTTATTCCAACACATATAATCCCGGTTGGAGAGACCACCCAAATTTCAAATGGAGGGAGCCCCAACAATCTCAAAACCAAGGAGGCTTTAGGCAACAACCCCCTGGGTTCTTTCCCAAAACCTACGGCCCACCCCAAAATCAAGCCCAATCCGGCCCAAGTGCCTCAGGTACGTCCCTTGACAATGATGCACTTCTTAAGATACTAACTAAGTTGTCTAATGGGCAGGACGATCAAGCTAAGGCTATGCAAAACCAAGACAAAAGGGTGGATCAATTGGAGAAACAAATGGGGCAAATTACCGAGTTTATGGGGCAGTTTCGTGAACAAGGAAAGCTCCCTAGTTCCACCGTTCCAAATCCAAAGGGAAGCTTCGAAAGTGCAAAGGCCATAACCTTGAGAAGTGGAGAAGAGATTGGGGCAGATCCTACACCATCACAATTAGGTCCCAAAGGTGATGAAAACTTGCAAATTGAAGAGGAAGAATCAAGCAAACCCACGGCAAAGGTGGGAGAGTCTTTGCCGCAAGTTCCTAGTGCCCCAAAACTGTCTAATTCGGCCAAAAAGGGTAAGAATGTGTCAAATTCAGTTTCTACTAATGCTTTTCCTTCGAATGCTCCTTTTCCTAGTAGGTTTATGCAAACAAGGAAGGAAGAAGCTGAAAAGGACATCCTTGAGACATTTAGGAAAGTTCAAGTGAACATACCCTTGTTGGATGCAATCAAGCAAGTCCCTAGATACGCCAAGTTTTTGAAGGAGTTGCGCACCACTAGGAAGAGGATGTCGACCAAGGAAGTGGTAAAAGTAGGTGAGAATGTGTCCGCCATCTTGCAACGCAAACTACCTCCCAAATGCAAAGATCCGGGTAGTTTCACCATTCCTTGTGTCATAGGTAACACTAGATTTGAATCTGCTATGCTTGACTTAGGTGCTTCTATAAATGTTATGCCATATTCCATATATGCATCTATGAACCTAGGAGCATTGAAAAAGGATGGTGTTATCATACAATTGGCCGATAGATCTAATGCCTATCTAAAGGGAGTTTTGGAAGATGTTTTGGTGCAGGTTAATCATTTGATCTTTCCGGCGGATTTCTATGTCCTTGAGATGGATGAATCGGATCATGCAACCTCGCTGCCCATTCTACTTGGAAGGCCATTCATGAAAACGGCCCGGACTAAGATTGACGTGTTTAATGGAACTTTGTCCATGGAATTTGATGGGGAAGTTGTTAATTTCAATCTTTCCGATTCTATTAAGTATCCTAGTGAAGATCATTCATGTTTCTCTATTGATACTGTTGACTCTTTGGCGCAGGGATACCTTGAAGATTTGAATGATGATATGCTTGAAAAAGTCATTACAAGTGGTGTAGAAGTCAAAACCAAGGGAGCAACATCCATGCAACCCCACGGCACAAATACACTATCCTATGCCGTGCCTCCTAGTGAGGATTTTCTTGAAGTAGTTGCTGCCCTTGAGTCATCACCAATACATGATGGTAAGTTTCCTAACAAAGAGTCCATTCCCATTTCGACTAACAAGTTGCTTCCATCCATAATTCAGGCACCTATCCTTGAACTCAAACCTTTGCCAAGCCATTTGAAGTACATTTTCTTGGGAAAAAATGAGACATTGCCTGCCATCATATCATCATCCCTCACGGCACAAGAGGAGGAAAAACTCATGCATGTGTTGAAGGAGTACAAATCTGCCCTAGGATGGACATTGGCCGATATCAAAGGTATAAGCCCCACAACTTGTATGCATCACATATTTCTTGAGGAGGGGACCAAACCAACTAGAGAGGCTCAACGCCGTCTTAACCCTCCAATGATGGAAGTTGTGAAAAAAGAGATAATCAAACTTCTTGATTGTGGAGTCATTTATCCTATCTCCGATAGTCGTTGGGTTTCACCTATCCAATGTGTGCCTAAGAAATCCGGAGTGACGGTTGTGGAGAATGCCGAGAATGAGCTTGTACCCATGAGAATCCAAACCGGTTGGCGTGTATGCATCGATTATAGGAAGATAAATGCCACCACAAGGAAGGACCACTTCCCATTGCCGTTCCTAGATCAAATGTTGGAAAGGTTAGCGGGTCATTCTTTTTATTGCTTTCTTGATGGATATTCAGGTTATAATCAAATTGTCATTGCCCCGGATGATCAAGAAAAGACCACTTTTACTTGTCCCTTTGGAACATTTGCATATCGACGCATGCCATTTGGTTTGTGCAATGCCCCTGCCACGTTTCAAAGGTGTATGGTAAGCATATTTTCTGATTATGTTGAAAGGATTATTGAAATATTCATGGATGACTTTAGTGTTTTTGGTGATTCTTTTGATAAATGCTTGGATAATCTCACGTTAATCTTGAAACGTTGTGTTGAAACAAACCTTGTTTTAAATTGGGAAAAATGCCATTTTATGGTTAAACAAGGTATTGTTTTGGGTCATATAATCTCTGAAAAAGGAATTGAAGTTGATAAGTCTAAAGTAGATCTTGTACGCTACTTACCCTCTCCTACTTCGGTTAGAGAGGTTCGTTCTTTTCTTGGTCATGCAGGATTCTATAGACGATTTATCAAGGACTTTTCCAAGATTGCACAACCCCTATGCCGCCTCCTCCAAAAAGATGTGTCTTTTGAGTTCAACGAGGCATGCGAGAAGTCATTCAAGCATCTCAAAGAGCTCCTAACCACGGCACCCATCATAACTCCCCCGGATTGGTCCATTCCATTTGAATTGATGTGTGATGCCTCGGATTATGCACTTGGGGCTGTTTTGGGTCAAAGGAAAAATAAACAGTCACATGTTATTTATTATGCTTCCCGCACTTTAAATGATGCTCAATTGAATTATTCTACAACCGAAAAAGAACTCTTGGCGGTTGTATTTGCTTTAGATAAGTTTAGATCATATCTTATTGGCACTAAAGTAATTGTTTTCACTGACCATGCAGCCTTGAAGTATCTTTTCACCAAAAAGGAGGCCAAACCAAGGCTCATTCGTTGGATGCTCCTACTTCAAGAGTTCGATATTGAAATTAGGGACAAGAAAGGTTGTGAAAACGTGGTGGCTGACCACTTGAGTAGATTGGTGCGTGAAGAAGAGTCCCTCCCCATTTCTGAGATGTTTCCGGATGAACAACTTCTGTCCATTGAGGTAAGTACCCCTTGGTATGCCGATTTGGTCAATTTCTTGGTGACTAAGCAAGTTCCTAACACCCTAAGCAAGGTCCAACGTGATAAATTGATACATGATGCAAGATTTTATGTGTGGGATGATCCATATCTATGGAAATATTGCCCAGATCAGATTATTAGAAGATGTGTGCCAACTTCTGATTTTAACTCAATTCTAGCATTTTGTCATTCTTATGCATGTGGAGGCCATTTTGGTACCCAAAGGACAGCTCGTAAAGTGTTAGAATCTGGTTTTTATTGGCCTACATTGTTCAAAGATGCTAGAATGTTTTGCTTAACATGTGATAGATGTCAAAGAACAGGTTCTATTGGTGCAAAAGACCAAATGCCGCAAACACCCATCTTCAATGTTGAAATCTTTGATGTTTGGGGTATTGATTTCATGGGTCCTTTTCCTTCTTCATTTGGTTTCACTTATATTTTGCTTGCGGTTGATTATGTTTCTAAATGGGTAGAAGCAAAAGCTACCCGTACTAACGATTCTAGAGTGGTTTCAGATTTCATCAAGACTAACATTTTCTCTAGATTTGGGATGCCGCGGGTATTTATAAGTGATGGAGGTTCACATTTCTGCAATAGGACCATTGAGGCACTCTTCAAGAAGTACAATGTCAAGCATAAGGTTTCAACACCTTATCACCCACAAACAAGTGGCCAAGCCGAAGTATCAAATAAAGAGGTCAAGCAAATCTTGGAGAAGACCGTGGGGCCTAACCGGAAGGATTGGAGCATGCGTTTAGACGATGCACTATGGGCATATCGCACTGCCTACAAAACACCCCTAGGGATGTCTCCATTTCGGCTAGTTTATGGAAAACCTTGTCACTTACCCGTGGAGCTAGAGCATAAGGCACATTGGGCCATCAAAACGTTCAATTTGGACTTAGATGCTGCTGGAATGCATCGGAAGCTCCAATTGAATGAGCTTGAGGAACTAAGGAATGAAGCCTACGAGAATGCCCGCATTTATAAGGAAAAGACGAAGGCGTTTCATGACAAGATGATTAGGGGCAAAACCTTCACAATTGGGCAGAAAGTTTTACTTTTTAATTCTCGTTTACGTTTATTTCCCGGAAAGTTACGTTCTAAATGGATTGGACCTTTTGTTGTTACTAATGTTTTCCCACATGGTGCAGTTCAAGTCCAAAGCTTAAGGAATGGGGTGGAATTCAAGGTCAACGGACATAGATTGAAGCCATACTATGAGAATGCCATGGGGCAGGTTGTGGAGGAGATCTCACTCCATGCCGTGGGCACCAATGGTGCCTGAACGTGTTCTTCGTCCGGCTGCAAGACGTTAAAGAAAGCGCTACTTGGGAGGCAACCCATGCCATTCAACAAAGGAAGACCTAGAAAGCACTCCAATTCCAGATTTGCGTTCCTAAACCCTTCTCTTTGTTGATTCCTTCTAATCTGCCTATTTAGTTGTTTTACTTGCTGTTTGTGTGTTTCTTTGTGTGATTCTATGCTTAAAACATTGAGGACAATGTTTGATTTAAGTGTGGGGGGGTAACTAAGTGTTTTTCATTCAAATTCGTGGGATTTTATCACCCATTATTTCAAAACTTGTTCCTTGCTGTTTTTAAGTGTTTTTAAGCAGTTTTGGTGTGTTTTAGTATGTTTTGAAGTAAAAATCCGTAAATCAAAGAAAAATTTGAAAAATTTGTTTTAAAAAACCCAAAAAAGAGTTGTTTTTGTGTGTTTGTTTGTGTCTTAGGGTACCTTCCAACACAATGATGAGGATTTGGTTTTTAAATACATGGCTGTTAAAGAGAGTGATTAACATGGATGAAAGTTTGATTTACTCTATGTTTATGCTTGGTTGTGGTTATAACTTATGAATTCACATGCAATCATAAAAAATAAAAATAAAAATAAAAATAAAAAATCAGTTTTTGTAACATGCTTGAAGGAAGGAACTCAAATTAACGCTACAACCTTGTGAGACTTGAACCTAAACGTTTATTTGGAGAGTTCAAATCTGTGCATTCTTTGTTTTCTAAAATCGTTGCATGATCTCATTATTCTTTGCTTGGTTGCTACTTAGAAGGCGTTTCATCATTTAGTTCCAAACACTAGAAGTCATGCCCATTTCATTCAAAGCATGGTATTGATTAGCATAACACATATTCAAGATGAAGTTGTGTAGTGACCACCACTTTAGCCAAAAAGCCGTGTGCCCTACTCCATTATATGTTTAGGTGTTAACCCCATTGAGCCTTGTTTAGCCTTTTCTTTGTTAACCCACATTACCCTCACCTAGCCTAGATTAGGACTATCCATACCCTCGTTCTTAAAGTATAGTAAGCATGATTCAAATGGAATTCCTTTATGACAGAAACCAAGTGTGGGGGAAGTTTTTATTTTGAGAATTATGTGCCATAAGCACGGGTAGAAAGAAAAGAAAAGAAAAATTCGTGAAAAAAAAAAAAATAAATAAAGTATGAAAAGAGTTGAACAATATGAGAAAAAAAGTTCCAAGGTGTTGTTTGTTGAAGAAAGGGTCCAAAAAGTTGAATTCGGCCCCAAGAAGTTGTTTAAAGTCTTCCCCTTGTATTTTTAAGTTAATTTCTGCAAACTAAGTGAATTCTAAGTCTTAACTTCATTACTTTGCTTACTAATGCTTGAAGAACGTTTGTTTTCCCTATCCTTTCTTTGTTAACCAATACCCCAAGCCCCGTTGCAACCCTTAAACTTCTATCTTGAGTGTTATGTGTTTCAATTTGTTGAGTTTGAATTTGGTATGAGCATATGGTGTCACTGGTTCTCGCATCTAAGTAGTAGCATTCCATTCATGAGATCATATCTAAACATGCCTATTAAGTCCGGAAATTGCGTTCTTTGTGATACATATATGTGAGCATTCGTTTTTATATCTACATCAATTCTCTCACATATAACTAGTATAGGGTGTGTAGTTAGAAAATCTGAGTGAAAATAGAGTGCAAATCTATTAAGGATTGAGGGAATTCTCTAAGGCATGTTACTACATTCAAAACATTGTTTTAATTGGTTAATTGTGAACTAGTAAGTAGTGACTATGATTAAGCATGTGCTTAAGTGTTAAATTGACTCAAATCTGTGGGAATGATAATCTTTAACATGTCATGTGCATTGGAAATCCCTGAGGCAAACGTTGGAAGGTTTAGATTATGTTTGTTTGTTTTGTCTTGTTTTATTTCTTTGTTTTGCTCGAGGACTAGCAAAAGCTAAGTGTGGGGGAATTTGATAGGAGCATTTTTATGTGACTTAATTGGCTTGTTCTCATGCATTTATGTTGTTTTTCCTTAGTTAGTTTAGTGTTTAAAGTCATTTTCGTGCAATTTCAGGTTTTAGTGTCAAAGTATGCAAAAAGAAGCAATTTGGAGCATTCTAGAGCATTTTTGGGCCAAGATTGGATAGTGCAAGCATGGAGGCATGAGGATGGACGAATTTGAAGGCTTGAATTCAGTTAGGGAGCTGCAAGGGGGCCTAAAAACCTTATTTCTAGAAGGCTTTATCTATTCACACATGGTGCCTAATTTCTGTATTGGAAGAACAAGCCGTCCTAGCTTGTCACTAGCCGTCCTAGCTTGTCTCCTAGCCGTCCTAGCTTGTCTCCTAGCCGTCCTAGCTTGTCACTAGCCGTCCTAGCTTGTCACTAGCCGTCCTAGCTTGTCTCCTAGCCGTCCTAGCTTGTCTCCTAGCCGTCCTAGCTTGTCACTAGCCGTCCTAGCTTGTCTCCTAGCCGTCCTAGCTTGTCTCCTAGCCATCCTAGCTTGTCACTAGCCGTCCTACCTTGTCTCCTAGCCGTCCTACCTTGTCTCCTAGCCGTCCTACCTTGTCTCCTAGTCGTCCTAGCTTGTCACTAGCCGTCCTAGCTTGTCACTAGCCGTCCTAGCTTGTCTCCTAGCCGTCCTACCTTGTCTCCTAGCCTTCCTAGCTTGTCACTAGCCGTCCTACCTTGTCCAAGCTACACACATATATCCTTTAAGTGTTTCAAAACCTTTCCTAGCCCTATAAATAAGGGTTTGCAGCAAGGCACTAGGGGAATCACTCATTCACCCAATTTTCGTCCATTCATCTAGCCACACCACTCTCCACATCCTAAAATCCTAGAAACACAATTCCAACCAAACACTACACCTTGCCGTGCCTATCCTCCATCCAATTCCATAATCCCTGATCCTAAAACACATCCCAACCATCCCATCCACCTTTGTGCCGTAGCAAGGAGAAAGAAGGAAGGACTCTTGGATGCTCAAGCTTCGTCGTTGGTGCATTCTAGGTGTAATTCGTTTTATGATTTCAATGTTTAATTTATTTTCCTTTCATTTTGCTATGAACATGAGTGGCTAAACCCCTATTGGTTAGGGGTGATTTCGAAGCCATAACTATGTGTGCAAGTTGATTTGATAAATTCCAGTTATGAGTTCTTGAATCGTGAATGCAATTGGCTTAACTGTGCGAGTAATAACGTATTTGTGTTTGTTAATTAGGGGTCGACACTTAATTGGCTTGCATGAATATGATGCTAGAATATAAGTTTGTTTCACATAATTGTCACACACTTATATGCACAAGTAGTGAAGATTGCTAGTCACAATCGCGTTAAGTTCAATTCCTAGCATAAGTGTCATGATGTCATAGTCACAAGTGCTTTGTTAATGCTTATAGTTTTCATTGAACGTAATGATCTTTGATTGTATCTTTATTATGATGTCATGTAAGGAACTTTTGAAGAATGCTTTGGGTTGTCGTATGATGTCATCCAATTCAATAACACAAGGAAAACTTGAGAATTAACTAGTGATGTCACGGTTAATTTGGGGCATTGTCATTCATAATTCTATGAAGGAATAACTGGAAATCGAGTCATTTGCATACTTGTCATGTGTGGAGAAAGAACCCCTAACTAGTCCATCATCCATTAAAAACCCCAAAAACGTTTCAAGATCAGTTTTACTTTGCAATCTGTTTTCTCAACTTTAATTTCGTCCAAATCAAATCCCCCTTTACTTTGAAGTCTCAATTTAGTTAGAAATTGTTTTGGTTCATGTTTTTAAGTGTTTTGAGTCATGTTTTCAACCAATTTCGTCCAAGTTAGTGTAGGTGCTCAAAACTGCCCAGAAAGTGGTTTTTAGGCAGTTTTGAGTCTTCTAGTTGCTGTTTTGAGTTTTTGTTTTGTTTTAGTGTTTTAACTTTGGTTTTTCATTCTTTGAGTCCAAATTAGTGTTTTTAACTTTGTTTTGGACTTCTTAGGTCAGTTTTCAAGAGTTTAGCAATCCCTCCTAATCCCCGGTTTTGAACGATCCCTACTTACATACTTTGCTACAATTGTCAGAAGAGGGTTTAATTTGTGTGCTTAATATATTTTGCATCATGCACCTAGCGCCAGTCTTCATATGATTGTAGTACTAGAGCGTATATTATGATTACACTCAGTCCTATTCATGTCATATTGGCTCTGTATAAACTCGTGTGTTAACATAGATTGATGAGCAGCTGATTTTATTATGCTACTGTTGAGATATTGTGATTTGGCGTATTTCTGGATTTATTGTTGATTTACATTTGATCTCATACTTATATGTAGTATGATTTTCTAGAAACTATACATGTTTTACGGTTAGGGGTTAGTATATTTAGAAAATAAATGTGTTTTATAAACCTTTGTTTTTGCCCACTCACCCTTCTGTTTTTCACCCCTCCAGGACCTAGATAGCTGAATTCTCTGTGGCATTACGAGGATTCTGTGACGGTTCTGACATATCCATAAATAATGTAAAAGCTTTTTCTTGCTGTGTATTAAGTATTTTGATTAGATTCGACTGCACTACTTATGTCATATATTCTCCAAACATTTGTGTTTATGGGTTCTTCCTGCTATTGCGCACTCTCTACTTTAGATTAAATAAATATTAGCTTTGGTTTAAATTTATCCTTATTTTTATGCTTCACTTTCCTTTTTGGTTACGTGTAACAGCCCATCCCTAAAAATGATGATTTATAACTTTAATACGTGATTTTACAAAAATACCCTTTGAGGCGAGGGTGTTTGACTTCCATTGACCGTTCGAAGTCACAATTAATGTTTCCAATTAGATTTTGAAGCTATGGACAGATAGGCAAAATAAGTTTGCGAGTCCGGATTATAACGGTATAACTACGGACAATAGAAATTGTTTCACTAAACTTTAGATTTAAAGGAAAATTAAATCCCACCATGTGGGAATTGTAGCCAAGTAGAAAATTAGGGAGGAAGGAGTGGACCAATCAGACAAAAATGGGAAATGACCAATTAGGAGAAAGGGGTGGACATCCAATCAGGAGAGGGGATTTCCCTCTTCCCGTCAGCCACACCCACGCCCACAACCAAACCGGTTTCGACTTGGTTCTAATTCCGGGTGATTTCCACCAATAATCTGACAAAATTCACCCATTCTCCACCTGGAAATCATCCCTTGACCTCCATTCTTCCATTTTCACCCAAGATTAGGAGGAATTTGGTGGTAAATTGTTCTAAAAACCGACGGTGGGTGCCGTGAGACATTACTCGGGATTCACTAATTGTGAATCAATCTCCTTCATTTACCACTACCAAAACACTTCCCTGGAACCCAGGAACAAAGCCCAGATAGTGGTGGAGGTGTCGGAGCAAGTTTGGAGGTCGAATCGAACACACCTAAGTATAGGGTTTCCAACGGGTTTTAACAAAATTGAAGCTCTTCCTGGCCTAATTGGCCTTGGCCACAAGTATGAAAGTTACTCTACTCATTGACATCTTCATTCCTGTAAATTTTGGTAATTTTTAGAAATAGTTGAATTTTTCGGCGAGTCGGGCGGCCACGCATGGTCAGTGGGCCGCCAATGCCATTTTTGGGCTATATTAAATATCTTGAATTCAATTTTGATATTTGAATGACGTAGGTTGATCATTGGAACCTAAATTCTCTATAATATGTTAATAGGTATTTATGTGAATCGACAATCCAACCGTTGGATTACATTGTAGTACGTAATATTTGAAGAATGTAGGAACTTACGGATTAGGAATCCGACGTACGGATCTTCGCAAATTGGATTTATAAGTTCATAAAATAAAATGTTGACCGTCACTTGGTTGTGGCAATTGGCGGAGATCCGACCGTTGGATCATAATGAAACATTAAGACGTGGTTCTAGGAACATAATGTGAATCTTTGGAAGTAACGGATCGGGAATCCGTGATGCTGATCTTCTGAAGTGAATTACGTAGAGATGTGTTTTATGTAAATTATGTATTCTATCGGTAAGAACTCTGAGACGTGATTTGATAATTGTTCTAGGCGACATTGGTTCGTGATGTCTCGATATGCGTGCTAGGGAGTCGTAGTGCGGACCTCAGGTGAGTGGGTCTTTTCCTGTCTATCGTGTGTGTGTGTATATATATATATGATTGATAATTCCACAAACGTTTATAAAACGATTATTGCTTATGATTACTGTGAATGCTTTGAAGTAATTATTGTGAACTACGAATGGCTTGATCCCTGTTTAGGGTACGTAGGTAGTCTAACAAGACGTTAGATGCATCCATACAATAAGTGAGATTAAATAATTGAGACAAAAGCTTTGTTTGGGAAAATGAGCAATGCGAAGGAATCTGCTGAAAAACATGAGATTTAACCCTATGTCTTGGTTGTTAAATGTTGGTTATAAATCAATGAATGAAGAATTGAGAAGTTGAAGTAAGGAAACGTAAATAGTGATAGTTAATTAAACTAGTGTCTAGTTGAGCTTATCACCGATAATTATTCCCAAAACTAAGTAGTTTGGAAGTGGGGCGTTACAGATTATGCATTTCATGCTATGTTATATTATTTATATTTGGAAACACTATGAAATGTTTGAGTTTAGATTGTATCATGACATATTCATATGTATATTACCTGAATCTAATTATTGTGAATGCTTTGAAGTGCCAAATGACGCTGCGGACGCTCAGGTGAGATTCAGGTAAGTACACTTTGATGATAATGATGGTAGTGAGTACGATTGTGTTGAGATATATTAGAGCTTATAAACCTGCACCTCGATGTTAGTGCTCCTGCCCGTGGCCAGGGCTTAGCTTTCACGTGATCGTTCACTTCCCGTACCACACGCTCACCTTGAATCCAAGGTAGGTGCCAGCCTGTCGTACAGACCATATTAGGTGGTTCCGATTCGTAGATGATTTGCGATACTTCGCACAACCTTCACGTGATCGTAGCATTTGAGCGTATTTATTTACACCAACCTGTTGTACAGACCACTATAGGTGGTTCTGACTCGTGTGCAGGGATATGTGATGAGCTATGAGTTCAGCTGTACAGGCCATAAGAGGTGAATATAGCTGACTTATTACTGAGATATGAATAAGTCGTACAGGTCGCTATAGGTGACTCCGACGTATTTGCTAGTCATGATTGATGAGATATGAATAAGTCGTACATGTCATTATAGGTGACTTCGACTTATATGCTAGCCATGATTGATGAGATATTTGATGAGATATGAATAAGTTGTACATGTCACTATAGGTGACTCTGACTTATACGCTAGCCATGATTGATGAGATATATGATGAGATATGAATAAGTCGTACAGGTCACTATAGGTGACTCCAGCTTGCGTGCTAATATGGTTTTATTAAGCACATGTTTATTTATATTGCTAATGAGATGCTGAGTAGTATTATACTTCTGAGTTTACTGTTAGTATACTTTTGATGTCATACTTCTACGTAGTATGATTTGCTGGAAACTATTTGAGTTTTACTGCAAGGGGTTACTACCTTTGATAATGGAAATAATTTTGAAAATCTTTGTTTTGACCACTCACACTTTCTATTTTTACACCCTTCTAGGTTCTAGTAGCATGGTTCCGTATCGACAAGGACATGTGGCACTCCCAGTTCTGGTGGCATATATTGATGGTATAATTATTATCTTTGTTCACTGTACTTGTTTTATGCTCTGTATCACGTGTGAAATGGGTTCATACCTACTCAGCGCCTAATTGTGTATATAGGCACTTTTAATTTTAAATTTATTCACACTTTACACATCATCACATTCTATGGATTCGTCACCTTCCGGGTGTCGGCTAGCATAACTCAATTCGAAGTCCTAGTGAACTTTTTGGGTCAAGGTGTATTATTACGTCACCTTCAGGTGACGGCCAACATGCCTTGACTCCGGTTGGAGTGTGTCAAGTAGCACTAAGATTAAAAAACTAGAAGTTGGATTTATCAATTGCTTGCTTTATTCACTTGAGATGCAAATTGCAAAGTGGTTTTCTCCTGTTTATGCTATTTAAACGACAATTGCATGAGTAAAGGATAAAAGGCAAACAACGAGCACCATTTGAGGAGCTTTTTTGGTGTTTCGAGAATATAATCCAGTACACAAAGTGTAATAAAACAATTGATTAGAAACTTAAAAAAAAAAAAAATCAAACCAATTGTATTATGATACTTGATATACAAAACCCAGTTTTCAATACACTGAAAAATTGCTCCACCATTTGATGAGGCATTACTATATAAATATGTAATGAATCGGGTATTGGTCCTACAGGAATTTTGGAACCAAAAAAATGTTGAAGTGGCGCACTAATTTGATAACTGGTTTGCACTTTTCATAAGTCAATCCAAATACTTAGAATCTTATATGTTCTCTCTCACCCCACTACCAAATTTTATGCATTAATATTGACCAAAATTTTCTTTTATGCATACCTAGTCAACTAAATAGTCAGTTGATTTGATTTTACTAACACTCTTTAATCTTCATTGAGTAAAGTTGGAAACATGAAACTTTAAATTTGGTCAACCAAATATTTGTTGAAGGTAATAACAGTGTGAGAAAGAACAAATTAACATAAGTAATCAACATGAAACCATTATTTATTTTCTTGCTAAACAAGTTGAACATGAAGTCATTGAATATTTCTTCCCACTACTATAATAGGGTATTCGACGATGCTAGGGTATTCGAAAGACTTGACCCTCTCTCGTACCTTAATGAATTTAACAATCTAGAATATGGACAACAACCAATAGACGCACTCTAGGAGTCAGTACCTTGAGTCTAAGGAAAAGACACATATCCCCGACCAAGCCTCACAATAGGCTAACAATAATGTGGTTCAAATTCGCCTTTGGCGAGAATTGAACCTAAGACCTCTCACTTACAAATGAAGAGAAATACCACTAGACCGTAATACTAAGTTGCTCAATGACATAGTTAGATTCAACATCTTTTACCTCAATATTTGCATCATTCGTGCACTCATTTTGTTGGGGGGTTTGAGTTATGAATATGTGTTTCTCTTTTGCAGGTTGTTTGGTTAAAATTTTGCTATAGTATAGGTTTATTTACTCATTTTTATTCTACTAATGCTATTTTATTAACCTTTTGGCAATGTTCTAAAAATTGGCCTAGGCGCTAAGCGGTGGAGGACCGATGCAATTTAGGCCGGAATGTGGAGAAAAGTCAGGAAGGGACTAGGTGAGCTAGGCGGGTTAGGCGAGGGTTAGGCGAAGGCTAGAAGATTCCATTGTTTTAATTTCTTTTAATTAAGTTAATGGGTTTTCTAAATAACCTCCTTAATTAGTGAATTTTCAAATTTGGTTTTTGGTTTTTGGTTTTTTTTTTTTCCTACATTTCTCAGTGATGATGGCAATATGGCTTTAGTTTTAAGTTTTAAATTTCCTAAATTCTCAATACAAGTATATTTTTATTTTTTAGAGTGTACTTATTTATATGTTATATAATAAATTTAATTAAATCCTCCTAATCCGCTTAGGCCCTCGCCTAGGCGCTAGGCCCCAACCCGCTGTTCTACTAGCGTCTAATGTTTTTTAGAATCTTATTTTTTAGTGAATGACTCTTCATTGTATTCAGATTCTCAGGTTTCATAATATTGGGATGAGTGATTTAGTTTTTTAGCAAGTGAGATTGGGAATATTTGAGTTACATTTTTTAGCACCAATATCATTTAAATGTGAACTCGTTTAAATGTCTTTGCTAATCAACCATTTTTAAGTCATTTCCTAACAATTACTAAATATTTCCATTACTAACTTGTTACAAACTAAAGGTCCACAGATTTGTCCAGTGAAATAAATTAGAGATCTAATTTTTAGAAACTGAATCCGCACATTACTCTATACTAAATGCACACAAAAATTTCCTGTAGCATTCTGTATCGATACCAATTTTTTACTTCGTCTTGTCCCTTGTATTCAGGCCAAACAAAAAATTCTCCATGTTCATTTTGTTGGAAAATATCAACAATCAATGATAAATTTATATATGCTAATAAATGATAAATGCGAAGCTCGTGTACCGCAATGTTTCGCCCCTACTCAGTACTTGTAGTTCTACAAACGTCTGCTTCACCAGAATTCAACGATTAAGTCAGAATTCCAGCATCTGAAAACTTAACTTCTGGAGAATTTCTTTGTGGTTCTCTCAGTAAGAATGCTTTTTGGATTGTAGAAGAAGATTTTTTTATTTTTTTTGTTCTAAATGTCATGCAGATTGATGTATATATAATATGATTATGCCTGTTCGCAGCAAGTATGAAAAAGGGATGCATCTGTTGGGAGACATCTTTTTAAAGGGGTGTTTGCTCTCTGTGTTCTTTCACCACACTTTAGACTTCATTTGAAAAGATGAGTCTGTTGGTAAAAAATAATTTATTAATTAAATCCAAAATTAATTAAAGAATTTAATTATTAGAGCCCCAAGGCTCAAGACCCATCTTTTGATAATTAATTATATATTAATTATCAGTTAATTAGTACACCCAAAAGCCCAAACTCAATGTTAACCCCAATTTTATTCTTCATGGTCCATCACTCCAATCACTTTCTATAAGGGACAAAACTTTATAAAGTAAGGGAACTTTTTGGTAGTGACCAATGTGGGACAATGAAATTATACTCAAAATTTCCAACACATTCAAATAACAGTAATTCTAATTCAAAAGGGTTGGTCTAGTGCAAAGTGAGCACATATTTGAAACCCTCAACCTGAGTAGGAACTCCCATAGATACACTCTTTAGGGCCACTGGCCAAGAGCAAATTTAGAAATAATGTTCAGGGGGGAGGGTCACAACTAAGTAATGGCAGACGCAAGTTCTTATGAATTTCCAAAAATGGTATGCGCATCACCAAATTTTTATTCAATTTTAAGTGAGCAATGTCGTCGAGCACTTGACCAACCCATACCCATTTGTGCTTAGTGAACATCCACACCCTTTGTGCCATTTCGATTATATCTTTAGAGAATATTGTTTTCATGAACAAATAGATAATTATATGTGCATAGGGCTAGGATGTCAAATTTGTTAGACGTATTGGAGGAGGGATCCTTCTTACAACTAAACTTTATGTTAATCTGCCTCATTGTGATTTGAATGAGGAGGGAATGATAGAGTTAGTGGTGGTGAGTTGATTATTATTTACCGTAGTCCGATTCGATATCCTATTAAGCAACTAAATGTAACTACAATTTAAGCAGGATCCTAATTCATGCTCAGGCCACTATTTTTCCAAGACCAAAAACTTGAGGGGGCGCGTGCCCCCTCTGGCCATTTGATTTGGACATGAAAAATATATTGTAGCCTCATGCAGTACCGAGACAATTATTTGTAGGTGAGATTTTTCGTATATTTTAAAAAATATTTCTATATTATTAATTTTGGAAGTATATTTCTATATTTATATTGACAATAAAGTAAAGTTGGCAAGCCTCAGTGCTTGTCCGAGTTTGGAGTTTCTCATATTTCTTCTCTTTCCTCGTCATTTGACATATATTTAATAAGTATGTGTGTATATGTCATGTGTGCATGATGGGCATCCATGCATGTGACATGACGTGCCATTCGGCCCTAGGCGAGAGATAAATATCATTGCCACGTACGCACAAACCTCGGAGAGCAAGCCTAAGGCCTTGTAAAGATCTCCTCTTTCTCTCTCCTCTCTCTGTCTCTATCTCTCTCTGTAGCTCTCTTACCAAAACTACAGCACCTTACAATTATTCCAACTACAAAGAAAGATAAAAGGAAAATAAATAACGAAGCTGATTTTTACAGTGAATATTTTCCTGCATACAGATCCGAAGCCGAAACCTTTCAACAGAATAGCTCTCAGAGAAACCCCAGGTATTTATTTTATTTCAGTTATTTTATGGGAAGTTTCGGATTTTTGCAGTTGTGGCATGTAATTAGTTTTGATTTTCTGTATTCTGTGATGTGTTTTTGCATTTTAATTAAAAAGGATATGATTTTGAAGCCAACCCAATTTCTAGAACTTGGTATTTTTCATTCATGTGCCAGATTTTGAGAAGGAAATTAGTTCAGTTGAATGTTTAGGTGCTAGTTCATAACTACCCACATGGGTTTGTTTATTGATTTCCATTAATTTTTCTTATTTTTTTAATTTGATGTTCATGTGAATGATTGGACGGTTGGCAATCTTTTGGAAGTTGTGTTTTTTTCCTATAAGTTTCTAAATTTATGTGCTGTATCTTGCTTTCACAGCAATCAGATTGCAGTAATGTGGCATTAAGTTATCAAGATTTGAAAGTTTTGAAGATTTTGTGAGAGGCAGAGTCTTGGATTGTGAAGAACAGAGGGTTGGATTACCCACTTTTTTTCAGATTAATTATTTGGGTAGCACCAGCTTTATTGTTTAATTGTGGGAGATTGGTGAAGTAATTTTATGCTGGGATGTTAAACTACAAAATTTTGATTCTTGATTGGTAGCGGGTGGAAGGGAAAGCGTTGTGGGCTCTCTTATGTGTTGTTTTGTTTTCGTTGCAAAGTTGGCGTTGACACTGGATTAAAGGTTATCTGGGAGATTAAGCTTCTATGGCTGCTACATCTGAAAGATGGTTTGATCGGCTTCAGTTCTCCTCATTGTTTGGGCCGCCCCCGCAGGACACCCTACCACGGAAGGTGAATACAAATTTTATTCCTAATCTTGTACATAATTATATTATATTTTTCAGTGTCTATATTTGTATTGCTAGCTTGACATGTCTCATGAAATTTAAGGGTCATCCACTATGGTACTGGTTCCTAGAGGTCTTGGGTTTGAAACCTCTCATGCTCTGTTGCTATGTGAGCGTCCATGTTGACTACTACTCTGAATTGTCTTCTTAATATATGTCCAGTTTGGTGGCTTTATTTTTGGTGCTAAGGAGGGCCGAAACCCAACAATTGCATAACTCTGGGTATTTAGTGCTTGTTTGGGACTGGTTTTGTAGAAAGAATGCTTTGGCTTGAAGTGCCTTTATTCGAAATATGTTGAAGTTTTTACCAAAAAAAGAAAATGAAGCGCTCCGAAGTGTATCTTCAGAAAGTCCTTGACACTGACACAAACACTTTAAATTTTTCTGCCAAATGCAGAAGTGCTTTTATCCACTCCAAAAGCAATCCCAAACAGGCCCTTAAAACCCACCAGTGTCTTCCAACAAGAGCTTTCCAACCCTTCTTGGTACAGTATCAAAATAATGACAACCTAACTCCAACTTTAAACCAGAGGCAGCAAGACAGTCTGCCACATAGTTCTTCTCCCTATAGATGTGAATAAGCTTGCAGTCATTCATCCCTTGATGTGAAGAAGTTTGGTTTAGTTTGAATTACAAGTTAGTGGGACGGTAGACTTTGAATAAACAGATTTTTCTCCTTGTTCTTTATATCGATCTATTCTAGTTTTCATGCTTTGTGCGGACTTATTCTGTATACATGGGATTTGAGGGAATGAATCTTTATGTTAATTGCAGCTATACGACACAAAAGTTGACATGCTGCTAAAACCAAATTATGTGAAATGCCACAGTAGGTATCCAGCTTCCACTATTAAGTGTGCCAGTTATTTCATTAATTGGACAAAAATCTCGAATACAAGTACAACCAACCATGCCCTAAGGTTGATTTGAGTGAGGAACTTCCAAATTTCAAGGGATTTAGGCATAGTGATGAAGAAATGGATCACAAAAAGTTAGATAGGAGGGATTAGAAATGCACACATGAGCATTACAAAAGGTACGTGAGAGGGATTTGCAAATGACTACTCTGAAGGAGTCAATTACAAATTCCTTTTACACACCTTTGAAATGCTCACGTGGTGCATTTTCTGATTCCTCCTATGTCCTGTCTAACTTTTTGTGATCCATTTCTTATTCATTTTGCCTAAATTCCCTCGAATTTGGAAGTCCATCACTCAAACGTACCCTAAAGGAATTTTAAGTTTAGTGTGATTTCATAGGTAACCTCTGATGCACTTATGATATATATTGCTCAGAACAGTTCTTAAATAGGGGTGAATATTTGAGCTAGGTATTTCAGTTGAAGCCAGAGTTGGGACTACTAGTTTTTGAAGGCTCATATTTGAGTTGATTTAGATAGGAGACCTAGAATCTAAGACCACAGGTGAACCTTTATAATCAGCATCTATTAATTGTACTCCACCCAAAGAGACAATCTGTCTTCTCCCTTACCCTGAAATAATGTCGCTAAGAGTTTAGTTTAGTAATTCATAAACCATTGTCATGATGTATTATCTGGAGGGTCTTAGCAATCCAACTCCATTATTTCTTTGATTTATTCTGTAGTAAAAGGTGAAAATATTGTGGATCCGACCCAAACTTGTCATGTGACCTCCTTTTCATGTTGATTTCTGTTGTTGAGAAGCATGAGGTAAATAGCCCACACAATTTGTGTAATAAAAAGTACAATAGGAATGGCAAGTCCTTTTTTTTTTTTTTTTTTAAATGAAAATTTAAAGACAGTAATGGTTGCCAAAAATTGTACTGTCTCATCCTTTGGGTGACGAACTTTCTGATGAGGTATATATGTGGGAGAGGCAAAATGCCACCAAGTTTGTTAAAGGATGACTTTGCCTCATAATTATGCATAATCCCTTGGAGATGTTCTTAGAAAAACAGATATAGTCTATAACTTACTACAAAATATAAAAGTAATAAAGTCAGCCCTAGGTATAGACTCATGACAACTAATCAGCGATTGGAAAAGATCAATTTCTTTCTTTTTCCAGAGATTTTTTTTTTTTGGCTATATTCTGCCTCTAAACCTCTGACAAGAACTGAAAAAATGCTTTCCTTATCGCTTCTACCTTCCTGTAGGCACAAATTACTGCATATGTGGACTACTTTGGTCAGTTTACATCAGAACAGTTTCCTGAGGATATTGCCGAAGTAAGCTCTTTGTGTTTATGTCATGGTCATTGTCTTAGTGCAGTCCGCCTTGTTTGTACTAATACATTGTCTGCTGACAGCTGATCCGCAACCGTTATCCATCAGAGGTGAAGCGTCTCTTTGATGATGTTCTAGGTATTCATACTCTACCCTGTTAATTATTATATGATTGATTAGAACTTGCAGCTTATATTATGCCGTTTTGTGGTTGCATAATGAATGCTTTTCTACTTGGACATATTCCAGCTATGTTTGTTCTTCATCACCCTGAGCATGGACATGCTGTTATCCTTCCAATTATTTCATGCATCATTGATGGTACCCTGGCCTATAAGAGCAGTAGCCCTCCATTTGCTTCGTTCATATCATTGGTCTGCCCAAGCAGTGAGGTGATAACATATCAGATTAAGAGTTTTCATTTTTCAGTTCAATCTAATACCGACACTTTCTTTCTTGATGAAACAGGAATGTTTTCTATGTAGCAGAAAATTCAGAAGTATTTTTAATTTAATTATTTACTTATTTGTATCTTCCCGTTTTTCACAGGAGTATTCTGAGCAGTGGGCTTTGGCATGTGGGGAGATTTTGCGAATTTTAACTCATTACAATCGCCCCATATACAAGGCGGAACAACAGAATAATGAAACAGAAAGAAGCAGCAGTGGAAGCCATGCCACAACAAGTGACTCTGGAGATGGTGAATCCAGCCATTTACCTTTGGTACAACAAGAGAAGAAACCCATAAGGCCGTTGTCTCCTTGGATTACTGATATATTGCTTGCTGCACCTCTAGGTATCAGAAGTGATTACTTCCGCTGGTGAGTGCGTAGTTTGATTGAGTATTGTTATTTTTTGTTGAAAGTCAATGTCATAACCATTGTGGTGTTGATTTCGAGTCATGTGTATATGCACAAAGCGAAACCCACTCCAATCAAAGTAAAACAGTAAACAACAAAGGTTTGCTCGTACGTATTGCCTATTAAGCAGCACTTCATCCAAAAATGTTTTTTATTGTTCAAATGTTACATTGACCAATGACATAGTAAACACGTGAACTATTCAAAATCATTTTGTTGCCCCATGGGTTTGGTGGGTGTTTGTAGCAATTTTCATGGTAACGGGTTGTTTTCATCCCTCCAGGAATTTCTTAAATAGATAACTCCACTAAAGAAAAGCTAGGATTTTTAAGCTTCCAAAGTCTGTTAATTTTTTGATTTTCTAACTTAGGTAGACAACACTTATGACTGCCTGACAGTTAGCAATCTGTTTGTCAACAATTTGAAACAGTATCTTGTAGCTTAAATTTGAATGTTTTAGATTTAGCTGGAGGACTTTAATCTTCACACTGGTCTCATAAAGCTTTTTAGACGAGTACAATTTACGGAAAGGAAATGGGTTATTAGGGTTCGGTGCAATTATGAGATTTAATGTTTGTATTCAGTAAGTTCATCATGTGAACCTCTGTTATTATTGTCTTAGCATCGTATCTACTTTTTAAACCTGAACCATGCGCTTTTGTCACATTCACTAAGGATATATTTGGGTGAGGGACTTTTAAATTCCAAAGGGATTTAGGCAAAGTAAGGAAGACATGGATACCTTATATTTCTGTATTCCATTCTTAATTATTGTATTTCTTAATTCTATGTCCGTGCATGTAAATGATAGAAGGGTAGACCTGTAGAAGATTAAGCTCTGAAGGAGGTTGGAACATTCCTTGTGGCTATTTATGTTTTTATGTTGGAGATAAGTTCTTCATTAGTTCAATAGCAGTTTCGTACTACTCATTGTTCACAATTTCAAAAGAAAGTTTAAAAGCTATCAAATGTTAAATAAATCATTTCATCTTGCTGCTACTTTTCTTATTCAATCTCATGTAATTTAAAAACCTGTGTGTTCTTTACAGGTGCAGCGGGGTTATGGGAAAATATGCTGCTGGAGAACTCAAGCCACCATCAACTGGTTAGTTAAATCTTCCTTCACTAGTATAGAATGCAATGTTGCTGCTGTATTCATTAGATTGTTTTTGAGCGCCATACGTTAAATGAAATTTTTTTTTTCTGCAAGAATCAGTTAACATGTAACACAGAGTCTGACTGCATGCAGTTTATGCATAACATTCTGGTGGAATGTAAAGGAAAATAGCATTGAGATATCCTAAAAATCCTCTCTATTTATATTATATAGAGTCCACTATGAATGACTTTCATTTTCTTTTTCTATTTTCTCCTCTTTCTTAGCTTCTTCTCGCGGATCTGGAAAACATCCACAGCTCATGCCATCAACTCCAAGGTGGGCTGTTGCAAACGGTGCTGGAGTTATATTAAGTGTTTGCGACGAGGAAGTTGCTCGCTATGAGACTGCTACTTTGACAGCAGTCGCTGTCCCTGCACTTCTTCTTCCTCCTCCAACTACAGCTTTGGATGAACACCTAGTGGCAGGGCTACCAGCTCTTGAGCCTTATGCACGTTTATTTCATAGGTAAATCTTCAAAATTCCATCTCTCGAGCCACTACAAAAGGAAAAGAATCTGAGTTGCTCTGTGTACCTGACTGAGTTTTGCTAATATTTATTCATTTCTTACACCATGCAATAGGTATTATGCCATTGCTACTCCAAGTGCCACCCAAAGACTTCTTCTTGGACTTCTAGAAGCACCACCATCCTGGGCTCCTGATGCACTTGATGCAGCTGTACAGCTTGTGGAACTACTTCGTGCTGCTGAGGATTATGCATCTGGCATAAGGGTAAGCTGGACACTAGTGATTGCAAATATTTGAAGATTATCTGATGCTATGCTGGTGATCAATATCAAGCTTGATTTGAAGACATACTATCTTCATTTTTTCAGCAACAACTTTTTTGGCATCTCATGCATGGCATGCTTTATGATGGACAAATTTCTCTCAATCGGAAATAGCAATCAATTAGTAAATGTGAAATTGCCATTGATCAGCAAGAATATCTCTAAAATGGTTTTCTCCTCACATTTGTATCTAATTTCTGCTAGCATTAGATGGTGAGGAACAGAACTATTGATACTTCTGTTATATGAAAGGTCTTTCAGTGGTCTTTCAGCGATCAAGAAACAATCTTTCAGTGGTCTTACGCACATATAAAAAGGATACATTTTTTAAGCTCTGATAAAGAAACAACCTTTCAACCTTATTGACATTTAAGATACCTAGAATATCACCTTCAGAAACATTATGCGAAGTCACGATGTGAAAGGCATCCTTCCTGTTAACTGGTAGATGCTGCAGAAGCAGATCTAGTGAGTTCCCTCTGAGGTTATTTGTTGACTGTTAAAAACCTAATTAAGTGGGAGTATATTATTTTGATTGACACCACATGCATAACAACAAAAAATAGTGGGAAACCATTTACTACATTGTCTGATAGTACTCTATCAATTTTCATATCGGTTTTGTAGTGTCATGGGCTTTGCTTCTTTCACTCTTTTTATGTGCTTCCTAGCTGGCATGGAAGTTTCAGAAACATATATTCTTTGCGAGTTTGTGGGGTGGCAACTTTGTGCTTGTTTTGGAGTATCTATTTGGAGTGGGCGATTGGTCTTTTTACTGGTTTTAATCCATCCTTGAAATTTTCATAGTTATGCGTTCATTACATTTATTAAAAGCTGAAAGCTTCGTTTTTAATTTTGGGTGGTGATTTTCACACACCCCATGATTCTTTACTAATGGTGGGACATGGCTGTCACATTTGCAAAGGTGACATTGATCCTATGATTCACTTTCTTTCTGCTCTATTGCCCGGTTAGACAACTTTAGGATTTTATGCTTCCCTCATTTAGGGTAATTGATACTCTAATGGAATTAGTGGTGAGATACTGCTTTGCTGATAATAGGTGCATGACAAGGAAAAGTGCACCTTTGCATATCATTAGCCACTTCTAAACAGCTTAAGATTCTGGGACATGCCGTTTTCCAAATCTTGCACTTTCACATACTTCAAGAGATAGAGTGATGTACTTGTGTAACATGTACAGTTGAATAAAATAGAGTAATCAATTTTTAATCTTTTAATGCATGCCTTGTTGTGTAGACAAATGTAAATATATCCAAGCTTTTAGAACAGCAGTCCACTAATAAGCTGAAAATTCCATAAGCTGTCCCCCCTCTCTCGTCCTCTTTTAGTGGAAAGTATTTGATTTGTAGCAGCTCTGAAAACTGATGGATGCAGCACTTTTGGCTAATTGCATTTTTTCTTTTATTCATGCAGCTTCCTAGGAACTGGATGCATTTACATTTCTTGCGGGCAATTGGGACTGCAATGTCCATGAGAGCAGGTATAGCAGCTGATGCTGCGGCAGCTTTACTTTTCCGAATACTCTCACAGCCTGCATTGCTTTTCCCTCCACTAAGACAAGTTGATGGAGTTGAAGTTCAGCATGAGCCTTTGGGTGGTTATATCTCAAGCTACAAGAAACAGGTACCAGTTAATAACTTTTTGTATTCAGGTTTTTATCCTTCAGCTGCTAAAATGCACTTTGATCTAGTTTCTTTTTTGTTGGCGCTCTTTTTAATCATATATTTTTTGTTCAACGAATAAGTACTAATTGAACCTAAATGCTACCTCAAAAATACGATTGATCAGATCGAACTTCCTGCCGCGGAAGCTACAATTGAAGCTACTGCCCAAGGGATTGCTTCTATGCTCTGTGCCCATGGGCCTGAGGTTGAATGGAGAATTTGTACCATATGGGAAGCTGCCTATGGCCTCATTCCTTTAAGTTCCTCTGCAGTTGACCTTCCTGAGATTATTGTTGCCACTCCATTACAACCTCCGATTTTATCGTGGAATCTGTATATACCCCTCCTCAAGGTCTTGGAGTATCTTCCTCGCGGAAGTCCTTCTGAGGCATGTCTTATGAAGATATTTGTTGCCACTGTTGAAGCGATTCTTCAGAGAACATTTCCGTCTGAGTCCTCTAGAGAGCAAAACCGGAAAACAAGGTACCTTTTTGGTATGGGGCCGGCCTCAAAAAACCTGGCTGTTGCAGAGCTGCGTACAATGGTTCATTCACTATTCTTAGAATCATGTGCCTCAGTAGAGCTTGCTTCACGTCTACTTTTTGTTGTGTTAACTGTATGTGTCAGTCATGAAGCGCAGTCTAATGGTAGCAAGAAAGCAAGAGTTGATGAAAGCTTCCCACCAAATCAGAGCATTGAAGAATCAGATAAGATGTCTGATATGCAGAGAGACAGAACTAAAACGACCAAAAAACAAGGGCCAGTAGCAGCATTTGATTCTTATGTTCTGGCTGCTGTTTGTGCTCTTGCATGTGAGCTTCAGTTGTTCCCTTTGATTTCAAAGGGGATTAATCATAGTCACTCTAAAAATGCAAAAAATGTAGCAAAGCCTGCGAAAGTAAATGTATGCACTACTGAGTTTCGAAGTAGTGTAGACTCGGCAGTTTGTCACACACGCAGAATATTATCAATCTTGGAAGCACTTTTTTTGCTGAAGCCATCTACAATTGGCACTTCGTGGAGTTACAGTTCAAATGAGATAGTTGCAGCAGCTATGGTTGCCGCTCATGTTTCTGAGTTATTTAGATGGTCGAAAGCTTGCATGCATGCGCTGTCTGTCTTGATGCGCTGTAAGTGGGACACTGAAATTTGCTCCAGGGCATCATCACTATACAACCTTATTGATTTCCACAGCAAGGCTGTTGCATCTATTGTTAACAAGGCTGAACCATTGGAAGCACGCTTAATGCAAGTTCCAATTTGGAGGGATTCCTTTGTGTGTTTTGAAGGCAGAAAACTCAGTCAAGGTGGAAACAGTAGATGCTCCATTGTTGGGCAGCCATCTGCCTTGCATTGTGAGGATTCTTCACATTCAGAATCTAAACGAAAATCTGTTGGTGCATCACGTTCAAATGAGGGGTCCGGAAATACCTTTGGTAAAGGTGTTGCAAGTTTCCCATTAGATGCTTCGGATTTGGCCAACTTTCTTACCATGGACAGGCATATAGGATTTAATTGCAGTGCTCAGGTTCTTCTAAGATCAGTACTCGCAGAGAAACAAGAGCTCTGTTTCTCCGTTGTCTCGCTGTTGTGGTACAAGTTAATTGCAGCTCCTGAAACCCAACCTTCTGCAGAAAGCACTTCTGCTCAACAAGGATGGCGGCAGGTAATATTATATTTCTTGTGTCACTTTGCATCACCGTTATGATAATCTTCTCCAATATTATTAGCAGGTTCCGCATTTCTATATTCTGCTCTGAATCAGTAATTTCATTAGATACATTTGTACTACACTTTATTTGATATATTGTTGCCATTTTTCCGTTATGTATAATGTTTGACATGTAATTTTTATTTCATTTTTCTAACTTTAGGTCGTTGATGCATTATGCAATGTTGTGTCAGCAACACCCAAAAAAGCAGCCACAGCAATCGTTCTTCAGGTGTGAACTTTGTCTCACTTGTAAACTACATGATTTTCTATTTATTTTTTCAGGTGAGACCATGTACGAGTTCATTGATATATACTGAAAACTAGATCTTTTATTGCAAAGTAACGAAGTCCAAAAACATTATTTTCTTGTTAATTCGTTTTCAACACCTGATTTTGGAAGAGTTGTTCTTGGCTGGTGTCAAAACAGTGGCTTTGTTATTTGGCATTATTTTCCTGGTATAGTCGTAAATCAGTTGGATTACCATTCTCCATTATTAGTTCTGGGGTGGCTTCATTGGTTTAGTTGGTTTCATGACCTTGTACTCTTTTCAGGCGGAGAGGGAACTGCAGCCTTGGATTGCCAAAGATGATGATCAAGGTCAGAAGATGTGGCGAATCAACCAGCGGATTGTGAAATTGATTGTGGAGTTGATGAGAATTCATGATAGCCCAGAGTCATTGGTAATTTTGTCAAGTGCCTCAGATCTACTCTTGCGTGCCACCGATGGGATGCTTGTTGATGGAGAAGCTTGCACCTTACCTCAACTGGAGGTAAACATGCGACTACATTGATGTTTGTGGCCTATGACTTGTGTTAACTAATCTGAGACATGAATTCTAGTATCTTTTTATCTTTTCTTTTTGGAAACTGTATGAACACTGCATATCCGAACTGAAGGTGGATTTCAGCACCCGGCAGTCACGTGATCTCCCATCCTTACATTTCAAAACATAAACCATCCTCAACTAGTGACCTTATCTCAGATAAAGCTTTTTTGAGTTGTATATTCGTTATAAGTACACATAAGATTGCCGAAGGCTCAAAACATTAAAAGAGAAACAAACAAATTGATAATCTAAACTTGGTGAAGCTAGACCCAAGATTCCAAAGAAATCGGGTTTGGCAAGTGAATTTCTTTCACCATTTTCTCCCATATAATCTCATTTTCTTCTTTGATAATCATATCTTCTGTCAGTTTCAACTCTGGGCAGCCCTCAAGTTTTTGGGTTCATAAACTAGAATCAAATCTCGTTCTTGTACCATGAAAAGCTGACATATTACTGTCATCTTTTGCAACTCTCGTACATTCATGAAAAGCTGACATATTACTGTCATCTTTTGCAACTCTCGTACATTTTAGCTTCATTTGGATCCTCATTTACAACTATATGTGTCTGATACTATCTTCATCAGTTATCTCGTGCTCTTTACCTGTTTTCCACATAGCCTAGAGTGAGTCCGTATAAATTTTCAATTTCATTAACCTTCAATGTCTTAAAGCATCAATCTGTTTATAAATGGGCAGCTACTGGAAGCAACAGCTAGAGCAATTCAGCCTATGCTAGAGTGGGGAGAATCTGGGCTGGCGGTCGCTGATGGCCTTTCAAACCTGTTAAAGGTAAGTACCCACCCCTAGTTGATACAATCACTGTTATGTTCCTAGGACATTTGAGAATTATTTCATTCTAATGTTTAAGAGAAACGATTAGTTATGTGATCTATCTGCTTCGATAAATGCAGTGTCGTCTGCCAGCTACCATCCGCTGCCTTTCTCATCCTAGTGCACATGTTCGTGCTCTGAGCACATCAGTTCTCCGTGATATCTTGCAAGCCAGTTCAATAAGACCTAACCCTAATCCGGTGGAGATAAATGGTATCCATGGTCCGTCGTATAAGTATTTTAACTTAGATGTCATTGACTGGCAAGCTGATATTGAAAAGTGCTTGACATGGGAAGCACATAGCAGACTTGCGACTGGAATGCATATTAAATTTCTTGATACCGCCGCAAAAGAACTGGGTTGTAGTATTTCCATATGATATCGATTAGCTTCTTCCAGTGTATAATTTTTTTCATGTGAGACATATACGCAACGGATACTTGCATCTTTGTTCCCTTTAAAGAGATTATGAGTTTGCAGGTAAGTGGATATACATTTTGTTCTTGTGGATATAAAGGTGTCTATATTGTCAAAATTTTCTTTTCCAACGAGACGTTACAGTCCCTAATGGAAAGAGATTTGTGTAAATGAGAGTTCAGACAAGCTGACTGAGCTCTATCTTGTGTTTTTACTGTTATCCAAGTCTTCAATCTTGTTTTTGAACTGTTATCCAAGTCTTCATGTCAGATTTTTAAATCTCATCTAGGCTTTTAACACGGGACCTCGGATGCAAGGGCGAATGTTTTAACTTTGAGTTTGAAAAAGCCTTTCGCTCGACACAACCATTTTTGTTGAGGGGTGTAGGGGCAACCGCTGATAATCCGAAAAGTTACAGTTCAGTATCTTATGCACGCTTACTGACATGGTTAAGAATGAACAATAATCCGACAAGCACTCAAGGTACCTTCTGATTCAAAAGAAAGCCGAAAATATAGAGAGCCAGAAAAATAATCACTATGATTATGATCATGTAAACAAAAAAAAAAAAAAAATTAAAATTTGGTAGAGTTTTCCCCTATCTTGATGTATCCATTTCATTCCCCCAATGGGAGTGAATAGGAGGGCAAGAAATAGAAATTACGAGGATAAATAATTAGAAGAAATTTTGGTTTCTAGCCTCAAATCATTTAAGAATTTCCTGAAATCTTCCATTTCTACTTAAACTGAATGAATTTAAACTTTTCCATCATGTTCAGTAGATTCAGGAAAACCACCGTGTTTTTGTTGCCTGCTCGTAGGGAGAGAGTGGCTCCAACGCTCTTTTCCACCGGGCTTAGACGAGGCATTTCCATACCAAATCATCCCAACCACAGCTATGATCATTCCCAATACAACATGCAGATTCAGACCCTCCTTCCCAAAGAAAAAGAACCCCATGATCAAAACAAGAATTGTCTTCATATGCCCCAGTACTTGGAAGGACACAGCGGTAAATCTTCCAATGCAGATGAACTGGCTGAGATTGGTGCCTACTGCGATTGTGCATGAGAGAATTATAAACATCTGCGGACACAAGGGTTCAGAAAAAACTGTGAACGACCTTTCTGTAAAATCGAAACATCTTAAAACTCGAAGACAAATGAATAAGTTAATCACTTTGAAATTGTACAGATTAAAGTAAGCAAAGCTCTATATTAACAATATCATATGCTAAAAGTTTTTCAAGCTCATGTTACTAATTCAAATATTCCCATCATGACTGAGGTGCAGAAGAAAACATGGAAATGCTACCAATGTCTGTGTAGCTCGATGCTGGATTTCAGCTGTAAAATGCATATTAATGCACTATAAATTATGGTGCTTGTAATGATGCTTGTAATGCTAAGGTTGAGTCTGGGTACAGTCAGCTTAAGATGATTATGGTAATCACAAAACAATAATAAATTGGATTACACTTACCATAGATCCAAAGTTATAGTCATAGGCATCAACCCTCTTGTTTGTCAGCCAATAGTCAAGGAAGGGGCCGAGTAACAGAAGAGATCCAGCCTGGGCCGGAGCAGTATGTCCCAACAGACTGAAAGAACCGAGTGAATATTTCCGTTGAAGAAAGTGCACATACTGCAATTAAAAATTGATATAACTTTTAGATGAGCAAATATGAAAATTTAAGAGCTTGACAAAATTGCAGCTTGTGCTGAGGAATGGAGAACTTACATACTGTTGTAGCGAAGTGCTCCATACAGCTATAAAGGCAGCAATGAAGCCTTTGGCATTGACACTCACATCAGTGACGGTGCAAACACCAACTCCCAAGAGAACAATTCCTATGCTCAACTTTGTATCTCTTGAGTAACGGATCTTGTCGAGAACAACTTCCAGTAAACATGACACGGGGATCATACTCAGCTTTGCTATCTGTCAATTATATTAGAGAAAGGTAACTCCCAAATATATTGCACTATTTAGTAGCTAAACCCAAGGTGCATCAAAACCCTAGCTATACCTGATAAAATCCCACCGAGTTCCACATTAGACTCACGTTCATTCCAACAATAGAGAAGTTAGCAAAGACCATAAATTTTAGAAGCTCAGAGACAGGTAGATGCGAGGGTTGAATGTATCCCAGCCACCTTAGAACAAGCGTCATCAAAGTTGTCGTAGCAAAATGCAAACCAGTTAATGTTGTAGCTGCAAATTGTTTCAATTTAGATTTGTATAAATACAAGTTATAAATAGCATGCTTATGGCTATACAAGTTTTCTAGATTCATATCTCCTATAAACAAGTAAACAGAAAAACAACCAATTGATAAAGAAAGTTTAAGGTTATAGAAGATTTCTAAATGTGTATCAATGAAATAAAAAACAATTATATTAATGAATTCAAAGGTCAAAAATGCAAAAAATGCCATTACTCCCTACTTTTCCCCACAACCATTACTGTCTCAAGGTTAGCCGAAAATTAAATCTAGCTACAGCTTTTCTCCAGGTAAAATATTGGATCTTGTGAGTGATAGTATTCACTACACCTTATGTCATAACAGAATTGACTGGCTACTAACAAAAGAAAATCAAATAGCAGGGTCATTATCTGCCTTGCACATTATATTTCCTATGCTCCCCTTGCCCTTTCTAGTCCTACCACTCAACCCATAACCCTCCCCAATATTCTATCCACTTCCAATGCTCTACTATCATGAGTGTTGACTGTTGACTTATAACTTCGGTCTCAAGATTAACTCATAATTAGTATGAAATCTTAAAAAAAAAAAAAAAAAAATGAAAGCATTTATGACATCACACTTACAAAACATACATCACAAGACTTTTGTATATGCGGTCAAATTTCCTGGAAATTTGATGCACAAAATTACCTTGTATTATAATCTGGCCACCTATTTGTGCAACAAGAAAAGCCATGATAACATGTTTGTCACTTTGCTCTATAACCATCATAGTTTGACGTCCAAAAGGGAACAATGCCGCGTTCATTTTCTTACTAATTTTAATAAAGTTTGCAGAAGAAATGCAAGAAAGGTTTTACTTTAATCCTAAGCTTTTTTACTTTAATCCTAAGCTTTAGTTTTTAAACGATATAGTTGTCCAAAACCTGAACTCATATCAGAAACAACCCAACCCGACTCAAATCAAATCAATCATTAAAAAGAAAGAAGAATAATTTACCAAAACTGAAGCCATATGTAGCCATCAGAGCTTTATTGACAATTATAATCCCAACAGAAGTTACAACATTGAACATCCATGCAGCTACATCTCCTGCCTTCTTATCAGCTTTGCTAGTGGGAGCCATTTGTTTATATACTCCGTTCAACCAGCCACTGTAGAGTCTTTACCCCTCAGCCTCCAAAAAGGCATCCATCTACACCCATATGAAGCCGGACGGTTTCACCTGCTTTAGGAACAAAAAACTCTAAACAGAAAAAATTGAAACAAATAAGAAACTGAAATTCTGCAATAAATTAAAACTGTTTAATTTCAAGTATGATTCAACACATTGATGCCAAAAATAATAAATAATCATTTCCATTATACATATGTTTATAATATAAAACAACTCAACTTAAAAATCACAATCATGCTTGTAAAAGCTCCAAACAAACTAATATAATAACTTTGTCTGCCTTACAAAAAGACTAAACATCTGATCACAGAGATAAGGAGTCAGTTGTTCGAACACATATCGCTTGCCTTTCCTCGAGTTCAAGCTTACCGAGCAGTTAAGTCATTCAATGGAAACACAGAGATGGGTCCTGCTACTATTCGTGCCCGCATTCGAAAATACAATTAAATCATCTAGTGCATTCCCATTTCTCTATTCAGTGAGAGAGAAACTGAAAACCATCAGGACTCACAATTCACTGAACTATGGAACTACCAAAACAGCAATGTATCAATTCTTTTGGGTAAAGCCCATTTTTTCAAAAACATAAATATACAAAAAAGTAGTCACCTTGATTCAAATCCACAACAAAATTGCAAATCAACTACATACAGACCCACTGACATTCCAGATCAACCACACAAAAAGCAATCAAATTCCAAGATGGATCTAATCTAACCCACAATCAGATCCCAGAAAACCCAAGAAAAAAAAAAAGGAGCCCAATTCAACGGATCTGGTCGCAAGAGCCATCGATCACAGAGATGCAGTAGCAGAAAAAAACTATGGAAAAGTAAGCGAGCGGTTCAGAAACAAGAAACGTACCGTGTGGAATTGCAATGGGATTGGTTTCTTTGTGTTTTAGTAAACCCAATGGAGTCCCTCAGATTTGGAGAGAGAGAGAGACAGTCGGTTAGGCAATGAAGAGCTCGTGGAGGTAATGTTGCCGCCAGCTAACTGGAACACGAATTTACGTTTATGCTTTTGCTTTTGCATTTGCAATTACTAATTCTGTGTTTATACACCAAATTTTATACATTAATTTTATTTTTTTTGGCACTTTAAAGAAATACTCTTGACTTATGTGTGAGAGGTGTTAGGTTTAATTCTTGCTAAATGTGAATTTAAATCACATTATTGCTAACTTATTATGAGACTAAACTTGTTCTCTTCCCTTAGTGTAGATGTTATCGTTTGTTAAGAAGAAAAAAAAATATATATATATATATATATTGTTGTAAACTTTTCTAGTTTAAGTTTGATTGTGTAAATCCCAATTTAGATTTGATTCTAGTTATACTTTCCTATTACAACTTGTATTCCTTGGGGATGAAGGAATTTCTTCTCTCCTTTTACTACTATAAATAAATGCACTATGTAGAAGGGATAACACATACATCCCCTACAATGATACACACACATCTCTCTCACTCTCTCTTCTCCTTGCCGCTGGCCCCCTCACCTTTGTCAAATAAAATATGCTACAACACATTATCAGCACGCTCCCACCTCTGCGCTTAGGAATCTGACGTTGAAGTTTTTTCTGCATTAAACCAATTCATCCATATTATCACGCAATCAGGTTCTATCAAAACAACGGTTTTAATCTCGATATTTTTGCAGCCTTGATAGCATGAACATTCACCATAATGCATGACCCAACTTTACATTTTTTGAATTTTAGATTCTACATAAATTGTGTATGCATTATATTCATAATTGTTGAAATTATGTGAATTTGATATTTGCCATGAATTGCATCAAATATATGTACATGCATTAAAATATTGAATTGCATATGCATGAAATAGAATTATATATGAATTGAATTGAAAAAAAAAAAAGAAAAAAAAATCAAAATCACCACATGGGTTCTTTGAACCCATGACCCTGAGCAAGCATAGAGCATCAAAGCTCATTTGAAACCAGACGCACATAGCGTCCAAACCCAGAAAATCCACATTGCCTGAAGCGAGACCACGACTTTGCTGTGCAATTTTCTGACGAAATCCGACATGGTATCGTAATTTTGATTCGATAGCATTGAAATTCCCGAAGAAATTTCATCAAATTTAGGTGAAATTCTAGTTTGAATTTCTTAGGTTTTGTTTTCCCCGATGTCAAGGTACTCTCTCCATCCCCCAAAACTTGCTCGTTGTCGAACATATGACCTTATTTTTCCCAAAACACGGCCGCCTGCAGCGGCGGCACTGGCCTTCGTCCCCGGTGACTACACCCAGCTTCGGCTGGGGTGGTTTTCTTTTTTGTTTTTGGTTGAAACACTAAGCCCCAAATCTTTGGGCTGACTCTCTCGGCATGCAGAAAAAAAAAAGAAAAAAGAAAAAAGAAAAAAAAGAATTTAAGAACAGGGTTTGCATGATGCGGCCCAATCTTTGGCTCGACCTAACACCAGCTCGAGGGGCCATGGTGTCTCAGTGTTGTGAGCCACACCAGATCCCAGCTCCGTTGGGGCATTTGTGTTCCCTCATATCACATCACACATGATGCGGCCCCCGTTTGGGCTCGACTCCTTTTATGCAGCTGGTCTAAAATATTGGGTATGCAGCCCACTATTAATATTAGGGCCTGATCAGCCTGTGAAAAAAAAAAAACAACACAAAATTCTTGGGCCCACCTGCAGTGGGCCCTGTGGATTTTTTTGGGGGCTAGCCTATTGCGGCCCGTTTAGTCCCTCTCCTCCCCGTGGGCTTGAAGCCTGCACCAGAGAAACCCTAGCCCAATTTTTGTGCATGGGCCACACGGACCAAAATTTGATCAGTCCATCCGTGGGCCTTGGCGTATATTTTTGGGCCCCAAGCTTCAATTGTTTAATATTTTTAAACAATTTGGGTTTTATATTTTTTCACCCACACTTTAAATTTGGCTCGAAGTCCAAATAATTAATTCAATTACAATCTTAAACCTGAAGTTCTATTTGCATATTTTTGTGTATATATTTGTGCTTGCCTGTAGGAATATATGAACCTGAAGTTCATAATTATTTTGAAACTTGAAGTTTCTTAAAAACATGCCTTGTTTGAAAACCTGAAGTTTTCATTTAAAAACATCACCCATGAAAACCTGAAGTTTTTTCATGAAAAATTAAACCAATACATGTCTATTAGAACCTGTATGTTCTACTCATATGTGAATGGATTGATTTTTTCTCCATTACACTAACCACATCTTGTCCATCTATTTTGTGATAGGAACATGTTGAATTTGAACAAACTCGACTTCATCGTTTTGGAGGTCTCTGGAAGGAACTACCTCAAGTGGATCTAAGATGTGAAGCTTCATCTCACTGCAAAGAACTTGCGTCCTGCCATTGAAGAAAAGATGGACAACCCTGTTGCGCGAAGATGAAAAAAACACTGCTATGATCTTCATCCGAAGACATATCCATAACCCCTTGCAAACTGAGTATCTTGCTGAGGAAGATCCACGTGCACTATGAGTCGCTTTGGCTCATCATTTTGATCATCAAAATGACATATTCTTGCCTGAAGCAATACATGATTGGCAGCATTTGCGTTTTTGAGACTTTAAGTTTGTGAGTGAATATAATTCTGAAGTTTGTTGAATCCGATCACATTTTGTAACGAAACTTTGACCGAAGATGATCTCCTAGAGAAGACGTATTCGACATTGTCTGCTTCTAATATTGTCTTGCAGCAACAATATAGAGCTTAGAAGTTAACTAAGTTCTTGGATTTGATCTCTGTTTTACTTCTCGCTGAAAAGCAGCACCAGCTGTTGATGAAGAATCATCAAGCTCGACCTAATGGGGCGACTGTTGTGCCTGAAGCACATTATAGCACAAATCAACTCCCAAAAGGCCAAAAGAGGTGTGGTAGGGGCAGCCATAAGTCATCCCACCAAGGTCAACAGAGTCAAGGCCCATCCAAGGGAGGAAACAAAGCCCAGAAGTGCTCAAACCTTGCTCCTAAGGCCCCAAACTTCAAGAATAAGGGCAAAGCACCTAAAACCATGGATGCGGACATGTGCTATCACTGTGGTTCAAATGACCATTGGTCCTGTGTTAGCTGAGCTCCCAAGAAAGTTGTAGATGAATATTATTCTTGTCGTAAGAAGTTTGAATCAAATTTTGTGCCAGTGGACGAACCAAAGACTACAAAGATGGAGGTTTCTAAGTTTCAAGAGGATACCACCCCTATGGAAGATTAGAATCTTAGATATAAACAATTTTAGTTAGTTAAAATTGGATAATGGGGCCGAATTCCACCTAGCGGCCGAAACCCCTCCCCCCCCCCCCCCCCCCAATTTTTTTTTTTTTTTTGGTTGATTTTTGAACAATTTTCCTTTATGTTTGGATTATTTGTTGGTAATTTGTTTTTGGATATTAAGTTGTCATTAATTACCATCCTTGAATAAATGAAATTATTTTGAATTGATATTCGCTTTTAAAACTTTTATGGATGTGACTGATTCGATTTAATTTTTCATTCTAGGTATGACTAGTGGGGAAGTTAGTTGTCTGGCAAAAAGTGCAACCATGCACGCTGTTTTGCGTGAACACATCTATTTCACTAACTTTATACCTAAAAATGCACCTCTGATAACCCTCTCAAGCCCATCCAACCTGATAGAAGGATACGGTAAGGCACGTATAATGTTGTCCAATGGTACAATCTTAACCATTGTTGAGGCACTCTATTCTCCACATTTCGGAAGAACGTTGTTAAGTTTCAAGGACATTAAAGATAACAATTACCACACTGAAACCCACGTAGAAAACAGAGTTGAATTTATGTGCATAACTTCCTATGAATATGGCCAGAAGCGTATTCTATAGAAGATGAAGCGTATCCCGAGTGGTTTGTATACTATGACCATACGCCCCATAGAATGCCACTATGTGACCGGCCCCACTACTGGGATCGCGCACGAAATTACACTTTGGCATGATCATTTGGGACATCCTGGACGAATAGCGATGCGCCGAATCCTCAAATCATCACATGGGCATCCGCTAACCTGAAGTTTAGGTTCGATCTAAGGAATCTCATGTCAAACATGTTCCATAGGAAAACTTATTACTAAGCCTTTTAATGACAAGATTCGTTCGAATCCTCCCATTTTTCTACAATGGATTCAGGGGGACATTTGTGGACCGATTCACCTTCCATGCGGACCAGTTAGATACTTTATGGTTTTGGTTGTTTCTTCCACACATTGGTCACATGTGTGTTTGTTGTCCACAAGGAATGTTGCATTCTCCAAATTGTTAGCTTAGGTTATCAAGCTCAGGGTTCACCCCCTGATTATCCGATCAAATCTATTCGATTGGATAATGCTAGAGAATTCACATCTAAAACTTTTGATGACTATTGCATGTCGGTTGAGGTTAAAGTTGAACATCTCGTAGCCCATGTTCACACCTAGAACGACCTAATAGATGCTTTCATTAAGCACTTACAAATGATTGCTCGATCGTTGGTCATACGTACCAAGCTCCCGATCGCTGCTTGGGGCCATGCAATATTACATGCAGCAAAGTCTGTCTGAAACAGAAGTGCAACGCATATTAGATCTCCATAGCATATTTCAAAGCATGCCATATGTTTTCATCGATCTAGCGCGTGTGACAAGATCACATATTTCAGCTGCGAATACGCCTGCAGAGATAGATGTACCAAGTGTACGACGGACCTCTCTCCTGGAGGTCCAGGATGCCAATCTTGGTGATCCACATACATTAATGGCTAGCCAATCATCTGCCTTTACACAAAAGCATGACAGACCCCTTGGTTCAAAGGATTCACACCTCTGAAAAAGGAAATCCACGGCACAAGGTCCCGAAGAGCCTACCGTGAATCCGATTGTCGCTTACTCATTTTATCCAACTCATGAAGAAATTCTAGATTATAGAAGCGTCCTTGAATAAACGAATCCTCCCCCTGAGAATCGTGAGATTTCGGTCTATTATACTAGCTTAGATGATGTGTGGCATAGAAATGAGATGATTGTCGATAATGCATTAGCATTTGCAGTAGCTACTGAGATCATGTTGCGTGATGACATTGAATCGCGTTCCGTTGATGAATGTTGACATTGAACTAATTAGTCAAACTGGAAACAGGCAATCCAAGTCTAACTTGATTCACTTGTGAAACATAATGTGTTTGGACCTGTAGCTCCTATTCCTCCACATGTGAAGCCCGTTGGCTACAAGTGGGTTTTCGTTCGGAAGTGTAATGAGAAGAACGAAATTGTGCATTATAAAGCTCGTCTTATTGCACAAGGTTTCTCACAACACCCCGAGATTGACGATGACAAAACTTATTGACTCGTTATGGATGTGATTACTTTTCGTTACCTTATCAGTTTGGTAGTTTTCGAAAAACTGAGTATGCAGCTGATGGACGTAGTAACTGCGTATTTTTATAGAGATTTTGATATGGAAATTTACATAAAAGTTCCCGAAGGATTTACATTAAGTGGTTCAAATATTTCCAAACCCCGGAACACACTCTCGATTCGGCTGAGGCGTTCACTCTACGATTTGAAATAATCTGGAAGAATGTGGTATAACCATCCGAGTGAGTATTTGACTAGGCAGGGATATGTGAGCAACGAACTTTACCCTTGTGTGTACATTAAGAAGTCACATTCCAGATTTGCGAATGTTGAATTATATGTTGATGACATGCCTTATCAGAACTCTTGAAGAGCTCGCAAGAACTGCCTAGCACCTGAAGTCGGAATTTGAGATGAAAGATCTAGGTAAGACTTGATATTGTCTCAGTCTTGAGATAGAGCATTGTTCGGATGGAATCTTAGTGCATCAATCGAACTACATCGAGAAGGTGTTGCGCCATTTTAAGGAGGATAAAGCGAAGCTTTCGAGTACTCCTATGGTCATTCGATCGCTAGATGCAAAACGAGATCCCTTCTGTCCGAAGGAGGATGATGAAGAGATTTTGGAGCTTGAAGTTCCCTATCTAAGTGTCATAGGCGCTTTATTATTCTTAGCTCAATGCACTAGACCCGACATCTCATTCGCTGTTAATCTTTTGGCAAGATACAGTAATGCACCTACATTCAGACATTGGACTGGCATGAAAGACATCTTTCATTACCTTAAGGGTACTATGGATTTTGGCTTGTTCTATCCCTATGGATCATCGAGTGATGCCGCACCCCTTGCTTATCGAGTCGATTCTCGCCTTATTGGTTATGCCGACGCATGATACGTATCTGATCAGCACAAGGCACGTTCTCAAACGGGTTATGTCTTTACCGTTGGAGGCACCCGCAATCTCTTGGAGGTCAACTAAACTGACCTTAGTTGCCATTTCTTCTAACCATGCTAAAATTCTTGCATTACATGAAGTAACTCAGGAATGCTTTTGGTTAAGAGCAGTAGTGGGCCATATTCGAAGCTCATGCGATATTTATCCCACCATTGATGTCTCGACGACGATCTTTAAAGACAACGCAACATGCATCGAATAACTCAAGAAGGGTTACATCAAATGAGACAACACCAAGCACATTGAGCCGAAGTTCTTCTTTTCACATCAACAATAAGAGCATCAGAAAAATGAAGTCACGTAAATCCGTTCACAAGACAATTTGGCCGACCTCTTCACCAAATCACTGCCGAAAACGAGTTTAAGAAACTTGTTCATGGAATTGGTATGAGTAAACTTTCCGAGTTATAACATTGCTATTTATCTTTGGAATTATGTCAAACTCAGGGGGAGTATCCTGAAGAATACTTGTTTGATCTTAATGTACTCTTTTTCCTTACGATTATGAGCATTTTTCCCACTGGGTTTTTGCTACCTAACTAGGTTTTAACGAGGCACCCACCTTGGGCTGGTCATATCCCTGATGACGTCTCGTAGACGTTCTTTTGACTTTGCATTTCTCACACATTTTTCCTTAGACTATGGATTTTGTCCCTCCTCGGGTTTTTGCCATAGCCTTAGGGTTTTTAGCGAGACTCATTTACTTATGCAAGTTCCTACCTTATTGAGAATAAGCGTTGTTCCTTAGAATCAGTGTCGACGAGTCGACTTCCTCAACTTCTGCATTATGCTAAATCTACCTTGAGTATTTTGTAAACTTTCCTAGTTTAAGTGTGATTGTGTAAATCCTAGATTAGATTTGATTCTAGTTATCATTTCCTATTACAACTTGTATTCCTTGGGGATGAAGGAATTTATTCTCTCCTTTTACTACTATAAATAAAGGCACTATGTAGGAGGGATAACACACACATTCCCGACACACATCTCTCTCACTCTCTCTTCTTCTTGCCGTCGGCCCCCTCACCTTTGTCAGATAAAATAGGCTACAACATACACACACACACACACACACACACACACACATATATATATATATATTTAAGAGCATCACACATGATTTATTTTTGGGTGTTTCTGCAAAAAAGGATTAAAACCTATTTTGGTAGGGCTTGTCATTCTTATGTATTTAGTTTGTTTGATTCAAATTTCATTATTTTCCTTAAAGATGTAACAACTTCTCTGTGTTAGTTGTTGCAAAATTAAGTGAGTGAATGAGGTTGAGTAAAGCTTGACAAAATAAAAAAATGAGGTGTGTAAAGAGTTGGGAGATTAGGGTCGAGGCTATGGGCACATACAAGGGGAAGTGGTAGTGGAGAGAGAATGAATGAGTCTTGAAGTTTTAGACGAAAACTTAGCAAGGATGTCCACGGGATGTTGCAAGTTTTAAAGCTATATAAAACATGTAAAAGTTTAAAATATGTATATATATATTGTATATGGAAATTTGCATATACTGAAATCTATTTACATAGTATTTACAACCTTATATACGATAAGGAACAAAATAGATGTTCAAGCGTGGGGTACTATTTACATAGATTTGAAAATTTATTTACAGCTTTATTTTCAATAGAGAACATAATAGTCCAAGGGTAGGGTAATATTTACTTACATGAGGAACCAAATAGGTATTAAAGGGTGGGGTTATTGTCTAAAGCATATCTTAGAGTATTCTTCTTCTCGTTGAGTGTAATGATCACACCTGTCGTACACGCACATGCCTCTATGAATAAGTCCAAGACTCCAACAATGCGTGCAACAAATCAAAGGATTATGTTGCATCATTAAATGATAAAAAAAACGTATCCATAAGACAAATATGGTGCCCTAGGTCTAAGGACGATTGCATTATTATAACCATAAAGTTTCTTATTTGTCTTGTAAGTAAAAACTTCCATATGAGCATTGGCGAAGCCAAGAACAAGGTTATAGTATGGGGAGAGAGTTTTGGTTCTTTAAGCTTAAAAATATTAATCTTTTGAGTTTTTGTTTTTTTTTGAACAAATAATATTATTTACACTAAGGGAAAAGGGTGGGCTTAGTCTCACAATGAGCTAGTAATAATGTGGTTCAAATTCACCTTTTGCAATAATTGAACATAAGACCTCTCATTTACAATTGAAGAGGAATTCCACTAGACATATTCCACTTAGTAAATGAAAATTTTGAATCTTAAAGGTGCTTTTGAGGAAAATTGTAACATCCCGTCCCAAATTTCATTTTAACGTACGTGTGAATTTACGATTTTACCCCCTAATTCGTTTTTATCACATTAGTTTTGTATTGAGTGGTGTTGTGGGATCACACACACTCATACACTCTCTTTTCTCCCGGGATTCCCTCCCTCTTTCCCTCACTTTCTGTCACTCTGTCTCTCAGTCTCTCTCTCTCTCTCTCCCCGAGTCCATCTTCTTCTTCTTCCTTTTGCAAACACACGGACACACATACAAACATACCCAAACCTTCACCAATCAAGAAACCAATTACACCATTTAACTCGTGAGGTTGTGAGGAGCACAACCATACCAATTCCAGGTAAGAATTCGAACGTTTTCACGTCGTTTCAACAATGGCCGAATTATGTACTGTTCATGCAACCCTTAAACTAGCTTGTTTTTGCAATTTTGAAGCTTCTAGTTGTGTTTGTGAGGTCCCAAGGAGCCTCGGAGTGGTTCGTTGGGTGAGTTTAGACGTCGGGATCGTCCTGTTCAAAGTTGGCCGAACTTGAATCGTTGTTGCAGGTATGATCGTGTGATTTTTAGGCCTTAAAACTAGTCTAATGTTGTTCTACTAGTCCTAAGCTTCATTTTGGTATAAAGATCGTGAAAAATGGTTGAAAAACGAAGGAGAAAACACGGTTGGAAGTTTTCCCAGTTTTCCGGCGCCGTCGCCGGCGCCGGAGTCTCGCCGGAGAAGACAGGGGAATATTCCGTTAAGTTTAACGGAATATTCCTAACGGCAGTGGACGGCGTCAGTCAAGTCTAACGGAATATTCCGTCAGTTTAACTGAATATTCCTGACGGCGTCAGTTGATGCCGTCAGTGTGCATGGCACGTAGCCGCGCGTGGGGGCGCGTAGGTCCGTGCCTAGGACGGCGCGTGGGGGCGCGTGCGTGGTCCAAAAATTATTTTAAAAATATGAGTGTGATCCTGAGGTTGTGTAGAGCACGTTGGTATATTCAATTGTCCAAATTGAGCAATGTATGAGAAGTTATTACGAGAAGTTGGTTATGTGCTTTTAAATTAACGTTTTCGTAGCTTTTTCGCGTATAGGTGATTCGTTTTCCGAGGACGAGCGTTCACACTCGAGGCAAGGGGGCTACGACCCTTCCACTTATCAGTGAGTGGGCTTTTGTTTTCCGTATATACCTATATACATATTAATTCCCAGAAATTAAATAGAAAAGGTTATTTGTTTTATGCCATGCATCATATGAATGTTGTTTACGCATCATCGCATGTATTAGTAGTGACATACATATATATATATATGTGTATTGGTGTTGTGGACGCACAGGTAAGTGCCAGGTAAGTGGTATTCATGTTTGTATGCAATAGTAGTTTGAGATGCTTAGAGAGCTCATAATCTGCACCCCGGTGTTAGTGCTCCCGCCCAGGGCCAGGGCATAGTCCTTCACGTGATGTTCACCCGCACCACACGCTCGCCTTGGATCCAAGTTAGGTGCAAGCCTTGTCGTGCAGACCACATTAGGTGGTTCCGACTCGTAGGTGACCCACGATTATTCGCACAGTCTTCACGTGATCGTAGCACTAGAGCGTATATATTACACCCAGTCCTGTCGTACAGACCACGTTAGGTGGTTCCGACTCGTGTGCAGATTCAGATATTGAGTTGAGATTGGAGCTCTATCTGCAGCCGTACAGGTCACGTTAGGTGACTCTCGGCTGCCAGATTATATGTTATTGATGTGAATTACGCTTGAGCATTTATATTTGATTATGAGATTCTGTTGTGGCATATTCTCGAGCATAAATGGCATATTGTGAGCATGAATGGCATATGGTGAAGCATGATTGGCATACCTATATATACGCATATATGTTCATTTTCTGGGAAGTATACAGGTTTTACGGCGAGGGGTTAGAATGTATTTTGCTAAAGAGTTTTCAAAGAACTTTGTTTTTGCCCACTCACGCTTTTGTTTTTGCGCCCCTCCAGGTTCTAGTGGTTTAGAAGGTTCGGTGGTTTTTTCCCAGAGGGCGTCCCGGCATTTCTGACAGACACTCACCATTGTAGGGTCACCTTCGGGTGTATTTATGTCGTATCTTTTCCTTTTGGACTGTTGTAGACTTGCTCTGAGTTGTGTCTCACATACACTAGTACTTTGTATGCTAGTTAGTTTTTAATTATTCGTACTTTTATATTACTATCTTCTTAGCTTCCGCACGCGCACATGGCTACGTCACCTTCGTGTGACGGCCAGCACGCCCTGATCTCGGTCGGGGTGTGTCAAAAATAAGAGCTAATAAATTTTAAATAGACTCATCACCTTAACCAATATTATAATTTAATATTAACAAATTAAAACTCCTATAGTACAAATATCTTGCTTCAAGTTATTACTTTAGTAGTAATTTTAGCTTAGCTCACCCATCGATTAATTTCTAACTACGCCATTGCATATAAGAACTCTTGTTTGGTCGTGTTTAATGAATTCACCCGACATATTTGTGTTGGTCTCCTTCACACCAACGACTCAAAGACCAATCATTCTATCAAGCGAGAAAATATAATAGGCATTGATCTTCGAGGATTGTAAATACCTAGCTAGTTGAAAATCAGAGGATATGACGGACAAACAAAACATAAAACTTTATTAATTTAAACGAAAGAGAAACTAATCTTAATAAGCAAGGAAACAAAAGCCTAATTGTAATGGGTTGGGCCTAAAACCCAAACAATAAAAATAAACAACTAATATTCCAACATAGCTAGTATTCCTATGATCAGGATTATAAACATTTATAATATCTGTATGAGAGAAAAAAAACTTGAGATTCTAACTTATTGATACTACAATTTTCTATTATATATTTCTTGGACTTATTATTTAGGGACATTACAAATTGACTAGGTCTTTGTGTAATTTCAACAACAAGAAAGATATCCTTACAATTCAACTAAATCTTAAGAAATCTCTTATAAATCATTGATTTAGAAGAAGAAATTAGAGTATAGTGTGACTAGATCTTTGTGTAATTTCAATAGCGAGAGAGATATCCTTACAATTCAACTAAACCTTAAGAAACCTCTTATAAATCATTGATTTAGAAGAAGAAATAAGAGTCAGTGTGAGACTCTTTTTTAATTTTTTTGCTAAAAAAAAAAGAAGGTCTAGTGTGAGACTTAGTCCATCCTTGACTCCATAAGTATAAATAATATCGTTTGTTCAAAAAAAAAAAAAATCAGAAATAAAAGAGTGATCGGAAATAAAATAAGATTAGAGTGCAAGTAACTGTTGGGATATGGAAGCAATGTTCACGTGGGGCGAATTGCCAAGATAGTAAAGCATGTGTCCTTCCCTCTTCTGAAACGGTGAAAACCCCTCTTGTGCTCCATGTCGACGTGATAATTGTTGCAAAAGGAAAACCAAACAAAAAAAGCCCAAACCAAAAGACACCCACACCCATTTGGATTTCCATCCAAGTCCCCCAAATCCCCAAAAATCCCAAATTCCCATATAAATTCGATTCACTCTTCTTCCTCCTCTCTCAATCGATCAATTTCGATTTTCAGAGGACCAGTTTGGCCTCACACGCAAAACCCACAACCTGGTTTCTTCTGATAAGATCATATCAGAAGAAGAAGCAGATTGTTGGAGACAGAAACTGCCTGCCATGGGGAAGAAGAGAAAGTCGGTGGCCACCAGCCTCGACGAGGTTGATCGAAGCATGTATACCTCCTTCTGCAGCGCCGCTAATTCCCTCTCTCAGCTCTACACTCAGGCCATGAACCACCAAAAACTCTCCTTTCAAGCCGGTGAACGCCACGCCCTTGTATGTCTCTTTCTCTCTCTACCTTCTTTATTTGTTGATTGTTTATCTAATCGCTGATTCCCTCATTGGGTTTTTGGTTCTACATCAGGATCAAATCAAAGTCACAATTTTTTGTTTCCAATTATTGATAGAAATTGGGGTTTCGTGGTTAATTGGTGTATTTCGTTTGGTTGTGAATTGGGTGAATGGTAGTTTTGAGTGAGCATGTCATGTCATTGCCAATAAGGTTGGATGAGAAAGACACCAACTTTTTCTGTATCTGTAGGAATTGTAATGAATATTAATGTTAAACTTGTCGAAAGTGCTTAAGATAATTGGTGGGGATTTCCAATTGTGAAAGGAATTTTTTGTTTGTAATTGGATATTATATTTACATGTTAATAAACCCTAAACATTAGATAACATGAATGATTTTTATCCCTATGTTGACAAAATGATTTTTCTTTTACCCTCCAAACACGGCAGTCGGACTTAAAGTCAGTAAATTTGCATGATTCTTGCTGCTGTTCTGATGTTGTTTGGCATAAAACTTCGAGTGGGATATGTTTTTGAAAAGTTGGTTTTGCAAAGGGTTTTGTATTCAACGCTCATTACACGAACATATGTACCATTTCCTTTCTCCAACTGATTGATTTGCCGTTCTCTTGCAAATTATGGTGCAAGTCTCTACTCTCTGTTGAGTTGGGCTCCACCATTTTTTGGAGTAAGCGGTTTTTATGTTCCTTCTTCCTTTCTCCCGTAGCCATATTTTTTGTACATTGTTTTGGCTTTTCACATTTTCTTCCTGCGATATACAGGGTTCTTGTGAACTGGCTAAACCAGCCGGATGATGTGTGACTTTTTTATGAATTTAAAATTTTGTTAAATATATTGTTTCCTTTTAGTTGATGGAATGTGCGAGGTCTCAAATGTTGCTTTATGCTTCCATGTTCAAAATGACATGCAATTTTTGTTGCTGGTAGCCAATAGTGCAATTGGTCTACAATGTTTATTAATATCTGTGCATATTCATTCTTGTATAAATTTTTTGCACACATAATTGCCCTATTAATGTGTAAATTTGCTTTAAAGATGGGCTGCATATCTGTTTTCTACATTTCATTGATGAAACTGCGCCGGATGTTTTTTCAGGATAAAATTTATCAGTGGATCTGTAGACAACAAGACGGAGGCTCACGAGTTACAACAGTCGATATAGTAAATTATCTTCAGGTTTGTTTACTATTTTCTATGTTTGATTTTGTAAAGGATATATTGTTCCATCTTGTTTGTCTCATAGTGTGATAACCTATCCAGAGGGCAAAAAACCACAGGGATGTTGCGCGCAGAGACATACACACGAAGTTGCTTCTTTGACATTCAAACTTTGTGTAAAACAAAACGGTTCTATCAAACTTAAGTGTGTCTTTCGTTCAGGGATGTTATATATTAGTGACGGCGTTAATTTTTTTAGCAGAGTCCATTAAGCACACACCCTTTGTATCAACTAACTTTTTACGGGTTTATTATATATTTTAAAAAATATTTGCAGTTTATTTGGATGATGTCACTTCCTCTCTTCTGTACATTCTATCCATCCCTCATGTAACATGTTACTAATGCATTTCTTGAATCTCATGTTGATTACTTGACATTTGCTCTTTCTAGACTTGATGTACATGCTAAGTATATATCTCGTATATGTTTGTATTTGCCTTCTAGAGAGCATAGGGTTAGGTGTTGCTAGATTAAGACCTTTTATAAGTGCAACATTGTGACCTATGGTTTCATTTCAGATTACCATTGCTGTGGTTCAGCTGAACTTTTGTGAGGGTTTATTTCCATATTTTTCCCAGTTGAAGAATTCCAACCTTCTTTTTTTGCCCAACGGAAGGAATTAATTTCATGGTTGGCATATTCTGTGGAATTGGGCCTGTATCCAGAATTTAACTTTCAAACCTGTTTGAAACTTTAAACATTGCACAGCTTAATGATTCTCCTTTTTTCAAGGGAATACTTTTATACCCTTTGTTAACTAGAAACTAAGGGCTTGTTTGGTAACCATTTGATTTTTAGTTTTTACATTTTGTGCTTGAGATATGGGGAAAGTATAAGGAGGAAGGAGGGGTGATGAAGGGTGGAGGAATGATGGTGGGTGAGATGTAGAGAAATGTATAAGAAACAAAAGTATACAGTCCTCTACTCTTCTTCATGTCTTCTTTCTACTGTATACTTCCCCCATATCTCAAGCACAAAAAATAAAATTAAAATTAAAAACCAAAATGGTTATGAAACAGGCCCTAAGAGTCTGGTTTTCTTAGGTGGTTCTTACCAATCAACATCCATGGAGGAATGTTTCTAAACCTTGGTTTTGTACTGATAAGTTTATTTCTTGTGTGTATGGATCATGCCTGTTTTTTAATAAAGAAATTCATGATGTGTAGCAACGGATGTGCTCTTACAATATGTAAAATTTAATAATCTAAACCTCATTTGTACAGCTTACAAATATCCTTCTTATCTCCATGCAGAATGAGTTGGACTATTGTGGGGAGGAGCCATCAATGTCCCCCAGGTTGCCACTCCAACATCAGCATCTGCAGCCCACTGCTCATTTTTCAAACTCAGGTTTCCCAGTTACTTCTGGGTCATCTGGTCCAACAAATACTGGGCAGGGAATTCGTTCTGAACAATGCGATCACCAATCTAAGAATTCAGTCTTCTCAAATGCTTTGTCGAGCCCTGTTCGCCAGAGTCTTCAGCACTATCACATTTCTCAAGATGGATATTATCCAGGAGCAGGTCTGCCGTCTGGAAATGGAGCCCGAAACAGTGAACCTAGCTTTCTCCACCCAAACCGGGATGCTAATCCTCCAAGTTCTAATGATACCTCGATGGACATGCATGCGGATAGTCCTGGTCATGATTCTACCTACTGAATGTTCAGTTGGTTCATCCAAGTATTTCCCATGGGACGGTGTCAGAAGTCTTTGGAAGAACCCTGACAATACAAAGCTCCTCTCTGGTGCAATTCCATAGGGAAGACGGCACATGGAAGCGGTAATGCAATCAATTTAATTTACTTTTGCTGTCTTGTTTGAGAATGGCTTGGTCTTCTCCATCTTCTGTAAGCATCTTTTTTGTATTGCTTTTTGTTTCGTTTTGTTTTACCAAAAACCGTTGTGTTTCTATTAGGCATTGCTTTTAATGTTGAAAGATTATCTCTGTAAATGTATTGATTCTGCTTTACATGACAATTGAAGATTTCAGTCATTAATTTATAAATTAAGATCATGAACGCATGAAAAATCCTTGTATTCGAACCCGATTCTTCGCTTGCCTCTGTCGAGTGTTATGCAATTGATCCCACCAAGCAGCGACAATTGCTTTGTGATGGAAGGCAATCATCGTCAACATTTTTGTCTCGGGAATTTCCATGACGGCGAATAATCTATCTTCTTCCACCGGCCAATCTCAGAAAACTGACTGTCTGCTTTTATTCATTACCCTTTGCGGAAACTCTATCGTTGTCGGCGAATAGTGAATAAGAGGCATGTCTCCTATTGTAAAATGAATGGCATTCGAGAAGCTCTCATTCAAACAAGGACTTTGTCTGCTCAACCATTTATGGAATCCATTAGTTTGATAGAAATCCCAAAGGATTATTTGATTAAAGATTGAATTGAGGATTACAATGGAAGCAGCCAATGGCTTAAATAATCTGATTACAACTCCTTGGGACAACTCAAAGGTCATAGGTAATTAAAAATGAACGCAAAAGACATTAATCAGACGACAAACGGAAAGTCCGATTTTTATTATAGAACTTGAAATGTAGCTTGGAAGCGTAAACGGCCTTTGGCAAAAATTCATTATATATCACGACAAAGCTATGAGTTTGAATCATGACGTCGTTCCTTTTCTGAAAATATATCATGGGCACAAATTGGAGCTCAAACGCCAAATTTGCAAATTCGCTGCATCCCTTTGTCTTATGTTGGTCTATTTTCTCTTCTAAGCTATTTGTTCTACATAATGCTCGCTTTGAACGCAGAAACCACATCTTTTAAGGCAACAATTGGAAAGTGCTTTTAAATTACTGAAATCGCTCTTAGAGAAAATGTTTTTAAAATCAATCCTTAGTAAAAATGTTAGTTTATCCTAAAAAAAGCACTTCAATTGTTTCCTGCTAGAAGCACATAACTAGTGTTTCTTGCAGGATGCACTTCTTTGATCTTCGTTTCCTTGAATAAAGTGGAATGAGTCATAGTGAACTTGCTAGGTGGATTTGTTCGCTATCTTTTCCTTGAATGGTGACCTACTCATGTTCGTCATGTTCATTTGGAGTGCTTCATCTATAGGTACCATGCATTGGAAATTGCGTAGTTGCTCAGTTAAAAGCCTTCTACTTCCTTTTGGATTTGCCTTTGGTGCTGCTGCCTCAGACGGTGATTTGTAGATCTGTGCAGCTCTTCTCGTAAGTTTGCTCGTCTGTGTCGTGGTTGCAGTACATGTTGTTCGTCTTTAGTTGGTGAGTGTGCTGCTCATGTTTGCCCTTAGCATTGCATGCCAGTTGGACTTGAGCTTGAGTGTCCTTGAGTTTCTTCTTGTTCCCTGTGTTCCATGTTCTAGTGTGAGATAGGAGAAGCTCCATACGAGCCAAGTTGTGGGTAGACATTGCACCTGGGTTTGGGTCTTGAATGTTTCTTGTCAAAGTGTGGACCCAACCATGAGTGTACACTGGCTCGTTGGCCAATCAAGGAATGCACACTTCTTTGCACACTAAGGAGGGAGAAAATGTTTTCGTAGGGGCTAAGGCGGAAGTGCACACTGCTTGAGCACTTAATTAGTGGCTGCTTGAATGGCTATTTGTCGGGACACATCAAGAAAGAAATATTGTCATAAACTCTCGTCCTGCTTCAGGATACCTCGTCAGGAGTGTGCTGCATTTCAATGTGCTCGAGGAATTAAATCACCAAGGTGGTATACGCGAGTACGTTTGTTAAGTCTATAACCTGCTAGGATAGTTTTGTATTGCCATTTGGAGTAGAGGAGCTCGATTGACATTTCAATGAATGGTAAAAGTGGAGTGGACGTGGGACACGAAATTTGAGCCAGGACGGGTTAACTCTAAGAGAACATGGGGTGAAAAAATTTGTGGTTTAGTCGCCAGTTTGCCGGTCAAGTCAGCTAGTCAGGTTTTAGCTGGCTAACCAACGACATGTTTTCTTTGTGATGGAAGGCAATCATCTTCAACATTTTTGTCTCGGGAACTTCCATGACGGCGAATAATCTATCTACTTCCACTAGCCAATCTCAGAAAACTAACTTTCTGCTTTTATTTGGTACCCTTTGCAAAAACTTTGTCGTTGTCGGCGAATAAGGACTTTGTCTGCTCAACCAATTATGGAATCCACCAGTTTGATAGAAATCCCAAAGGGTTGTTTGATTAAAGATTGAATTGATGATGAAGCAGCCAATTGCTTAAATAATTTGATTACAACTCCTTGGGACAACTCAAAGGTCATAGGTAATTAAAAATGAACTCAAAAGACATTAATCAGACGACAAACGAAAAGTCCGATTTTTATTTTAGAACTTGAAATGTAGCCTGGAAGCCTAAACGGCCTCAGATGGAAAAATTTCATTGTATATCACGACAAACGCTATGAGTTTAAACCATGGCGTCATTCCTTTGCTGAAAAGATATCATGGGCATAAATCGGAGCTTGAACGCCAAATTTGCAAATTCACTGCATCCCTTTGTCTTCTGTCGGTTTATTTTCTCTTCTATCCACTAAGCTATTTGTTCTACATAATGCCCGCTTTGAACGCATAAACCACATCCTTTGAGGCAACAATTGGAAAGTGCTTTTAAATTAATGAAATCGCTTTTAGAGAAAATATTTTTAAAATCAATCCTTAGACCAATTCCAACCCTTGAAGTAAGTCTAAAATTTTTCCTTCTATTCCCCTTGCATTTCTCTCCAACCCTTGTTTTAAAATTGGGTTAAGTGTTAAAATCTAAAAAAAACTCAAATTCCCCCCAAGATTTAGCCCAAAAAACTTGGTGGAGCCCAGAGAATATGGCCCACCCACATAGGGCTGTCTGCCCTAATGTCTGATGTGTAAATGAGCCTAACGACTCTTTTAAGATTTGGCGGCCATAATCAGTTGGGCTGTTGGTTCATCCAACGGTCAACATTCAAATTTTATTTTTTTAGTTTTATATTTATATATTTATTGAATCTAAAGGTTAAAAAAAAAAAAAAAAAAAAAAAAAAAAAAAAAAATCTAACCACCCAAATTTAAATCCAACAGCTAAAATAATTAAAAAAAATTATTTAACTCAAAATTCACCAAAAAACTCTATAAATACATATGTATTTGTTCAAACATCCATACAAAACTCATTTTTCTCCTATAATTTTTCCAATTTTTCTTTCTACCATATTCCAAAACCATTTATTCCCATTTAGATTCTTCCAATCTCTATCATGTGTTTCATATTTTTCCATAGTGTTTCATGAGTTTCATGTGTTGATTTAGTGATTTTTCAATATTTATCGGAATTTAAATATTTTTAGGTCAAAATGTTCATAAAATTAATTTAGGATAGTCTACATAATTTTTTTTTCTTTAAAAAGTTAAGTTAAAAAAAAAATATCCTAAATTCATTCTTGAATAATCTGGAGCTAAAATTTAGGCTAGAAGGGTTGGAGCAAAAAAGCTGTTTTTGGGTTAAAACCTAAATTTTCTAGGCTAAAAATTTTAGGTTTTACTCCAAGGGTTGGAGATCGTCTTAGTAAAAATGCTAGTTTATCCTAAAAAAGCATTTCAATTGTTTCTTGCTGGAAGCATATAACTAGTGTTTCTTGCCGGATGCACTTCTTTGAATCCTCGTTTCCTTGAATAAAGTGGAGTGAGTTATAGTGAACTTGCGAGGTGTATTTGTTCATCATTTCCTTGAATGGTGACCTACTCATGTTCATCATGTCCGTTTGGAGTGCTTCATCTGTGGGTACCATGCACTGTAAATTGCGCACTTGCTCAGTTAAGAAACTTTCTACTTCTTTCTGGATTTGCCTTTAGTGGGCATAATGGTGCCCTCCGCTGCCTCAGACAGTGATCTGTAGGTCTGCGCTGCTTTTCTCAGAGGTCTGCTCGTCTATGTCGTGGTTGCAGTACACGTTATTCGTCTCCAGCTGGCGAGCGTGCTACTCGTGTTTGCATTTACTGTTGCATGCCAGTTTGACTTAAGCTTGAGTATCTTTGAGTATCTTTTTGTTCCCTTTGTTGCCTGTTCTAGTGTGACATAGGAAGAGCTTCATGCAAGCCAAGTTGTGAGTGGACATTACACCTGGGTTTAGGTATTGAGTGTTCCTTGTCAAAGTGTGGACCCAACCAGGAGTGTACACTAGCTCGCTGGGCAATCAAGGAATGCATACGTCTCTGCACACTAAGGAGAGAGAAAAAGTTTACGTGGGGGCTAAGGTGGAAATGCACACTGCTTGAACACTCAATTAGTGGCTGGTTAAGTGGCTATATGTCGGGACAGATTAAGAAAGAAAAATTGTCATCAACTCTTGTCCTACTCGGGGATACGTCATTAGGAGCGTGCTACATCTCGATGTGCTTGAGAAGTTAACTCACCAAGGTGGTCTGCTGCACGAGTGTGTTTATTAGGTCTATAACCTACCGGGATAGTTTTGGATTGCCATTTGGAGTAGAGGAGCTCGATTGACATTTCAATGAGTGGTGAAAGTGGACTGGACATGGGACACAAAATTTGAGCCGGGACGGGTTAACTCTACGAGAAAATGGGGTGAAAAATTTTGTGGTTTAGTTGCTAGTTCTCAGGTCAAGTCGTCTGGTCCAGTTTTAACTGGGGAACCAACGACCGATTTGGTTGAACGGGTCTGAAGCTGCAATTAGGTTATGCGCATGAGCTTGGTTCGGGCGTTGGGCTTACGTCTGAACTTGCTGCATGTAACATCCTACATCAACCAATAGATAGGGGTTGATGTGCCTTATATGTACATGCTTACCTCCATATAGCAAGAGGCCTTTTGGGAACTCACTAGCTTTGGGTTCCATCAGAACTCTGAAGTTAAACGAGTTTAGGCGTGAGCAATCCTAGGATGGGTGACCCACTGGGAAGTTCTCGTCTGAGTTCCCATAAACAAAATCGTAAGGGCGTGGCCGGGGCCCAAAGCGAACAATATCGTGTTACGGCGGAACCGAGACTGGGATGTGATAAAATGGTATCAGAGCCACTCTGCCGTGTGGTGCGAGTGTGCCGATGAGGACATCGGGCCCTTAAGGGGGGTGGATTGTAACATCCCACATCGATCAACAGAGAGGGGGTGATGTTCCTTATATGTACATGCTCACCTCCTATAGCACGAGGTCTTTTGGGAACTCACTGGCTTTGGATTCCTTCGGAACTCTGAACTTAAGCTAGTTCGGGCGAGAGCAATCTCAGGATGGGTAACCCACTGGGAAGTTCTCATTTGAGTTCCCAGAAACAAAATCGTGAGGGTGTGGCTGGGGCCCAAAACGGACAATATCGTGCTACGGCAAAGCCGAGACTAGGATGTGACACGGCAGCTCGGGCTTGGACCTATTAGACTGCAACAGCAGCTGCAAATCTGCTTCGTAGGCTAGTTGCACTGTGTATTAGGCTTGCATGAATTAGGCTAGTTTGAGGCTGCTATTATAGCTGTTGTTGCTATAGTTTGGGCCTCCATGGCTTGAACATTAGTTATGGCTATTGTTGTAGCGGTTGCATCTAAGCCTGCGGGAGGAGGTAGCTGTTGAGACTTTAAGGTCCGCCGTGCAGAGCGGCCAACGGGGTTGTAACCAGGGCCTCCCTATTTTCTCCATTCTTCAGTCCATCTTCAGGCATGTAAGGAGTGTCATTCGTCGTGGTTTTGGAATTTCTAACCATATTTTTCTTTCTTTAGGGCACACGAATCAAGGAATTAAAAATTTAGAGATTGCGTGTGTTGGAGAAATTCGGAAAGAATTGCAGTTTCTTTGAGAATTAAATCAAGTTGTCAATCAAAACACCAATTAGTGGTAGCAAAAATCCGCAGTTTTCAGTCTTGATGAAATTGTATCTTCAAAACGATTAAACACCTTTGATCAAAGACCAAAGCCATGCGCCTAAAGACTTGGGAGGAGTTTTGGCCAATAGATCTAAAGAGATAGAGTTTCGGACTCGATGGCTTAATAAAAGTTCACCAAAAAATTGGTATAGAATGAAGTATTTATAGAGAATAGAGTTGACCACCGGGTGATGGATCTTGCACCATGCATCGACTCCCAATTGGTCAAGGTGTGTCATTCGTTGGATGTAGTTAGAAAGTATCATTAAGATGTTGAGATATCTTAACGATGTTTGAGAATAATTCTTAATGATATATTAAATTAATAATAATATCTAAGACTTATCTTTGGAGAGTTCTTGGTTGGATGTTACATGTACATCTTTGAATAAAGGAATATATCTTTTGGTGTGGAAAACTTAAAAGTAGGAATGATTATTAATTCTATGTTAATTCTCTTGTCCTATCTCCTTGTCATGGGCAAATGAACTTGAAGAAAATGTCGTCAATAGCTCAGGTCTTTTGGTGTGAAACGAACTTGGACTTCACCAATATAATAAAGGGAGTTTTAATGAAAAATCTACGGTACTGTTCATTTTAACGAAAAATTATATTTTTACACTAAAAAGTCAATCCTGGTACTATTCACTTTACCCTTTATTTTGTCCTTATCATTAAAACTCAAAGTTTTTAAACCCTTTTCATTAGTTTTCCTTATAATAAAAGATAATTCTCGTCAATAGTAAATAAAAATTTACTAGTCAGCTTCAAAATTTTTAAAATTAATTTGAACTCCTCATAATTTGACATACCCTAAAAGTAATTTTCAGTTCAAGCAGTCTGAAAATATATTCTATATTTAACATTACTCAGTAAGATACTTACAAATTTCGAGATCAAAATAGCAACGTGCCGACGGATCATAATTCATATACTTTACCAGAAGACAAAAGTGAGTGAAGCAAAATAGTAGAAAAAATAAAAAGAAAAAAGAAAAAAAAGAGAAACAAAGTAATGAATGAGGGCCCGTCGCTATCATAGTGGGAGTCGCTATCCCTATCCACCTTTAAATAATACCAACCATAAATAATCCCACGCCTTTTCCTTTTTCCTTTTTTCATCCTTTTCTTTTTTATTCCTCTCTCTCTCTCTCCGATTGATCACCGGTTTTTTAGCAACCAGCCGCGATCGAAGAAGTCAGAGCCGCCGAACATCTGGAAATCTCTCTGCTTCCTGGATTTCCAGCTTCCTCAGGTATTGCTGCTGACTCTCCTCTCCCTTTCTCTTTGATCTGATTTTCTGTTTGTTTCCAGAGAAAATTATGGAACTGAAAAGAAATAAAGTTGTACTCCCTCTGGATTCTTGAAAGAAAAGGTCAAATTTCACTTCAATTGCGCCAATACGTTACATTCTACTCAGTTGCATGGGAAAATTCGGATTCAGAATTTAAATTTCGTTTGAGGAAATTATACGAAATTTTAATTCCGAATCAAATTGTTGCTTTTTTTTATTCTTTTCAAATTTTCAAAAATAGGAACTATAAAATCATCTGACTATTTATAAATATGATACTATTTAGATAAGAGTATTAGTTACTGTTGGTTTAATTTAATGATCGACAGTTAGTAGAGAAAAAAATCAAATGAAATGCTGTGATGGGTAATGTATAACTTTTCTTCAGAGCTGAAATATTTTTTAGTAATTCTGTACTTTACTAGGAACTGCACTGTATGTATGCGATTCTGGGTATCAGTAATTCTCTACTTTCGGGTCAAATGAACATGTTACAGAAGCCTTGTTAACCTTGGTTTATCGAAATTTGGTTTATATTAAGGTTCATATATGTTGTGAATCTGAAAACTGGCAAAGCTTTGACATTATATGATCTTGAGCAATTGCGTGTTACTTGGTACTTAATCATACTAATTTACATCTTTCTAAGATTTTTGAATGCCTTACAAGCCTTTAGTTTTGATGAGTTTTGTGCTCACAAACATGCATATGTGCATATATCTAGCTATGATCTCTTTCCGGATATTGGTATCTTATACTATCAAGTCGTTAATCAAGAACATGCATTCAAACATAATTCCATGTCATCAACAGTTCGAATTCATAATCCTGTGTGTGCGTCTGTGTATTTTGTTGGATCATATTATCAGATTGTCAATTAGAATGGCATTTAGATACGAGGGTTTTTGATAGATGGTCTTGATCTTTAGTGTGGCAAGAAAACATGTTAGTATACTTACATGACAACATTACCACGCATATGGTGTCTCTTTAATAAGGATGTCCTCATTTTTAGAGAAGTAAGGAGCATCTATAGCAATGTGCTCTATTGATTTTAAATTTTGAACCATATAATCGTTTAGCCGTTTGATTACCATCATGATTACTTCAGTATTTATCTAGAAGATACTGTTCTTCTATTTGTTTGGCCATAGTTGGATAACTCAATGGTTTCCGAAATGACCTGAAAAATGAGTGGTACAGATCATTGAACCACATTGCATGTCAGGCCCACATGACATCCATATAAATGGGAATCCTTTCTTTGGAAAGGCATTATATATGTGTGCGCGCGCTTGTTGAACACGAACAAGTGCGGAATTCCACCCCTGATCTAGCCTGATATATGCACTTTTTATAAAAAAAAAATAAAACATTTGGGAACTGGATTAGTTTCTGTTGGTAAATTGGTAGAATTGCAATGATGCAAATACTGATTATGTTTTTCTTTTCTTACAGTGAGTTATTGGTGGATGAAAGTCAGGATTTGGTTCTTCTGAGCAGAGCCACCTGTATAGGAAACACATCTTGGTGACCAAATGAGCAGAACTGATGTTATTTGCAGTAGAAGGAGGAGGGTTCTTCTCATCTTCAGCTGCTGGGTATAGCAAGGGCCTAGCCGTTCTTCTCTTGGGTCAGAAGAAAGAAGATAAACCCATGAGAGTTTCGCCGTGGAATCAGTACCGGTTGGTGGATCAAGAATCTGACACTGACCTCCAGCTGGCTTCCACAAAGAACCGACTTTCCCGCGGCTGCGCTTCCTTTGTCTGCTTTGGTCGCGCTTCCGCCGGGCTCGACACTCCATCTCCTCTTAAAGTGGGCCCTGCCCAACAGCAGGATATCTTGCCTGGATCTCTTGTTTCTGACGAAGGCAAGGATCATACTGCTGATGCTGATGATGACCATATTGCAAGAAAGGTTGTTGTTAAAAGTAGCCTGAAGAATCCATCCAAAAGAAATCCAGCTTCTGTTGAGAGTGCTAATGAACGTGAAGCATCGAGTGAACCAGGTAGTGATATTCCTGGTCATGCGGAAACGAGGAAAGTGCAGTGGACAGATGTTTGCGGGAGTGAGCTTGTTGAAATCAGGGAATTTGAGCCCAGGTATTTTAAATTTTATATTTAAGTATTATGAATCACAATATTACTAAACACATATTTATCTAGCCCATTAGTTGAACTTAGAGTAAACTAGCTGCAGGCTCTCCAGAAACTAAGCCTCATTTCTGGGGTTTTAATTTGGTGTTTTCTCCCTAGTACTGGAATATAAGAGTAGCATCTCTCTTCATGGACTTTTGCATTTCTATTGTTCATTGACATTTCACCTGTATTAAAGTGAGGATACACATATATGAGATGGTGAAATTTAAGGTAGGTTTCCAATTAGTGAGGAGAAATATAGATGGTTGCATTATCAGAAGGATGGACGGAATGTGTTTGATTGTGGTAGGGATGTACCTCTAGGGTGTTTGGGTGGGGGACTTCCAAATTCCAAGGCATTTAGCCAAAACGAAGAAGAAATGGCTCTGAAAAAGTTGGATAAGATAAAAGGAATTAGAAAATGCACTTCATGTGCGTTGCAAGGGCATGTGACAGAATTGTAAATGACTCCTCCAAGTAGTAATTTTCAAATCCCTCGATAATAGTTTTGTAATGCTCATGCGGTACATTTCTAGTCCCTCCTTTCCAACTTTTTGTCATCCATTTTTTCATCAGTATGCCTAACTCCCTTGTAAATTGGAAATTCCTCGTCCAAACAGACCCTAGTGTTGGATAGGTTTTCAATTATAGTTTTGTTGTATAGTTCGGAAGGCTAGGTGGATTTATGACTAGGAGCTACCTGCTTGTTGGGTTGTTAATGCTTGGACTTAGGCTACAACTATTTTTTTTTTTTTTCATCACCATGAACGTCCAACTTGGCAAGTTGGGGCTTACCAACCCCCCAACCCATAAATTTGGTTACAAACCTGTACAGGAATTCAACCAAGGTGTTTAAATTGAGATTTTGTTCAGCTATTTTCCCATTTACTTTTTATGGTAGGCCGAAGGATGAACTTAGAGCTTCGAGCCCATGATGAGTTGTCGTTAGTCTATTAGGAATTATAGTCTTTAAGAGGATTAATTGTTTTCCCAATTGAAGTTGTTTTTCCAATTGGAGTTGGTTTCTCAATTGGAGAAGGATTGATAACTAGATTCCAATTAGGATTAGCGTTCCTTATTGAAGAAGACCTTTATTATGTCTATATAAAGGTTGCAATAGCATTGAAGTAGAGCAAAATAATAAGTTGTATACCACTCAAGGAGTTAGAGTGAGAGAATAATGTAAGGGGCAAAGTGTGTGCGAGAGAAAAGAAAAGAGATAAGAGTGTATTTCTTGTTCGTTCAGGTTTTTCGTCAAGTCTTTGTCCATGAGGCTTGGCAAGATACTTAGTACTCATTATTGATATTGCGAAAAATTGTTGTTGCTGCCCTGTGGACGTAGCCACATAGTTGAACCATGTAAATTCTTGGTGTTATTTGTTTTCGGTGTTAGAGTTTGTTTTTCCCATTCTTAAACGTGATTTTCACAACACTAGGTTGGTAGAGTGGACTGTTTCCCTGTAACGGGATGGAGGGATTTATTTTATCAGAAGGGGCTACCCAAATATCTATTTGCAGTTTGTGGATGTATCTCTTGTACTTTGAGGGAGGACAATAGGTTTTCTGAATTTGGTTTAGATTATTGAATCATAATGCTTGTTATTGTGGTAGGTGTTAAAGTTGGTTTTGGGAAAAGAGTTAGTACAGTGAATCATCTTTTCCAATTTCTTCATATGTACAGGAATGTGCTATTGTCTTCTCTTGCTTCCTTTTGACCTTCTCGTTTAATCTAGTTGATCCTGAAAAAAAAAAATGGATATTCATGCTTTTGGAGCTTCACTTGTAAATTAGTTTTTCATTTTGTTAACACTTTTTTGACCCATGCTTAGCTTTAATTTGGAACCTTAGTGCACCTATTCAAGTGAATATTTTTGCATGGTTGGTGCCCCATAGGAAACTTAGCACATGCGATTTGCTCCAAAGGAAAAAGTTGTATGGTTGTTATCTCCCCGTTTGTGCACTTTGCTCAAAGGCGAGTTGAGTGTATTGATCATACCTTTTGCCATTGTCCATTTACTTTGCAAGTTTGCCATTTTTAGCATCTCAGCATTTTAGGGCCCTTCGGTTCTGCTTGTCCGGTCTAAAAGCAAAATTAAAAAAAACCAGCACTCCACTGCTGGGAAGAAATGACAAAGAAAACAAGCAACAAGGATCGACTGTCATCAATATGTTCTTGATTATACTTGTTGAATACTTCTATATTAGTTTTTGTCGGATATTTGAGGGTTAATTTTACAATTTGTCATATGTTCTCTGCAAGATGTTTTTCTTGCATTCCGTGCAATCCGGGAAGTATATATTTTTCTGTTTCCTTTTTGTTTCACCTTATTTTGCGTTGTTTCATTTCTTTTTTTCCTTACCACATTTAATTTTTGCTGAGATGGAAACGGTGTCCTATTGGCAGTGAAATGGACGGATCAGATGATGAGTTCGACAATGGGAATGAAAGAAGTTGTGCATGTGTGGTTATGTAGTTTGGTTTTTACCTGACGATGATTTGGGCTTCTCCTCTCTCTAGATGCAAACATTTCTTCAGGTAACTTACCGCTAACAGAGCTTGTTTGGTTGATACTTATTTCCGGAAGAAAACGGTTTTTGAGTCCATGCAAAACACCACCATAGCAAGGAGTATTATTTGTCACCATGTCCGTCGGAATGAACATTCATGTGTATATCAGGTTGCTGTGGGTTTCAATTTTGTCCCTTTGGGTTTGGAGACATCGTTTCGTTTGTTATTCTTCCTCCTGTGTGACTGCACTGTTCATTATTTTGTCGTAATTAATGTATTATTTTTTGTCCTTCTGATTTGGGTTAATGAATTTTCAGTATTTTCCTATTCTCCAAAAACTAAAACCTTTGAAGAATGACTGATGTTATGCTCTATAGTCCAAGGCACGTTGTTGGATTTTAACCGAGCATTCGTCCCCGTTGCGTATGTTGAGCTAGTAACCTGAGCTAGGAGCATAATTGAAAGAGATTTATTGGTACTCAACAGACTGCTGGGCGTCTCGCAGAGTGACCCTAACGGGGAACCATTTTTTTTTTTTTTTTTTTTTTTGGGCTTAATCTGTCTTTACCAAAGATCAAGAAGTACACTTCTACTCTGGCTGATAAGGGAAGGCTGCTTTTTTTATTTATTATTTATTTATTCCGAATCCAGGTTTGACGCTGACTAGATCCTTAGCGAAAGCGCTAAGCAAGCTACCTTATGTAATAAAAACCTAGGAAAAATAACGTCAAATTACAACTCCTGTGTTTGTGTGACGAGAGCAAATCAGAGCGACGTAGAGGATTCATTTGCGGGTTCAGTTGTGGTGGCTTAGCTTGTGAAGAAAATCATATAGGTTTGTGGGCGTGCGTGTGTTGTTCACGGGTGACAAGATCTACGATTCAAAATGTTTTCATATTAATAAAAAGAATGTTAGGTGAGAATCGTTCATTCACGTTAATTACTGAATTCTTATAGCATTGTCGGGTCTCGGTATTCAAACTCAAAATGCATTGTAAGCCTCATATGCATCTAGGCTGGAGTTTGGCCCCTGCTGTTTAATTGTATGTGCGAAGGCTTATTATTGATGGAACATGAAGGAGTGGCTAGAGAGGCTAAGGTGCTCTGGATTGCTGCTAGCGTGATCTTGATCTTCAGTTGAGGGAGCAAGAGAAACTTCTTAAATCATACTCTGATGCGATTCTTGCTGAAGAAAGTTTCTTCAGATAGAAAGCTCGTGTGCAATGACTTAAATCTAGGGACAGAAACTCGTCCTACTTCTTCAAGGTCATGACTAAGAGGAGGAAAATAAACAAGATTGTTTCTAATTCAAGAAGTGATGGCACCATTGCTACTAGTGATTGTGACATCAAAAATGAAGCAACCATCTTTTTTGAATCCTTGTTGGGTCAGTCCATTAAGGGTAATCACCATCGGTTAGAGGTTCTGAAAATTTTTATCAAGAATCTGCTTTCTTGTGAAATGGCAAATCCCTTATGCTGTGAGGTTACTAGAGATGAAATAAAAGATGTGTGCTTCTCTATGAATCCCAACAAGGCTCCTGGTCCTAATGGTTTTAATGGAATGTTTTTAAGAAAAACTTGGTTGTGATTAGTGGAGACATTATACATGCTATTCAAGAATTTTTTTTCTTCCGGAAAGCTTCTCAAGGAGTTCAACACAACCATCATCACTTTAGTTCCCAACCTATCTACCATGGGTGATTTCAGGCGTATTTCTTGTTGCAATACTATGTACAATATCATATCCATGGTTCTTGCTAATCGGCTCAAATATGTTCTTCCTCATATTATCAACAAGTCCCAAACAGCTTTTGTTCATGTTAGGAGGATTAGAGACAATATTATTTTAGTCCAAGAGTTACTTAGAAATTATCACAGGGATAAGGGGTCTCCTAGGTGCGCTCTCAAAGTTGATCTTATGAAAGCTTATGATATGGTTGAATGGGACTTCATCCTTAGCTCCTTGGTGGTGTTCAACTTCCCTCCTGTCATGATCAATTGGATCCTTTGCTGCATCTCATCCCCCAAATTCTCCATTTATGTGAATGGTGAATTGACAGGATTCTTTGCTAGTAACAGAGGCTTAAGACAAGGGGATCCTTTGTCCCCTTACCTTTTTGTTATTGCTATGAAGGTACTCTCTTTATTAATTACCTCTAATATAAATGCTAGCCCTTCTTTCAAGTACCACTGGAGCTGTGCAGTCCATTTTGCTCATATTTGTTTTGTTGATGAGCTCATTATGTTTTGTGGAGGGGATTATCAAGGACTCTTCATGCAGCTTTAATTCTTTGTCTGGTCTCAAGGCCAACCTAACTAAAAGCTCCATTTTTCTTGCAGGTGTGGATGAAGATGAGCATTCCAGAATTATGCTTCTTTTCAATTTTACCATAGGATTGTTGCCTATTCGCTACCTTGGTGTGCCTCTCATTTCAACAATGCTTAATTTGCAAGATTGCTCCATTTTTATCGAGTGCGTTGAGGCTAGAATTAGAGCTTGGGAGAACAAGGTCCTCTCTTTTACCGGTTGTTTTACAACTTGTTCAATCTGTTCTCTATAGTATGCAAGTTTTTTGGGCCTAACACCTCATGCTCCTTAAGAAAATTCTCTACGATATTGAGCAAAAGGTCCGAAAGTTCTTATGGTTTGGTAAGCTTTCTGGTCATTGTGTTGCTAAAGTTGCTTGGGATGAAGTGTGTCTTCCTATATCTAAAGGAGGTATTGGGATTAAAAAATTGATTGACTGGAATAAAGCATGTATGGTTAGACACATCTAGAACTTGCTCATTGATGATGACAATATTTGGTCTGTCTGGGCTAGAATCTATCTTTTGAGAAATATGAACTTTTGGCAAATGAAGATCCCCTAAAATTGGTCGTGGAATTGGAGGAAGCTTCTCCGATTGAGAGATTCTGTTCAACTTTTCTTTTTCCACAAAATTGGAGATGGTAGGGGAACATTTCGTTGGTATGATAAGTGGCATCCTTTAGGTCCTTTTGTTGTCAATTGGGGTTGCCATATCATTGCTGATTCCAAGCTTCCAAAAACTGCTTTGGTTTGCAATATTTGGAATAGTTCTAATTAGTGCTGGCCTAATAATTCTTCTCATGAATTGTTGGAAATTCAAATTTCTATGTCTAATATTGTGCCAAATCGTAACTTGGGTGATATGATTTGATGGACACCTTCATCGTCGAGCATTTACTCTTCTGCTTTTGCTTCGAATAAGTTTCAGCAATCCAAGCCTACAGTAGGTTGGTCTAAGCTTGTTTGGTATAATCAAAATATTCCCAAGATGAGCTTCATTCCTTGGTTGGCTATTAAATGCAAGCTTTCTATTATGGATAGAATTTTGACTTTTGCTCGGTTAGTTTCTGTCACTTGCATACTCTGCTCTATTGGTACGGAGTCACATTGCCACCTCTTCTTCGAATGTCCTTTTACCAATGGTATTTGGTCTTTGGTGCTATTCAAATGTGGTGTCCCTTGGCTAAGGCTTCGTTGGCCTCTTTTTGTCATGTGGGCTACTAGCCGTTGCAAGGGAAAATCTTTATCATCAATAGTTTTGAAGTTAAGTCTTGCTGCTACAGTGTATTATGTTTGGAGGGAGCGGAACAACCATAGATTCAAGAACTCATGTCAACCTGCTGCAATGGTTCTCAACTCCATTAAGTCACCATTAGAGTTAGATTGAGTACTTTGAAAATCGCCCATTCCGCTGCTAATGACTCTACTTTACAGGAATGGAATATAACTATGAATAGTTAGTGCTTATTTTTGCTACTTTGATGCAACGTTGTTAGCTTTGCTGTTTGCTTTTCTTCTAGTTGCAACTGTTTGTATTTTCAACTACTCTTTGTTGCTTATATTTTCTTTTTCTCATCAATATATTTTATTTATAAAAAAAAAAAAAAAAATCATGTTTCCTTATTTATCCATAAAATAGAGAAATAATAATCGCTCACCTCTTTCCTCTCCCTATACACTTGTTTAATTCTATATGTTGTTTTCGCTCGATTTATTTATACAAGTCACCATAGATGAGTTTGTACTAAGCGAAAAATGATACATGATAATCATTTTCTCGAAAAATAACAGGACGAATAACTGGCACGTGTCTCTCGGGATTGTATAAACCGTTAGGCGCAAAACTCAAGCCAGCCAACAAACCTGACTAGTCTTGCATCACAAGAGTGACTTTAGAATTAGAATTCGAAGGAAGCCAGGCATCTCCTTTTTCACAAACTTGGCCGCACCTTATCCACAAAAAGCACTTCCAACTCCATCTGCTTCAATGGATAACACAAACAAATCCCAACGCCAAATTCCTCAGAAAGAAAAAGAACACGAAAATGTCAGTGGCATCTTCCTTCCCCTGCATCAAAACCCCACCTGCATCACCATCTTCCTGCTCACATTCTTCTTCTTGTTCCTCAAACCATTCTTTTATGCTCTCTTCTTCCTCTTCAACAAAGCCTTACTATGTCAAGTTCAGCATAAGGAGCTCCCAAACTGAAGGCCCTATCAGAAGACCTGGTGCTCCTTCTCTCCGGGAACCCTCCCGCCCGTCTTCCCCTCTCACACCAACGCCTCCTTCTCCTCCGTCTCCTTCTCCGCCGCCTCAGCAGCCCTCGAAGCCGGAACAGGTTTCCGGGCTGACCATGGTGGAGGACATGAATGCGGTGACCTTGGAGTTCCAGAGGCAGAAGGCTAAGGAGATTCAGGAGTACTTCAAGCAGAAGAAGCTTGAGGAAGCTAACCAGGGTCCTTTTTTTGGCTTTGTTGGCAAGAATGAGATTAGCAATGGCAGGTAAAAGCTTTGCAGTTGGTTTATCTATCAGACCTTTCTTGATTTATGCGTGTCATCCTTGGGCCGGGTTCGTTCATGTTAATCTTCTATGTATCGTTCAATATGTCCTCTAAAGGGCAGTAGTTCCACTTATATGTGAAACCAACAAAACGATTAGTGTGCTTGGAATATGTCAAGCGCACGCATTGAGTTGGATTTCTTCTATCCTACTTCTTTGAGCTTTGGCTTCCCTCTTTCGAACTGAACCTGTTAAATCATCGGGTTTGGGTTATATATTAGCACACTTCTTATATTCCCTGCCTCGTCTATTTGTAGTAATGGATGGTGATGTAGTCAGCTTGTTCTTCGAATGATGAAACAATAAGACACCGTACTTCTGTCGCTTTACTTATTCATTAGAATCAACATGCTTTCCCTAACTTGGAGTCGGAATTCAGGTTGTGTTCTATGTCTGAGTTTGTCATTTCTTTTCGATCCTCGACCAAACTAGGATTTCCCGAAAGAAAGAAAGGAATTCTGCTTCCTATTTGGGTCTGCGCACTTGTGTGGCATAGTTTAGTTTGTTGATCTTGTTCTCATGTATTTGTGATTTTGGCATTACAGATGGGCAATGTTCGGTTTTGCTGTTGGAATGCTAACAGAGTATGCAACTGGCTCGGACTTTGTTGATCAAGTAAAGATACTTCTCTCCAATTTCGGAATTCTAGATCTGGAATGATACACACCAGCGCGGCGGGGCGTTAAAAGCCTCAATACCTTCTCTTCTCTGGAGCTGGTGCAGATACATTCACTCTTTCACTTGTAACTTTGTTGAGTAATTTGTTTAAATTTCATTTCCGAGAAATACTTGGCCATTGTCGCTGCTGTTTACTTGCAAATTTACAATGTTCACCAGTACTTCAACAGTGGAAAAAGTTGCTCAGAGCTCGTTTGATAACATTTTTGTTTTGTTTTGTTTTCGGGTTGTTTCCTTTTCAAGTAAACAGAGACAACGGCTAAAAGAATGGGTGGAAGGTCGAGAGGGAGGTCAAGAATTGAAACTAAAACTGAAAACTATCTGAAACTGTTTTTTAACTTTTGTTTTATAAGATTATTCCCTGGATTTTCTTTCCCATCTTCCTCACCTTTATCATCTCCCTTCTCTTTATTGTGATCTTCAATTTGAAAACAAAAACAAAAATGTTATCAAACGGACATTATGCACTTTGTACTAATTCTTTGTTGTCAATATTTTTACACGCAACTCCATTGGCGTGTCATGTGTGTTGGACTGTAAAATCTAAACTAAAAACCCAAAACACAGCCTTCAGGCGCCACTGACTAAGCACCTCAGAGCACATTTTCAATGCTTTTCGTGTCAAGATACATCAAATTGGTGAACTAAAGTCTGCGGCAGTGTTTCGTGATATTTGGAGTTGTTCATGAATGCTCGAAATGCAGGTTGATCATACACATGACGGCTGGATGATCTGAGTAGAAACTCCAATGCATAAACTGATTAACGCCTATGTCCATTCGTTTTCGCATACGAGTAGGGTTCTCCCCTCCCATTCCCCTCCTCTCGCTCTCTCTTTTTATTCTTTCTCTCTCTATAGAGAAGCAACACAAGATGTTGATGTGGCTATAATTGTGAGCGTTCAAATAGGAGGGGACCGGAGGGGAGGGAAAATGGGAGAGAAGAGAATCCGGATCCTTTCACATATGTCAAAACTAAAAAGTACATGTACAGCATCATAAGAACAATGGTAATTGTGCAGTTGAGAGAATCATCAGAGTTCAGATGCCTAACTACATATTTTACAGAAAAAGAAGAGCATACACAGCTGAAACTAATCAGCTCATCACCCCTAACATTTACTTGACAACTGCATAGATGAGAGTAAACAGAAACAGCACGCAAACGACACGCATTCCCTTTTGCAGATAGAGCATCTTTGCCTCCAGTCTTTCCACCCTAGCCTCCACTCGAGCTATCCGCGCTTCCAACATTGCCAGCCGCGCTCCCCACCTTGTCTCCCCAACATCCACACCATCTGCCGTGCTCTGTGCATAATCTTCACCCTGCAGAGAATCGTCTTCCCAAGCTTGATAGTTACACATCTCAGCTCAACAGACTAAAATTCCTGGATAACATCATAACATTTTCTAAGTTACATACTTTCACAAAGCTGTCGGTGCAAATCAAGGTAGCCCTAGTGCTTTCAACAACATACGATACAGTGTGATTGATGACGTTTTCTTAATCATTTTTTGACAACACGATATTCTAAACTACCTTAATATGCAGAAGAGTAAACAAACTGGGCGCAAGGAGGCCGGCACTGCCCTAACCAACTAGCCTAACTCACATCTCCAGACGCTTCGGTAAATGCCACAATATCCATAGTGCATCGTAGAAATGATCTACAACTCTAATTTTCTACCTCCATTCTGGGTTTCATAGATTTCCTCCGCTGCGATTCGATTTTCTATCTAATTTCACCATATTAATTGCGAAAGACCCACATTTTACACAAGTAAAACAAATTAAAAAAAAACAGATTAAAAATATGCATACCTTTTAAGAGAATCTTGTATTTTCTTGTTGAGCTGAGGGGCTCGGTGTCGCCAATTATTCTCCAGGATTTTGAGGGTTTCTTACCAGTCAAGATTCAAGATTGGGAGAAAAACTGGTCGGGAGACTTGTGATGTCCGCACCCGTCAGTCAGGCAGCCAAACCAAATAGGTATTACTATGGGTTGAGGCCATGGGCCCTGGGCCACTCGCATCTCATCACGTGTCGTCATCAGACCGGCTGGGCTTTATTTTTTTTAAAATTACACTTTTCTCGTTTCAAGAAGAAAGTTCTGATTTACCATTAACGTGTAGAAATGTTATAATCGAAACTGTTGATTTTCTTTTTGATGAATTGATTGACCTAGAGGTTAGAGATTTTATTTTTGATGAAAAAATCTCAATTTTTTGTTAATTAAGTCACGTAGCTTGCGCGTGACACATTTTAAAGAATAATACTAGCATTTTCTTGCAAAGAAGCACTTAAAATTGCATATAGATTGTGAATCTAATTAGCAATTTATCTTTCAAAGTTAACCACATATGTTATTCTTGTCTAGAAAAATAAGCCTTTAAACTCTTTTTTATTTTTATTTTTTTACAAACGATAGTATCTATAGTAAGAGGGTGGGGGATTGGGCTAAGACTCACAATAGACTAGTAATAATGTAGTTCAAATTCACATTTGGCGAGAATTGAACATAAGATATCTCATTTACAAATGAAAAACAATACTACTAGACCGTAGTACAAAGTGACAAGTCTTTAAACTCCTTAAAAGTTGTCAATATCCTTCAAAATGTAACATATGCAAATTATGTGACTTAAATTGACAAAAAATTGAATAGAATAGTTTTGTGTCTTATAGTTAGGATGCAATTGACAACCTTTAAGAAATTTAAAGACTTATTTTTATTTGAAAAAATAGTATACTGACTTAATTTATACTTGAATAATAATTCAAGAACAGAGCAGATGTCTCAACAACTGAAAAAAAATCATAAATTTTTTAATGAAATAATCTTAGTCTGCAAATAGATGTTAAGAAGGAAAGGAGAACAATAGAGGAAATATTGTCCATGACCAAAACAAAAAATTAAAAAGAAATGAAGTAATTGTCACGTGCTTACACGTGGCTATATCGTCCTCTTTAGGTCCTCCGGATTTTCAACTGACAGTGAAACGCAAGGAAAGGAGCCAATCAAGGACAAAACACCTCTATTTTCTCCCGCACAGTATGCCTCCAAATTGCCGTCCATGGACGGCCAAGATTCCCACATATTCGCCTACTACCCCTCCTCCTTTGCTTTCTCATTCTCCGTCTTCTTCCTCCTCTTGCTCTCTCTTCTGCTCTGCTCTCCTCTGTTCTGCTCTGCAACCCGTTACTCTCAGAAAACAACAGACTGGTCTCGACACACAGGCCAATGGGCTGCGTTCAGGCCAAGCCTCTCACGAACTCCACTCCTGGGGGGCTAGAGAAGCTCAAACTGGATAATGGGTACGTCGCAAATGGTCCCCTTAAAGGTCACAGACGATCAACTGGCCAGTTCCATAGGGACCCCTTTAAGCCGCAGCTGCAGAGGGGTGAGGCCAGAATTTCAAATGTCGAGCCTGGCAGTGGCGGAAGCAGCAATGAAAATGCGGCGGCAGCGGTGGCGGATGAGTGGGGGGTGTTGAATGGTGGGAGTGAGGGAGAGAAAGATGATGGGAGTCACAAAGTTTCTCATAAAGTTTCTGTGGATGATGGGGAGATGGTGGATGGATGGCCCAAGTGGCTCACCGATAATATTTCGAGAGAGATTTTGGCTGGCTTGGTTCCCAAGAGTGCTGACTCTTATGACAAGCTTGATAAGGTTCGATTCTTTTTGAACTCTCGCTTTCAAATTTTTATGTTTTGGATTCATTAGAAGTGTGATATGGATGTTTTTCTGTTCCTTCATTAGTGATTGGAATTCGTGTTGTTCCGATATATTTTTAGATTCTTGAGTGCTTTTGTGGATGCAATCGAAAAGCTAAGGGACCATTTTTCGTTTTTGGTTTTCACTTTTTGTGCTTGCGATATGAGACAAGTGTATGGGGGGAAGGTGAGAGGAACAAGGGTGATTGGAGATGGAAAGAAATAAAAAAGAATGAATGAAAACAAAATCTTGAAAGTGAAGTATGCGACTAATGGAAAAGTTTGGATCTTCTCTAGTTAAATTTTGGGGTTGCCCATCTTTACAAAAATCACTAGAAGTTTAAGAAATAAATTTGGATATAAATTCATTAGTTGGCTGGATTATTGTTGAGAAAAAGCCGGCATTTCAACTTTGGTTTTTTTTTTTTTTTTTTCTTGTACCCCTGAATTTTTTATGTTGTAGGTTGGCGAAGGAACCTACAGTAATGTGTATAAGGCTCGAGACAGGGACTCTGGAAAAATTGTTGCCTTGAAGAAGGTCCGGTTTGATACATCAGAACCCGAGAGTGTTAAATTTATGGCACGAGAGATTATGTTTTTAAGGAAATTGGATCATCCCAATGTGGTCAAGCTTGAAGGATTGGCTACGTCAAGAATGCAGTACAGCATTTATCTTGTTTTTGGTTTCATGGTGTCAGATTTGACAAGAATTATTTCCAGCCCCAAAGGGATTACTGAACCACAGGTTTAAGTTTGTCCTAACTTGTGGATTCTGAATTTGGATGCTTTGATTCGTTGGACTCTCATTTTCTAACATGAATTATTGATACAGGTCAAGTGCTATATGCATCAACTACTTTCAGGTCTGCAGCATTGTCACGAGAGGGGAATTATACACCGAGACATCAAAGGATCAAACCTATTGATAGATAAAAGTGGAATGCTAAAAATTGCAGATTTTGGGCTTGCAAACTATTATGTTCAAAGCCCTAAGCGCCCACTCACAAACCGAGTTGTGACACTTTGGTACAGAGCTCCTGAGCTACTGTTAGGTTCTACAGATTATGGAGTCGGCATTGATCTTTGGAGTGCTGGTTGTGTCTTGGCTGAAATGTTTACAGGGAGACCACTTCTGCCTGGTAGAACAGAGGTAATTCAATGTTGTGCGTGCGCATGTGTGTTTGTCCAGGCAAGAAGATCAATTATTTGATCTTACTATCGCTGGCTAGTAGCTCACATTCTACTTGCTTTCAGGTTGAGCAACTTCATAGGATTTTCAGGCTTTGTGGCACTCCGTCAGAGGAATACTGGAAAAGATTGAAGCTGTCTACAACTTTTAGACCTCCACGTTCATACAAACCCAGTCTTCAAGAAGCTTTCAAGGGTTTCCCTATTTCTTCTTTGGGTCTGTTGAGCACTCTTCTTGCTTTAGATCCTGTTTATCGTGGCTCTGCATCTTCGGCTCTCAGAAACGAAGTGAGTAAAAATTGAAAGTTTTACTCTTACAATGAAGTGTTTTGTACCAATTTCATGCTATTCAAGTAACTTGTGTCCTTAAGATTGCAACCAGCGTTTTTTCTTCTATTTTCATACGCTTGAGTCTACAATTATGAATAATATACTTTGGTTATAAAACATAAAACACATCAGTTTGCTGCAAGTTATTTTGCTAAACGTTTATTCTCTGTCTTTTACTTTATTGTTCTTAGTATTTTCTTCTCGCTGATAATTTGAGGCGGTACAAAGGTAAGGCTATCGATCTATGTTCAGAATTGCAAGTTTAAGATATCTCATGCTGAATTGTAATGTACTACTGGTCGTCATAAAAAATTCACTTGATCAGTAGAAAAAGTTGTACCTAATTGAAAAGCATCTCTTTTCAGTTTAGCTTCCCCCTCCCCCTACGTTTTAGGAATCCATGACAATAGTATGAATTCTTGTTTTTGGTGTTGAATTTGTCTTGCAAGTACATGTTTTACTCGTGAGTTAATTTGTGAGTATTATATACTAAAAAGGACTTCTGCTTACAGTTCTTTTTCAGAAGCCCCTTAGCATGTGAACTTTCCGGTCTACCTATAATCTGCAATGAGGATGAAGAACTGAAATTAGCCAATGAGCAGAAAAAGTAAGTTGATGCTTTCCTTTATGTAAGATAGATGACATAAACATCCTGTTAAGTGGTTCAATGTCATTAACCTGGCTTTCTAATTGAATTTGGTCTTCCTTCTGTTCCGTCCACTAACGTCTCTGATGGATTCTGCTTGCACTAACTGTGAAAGTGCAAGAACCTATTCATGCACAAAGCTGTAGATATCACACTGAGTATATCCTCCAATTGTATGGTAGTGTGTGATTTCGAGAGTTATCAGATTAGAGGATGCATGATCCCGGTGTCTGAAACCCATGAGTACACACGCACACATATGCTATGACAACTAAATAAAAATTTTAACTGAAGTATTTGACCAGAAAAAAAAAGCAATCAAGTAGTTGATCTCGTACCATTTGATCCATGGCTAAAACACTAACCCCTAAATAACCAACATTAAAGTACTCTCGTTAGTGTTTTAACTCTCTCGACATGAGGGATGACGTGCAAAGTAAGTAAAGGTGAAGAAAGAAGACATTTGATCTAGTCTGCTAAAGGAAAGACTGTCTGTATTCTCATAAAATGGTGGAATTTGAAGGAATGGGATATAGTAGTTATGTACTAACCTGTGTGGATCAAAGCCTTGAAACCATTTAGGCATAGTTTTAATCAATCGAATTCGTAATCAACTTAATATTTAGATCTTTTACTGACTGGAATCAGGTAGTAGCTTGTAATGGGCGGTGCTAATTATTTTCTAAGCCATGATATGTTTGCTTTAATGTACTTGGAAAATGTTTCCTAATGTGAATTTCATTGCCTGAGGTAACTGATTATGTTTCTCCTTTTATCAGGTCTAGGAATTCTAAAGTAAGACGGTCTCGAACACGTGAGCGCCAGAGACAAGATGTATCTGCTGAGAAAGTACAAGAAACTTCTGCATCTTCCAACCAGGTAAATATAGTTCCTTACTTTCAAATTTCAGGGGACCCTTGTGGTTTTTTTTTTTTGATTATGGCGCACGAACAATTCACATAATTAACTGAGGCTAGCCAACCTATCATGCATGTAAGAGGAAGGCAAAAGAAAAGGTTCAAATAAAAAGAAAAGAAGGAAGAAGATACGACAACGTCGGGGAGGAGCCTCGTCTAGCCCTTCCCACCTATACTGTTCGGCACATCTTTCTGATCATGAGACATTAGAGATATGTATATAGGGTCTATATCTTTGATTGGATTACTAAAGATTACGTAATATGTATACAGGGTTTGCAGGAGCAGGAGAAAACTGTTTATTCAAATTTTGAAAGTGAGCCAGGTAGCACTACCAGTAGCAACTCCTCCAGTGCAAACCAGGCAGGCCGGAAGGAAAGCCCGATCTTCTCCCTCTCACCAGTTGAAGGCCTTTCGGGTGCTACTAAGTACGTCAAGAACCTACCCCCATTACGCAAATCTAAAGCGCGTGCCACCAGCAAAGACAATCAGATTAACAGGTCTGCATCCACTAGAGAGTTCAGAAGGTTCAATCCAAGGGAGCTAGAAGATTATGCTCTTGATGATTAGGCCCCATTGGATGAGCATGTAGAGCTGCTCCGTGTCTTTTTCTTGTAGTCCTTTTCCCTCTATTGAGCATTGACCAACATGAATAATCATGAATTTTTGGTTTCGTGTATAATGCAATGATTTTTTGATTAGGGTTTTGTGTTTAGGGGCTTGATTTAGTTTTCCGGCCAAGATAGCGTACGCTCTGTTCTTTAAGGCCAATGACGGCAAGGTCTCTGTTGAAACCCGAAAGTTCCTTCATATGGCCGGTAGAATTCTTAGAAGAAGCTATGCGACGATACAGGGTAAAATGGCATTCTCATTAGTCATACAAGTGAAATCTTCCAAGATAAATTGTGAGCTCATGTACTAACTTCCCATGGCATTTTTCTTCCAACTGTTGGAAGAGATTTGACGTTCGTATTTCTTGTTCCATTAATAATAATAATAAACAAACAATCGTCATTTACCTATTATTAATAATTAATAGGTAAATGACCCTTTAATTAGAATTTCAGTATGACGATCTAGAAGGGTTTTAGAGCCACGTCGCATTCACCCTTAAAAGGGAACTTGATGGTGCTTTGACTTGTCTTGTTGCACTTCTTTTTCTCCCTCTTTTTTTGTTTGGTGTCGATGAGATGGGGTTGCCCATTTTTCTTCCTTGCTTTTCTTTGCCTTGGGACCCCTATCAGTTTGTCTCCATCTCATCTTTTCTTCGTTCTTCATATGAGCAACATTCCCTATAAAATTAGGAACTTTGTTGCATAAGCAGCATCCATATAAATACTGTAAGTGAAATAAGTAATTATAATGGCAACAGAAATGTAAATCAAGAAATAATTCATGTAATTATATATCACAATAATGCATGCACATGAGTAACCAATGTTAAATGAACATGATATAATGGATTAGAAAAACCTAGAAAATACGGTCGAGGCTAAAAATCTAGGAACTATGCTTTGTAGACTCTTCTTTTACTCTTTATAGAATTTGTAATTAATTGGTCAAAGTAGCAAGAGTAAATTTAGTTTATATAAACCAGGAATTCATTCCGGTTTCATGGTTGCATCTAAAATTTAATATCAGACTGCTTACGTATCCTTAACGGAATCAAACCGGAGTAGTTCGTGAAATATTTGATTTGGATTTGTAGACTTGTGTTCAGACTTGGCAAAATGAGAAGCCAATGGGATTTATTTAAAACCCATATATATGACCTTCAGTAATCGCCTAATAGTCTCTGAAATAGGACTTCGATTTATCTTTTCCTTAAGTACGTCGGGACTTGAAGACATAAAGTGGGACTCCAAATCCCACGTGAGATGCACAGTTCAGTCTTTTCCTTAAGTAGCTCAGGACTTGAAGACATAAAGTGGGGCTCCAAGTCCCACGTGAGATGCACTGTTCAAAAACCCAATTAGAAATCTTCCCTGCTCCAGTATTCGTTTCTCTAAATAGCGATGTCGATATACTCGAGCTCCCCGTTGATTTCGCAATGTTTTTTTTATAATTCCTTTTGGGTTTGTTAGCTGTTGAATTCCAAATGAAGATGGGTAAGATTGGTGGAGTTCAAACTGTTTTGAATTGCTCCAATTTATCCTCTTTTCCTCCCAAACTGCAGAGGCTTCTTGTGCAGGTCACAAGCTTTTTTTTTCCTTCTGCTGCATTGTTCTCTTGCTCTCACCACCTTGCTTGTGCTCCTTTTGTGGATCGAAAATTCAAAGAGAAAAGGAGAAGATAACCAGCAGGTGACCCCATTTTCATTTTCTGTGTTCTAGATTTGATTCGGAGTGGGTTGAAGCTCTAAACTGCAACTGATTGGTTTAATTATTTCGTGCAGGCGTCACTGGCAACATCATCTCTTCGATTTGGTTGTTGATGTGTCCTTCAGGTAATGAGCTTCATTGGGTTGTAAAAACCCTCTTTTTGTGTACTGGTAGATGATAAACCCAATTTTGATGTTGGTAGTTTTCGTAGTCTAAATTTATTTAACTTTTCGTTTATCATGAGTAGCTTTCAGTACCAGTTTGACTTAGTTTTTGATATGGTTGTTGGACAAATTATTTTGCAGCACTGAGTTCGTTGAAAACAAGCGTTTATTCATGGCTCCAAAGGTGAGAATTGCACTCTGAAATTTGTAATAACGCACTCATCGTGTCTGCCATATTTTGAATGAGTCTTGATGTATTCGTGTCTGATTATCACTTTCCGGCCTCCGTTTTCTCCGTAAAGAGTCATGTGACTTGGTTTGGTCAGTAGGCTTTGGACACCCTCTTTTTTCCATCTATGTGCTGCCTTCTATGCTTAATTAGAAAAGAAATAAGCATTATGCCTTTTCCATTTGAATGTCACATGAGTGGCCTTATGACAGCCATGTTCGTGATAATTTGATCATGCTCGCTATTCTTTCTCATCAACACTAGTCATTCATAACATTTTGGAATCCAGCAACATAACTTGGAATTTTTGAGCTTTTGCAGATAGGATAATATCAAAGCTCTTTGATGCCATTCTTTTATATTCTTGTCTCATGCTTTAACTTTCCTTTTGGTAAAGTCTCATGCTTTAACTTTCTTCCATCTTTGAAATACTATGCAAACATTATCCCAATATACTTTGCTGGAACTTTATGATTATAAAGGGAGACATCAGCATTTTTAATTTCTCCTTTTTCTTGGACTATTATCCCAAGTGGGTTTCCATAGGTTTTTATGCAAAGGCATCCTCCATGTCTTGTACCTGTGAGTAGCAAAGAAAACACCAAAGAATTACAAATAGAACAATTTCTTTCCTCTTGAGTTGCATCTTGGTATATGTTGCTTCCTTGCTGTCTTTCTTTACAGAGACTAAGCTTGAATTTTGAAACTGCACTTAACAAACTTGTGGGGGTATGGACCATTTAGACTTGGTTGGAACTTCACGGGGTGGTTTAGACCACCCTGAAGAAATTCATGGGATTGACAGCAGCGGTGGGGGAGCAGAGCTCTTGGATTTGATTGGAAATTCACAGGGTGGTTTAGACCACCCCGAAGAAATTCATGGGATTGACGGCAGTAGCGGGGAGCGGAGCTCTTGTGTGTTTTGGTTTTCTTCAGATTTAGGCTGAAGGAAAACATGTGGGTGCTGCCATTTTTGGACTGCTTCATGTTGTTGTTGCAGGTATAGAGAAACGCAGGGGTTGCTAGCGTATAATAGATTCTTTGCTGACCAAAGTTTGTTCAAGAAGACACCTACCTGCAAAACAAAATTACTGGGAAAAAATGAAGAGAAGAGAAACGTAGGTTTTGTACCTTCTGATTGTTGTTTGTGGTTTGTTCCCCTTCCCTGCAAGACTCAATTCGAAATCGCCGGCAATGGGATTAGTCTTACGTTGCTTATTTTCTCTAAACTTCTCTCAATTTCAGCAGTCTCTCTTCTTTCTGTGTCCCCCTTCTTACTGCAACTGATGCCTATTTATAGACATCTTAGGAGGGCTCTAGAGCTTTTACATGGAGGAGATAGAGGCCATGTCTTCCGCCACTTTCTCTTAACCTCTCTTACTGACTTCATGTTCTTTTGTTGCAGAAAAAGGGGAGCCCCTATTTTGCACTTTACTTCCCCCTTTTGTAGGAAGGAATTCATATCTTATTTATTTATTATTATTATTATTATTATTATTTTTAAATTTATTTATGGATGTTTGATTTGTATGTAAAGCCCATCTTCATCTTTTGGGTTGGATTACATTTTTGTTTTGCCTTGTAGTATGACCCAATTTGTATGGACTCTATTTTTTTTTTTTTTTTTTTTAGTATATATGTTATATATTTTTGTTGTTCAACAAAAACATTATCAAATATACCTCGAGGCGGCATTGGATATGATCATTATAAAGTCTTCATCTCTGACACCAAGAGCACTCAGCATCTCAAAATTCCTCATCTCCCTATAGACTCGGCAATTTCTAACACGACACAAAAATAACAGGTTTCGGATTAACACGATAACTAATTGGGATCATTATTGAGTGATCCGTTAAGAACCTGTTAATAATGGGTTCTTAACGGGTATACACACGGATAACAAGTGGGTAACCCATTTCAACCTGTTAAGAAAAAAATTATTTTGATAATTTTAAAATTTAATTACTAAAAGATTTATTATAAAATACAACAACCATATTAATATATATTCCATATCAAATATATAGTTTTGTATTATTATTTTATATAAGTTTATAAAAATAAAAAATAAAAAGTTTTAGTCGTTATTTATTTTTATTATGAAAGTTCTTTATTATCATTACTAGGATAAATTTTACTTAACATGTTGTCCAAAATTAAAACAAACTAGTATAATATTTGTATTGGCAAGAACTAAAAAGACATACATACAAGTATGAAAAATGTGAAGGAGTATATAAACAGTCATGATTCATCGTTATTCCTCGATGAGTAGATAATGGTTATGCTTACATTATCGTTTAGATTTTTAAAATCCTCCAAACCCTCGTGTAATATTTTTTTATTTGAGGGCAAAATTAATAATAACTATAGTAGAAGTGTCAAAAATGTAAAAAAAAAATATACAATCACTCATAATGACAAGCTTTACAACTTTCATGAAAGGGTCAGCTTCGAAATCCAACATTATAATTCATAAACCTTAAATTTATATTTAACCATCAATTGTTATTTATGCTTTATTCTTCTTACTGAATTTCATTTTTTTTATTTTCCTTTTTGAAAACATGATCATCCGACGGATGTACGAAAATGAACGGTTCAGATCTTTGATATCACATTTTGATATTTACGGTTAATTGAAATATAAGTCGATGACATATAGTTTGTAGAAACTTTATAAACATCAAGCAATATTTTCACTAACTGTAAAACTCTAAATATAATATTAACGATACAAATCGTTCATCTTCTTACATCCTCTAATACATCACGTTTTCAAAAAACAAAATCTTAAAAAACAAAATTTGATCAGAACAATGAAGCGTAAATGTAAACAACAATCAACGGTTAAATTTTAATATATGATTTATATGATTATAGAGGCCAATTTTGAAGTTAAGCTCTTCATGAAAGTTGTAAAGCTTGTCATTACAAACGTTTATATATTTTTTTTCTATATTTTTTACACTTCTACATTAATTAAAAAATTATTAAAAACTTTACTTAAATAACAGCTGTAAGATATATGAAAGTAAATATGTACCGTTGGTTTAAAATATATTTTCCTTAATGGGTAACAGGTAACAAGTCAGATCATATTACTTGTTAATATTATCGGGTCGATTTGGGGTCGGGTCATTTTGCCCGTTTGTTTTAACAATTGTTACATGACACAACCCGTTAAGATATCAAGTATGACACGAATACGAAAAACACGACACGAATAACAGGTCTTTATCTCCCAACCATTATATAGCTACTGCTGCCGCTGAATCAGCACCTGTGACTGCTCATACGCATTGAAAAACATATCACGCATTTATTATACATTTCTCTATTAACTAATCAACCAACTAAATTTAAAATTAGCTTCCAAACCAAAGAAGTTCTGAACTTGTAATTCTGCAATCACATTCAGTTCTTCATCTCTTACTCTAAATCCCAATTACAGAAATATCTAAACATTACTTCAACTTAATATTGTTTTCCCCCAAAACAGCACAATCCCACAAAAAAAAAAAAAGTTTTAAAAAAAAAAACAGATCATGAATTAAATTAAACTTCTCACCTACCTCCAGCAGAGCTTTCACATTCTCAACCTATCACAAAAAAAATCAACTCAAGTTAAAAAAAGGAGATCTTCAACTTCCAAATTAATTGAAAGAACTATAAAATCAATTAAGGGTTTCTGCTGAAGTGAAAAGTAAGGGTTTTACAGTTGTGAGGATCGACGTTTAAGAGAGGATCTGTTCATCTCCGGTCATCACTGTGAACTTAATCTTCTTCAATCCGTCTTAAAAAACACAACAATAAATCATGAATTAAATGAAATTTCTCACCTCAACCTCCAGCAGAGCTTTCACATTCTCAACCTGTCGCAAAAAAAATCAAATCAAATTCAAGTAAAAATAAAAAAGTGAACTTGAATATAGCAACCCTACTCCCCCTTTTACAGTTTAATATGTAAGGAAGTTGTAATCCAATCATGTTAAATTCACCCTTTTAAACGCCACAATTTATCTAATAAAAAGAGAAATTGAAAGGAAAAAAAAAAAAAAAAAAAAAACCTAAAACGGAAAGTAGTGATCGAAAGCTCCCTCTACTGTCATTTTTTGCCTAAACTCTGTGAATTAATCGGAAACGTAAGAAAACTAAGAACTTGATTAATTGAGTGATTAAGAAAACATGGACTTGGTTAACTTGATATATGAAAGCCGAATTCATTGACAGATGCTTCACATACGTCACGCATCCACTGTCTATTTCCAGAAAAAGGATACATTATCTGGATAACAGCACCTGGTAATGAATTGATACTCAAAAATCCCACAAATACCATCCACAAATACATATTTCACTATAAAGCATGAAAAGAGAAAGCTTAAGGCTCAAAGGTACCTGTTGGGTGAAGTGCAGTGAATTCGAATGATGGCGCTAGGTAAGAGGACCTTGTTTTGGAAAGGAAGGATGCTGAGGCTAGTGGGAAGCTCCACTGATTCCGCCATATTTGCAACTTGTAGTTGTTGTGCTTTGGCTGATTATCTTCACCAACATACAAACGCACAGTTGAATAGTTTAAAATACAAGAAATAAAGACATCGAGAAATTTACGAGGTTCGGCAAAAACCTGCCTACGTCCTCGGAGAGATATTGCTCTTCACTATGAGAAAAACAGTACAAGTTACACATGAATTAAATCGACATAACCCAATCCCATATCCCTTGTACACCCACTCACAGAATTTTCCCAAGAGCCTCACTCTACCCCAAGAGTTCTATCACAAGAGACCTTTCACTCTAGCTCTCTTGATTTCTCTCTGCAACTCTCTCTCTTACCATAAGGCATAACAAATGCCTTAATATAGAATGTTCAACTTTTCCAATGGGAGAGCCGAATGCTCTCCACTTGAATGCTTTCTTTATGTTTTCTTCCTCATCATGATGTTTCTTTCATCATTTTCTTATTTCTTGCTTTCGGCTAAAACCACCCCGTGGCTTTCACATGGACCAAATAAACAAAATAACTTAACCTTTTTTCCTCCCCAAAACAAAAAAAGGTGTTGTCCACCTTTGGTTTGTTTATTCTAAAGTATATGGCCACTTGGCCACATAATCCAACAATCTCCACCTTGGCCAAGTTCCAAAAACATCACAGAGACTCGAATCAACACTCACCATAAGTACCCAAAGTACAAACTAAGGACAACGGTAACTAAATCAAATTCCCCAAACTTTCTGGTACTCATAATGATCTTCACCTCGACTCAAACTGTACCAAAGTCCATTGGCCTTACGTACCAGCATGCACACTCTGAATCAACCTCGTTGGTCCTGTTCCGATTCAGTCACTGCCAATGCATGTGCAGCTGCTGCAAGAAAAAAAAACATTTAGCTTCAGACAGGATCTCGACACATCCTCGTCTCCTCCAGCAGGTTTTTCTCCTCTTCATTGTCTGCAACTTGGAAACTTGTCAGTGCACCCATTTCCAGCAACACCCGTCGAGCCAGACAACCATTCCTCGCACTTCTCATTCTTCAAGACCATCTCATCACCTGTGATTCTCATAGCTCCACCTGCTGCAAAACTCCTGCAACACTTAAGACTATACATCACCAGGAGATGTGTTGCTTCGAGTACCTAGAGGGCATACTCGAAGTCTTCCGCCACAAAATTACTGCTACCTGGACCAAGATCATCCTTTCTTTTTCTCAAATGACAATTTATCCTTTTATACCCGAATTCTTTGCAGTCATAGCATTGTGGTCCCTTGCCTTTGGAGCTTGATTTGAACCTGCTGTCTCTCTCAAATCCTCCACCTAATTTTCTTCCATGATTCCAACCTTGAACAGCTAAAGCAGTCTCGTGCCCACCATCAACAATGGTCTTCCTCTTTTGTGTATCATAAGACACCAAAGAAGCATGCACCTGCTCCAAACTTACTGTATCTTTTCCATACAATAAGGTTGTCACAAGATTCTCGTACGAATCTGGAAGTGAGGTAAGAAGTAAGAGGGCTTTATCTTCTTCCTCAACCTTAACATCAACTTTCCTCAATTGATCCAAGTATCCATTGAACACATTCATGTGGTCCATGAGATTCCCGCCTTCCTCTTTTGTGTATCATAAGACACCAAAGAAGCCTGCACCTGCTCCAAACTTACTGTATCTTTTCCATGCAATAAGGTTGTCACAAGATTCTCATATGAATCTGGAAGTGAGGTAAGAAGTAAGAGGGTTTTATCTTCTTCCTCAACCTTAACATCAATTTTCCTCAATTGATCCAAGTATCCATTGAACACATTCATGTGGTCCATGAGATTCCCGCCTTCATCCATCTTCAGCTTGTACAGCTTCCCCTTCAGATGTAACTTGTTGGTCAAACTCTTAGCAATATAGAGTTTTTCCAACTTCTCCCACAGTGCAGGCGCATAATCTTCTTCCATAACATTGTTGATAATGTTATCAGCTATGCAGTGTCGAATCGTGCTAACACAACGCGACTCCAGCTTCTCCCACTGGTCATCTGTCATTTCTTTAGGCTTCCCATCTTTTCCCTTCAAAGCTCTAACCAAGCCTTGTTGAGTCAAGACATCCTTTACTCTCATATGTCAGAGAGTAAAATTGCCCTTCCCATTAAACTTCTCAACTGAAAACAACATGTTTGTAGTCATCATGGTGAATAATAAATCTGAACCTTCAATGAACCAAAGCTTCCAACAAAGCTCTGATACCAAATTGTTGTGCTTTGGTTGATTATCTTCACCAACATACAAACCCACAGTTGAATAGTTTAAAATACAAGAAATAAAGACACCGAGAAATTTACGAGGTTCGGCAAAAACCTGCCTACGTCCTCGGAGAGATATTGCTCTTCACTATGAGAAAAACAGTACAAGTTACACATGAGTTAAATCGACATAACCCAATCCCATATCCCTTGTACACCCACTCACAGAATTTTCCCAAGAGCCTCACTCTACCCCAAGAGTTCTTTCACAAGAGACCTTTCACTCTAGCTCTCTTGATTTCTCTCTGCAACTCTCTCTCTCTAACCATAAGGCATAACAAGTGCCTTAATATAGAATGTTCAACTTTTCCCATGGGAGAGCCTAATGCTCTCCCCTTGGATGCTTTCTTTATGTTTTCTTCCTCATCATGATGTTCCTTTCATCATTTTTTTATTTCTTGCTTTCGGCTAAAACCACCTCGTGGCTTTCACATGGACCAAATAAACAAAACAACTTAACCTTTTTTCCTACCCAAAACAAGGAAAGGTGTTGTCACTCTAGCTCTCTTGATTTCTCTCTGCCGTGCCCATGGTATAGCCAAATGCTCTCACCATCTCTTTGGATGCTTTCTCAACTCTCCCTTGCTCTCTTCAACTACATATTTCCTTGTTTTGGGGAGGAAAAAAGGTTAAGTTGTTTTGTTTATTTTAAAGTATATGGCCACTTGGTCACATAATCCAACAGTAGTGAGAGGAAAGAAGAAAGAAACAGAAAGGAGAGTCCGACGAGGAGCTAAAGAAGACATGCATTACCATGTAAGTGCCCTAAACCAAAAACAAAAAAACTTAAACACATAATTATGGATGTCGTTGAAGACCATTTTAAATGAAACAAATAAATATTGGGAAACATTGATTGCCAAACTAACCTGACGAACTTCTCTTGCTGAAAATTCATGACTACAACTTATTTTCTAGAATCTCCAAACGGAAAGTTAACCTTTGAACGTTTGGATAACCCGAAGAACTTCCTCATGCACCACCATGTTCCCAAAAGCAATCCCCTGACAACGATTCAAAGTGAAATAAAGTGAATTCAACATAGAAACTTCTATAATTTCACATGTTTCCTAAAATTACTCGGCTACGTGTTCATAAAAGGGGAAATTTTTTCTGAAGTCCAAAAGCAATATCAAAGTGCTATTTGCCCCAATTCAAGAAGCAGAAATCGCACTAATACTAGATATACATACAAAAATATCTTCATTTGAGCAATATCCCCCTAAATTTAGCATCCACTGTTTTCATACATTCATAAATTCATTGCTAACAACAAAATGTAATAAATAAATAAAATATAAAATAAGGTCAAAAATGGACCAACGGGACCCCCAAAAATTATATAATTTCAATAAAAACGTGATATTTTGGATTTCCAATTTCATATCCTTTCAAGAAAACATCAAAAAACTAAATTGTTAACATTCCCAAAAACTGAAAATCCAATCTTTGGGGGAAATCCATGAGAGCATGCAGTTGCATCAGTCAAAATATATTCCTTACCTCAACTAATTGGATTAACCAACAGAGCCAATTTTTATGATAATTAGTTAATTACACATCTAGAGCTATCAGCTATAGTGAATCTTTTATCTCCAACCTTAAATATTACTCCCTTAATTAGTGCTTCTTTGCAGACCACAACATTGAATACAATTAATTAGGTGCTACATCGGTGGTGATTTGTGAGGACCACTATACTAATTAAATCGTACAATACAATTTCAAGATCTAATTGCAACAGCTCGAAATCATAGCAAGACAATCAATCGACACAAGAAAGAGACCTTAAGAGCGGGGATCATTTTTCCTTGAATATGAATCCGCATCATGTACCCAACTAAGATATAAATCCCCATAAATCCATTTCTCACAAGTGGTTCCGCGCCATTTGGTATCAGAGCCAAGTGGTTGGTAATTGCATTAGCATCTATCTGATCTGTTCTTTGATACTCACATACTTATATTCTATCTGCATTTCTTATTTGTCGGTCCTCAGTTCTCTATTCTTTCAGCCAAATAGTAACACGTGGTCCAAACAGTAAGTCCCGAGGAAAGGCATGAACGGAGCGCATGAGCGGGGGAAGAGTCTAGACATACGAAGAAGGTGAATCATTTAAGTCTTGCATATAGCATATTGGTTTTGTGTGCATCGTGAGTAGATTATTTAGATCTAATTCAATGGTCAGCACTAGCTCTAGATCCTACTTAGGAACTATACCTGACATTGTCAATGAGGAACAAAAACTTGATTTTTAAACTGACAAAAGTATTGATTTTTCTGATTAGAACATTCCAAAGATTTCTGAAAAACATATTTACAAGAAAAAATGGTCTTTGACCGCTTTTAAATCTGAACACATGTCAAAACAGTTGAGAATGCTTATGCTCTTAGTAAAAAACATGAGACTTGTCAATTATTTTCTCCAAAACAAATTAAATCCCATAGGAAAGATGGTCACAACTACATTCATATTGGTTTGGTTCAAATTGCTGTTAAACCCTTAACAAGAAAAGGTCTTTTGAAATTTGAAAGGAGTTGCTGAAATGTTGGTATTGCCAGTGGAAATCAAAATAGTTTCTTTGGGAGGATGACTGGAAGAAATCAAAGTTGTCTTCCTTAACCCAATTTTCTTTGGTAACAACCGTGAGTTTGTTTTTGGTTTCATAATGTTTTTCAATAAAATCAAAGAAAAATTTTTCAAATTGGTATTGTTCTACAAAAGCTTTCCATTCAGCATATATGGCTAGCTTTTTTTCATCACAATACTTTTTTTAAAAAATATTTCTTCTGGGAATATTTTCCTCAGATGCGATGTCAGATTTAAGCTTCCTCCATCGGATATTGTGCTTTTTGGTCAAAACAAGTAATTGGTGATTCACCGATGTTTCAAAATCAGAAGTTGTTGGAGAAGTTGGTTCTTCTTGGTTTGGAGGGTGATAAACAGGATGTGCAACTTGTGAAGAAGTGTCGACAGACTTTAATTTGAGCAAATCATTGATTAATTCTTGTTGTGCAGTTTCCTACTCTTTTAATTTTTTGTTGACTAACGACTTGATTAAATCTTAATCTTGACCCAGTCTATCGGTTGACGTGGATCCAAAAAAAGACTTTCTGCTAGAAGCAAAAGATTTATGTGAATGAACCGATTCACAAGATCTTCTTGTTGGTCTATCGAAATTAATTTTAACTGTACCATCAAAATATTGTTCAACATTGTCAAAATATTGTTCAACATTGTCAAGGTTGACAAAACTGTTTTGCAAAGCAACTGGTTTATTTTCGTTAATCAAACACCAGTCTGAAAGGAGACTGATATCTGACCATCTAATCGTTCTGGGAACTTTTATATTTGCATTTTCTTGTGTTGTTTGTATCAAAAGAGTGATCGCGAGGGCTTTTGGTTAACACTTGAAAATTCATGTTTGTGCCAGTAACTTTATAATAAACTCTGAAAATAAGTGCCAAAGGCTGTGTTCCTTCTAGGACTTGGTATCCCGAAGTTTTAATATTGAGTGTGAGTGCTTTCAGCATATGTGGATCTGAAAGGCTTATCGTGAGATCTGGAAAACAATCAAAATGGATAGGTCCGTTGTAAAGACTGGATTCAATCATCCCAAGTATACTATCGTTAAAATCAGTAAATCTGGCGTCACGAAGACATAAAAGAATAGAATTATTAAGACATTTTCTTGTTAAGGGTTTAACAGCAATTTGAACCAAACCAATATGAATGTAGTTGTGATCATCTTTCCTATAGGATTTAATTTGTTCTGGAGAAAATAATTGACAAGTCTCATGTTCTTTACTAAGAGCATAAGCCTTCTCAACTGTTATGACATGGTGTTCAGATTTAAAAGCAGTCAAAGATCATTTTTTCTTGTAAACATGTTTTTCAGAAATCTTTGGAATGTTCCAATCAAAAAAATCAATACTTTCGTCAGTTTGAAAATCAAGTTTTTGTTCCTCATTGACAATGTCAGGTATAGTTCCTAAGTAGGATCTAGAGCTAGTGCTGGCCATTGAATTAGATCTAAATAATCTACTCATGATGCACACAAAACCAATATGCTATATGCAAGATTTAAATGATTCACCTTCCTCGTATGTCTAGACTCTTCCCCCGCTCATGCCTCTCCTCGGGACTTACTGTTTGGACCACGTCTTACTGTTTGGCTGAAAGAATAGAGAACTGAGGACCGACAAATAAGAAATGCAGATAGAATATAAGTATGTGAGTATCAAAGAACAGATCAGATAGATGCTAATGTAATTACCAACCACTTGGCTCTGATACCAAATGGGGTGAGGACCGACAAATAAGAAATGGAGATAGAATATAAGTATGTGAGTATCAAAGAACAGATCAGATAGATGCTAATGTAATTACCAACCACTTGGCTCTGATACCAAATGGGGCGAAACTACCAGTAGGAGGCAAAGCTTTCCATAGAATACAGAGTGCGGAAGTAAAAGTAGGAGGCAAAGCCTTCCATAGAATACAGAGTGCGGAAGTAAAATATATATAAACATTGAAGTAATTCAAGATAATAGATAAGAAAAAATTGAGGTTGATTGAAGCGGAATATCCATGTATGATCAACAATAACATAAATGCATACAATTAGACTAAACATAGGTGATATTTTCATGAAAATATCACCTATGTTTAGTCTAATTGTATGCATTTATGTTATTGTTGATCATACATGGATATTCCGCTTCAATCAACCTCAATTCTTTCTTATCTATTATCTTGAATTACTTCTATATATATATATATATATATATATATATATATATATATATATCAGTATGAATATGAGGGATTGGATGAGGAAGTCTAAATATACCAGTAATGGCGAGTGCTGAGGATGAGCTTGATACTGACGCCATGTTCTTGGGCTGCTTTCAGAACCTTCTCAGGTTCGAGTGGATCCACAACCGCTGCTTTTTTGGTACTCTCGTCAATAATTCTAAAAACCAATAACAATTGAATTTAGAACTGATCAATATTTAAGCATAATTAATTAATAAAACCCTAATTAGGATAATCAGAAATTGAGATGAAAAGGGTGGATACAACCTTTCTGCTTTTAAAAACATGCTATAAATTTGTTCCGAACTTAGAAATACAGGAAATTAGAGAATTTTAATCAAGGGTTCGCAAGCGTATAACATTACTTGCATCCCATTCATGAAACCAAGGCTTATACACCCAAACTAAAAGGCAAAGCCATTGAACGCTTCTCCTGGGGCAAAAACCAACAGAAAAAAGTTAATACCTGATTATTCGCATTTATTTATATATCACTAGGGTATAAGCACACACTTTGTGTGTGAACAATTTCATTTTCTTTTTTGTTTTTGATTAAGGAGTGTGATTAGTTTTTAAAATTTTTAAAAAGAGTATGAGATAATGATGATGGGATCTCTTAATAAGGGCATATTTTTCTTAATATTACATAATTACCATTTTACCCTCTTTATGTAAATATTGTATATCAAAAGTGAGGGTAAAATAAGAAAAATGGGGATATGATTGTCATTTTGTCAAAAGGTACAAAGTTACCATTTTGCCTTCCTCATGTCAGCATTGTGTATTCAAAAGTGAGGGGCCGGGCAAAATTGGAAGAAAATGAGGCAAAAAGTTGACAAGCCCTCTTCTCTTAATAATATAGAAGATAGATATACCAGCACGTTAAACTCATTACTAAATCGCCTATTTGGGAGGGAGAATCTAGCATTGACATCATAAGATTGCTACATAACAGTGAAAATATGCCTACATTCCCCACCATTGAGTGCAACAAAATCCATGGTCTTGGGTGTGAACTTACCCTTCGCTAGTGTAGTGGGTGTTCTTGAGAAGTTGGAGCCTTTGGAACAGTTCGGGAGCTTCTCTGAGAAGTCAGAGCCTTTGGAACAGTTCGGGAGCTTCTCTGGGAGGCTGAAGCTTCAGCTGTCCGGGAAGCATGCTTGCAACAGGTGTATCAGAACCTCCTACATTAAATCAGTCGCAGGAATACATTGCCAAGAAATGAAAATCAAACAAAATGGGCAACTCAGATGTTAAAAGAGAACACAATTATCTAAGATTCCCCAACTCCTTCAGACATATAAATTTTCTAGACTGAAAGAGAACTGATACTTCGAAATCTGTACCATGTAATTGGGGCTGTACACGGGCTCCATTTTGTACACCATCGTGTTGCGCAGAAGCAATACTGGAATCCTTAGTGTTTACAGTGGCTACACTTGCTCTGGATTGTCCTCCTTGTGCATTGTTATTATGCTACTTAAAACTGAATATTTGAAATAAAAATCATCAAACCCTAAAATTTCCAATAATCTCAAAAATTCCAAAACCCATTAAAAACCTCAATTTGAAATAGTAATCCAAAGCAATATAATTGCACATATTGCTAAAAGTGAAGGAAAAATGATCAGGAACAAACCCTACACAAAAACATATATGCAAATAAGTAGATATGACACACAAACACACACACGCATATATATATATACTAGCAATAGTGCCCGCGCGTTGCTGCGGGTCTTAAAACTACTGGATGTAAAAGAAGAAAACAGGCAGTACAAACTTGTAATGGATAGTTTGTAATTAACAGGTTTTTAGTATGTTCATGCTATTTAAACATAGAAAATATAATAAGAAAAAGAAGCAGAGTGTTGACAGAAAGTGATACACTAAAATTTCAACACGGTCGACTATTACAAATATATAAATTAACAAAATGCAAATCAAAACTAACCAATTCAATTAGATAATACTACAGATTTCATAGGTATTTGTTAAGGTGTAAGCTTAAGGCATTAAATTTATGCAAACACGTTTAAGTATATGCGTAATCTATCATAAATCAAATGTATACAAAATATGAAAAAATAAATGGGTAAATATGCTTTAAAATCAGTTCACAAAAAAGGGAATTAATATGCCATCACAACTTTTCATACCGCTATTTTATTTCTTAGGTCTCACCTTCAAGTGTTCTAAAATCGTGGAAGGTGTTGCATATGTCCTTTACTTTGCAAAAATGAAACATGCAAAACAAACAGCCAAATGAAACCTGTAATCATAAATTTTAGAAGCATCAGAACCATAATAACTTGTTGCTTCATACACCTTAATTCCCTTAAGGAAATAAACTTTGAAAGAAATGGAGCAACTCGAAAACAGCAACTAATATTTTTGGCGAAAAACCTCTTTGCTTACCAGCAAGAAAATATATTAAGGTATACGTTACAACATTTGGTTATCGGCAGTAGAAACACAAAACACTCTTCAGTAAAAAACATATAAACATCTAAAAAAGTCATTCTTATCCATGTAATGTGAGACTTAAACTTTTTAATGCATATTTCCAATATGTATAAATTGTTTTATTTTATATGATCAAATTTTAATCAAATTTAATCAAAAAATTCTAATCTAACTTGATATAATATATATGTCCCCAAGGATTGATCATATTACCAATTATCAAATCACATTCTCTGTTTCTCTCTCTAATATTTTTCTAATCAGTTTCCAACTCATTCTAATTTTTTTTTTCTTAGCCAATTCTTCGAATTGATGTAGTAAGAAAGATGAAACACCGGTTGAAAAAAATAATAATAAAACAAAGATCGATCTCATGCACTTAAAAAACAACAAACAAATATCAAAGCAGCATTAACATAATAATAACGACATATCAGAGGCACCAGCAGAAGTGGCAAATACTAAAAAAACAACAAACAAATAGAAAAAAAAAAAGAAAAAGAAGTAAGCAGGCAATCTTAATTTCCAAAAAAAATTATAAAAAAATAAATAAATAAAAAGAGAGGAGAGAAGAAAGACAAACATCCACAGTCGGCCTCAGAAGGAGAGGAGACGTTGGAAGCGGCGGGGAGGGAGGCGGCTCTTGTGATGTTCAAAACGACACCAAACGGAGCACTGCTTGTGAAGACCACAACTAACCCAAAACAAAATTATTACAGTTTCATCCAAACTAACAAAATTACAGAATAAAAACTGAAAGACAGTAGTTATGAATCACACCTCAGTTGTATAAAATTTATTTCCCAACGATCTAAAGACAACCGGCGCTTAAACAGAGAAGAAAACAGGAAACAGATCCGGCTAAGATTTGCGAATCCCAGACAAAGACGAACGCAAAAACTGCGAAATATTTACCTCCCGATCGCAACTCTAGAAATAGAGACCAATTTTATGAGGCTGGGCAAAACACCCACAACTCCAGGTTTAAAAAGATGCAAAACCCTCATCAAATTAGAGAACAGAAATAAGTTCCCTTAAAACACGAAAAGCAGGAACTTTCCCCCAATATTTTTCGATGCAAAGACCACAATATTTAAGAAGAACAAACAATCGCAGAAGAACATAGCTAGAATACTCTCGAACTCGAAGCCGAGATATCAACGATGACGGACGCGTGGAAAGAATGGGGCAAAATTGTCTTTCCACTGTACGAAGCAGGCAACAAAGCGGGAAGCGAGGAGAAACTGAGGGGCAAAAACGTCAGCTCATTGGTCATCCACAGTATCCAACCCCTACGAGTTTTAGTATATATGATATGCACCTGCGGTTGGAGGAGATGGAAGGGCCGAGCCCACCGGCGCCGGTGCCCATAAGGTAAGCGATTGAGTATCCCCTGCGATTGAAATATGAAACATTGTGAAAAGAGCGCATGTGGGAAAGAACAATATCAGCATGAATCACACAACAATCAAGGGTGGACAAATCACAAAAGTGACAACTAAAGGACACCTAACGGACACCCCCATCTCTCTCTGCAACAGACACCCCCGTCTCTATCTCTCTGCGATTGCAGAATTCCCTCAGGTTCCACGTAAATTTTTCCCATTTGTTTGAAAAAGAAAGGAACCCCGAGCATGCCATGCGTATATGCATGTATGTGTTAATCACTGATCAGTGTGTTATGGAGACTTTATGAAAAGTGATGGAGTCTATCACCGAAAAAAAAGAAAAGTGATGGAGTCATATCCTACTTTATGCTCAATCAGTGTTGGTGACTTGGTGATGTGTCTGGCTGTACCGTAAAATCATCGGCATGCATTATCTTGAGTACATAACAAGCCAAGATCATTTTCAGATTCTCTTCGTGAAAATTTTAGAAATTCATGAATTGTGTTCATTTATTGTATATCATGCAATTAATTTTCGTCAGATACTGTTTGTGTGTTTAATTATAAATAAAAAATTTAAAATGATTTTGGAGCGCACAATGTATAATAAACGGACACGATTCACAAATTCTCGAAATCCTCACAAAGAGGATCGGAAGAGGATTCGGATTCCATAATAAGAGCATCTCTACCGATCACCAAATTGCAAGGGCAATCGGGTTGAGTTACCTTTCATCCCAAAAAATACTTCTCCAACAATTCACAAAATAGAAGGCAATTGGGTTGAGTTGCCTTTCATCCCAAAAAAATACTTCCCCAACAATTCACAAAATAGGAGCCAATTAGGTTGCAGCTGTCCATTCAACAATTGCAAAGGGCCTGCGCCCTATTTGAAGCCCAGCAGACAGGAACAACTGAGTTGTTATAATTTTGTTTTTTTTATTGTCTAACGCGTGAGCTGTTCACCAACTCTCCTAGTTCCCCAACCACGTGGTTCTCTATAAGCCTTTGATTTAAAAAAATAAAAAATTCAATTCAACGGTTAAGATTAATCCAAATCTAAAAAATTTTAAAAATTACAAAAAACAAAAAATTAAAAAATTATTAAAAAAACTTACAAAGTTCACACTTTAAAAATCTTACAAAATTCAACACACATGCACATTAAACGTTTAAAATTACCTAAAAACCTACAGTGAAAAGATAATGATATGTGGGTATAAGACAAAGAAAATATTAAAAATACTAAAAAACTATGTTTGTGAATAGTAATCGTCATTGCCCTTACTCTTCTTCCTTCCAAATTGGTGGACTTGCACAAAGGCAATCACTATTTGGAGTGAAAAGTAAGGGCAATTTTATTGCCCTTGACTTTCAATTGTCATTGCCTTCAATCAACTGGTGGAGATGCTCTAATATTCCAACATTCCTGAAATGTATCTTCACCATATAAACTTAAAATTAGAACTGTTCAATTTATACGGTTTTGATTAGGACATTATATGGTGAAGATACATTATTCGAGAATGGTGGAATATGTGCATTTTCTCATGTGGGGAACACAAGTATTATCCTTATATATAATTGGATAAAACTTGCATCCCCATGTGGGGATGAACATATTCTCTCATAATCTCATTTGAGAATAACGTATCTTAATCGAATAAAATCAACTATTGGAACCATTCAATTTATTAATCTTCTTTTGAAGAGCAATCCTACAAATACTCATTTGAATTGGAGATCATTGAATCATAAAAAAGTATCAAAAAAACAGACAGTTCGTTATGAATATATTACTTGATACCTATATAGTCGATTTATTCATTACATTTGAATGACTTAAGAGTCAAGTCAGTAAAATGTATCAAATAAATAAACGGTTTAAAAAAGGAATGCAAGTAATATACACTCAATTTATTGCCAAGTCTTTCCACTCGTTGATTCTAGTCTGCTTCGACGTTGACTCAGGAGTCAGGTCAGTCACACGTCGCGTGCATTGACATTGTTATAAACTTGTAACTTAGAAACTTTAGCAAAACTTGACCAATTAATCGTCTTATCAAAATCCTAGGTTTTTCCATGCAAGGTGACATGATCCCTTTATACGCTCTCTCCTTACTTCTTATTGCATTGCCCAGTGCTAACACAGATGTCATCAACGATCCCTACACAAGAAGCTCCCGCCGCACCCTCACCGTCTCCTTAAATGCCACCACACCGTCGTCACTGCCACCTAATCAGCCTATGTCCGCGTTGCCACCGGTAAAGGTTGTGAGGGCGTTGACGACGGCAACGGCGACGGCATCAACGCCGGCAACAGCAAAGGCGTCGGCGTCGGCGACGTCATCAGTGACTGCGTCGGCACTGGTCACTCCGTCGCTGCCGCCGTTACCGGTGTCGCTGCTGCGGTCGCCGCCGCCGACGCTGCCAACCTTCATGACAAACAGATCTGGTAAATGATGATATCCTTCAAGCTTTCTACAATTCTTGTGACTGATAAAAATTGCTCGTATATAATTTGATATGCCACAAATCACCATGTTGAGTTTCATCTCACGACGTAAAAATATGAATCGTTCATTTTTACCTTCTCCTTGAAGGATGATTCTTACAGCAAATAATCAAAATAAAAATCGATTAGCTCTTTGATTATTGTTAGGTAGCCCCACCCAGAGATATATATTTATTATAATTTTGTATTCATACAGGAAGAAGCAAACCCTCATCGATGATCATCATCGTTGGTACTCTTGGTTCAGTTGCTTTCTGTTCGTTAGTTGTGGTTCTGGCCGGATGCTTCTTTCGCAAGAGACTCAGAACCGTCAAAGAGAGATACCACTCCAAACGGCAAAAGAAAAAAGGTCATTAATTAATAAAAAGATTTGAAAAGTATTTATATATTACTTCAATTTCTTAATAAATTTTTTATTTCAGATATCTAATATTTTGAGTCAATGTTTGTAGTTGGTAATGATATGAAGAAGACTGTCGAGTCATTGCAATTTAGATTGGAAACTATTGAAACTGCCACGAACAAGTTTTCAGATGATAACAAATTAGGTGAAGGAGGATTTGGTGCCGTTTTCAAGGTATGAAAATATTTATTTGCATGAGATCCTTCGCTCCACAAAATTATGGAGGCATTCCCACGCGAAAATAGTTCCTGATCATCACTATGTGAAAAAATATTCATGCAAAAAAATTTTTTAAAAAAAAGTGATCGTTTATGCATCGAAGTGTATAAAATCAAAAGTCAAAATAGGTGTGTGTGTATATATTATGAATCATCTATCTATTTACTATAATTGATTGACTAAATAATCTTAAATAGTTTTGATTACATATTATACTACATAATTAATAGTATTTACAACGCTTACTGCTTAATTAGTTCACATTACATATTGTAGGGCACACTTGGTAATGGACATGAAATAGCAGTAAAACGGCTATCGAAAAGCTCCACACAAGGTGTGCAAGAATTTCAGAATAAGGTGGTATTGGTAGCCAAACTTCAACAGAGAAACCTTGTGAGGCTTTTGGGATTTTGCTTGGAAGGAGAAGAAACCTTACTTGTCTATGAATATGTACCCAACAAAAGTCTTGACAATTTTCTATTTGGTTTGTGAATTTCATTTGACTAAATATTTTCCTTTGTTAATTACAATATATATATATATATATATATATATGTGTGTGTGTGTGTGTGTGTGTGTGTGTGTGTGTGTGTATGATTGGTTGTAAATTTTAGCTTGTCTTTGATAAATGTTATCCATGCAGAACCCAAGAAATGAGAGCAGTTGGCACTAGTAGAAAAACATGTTTGCGCGACCGAATTTTGCGCGACGCATAACATTTCGTTGCGCAAAGTATGTTTGCGAGACCAAAAACACAAAACGTCGCGCAAAAGGACTTTGCGCGACGAAACTTTGCGCAACAAAGAGTGGCGTCGCGCAAAACAGCTTTACACGACGCATTAGCTCCTGCGCCGCGCAAAGGTATTTTGCGCAACGTTAGCCTTAGTCGCGCAAAGTTCCGTCGCGCAAATGCCTTTTGCGCGACGTTTTATGTGTCGCGCAAGATCTTGGCACCAAACAAAGAATACTTTACCCTTTTTTTGCCAACTTTGCGTGACGTAGGCTTAAGAAGTGTATCTGTAAAAAAATCATAAAAATCGAAGTTAAAATAACCATTAAATTGTGATTTTTGGTTATAATTGATGAAATTTTTTGTCCCGTTACTTGATCTCTGAATGTTTTTTTTTTGCGATTTTTTGCGTATGCGATCTCAAAGTATATACAAACAAGTTTGACGGTTGAGTCATTGAATCTAATTTCGTACCCCCATCAAATTCAATGGTATATGTATTTGGTAAGTAGATTTTAATTTATATGTTTTGTACTACGTCGCGCAAAGTCCCTTTTTATTAATTTTTTTGTTTTTTTGCCCTTTTCCTTTTCTTTTAGGGTTCTTGCATTGCCTTTTTCTTTTGAGGTATTCACTTGTGTAAATATTTTAAATTGACGATCAAATCAGTTCATTATATTCATATAGGGTTAAATAGTGTAGCTGTAAAAAATCATCAAAATCGGAGTTAAAATAACCGTTAAATCGTGATTTTTCGTTTATAACCGTCGAAAAGTTTTGTCCCATTATTTGATCTCTACAAGGTTTTTTTTTTTTTTGCGATTTTTGGCGTATGCGATCTCAAAGCATATACAAACAAGTTTGACGGTTGGATCGTTGAAACTAGTTTCGTACAATGCGTATCCCGTCAAAACATTAGATTCACTAACACTTGGAGTATATTTATGCTTTCATCAAGTATAACATAAGATTTTGTGGTATCCACTTGTGTAAATATTTGAAATCGACGATCAAATGAGTTTCTTGCATTCATACAAGATCAAGGAGTGTAGTTGTAAAAAATCATCAAAATCGGAGTTAATATAACCGTTAAATCGTGATTTTTCGTTTATAGCCGTCGAAAAGGTTTGTCCCGTTGTTTGATCCTTGCACGTTTGTTTTTTACAATTTTTGGCGTATGCGATCTCAAAGCATATACGAACAAGTTTGATGGTTGGATCGTTGAAACTAGTTTCGTACAATGCGTATCCCATCAAAACATTAGATTCACTAACACTTAGAGCCAATACACTGAATAAAACAAAACATGTTCATTAAAAAAAAAAAAAAAAAAAAAAAAAAAAAAAAAAAAAAAAAAAAACATGGCAGAATGATGGAGCCTTCACAAAGGTTGTTTACGTGAAGCCCCACTACGTGGCAAAACTCTAGAAGCGGAAGGCATCGGAGCGGAAGGCATCAGAGCAGGAGGCATCGGAGCGGGAGGCATCGAAGATAGAGCATTCGAGGCCTCAATACTGGGTGGAACGCTAGATGACCCAGGAAAAAGATGCCTCTGGAGATAAGCCGCAAGCCTTTGACGGTCACTTTGAATTCGACCTTCAGATTCTTGCAGCTTATCAAGCTTCCTCTTCATACCCGTCGAATAGTTATTTGCAAGCACATGCAAACTTCTATTCTCGTACTTAAGCTGTTTGATCTCTTGCTTAAGATTTTCCACATCTGCCATCAATGATTCCACTTGACGGGATCGAGCAAGCAGGCGTTGGCCCATGTTGGACACAGAGCCCGCACACTGAACACTGAGAGCGAGGGACTCTTGAACGGCCAACTCATCGGACCGTCCTGAAAGCATCCTACTATCTTTGGGAGTAAGGAGGTTCCTAGCTACTATCGTAGATGTTGTTGCATCTGTCATCACGGAGTCTTCACCTGTAAGAGGGTCATTAGAAGATAAGAAAGACAGGCACCATACATTACCTTGACGCGGCGCAATCGGATCACTGCTGAGACTCAAATCTAAGCAAATGTTAGATGGGTTAGCCATTTTCAAAGATGTTAAAAGAGAAGGGTTGGATGGAGTAAAATCTCAAAGGGCCGGAGACGATTTTCACGGATGGGCACTCTTCAAAGTGTGCATGTTAGAGGTGATCGATCACCTCTATAAAGACTTTGCGACACAACCACTGATTCAAATTGAAGAGACACCACTCTTCAAATCTTAAAAGCCGGATTTTCCTGCATAAATTTCATCAACACTCTTCAGACACAATCTCGGCTTTTCAGATCTTTGACAAAGTTGAAGACGCGTGGAGGTTTGAAATGAGAGTAGTGAGAGATGTCTCACAGGGGATGGGAATGGACAGAAGAGAGCCGTTTGGCTCTGGGCTCGAGAAATCAAAGAGGCGTTTGTTCAGAAATCGAAGGGCCGCTTATTCAAAGATCGAAGAGTCATCACTATTTGAAGTTCAAAAAGCCGGATTTACTGGATCAAAACTTTTGTCGACAATGGTAAAAGAACAGTACCACCGCTTGCTATTGGGAAATCCCTATATATGTCGACCTTCATCTTTTATGGCAAGGCAGACCTGAAGAAAATGCCCAACTCTTCCTCACCTCTGAGGGCGCACTCCCAGCAAAGCCTCTCGAATTACTCAATTTTTTCTTCTTCCCCAAAGAAGATACCAGATGCCTGGAGTACAGATGACCCAGGAGGAAACGGTAGATCGAAGCATGTGGAGACAAGCACAACAAATACATGTGCTGATTCATTCACCGCTTCTTCAAAAGCAAAGGTATCTCATATCATCAAGGTCAAAAGCAAAAGTATCTCATATCATGCTCTTTCCCTGTCTTTTTCTTTGTCCTTGTTCTTACTCGCATGGCAAAGTGAAAAAAGCAATCAGCCGGCACTTGGAGTCAGTCTTCCGATCTGGGTCCGACTGCCTGGAATCTATTCCCTGGTTGCTTACCTAGCGTTGCTCTCGAGTAGTCATCTTCAACGGTTGATACACTTCCAGAGAAGGGACCACTTCTGCAAAGGGGAGCAAGTAAGGCAAGTGAAAATGATACATTGTAGCATGTGGAGACAAGCAACAACTGCATATGCTGAGCTATCCTCTAACCCTCTTCAATACGAATTGGAAAGATTGAACAAAGAAACAGATAAAAGGAGGAAGCTCAGACCTTCGGGGGAGACCAAAAGAATCCTGCTGCCCAGTTCAAGAGTAGCACAAAGGAAAATCAACGAGTGGAGGAGACCAAAAGAATCTTCCAGCCCAGTTCAAGAGTAGCCTGTGGAAAATCAACGATTGGAGGAAACCAAAAGAATCTTCCAGCCCAGTTCACGAGTAAGCCTGTGGAATCACCAAGATCAAGCCTCAATGCAATCACCAAGGAGAAGATGGAATTGAATAATATATGTAAAAAAAATTATTATGGGTTTTTGCATAGAAAAATATATTATTACGGGGTTTATGTGAAATAAAAATTGAACTTGAAAGGAGTAAAGTCACATTTTTGGTAAATTTTTTAATACTTAAAAAAAAAATAAAAAAACCTTGCGCGACGCTTTAATCGTCGCGCAAAACCACTTTGCGTGACGTCGAATTGTATACCTACGTCACGCGAATTGATAAATTTGATAGGCGCTTTTTTTATCAGGGTCCCTTTTTTTAACGCCTGGCGTTCGTTGGTAAGTTTTTCTACTTCCTATTACTTCCTATTACAATTATTAAAGTTAATTCAATTAACTAAAGTTGATTCAATTAACTAAAGTTTTTCTACAAATGTTGTCCCGAAGGTTGGACATAATCATTACTTCCTATTACAATTATTAAAGTTAATTCAATTAACTAAAGTTGATTTGAATGTGATGATGATGGAGATATTTGCATAGGTGATAGAATGACAATGATGTATCCCTTCACATTGCAAAGCTCATCCCCTCCGTTAGCAATTCTGGACAATTTGAGGTAACATTATAGACCACTTAATATTATATGCGGATAATTCCCTCTTAATCTAATAGACCACTTAATATAATTAATAGACCACTTGATTTTCCCTCTTTCTTTCCCTTTTTTCCTCTTTCTTATAGACCACTTAATATTATATGCGGATAATACCACTCTAATTAAAAAAAATGATTGTGTAAGCCCTTGACAACTGTAACTGGACATGAAGCATTTGTCACCACATGGATGATTGTGTGAGCCCTTCTTCCCTTTTTCCTTTTTTCTTTCCCTCTTTCCCTCTTTCCCTCTTTCCCTCTTAATCTAATAGACCACTTAATATAATTAATAGACCACTTGATTTTCCCTCTTTCTTTCCCTCTTTCCCTCTTTCCCTCCCGTATAAACCTCTTTCCTTCTTCCCTTTCTCCCTTTTTCTTTCCCTCTTTCCCTCTTTCCCTCTTTCCCTCTTTCCCATATATTGAATCCGAATTTGATTTTTAAGACTCATCTTTCTCCCTCTCGTTCGCAAGGCAGTGACGCCAAACTCGAAGCCGACGCAAATTAAGTGTATAGATGTCGTATTTGATCACTCGTCGTCGGAGCGTGACCAATGCGCCTCCTACACCCCTTACTGAGGCTACTCCTATGGGGCCCCAGGTGCCTGTCTCATCGACGTCATCAGTATCCATGGATTGGTCGAAACGTTGCATGATAATAGGAGGAATCGCTCGAGGAATTTTATATCTTCATGAAGATTCTAGGCTTAGAGTTATACATCGTGATTTAAAAGCTAGCAACATCTTGTTAGATGACGAAATGAATCCAAAAATATCAGATTTTGAAATGGCTAAAATGTTTGGAGTTGATGGTCAAACTCAAGGAAATACCGAAAGAATCGTCGGAACTCTGTAAGTTTCAACTTATCTAACCTTCGATCCTATTTAAGTTTCAACTTATATACCTTCACATATAGAATAGGACGATTCAACTGTACCTCATTAAAAAAAATAAAGGTACCGGTACCCTTTAATATAATAATATTTTAAAATTATCTTAGACCATTGATTAAGTTCAACAAATGATCTTAGTGTTAGATACGGTTTGTTTTAATAAAAATTTGAGGATTATTTAAGACTGTTAATTAAGTTCAAGGAATTATCTTAATCATAAACGTTAAGGATTATCTGAGACCATAGATTTAAGTTTAATGAATTATCATATACCATTGGTTAATTTTTTTTTATTTTATAAACGTGTAAATTACCAAGTGTAAATTACCATGGTTAGATTACCAAGGTTGTCAGTTACGGTGTGGATATTAGATTATATTGTCAATGTTGTATATTACAATTGTGTTGAACGTTATTTAATTACAATATTGACGTTAAAATTAAAGGGCACTGATATCTTATTGTTTTAATAAAGTACCATAGACTAACCCTAAAATATATTTGTTTTTTCTAACTAAAAAGTCTCAACGCATTAATTTTGTACATGCAAGTGGTTACATGGCTCCAGATTATGCAATAGAAGGAATATATTCAGTAAAATCAAACTTCTTTAGCTTTGGTATACTCCTGCTTAAGATCATCACGGGCAGTGGCGGATCCAGGATTTTAAACTCGGGGGGTCCCAATAATAAAGGTTAAAAAATTTATAGACAAAAATAACATTGAAAAGTTAAATATAATACATTTTATTCAAAAATCATTTGCATAACAATATTACAAGCTATAAAATCCTAATTCAAGCGTCCACGACGAGGTTTCATGGTCTGAAAATGTTCCATGATAGCTTCATTACCAATACATGAAAAAACATCTTTCTCAATGTAAACAACTAAGCTGTCACTCAACCATTGATCTTCCATTTTGTTGCGAAGTGGACCCTTAATGATATTAGAGTAATAAAATTATAATATGGGATTGGGTGTCGGATTTAGAATTTTAGGGTTTTGAAATCTGAGGAGTTGGGGATTGGAAATTGGATGAATATGTTAAAGCTGGGCATTGGGGGAAGCAGAAAAGAAATTTGGGTGAATATGTTATTGGGCATTGGGGGAAGCAGAACAGCGGGAAACGGGGGAAGGGTGGGACAGTGGGGAATGATGTGGGTTAGGGGAGGGATTTAAAATAATGGGCAAACACTTTGGGTGGGATTTAAAAAATAATTTAAAACAATTGGCCAAAACTCTGTTGTTTTGGGCCAATTATTTTCTTTCTTCTCCGGTCATCTTCTCCGACAAGAAGATGTCGTACCTGCAACCTGCACTGCACGAGGGGTCCCCAGAAAATTTCTAGTAGCGATTTAGGGTCGTCGAAGGGTCCTGGGACCTCTCAGGTCCCTCTGTGGATCCGCCACTGATCACGGGAAGAAAGAACTTTTTAGGCTTTAACTGCCGTTTTCCTACACTTCTAGCACACGTAAGTATTTAATAACTTGGTATAAGAATTATTTATATATACATCATTATTCCCAAATTATTATTTGGCTAAGCTATCAAATATTAGAGTAGTATACTATATTATAATTACATCCTTAAAAATTATTGTTTTACAGGCTTGGCAATCATGGAATGAAGGAAAAGGGTTGTATTTGATAGATCCAATACCGTCGAAAGATTCGTGCAGGCCGGATCAAGTTTTGAGATACATCCACATTGGACTATTGTGTGTTCAAGATGATGCAAACAGTAGGCCGACCATGTTATCAGTTGTTTTAATGTTGAAAACTGAAACTATTGGTCTTTCCCAAACCTGAGCGACCGGCATTTTTTACGGGAAGATCTGCAAATATGCAACATCAAATAGCTGCTAATAGTTGCACCATCAATGGTTTAACAATTTCTGATGATCTTCCCCGTTAAGGATAAATTATAAATTATATGCTTGTATATACGGCCTAGATCTCGCATTCAACCCCTGTATACATATTTCTCGTTCAAGTGACATTTTTTGTGAGACTGATAATGAATTATGAAGTTAGGCAATTAAAATGTTGAACCTTTTTATATTATTTATTGTTAAGAGTGAAGTTGGCAATTCTTAATAGAATGTCTGAATTTGTAATGTTTTAGACTAGTGCATGTTTTCGGTTTAATTATGTTAATCTAAGTTTGTCTTTCGTACTCTTAATCACATAATGTCAAACTTCGACAAAAAAATCATATAATGTCAAACGTTTCAAAGGCTTCTACTCGAGTAAGTATGTCATTCATATATATATATATATATATATATATATATATATATAGGTAGGTCTTACTTGGTATTTAACTTGATCTGATTTTGAGCTTAATGTTGAGTGGTTAGAATATTTTTGGAGCAGCCTAATATATCTATTAGTTTCCATGTTGCATGGAAAGTTCGTTTGCAGCTAATTTGATAATTTTTTTTTGTACATTTGTAAAGTTGATAATTTCAAGTGTTTTTAAATTTAAACTTATTATGTGCATGCTTATCCTCACATTTGTTTTTATCTGCACAAAAGAAACTTTAGCACAGTACGTTATGAATCTAAGCGTTACGTGAGGTTTTTGGGTGGCTGCTGCATATGTCAGAATTGTTGTATAATCGATGGTATGTGTACATTGGAATATAAAGTAAATGAGACATAATATTTACAGGGTTCGGCAAGTGTGCTTACGTCCTCGGGGCAACAGTAGTATTTTCTTTCATTACGTGAAATAATAGGTGTGGAGCCAAAAATAATCAAGAAAATTATATGGAGGCGACACGTGGACTTTCGGGTGAAAAAGACAAAATTACCCTCTAGGCACATCGGGATTCTCACGCACATGCAACGGATAATAACGGCTCAATCAAGGAAGAGTCAAAGGTGATCAAAATGGTATTTATTCAAAACCCTCTCATCACTCCTCATCAAATTTTCACTAAAAAGGTTGTTATGAATGCAAATTTTCGCAGAAGAACGAAAATGCACCTGCAAAATAATAACACCTAAGATTAAGGTCAAAAGCCTCACGCACCCATGATGAATTGGAGTGGGGGGGGGGGGGGGAGAGAGCTTTGGCCGAAGAATCTCTGATGCCAAAGTTAGAATTTGAGAGAGAAAGTGTTAAGGAATTTTTTACTGAAATCTTTGGGGACATTTTGGATGCGATCTCTAACTACTAATGTTCTTTGACTGCAATATTTGTTGTAACATCCCACATCGCCCAAGGGAGTGGATCCTCTAAGCCTTATATGTATATTCCTATCTCTACCTAGCACGATGCCTTTTGAGAGCTCACTGGCTTCGAATTCTATCAGAACTCCGAAGTTAAGCGAGAAAGGGGCGAGAGCATTCCCATGATGGGTGACCCACTGGGAAGTTCTGATGTGAGTTCCCAGAAACAAAACCGTGAGGGCGTGGTCAGGGCCCAAAGCGAACAATATCGTGCTACGGTGGAGTGGAGCTCAGGAAGTGGTGGGGGTCCAGGCCAGGATGTGACAATTTGGTATCATAGCCAATCCCTCGGTGGAAGTGTGCCGATGAGGACATCGAGCCCCGAAGGGGGGTGGCTTCGGGTTCCATCGAAACTCTGAAGTTAAGCAAGAAAGGGGTGAGAGTATTCCCAGGATAGGTGACCCACTAAGAAGTTCTCATGTGAGTTCCCATAAACAAAACCTTGAGAGCGTGGTTGGGGCCCAAGGCGGACAATATTGTATTACGATGGAGTCGAGCCCGGAATGTGGTGGGGGTTCGGGTAGGGATGTGACATTGTGGTTTTTAGTTTTTTATCGAAGTCCCTGATATTAATATAATAATGTAGTTTTTTTTTTAAAAAATGAAAAATGAAATTTGTAGTAATTTATATTAATGAGATTATAAATAAAACCCATAATTTATGAGATTAAAAATATTAAGGATAAATTATACTCTCCTATGTATTGTGTGTGTGTGTGTGTACACATGAGTATGTTCATCAAAACTAACCAAAAAATTATTGTACCAAAACATGGGTGAATTTTTCCAAAAAAAATATATATATATATATATATATATATATATTAGGCTTAAGAACATTATTAAATTTATTTTATTAAACTTGACATGGATATATTCTCAAATCAACAAAATAGAATGTATCCATATAAGTTAAAAAAAATGAATTAGACATAAGATTGAATGAATTTTATATAAAAAAAGGGTACATTTTATATTTAAAAAAAGGTATATTTTTCTTATAACAAATTGGTATTTAAGAATGGGTACATGTAAGATTAAAAATTTTAAGGGTACAAATGTAACATCCCACATCGCCCAGGGGAGTGATCCTTAAATGTATATTCTCATTCCTACCTAGCACAAGGTCTTTTGGGAGCTCAGTGGCTTCGGGTTCCATGGGAACTCTGAAGTTAAGCGAGTGGCTCAAGAGAGCACTCTCAGAATGGGTGACCCATCGGGAAGTTCTCATGTGAGTTCCCAGAAACAAAACCGTGAGGGCGTGGTCGAGGCCCAAAGCGAACAATATCGTGCTACGATGGAGTCGGGCCCAGGAAGTGGTCCCACCCGGGGCGGGATGTGATAATTTGGTATCAGAGCCTAACCCTGGCCATGGTGTGCCGATGAGGACGTCGGGCCCAGGAAGTGGTCCCACCCGGGCCGGGATGTGACAATTTGGTATTAGAGCCTAACCCTGGCCGTGGTGTGCCGACGAGGACGTCGGGCCCCTAAGGGGGGTGGATTATAACATCTACATCGCCCAGGGAAGTGATCCTTAAATGTATATTCTCATCCCTATCTAGCACAAAGCCTTTTGAGAGCTCACTGGCTTCGGGTTCCATGAGAGTAGCGCGCAAGAGCACTCTCAAGATAGGTGACCCATCGGGAAGTTCTCGTGTGAGTTCCCAGAAACAAAACCATGAGGGCATGGTCGAGACCCAAAGAGGACAATATCGTGCTACGGTGGAGTCGGGCCCGGGAAGTGGTCCTACCCGGGCCGGGATGTGATAACAAACTTATTCTAATTTTATTTTTTATATTTTGGAAATGTTTGAATTGAAAATTATTTAGGAGTTTAATAAGGGTGTCAGTATTAAAACTCTAAACCAATTACTAATTTTTATTAATGCTAGGGACTTTGATCAAAATTTAAAAACTAATAAGGTCTTAGTCAATGAACAATAGGAACTAGGGACCGAATACTAATTTTTTTTTTTTTAACATTTATCAAGTTAATAATTTCAATTGTTTTTAAATTTAAACTTATCATGTGCATGCTTATTCTCACATTTGTTTTTATCTGCACAAAAGAACCCTTAGCATAGTGCCTTATAAATTTAAGGGTAAATATCAATTTACTACCTTTAAGTTTCGTGGTTTTCAACATTTAGTACATGAAGTTTATTTCGTCCCAGAGTCATACCTAAAGTGTTAGTTTTGGGACAGTCTCATACATCTGTTAGTCTGTTAAGTCTCCTGTTAACTAATGATGTGGCACCCATGTGGACAATGACTGTGCGCCATGTGTCATTAAGGGGTCCAGGTGGAAATTCAAAATTAAAAAAAAATAAATAAAAGGATTAAAAATATAGAAAAATTAAAAAAAAAAATCAGCCATAGGGATTTGGGCTTTCCTTTTCCTTCACCCTTACGACCTTTCGTTCTTCCTCTTCTTTTCGATAGCCACCAAAGCCAATTTCCCTATTCTCTTTTCCCAAATCAGCACCACTGCCTGTCTTCTCTCTCTTTCGTCTCTATTGACAACAACAACGAGGCAGCAGAATCGAACTTCTCCCTCGTTTTTGTCAACGGCAGCAAGAAAAGGGGCGGCGTCATCGTATATGGATGCCATTGATGGGAATGGGGTGCCGAAGAATTTGAAATGTCCTCCCCTCTATCTGCGGTGTCCTCCACTTTTTACATGTCGGATTCGGTGCCTAGGCTGCGGGCAGAAGAGGGGAGCTTCTTGGAGCACGTGGTGTCGCTGTAGTTCACATAGTAGCTTTTAAGTCTACAGATTTGAGGGGGAGGTTGTAGATTACAGAGGAGAAATCAGGCAGCAAAAGAGGCTACCGAGACAAAATCCAGTCACGGAGCACCTGTAAATTTTATGTTTTCACAGTGATGAAGAGTCCGAATCGGGAATCTAAGTCGGTTATGGAGCAATTAGGGGAGGGATGGGTCGGGTTGGAAGGTGGTGAGGGAAGGATGAGTGCAAGTGGGATAGGGGCGGAGGAAGGAAATCGAGTGAGGAGAAGGACCAAGGAGGGAGACCGAGTTGGTGAGGACAGAAGAGGAAGAAAGGGTCTGGGCGATGATGGATGGTTTAGGTTTAGGTTTAGTTTTTTTAGTTTTTTAAATTTTAAATTTTTTAATATTCATATGGGCCCATATTGACACGTGGCTCCCAATCGTTGTCCATATGGGCGCTACGTCATCGGCTAATGGCAAACTTAATAACCAACTTGAGACTATCTCAAAATTAAGACTTGAGATATAACTCTGGGACAAAAAAAACTTTATGTATCAAATGTTGAAAACCACAAAATTTCAGGGTAGTAAACTGAGATTAACCCTAAATTAAAAGTGTTACGTGAGGTTTATTAGTGGCTGTTGCCAATATCAAAATAGTTGTTTTTTTTTTCTTGAGCTTTAAGAGTAGTATTGGTGATAAAAATTAGAAGAGTAAGTGCGAGAAAAGGAAGGAGTATGGTAGCCAATTGTGGGGGTTTGGAACGCGCATACATAAGATTCTAATGGTAATATTAGAATTAGTAGTTGGAAGGGATATAAACATGTTTGCATATACTTTGAGATCTCCTACGCCAAGAATCATCCAAATAACATTCGGAGATAAGGTAATGGGACGAAATCAATCAACGGTTAGACATGAAAATTCATGATTTAATGGTCCTTTTAGCTCCATTTTTTTGTCAATTTTTTACAAATATAATCATCAAGCCTAGAAGAATATGATGAACGGATCGGTCATCAATTTAAATATTTAAACTAGTGGATACAACAAAAGCTTACATTCTACTTAGTGGAAGTATAAAGTAAACTCTTGAGTGTTTTGGAATTCATTCTTTTGACGGGACAAACATTCTTCAAAACTAGTTTCCTTGATCCAACTGTCAAACATGACTGCATATACTTTGAGATCTCTAGCAACAAAAATCACCACAAAAAAATATTCAGAGATAGGGGACGAAATCATTCGATGGTTAGAAATGAAAATTCACAATTTAACAGTCATTTGAGCTTCGATTTTGTTGATTTATACAAATACAATCCTTAACCCTAGAATAATAGAATGACAAAACCCGTTCGTCAATCAAACATGTGGATACAACAAAAGCTCACATTCTACTTAATGGAAGTATAGACTAAACTGTAAATGTTTTGGAATTCATTATTTTGATAGGACACGCATGCTACAAAACTAGTTTCCACAATCCAACCGTCAAACATGTTTGCATATACTTTGAGATCTTCTAGGCCAAAAATTGCCCAAAAACACATTCAGAGGTTAGGTAACTGCAGGATGAAATCATTCAACGGTTAGAATGAAAAATCACGATTTAACAGTCATTTTAGCTCCGATTTGTTGGCCCGTCACACAAAATTTATATTATTTTTAATTTTTGGTTTCTTAGAGTTGGTCTTTCGTCGAGTCAAGTTTATTACATTATTTAATATTTTGTTGGCAAACAAGATGCTCTTGTCAGGCAAGAAGATTTCGTCAGGTCAATTCAGTCAACGCACATTCGCCCGATGAGTATATTAGTCAAGCTAACTCTGTTTTGCCAAATAGACTTGTATTTTGATCGTTTTAGGCTTCGTGCAACAGGTTTTGCCTGACTAATTTTTCACGGTGAACCTCTATTGGTGAAAGGGTACGACGACCAAATCAGCTTTGAGCTGACAAATTTTTTTCATCTGGCGAGGTTTTTTGTTGTAGTGATTCCCCTTGCCTAATTCTATTAGTACAATTGACGGAAATTAGAAATTTGACTAAAATTGAGAACAAACATGATTAAATTGACAAAACCGAAAGCACAATACTGAAATTGACATTTCTAGAAAACCAAGTACATCTTTGCTTTTAGCTTCAATTAACAACTCCAGGTTGCTAAGCGATGAAAAGGGTGAGGGTTTGTTAGCATGACATTCCCATAATATACCCTTGCGATTTAATTCTTTGCCATGTCAAATTAGATGGATCTATTATTACAAAAACGTATCACAGTTCAAATGGCCGCACCTAAGGCCGCCACCATCATAATATCACCGTAGTCTTAGTGCAATTTTGCATTGAGAGAAACAACCCTTTTTACAATTTTTTTTCATCTTTGATCTTAATTTTCAGATCGCATTAGATTACCAATAATAACCGTGACAGACGAAACCAACCGTGTACAATCAAGAAAGAACAAGTAGCTAGTGACTAAAAGAAAGGCTTATGTTATGGATTTCGAATTCATCCATCTTAAAGAACATCGGTGACGAACCTGTTCTTGATCCACTTGAAGCTGTTTCTTAGACTTGTTTTAACCTCACCTTCCATAGTAAACACATTGTATGAGTTGACCCTCTTCTACCTCTGCAGTTCTGGATTAGTTGATGTTGCGAAACCGCTTCCCTTCTGGGGTTGGCCCGTTGAAGTTGTACTAGTTCAACCACTTCTAGAAGTCGAACTCGCTGGAGTAAGTTGCGGTATATTCAGGGAATGACTTGCTCTTCTCCATATCAAAAGTGCCTAGCTATAGGGAAATAGAACCTAACTAGAAATTTGTGCCCGCGCGTTACTGCGGGACTGAAAACTGTATGAAAAATTATGTTTGTAAGATATAAAAGATTGTGTTGCAAAACATTAATACTATTTACATTGAAAACATTTGGTGAATTGTTATATACAAAAGTTTTTATCGACACATTCCTCAAGTTGCTCCTTTTGGGGCTTTCATGACTATGCTTTGGTCCTCTTGGTCTAAATCCCTACTTTAGCTCTTTTTTAGAGGTTTAATCACACAATCTTGCATGTCTAAATTTAGTCCCTATCAGAAAGTTTTCATATATAACCACATAAGCATAGGCCTAGGATCTGAAAGAGGGAGGAGAGAGGAGGAGAGAAGGGTGGGGGAGGTTATAGGGTAATTCTTTTTAAAATCATATAAAACATGTAAAATTATATACAATAAACAATACTACTTGCATACATGTGGAACGTAGGAAGGGAATTATTGACCTTTTGTTCTGAATAAAAAAAAACTAATTCCAAAATACAATTCAAGAACCCTTTCCAGGCAGTTGAACATCAAGAAGAACGCTAATTCTAACATACAAATTCAATTTTTCTCCATTAAAAAGCATGCAAGCAGAGATAAAGGTCATAGTTCTATTACCGGTAGGATTAGCTTGTAAAGACTTATACACTCTGTTCTGAATCATGGTTTCCATTGTAAGCATGTTTAGATAATTGTAGCTAATCCCACTGTAAAAAAAATCATGCTAAACTTAGAATCCATTAATATTCATAACGCAAACAAAGTGGAAACAGAGATAATCAAGTTATGTAAGTTATGTTTAGATAAGTACCTGACTTGTGGCGAAAGTAAAAAAGTTTCCTCAAACATCATGGGCACTTTCTGAGTTATTGTAATTCCTCTTCACCAAATGCAAAAGAGTGATTCCTCAATGTATCCAATCTTTACATGTAACACTTCTAACAAAATCCACTGACTAATCATTAAAACATGGCATGTAGGTGGAGTTATACAAAAGTGAATTCAGGATGAATAAATCCAGTAATTTCTATATAAAACCGCATGAAGGTATTCACAAATTTTTTGTGTGAGCAAACAATATCCAGCTATACTGAGACTTGAATCATGTTGAAACCAATTCGGTCTAATATGTAAGAAAAAAGTTGTACTTCATATTTGAATACAAACAAATTAACTTTGCACCGGACACAACACATTCCTTTCTCTCCTTTACTATTCTTGAAAAAGTTGGATTCAGATAAAAATTGTGTTATGCCAAGATACTTCTTACAAATTTGATTTAGTTCAAATAAGAACAAAATAAAAAATGCACATTAAAGCTCACTTAATTACCAAATTTCAACAATTTGGGCATTTAGGTATCCTCAAAACAATTCGAAGAGCAATAATTCAGCAAAAAAGGATTATAAACAAAAGAAAGATAAAAAAAAAAAAAGAGGGGATAATGAGACTAAAAAAGGCAGCAGATAACACAAAAAATTGAATGTGATATCAGTGCTGCAACAACTACTAAATATAAAATAATGAGACTTCAGTGATTTGATCAATGCACCATATCACACACAGTAAGAGAAACTGCATTTGAAACCCTCTGACTTTTTCATGCAGCCCTAAATGTAATCTTTATTTTTCTTTTTCAAAAAACATTTTAATCAAAAAAGAAACCATGTATAAAACCAGTTTGTATCATACCTATTTAATATCTCATCTTCACTAAATGTTTGGGCAAAACAAAGAGCTGTATGAAGCCCAATGCCTTGAACCCCATTTTTTTTTTAGTACATAGATATATTTTTACATTAGGGGGAGTTCAGCTAAATAACATAATATATAACCTAATTTCATATCGAATACGTCATTCATAAAATTCGACCTTAAAATCTCTCATTTTCAAATGAAGAAAAATACCATTTTTTTAGGTATCTTTTGATTCTCACTTTGGCGAAGAGAAAAGACGAAGGCGATCACTTTCTCTCTCTTCCTTGCACACTACGTGATCATTCTACATACTTTTTCTTATTTAATTTTTTTTTCCTAGTTTCTCTCCAATCAATTTGGACAGCTAGCATCAAATTACTTGCTTTTTGTCAAAAGTCATAGGCTGTCAGTTTCTCATAAAAACTGATGGGGGTGTCAGGCTGAAAGTGTCATTACCAATAAGCATTGATGCAGAGTCCATCTTTATGCGTCCTAGTGTGCCCTTTCCACATCCACATATTTGATATTTTTATTACTCTTTAAATTCAACATAAATTAATATGATCTCTAAAAAATAAAATATTTTATAAATTATTATAAATCACCCATATTAACTTCAGAATTTTCTTTATTACGAACCACCCAATCCATTATATGGGATTTTTACTTTTATTTTTTTTAAATTAGATATAATCATTTAAAATGTCTTAAGTTATACGGTATTTAGGCTTAATATGTTTTTAAATTTGGGACTTGTTAGATATTTTATTTTGTATTTTATCATTATTTTATTATCTTATCCATGAATTTTACATAAGTATAATTTTTTATAAGTGTCAATATGTATTTATTTATAAGATATACAAGAAATTTATCTAAATCCGTATAGGCGTCCGCTTAGATCCCTCCTAGTCGTCTAGGCGTTAGGCGTTAGCCCACTACCCGACTAGCGCCTAGTTTTTTTAGAACCTTGGTAATAACATCTCTGTCATTAACAAATAGACTAGTATCAGACAATGATGTTTTAAAATCCAACACAGGCAAAGAGGTACTTTCGGTTCAGAATTACCGAACGAATGAAAATGCAAGACTGATTCCGGTATTGAAATTCTGGGATCGGTTCAGTATTGGATACCGAAATTTTTAAGATTTTCGGTTTGGTATTTTCTCGATTCGATTTCGGGATTTTTTTTGGGTTCAATTTGGAATATTCGGTATTTTTTTCCACCCACCCCTGAACTCAGGAGTCAGGTCAGTCAAGCGCCGCCGCGTGCATTGACATTGTTATAAACTTATAACTTAGATACTTTAGCAAAACTTGAACAAATTAATCGTCTTATCAAAATCCCTTGGTTTTTCCAAGCAACGCGACATGATCCCTTTCTACGTTCTCTCTTACTTCTTATTGCATTGCCCAGTACTACCACAGATGCCGTTCCCATCGTAATTGCCAACACACCGTCGTCACAAACACCTGCTACTCCGACGACGGTAATTGCCAACACACCGTCGTCACAAACATCTACTCCGACGGTTACGCTTTCACCATCGCCGCCGCCTATGCTTTCACCGTCGCCGCCGCCGCCTTCTCTGACAAACAGATCTGGTAAATGATGATATCCTTCAAGCTTTCTACAATTCTTGTGACTGATAAAAATTGCTACCCTCGTATATAATTCCATATGCCACAAATCACCGTGTTGAGTTTCATCTCACGACGTAATAATATGAATTGTTCATTTTTATATTCTCCTTTAAAGATGATTCTTACAGCAAATAATCAAAATAAAAATCGTTTAGCTCTTTGATTATTGTTAGGTAGGCCCAGAGATATATTTATTATAATTTTGTATTCATACAGGAAGCAGCAAATCCTCATCGATGATAATCATCGTTGGTACTCTTGGATCAGTTGCTTTCTGTTCGTTAGTTGTGGGATGCTTCTTTCGCAAGAGACTCAGAACGGTCAAAGAGAGATCCCACTCCAAACGACAAAAGAAAAAAGGTAATTAATTAATAAAAAGATTTGAAAAGTATTTATACATTACTTCAATTTCTTAATAATTACTTCAATTTCTTAATAAATTTTTTACTTTAAGACATCTAATCTTTTGGTCAATGTTTGTAGTTAGTAATGATATGAAGACGACTGTTGAGTCATTGCAATTTAGATTGGGAACTATTGAAACTGCCACGAATAAGTTTTCAGACGATAACAAATTAGGTGAAGGAGGATTTGGTGCCGTTTTCAAGGTATGAAAATGTCTATTTGCATGAGATCCTTCGCTCCACAAAATTATGGAGGGATTCCTACTCGAAAATAGTTCCTGATCATCGCTATGTGAAAAAATATTTATGCAAAATTCAACAAAAAAAAAAAAACAAAATGTGATCTTTTACCCATCAAGTTGTATAAAACTAAATGGTCAAAATAGGTAAAAAAAAAAAAAATATATATATATATATATATATATTATGAATTGTCTATGGCCGCACCCTAAGGCCGCCACCAACATAATATCACCGTAGTCTTAGTGCAATTTTGCATTGAAAGAAACAACCCTTTTTACAATGTTGATCTTAATTTTCAGAGGATTTCCCATTAGATTACCAATAATAACCATCACAGACGAAACCAACCGTGTACAACCAAGAAAGAACAAGTAGCTAGTGACTACAAGAAAGGCTTATGTTATGGATTTCGAATTCATCCATCTTAAAGAACATCGGTGACGAACCTGTTCTTGATCCACTTGAAGTTGTTTCTTAGACTTGTTTTAATCTCACCTTCCATAGTAAACACATTGTATGAGTCGGCCCTCTTATGCCTCTGGAGTTCTGGATTAGTTGATGTTGCGAAACCGCTTCCCTTCTGAGTTGGCCCGTTGAAGTTGTACAAGTTCAACCGATCCCGGAAATCGAACCCGCCGGAGTAAGCTACGGTGTATTCAGAAAATGACTGGCTCTTCTCCATATCAAAAGTGCCTAGCTATAGGGAAATAGAACCTAACTAGAAATTTGTGCTCGCGCATTGCTGCGAGATTGAAAACTGTATGAAAGATTATGTTTGCAAGATATAAGATTGTGTTGCAAAACATTAATACTATTTGCATTGAAAACATTTGGTGAATTGTTATATACAAAAGTTTTTATCGACACATTCCTCCAGTTGCTCCTTTGGGGCTTTCGTGACTATGCCTTGGTCCCCTTGGTCGAAATCCCTGCTCTAGCTCTTTTTTATAGGTCTGATCACACAATCTTGCATGTCTAAATTTAGTCCCTATCAGAAAGTTTTCATATATAACCACATAAGCGTAGGCCTAGGATCTGAAAGAGGGAGGAGAGAGAAGGAGAGAGGGGTGGGGGAGGTTATAGGGTAATTCTTTTTAAAATCATATAAAACATGTAAAATTATATACAATAAACAATACTACTTGCATACATGTGGAATGTAGGAAGGGAATTATTGACCTTTTGTTCTGAATAAAAAAAACTAATTCCAAAATACAATTCAAGAACCCTTTCCAATAGTTAAACATCAAAAAGAACGCTAATTTTAACATACAAATTCAAATTTTCTCCATTAAAAAGCATGCAAGCAGAGATAAAGGACGTAGTTCTATTACCTGTAGGATTAGCCTGTAAAGACTTGTACACTCTATTCTGAATCATGTTTTCCACTGTAAGCATGTTTAGAGAATTGTAGCTAATCCCACTGTAAAAAACAAAAAAAAAAAAATACATGCTAAACTTAGAATCCATTGATATTCATAACACAAACAGAGTGGAAACAAAGAAAATCAAGTTATGTAAGTAATTAAATATGTTTTAGATAAGTACCTGACTTGTGGTGGAAGTAAAAAAAAATTCCTCAAACATCATGGCCATTTTCATGAGTTATTGTAATTCCTCTTCACCAAATGCAAAAGAGCGATTCCTCAATGTATCCAATCTTTACATGTAACACTTTTAACAAAATCCACTAACTAATCATTAAAACATGGCATGTAGGTGGAGTTTTACAAAAGTGAATTCAGGATGAATAAATCCAATAATTTCTATATAAAACCGCATGAAGGTATGCACAAATTTTTTGTGTGAGCAAACCAATATCCAGCTATACTGAGACTTGAATCATGCTGAAACCAATTCGGTCTAATATGTAAGAAAAAAGTTGTACTTCATATTTGAATACAAACAAATTAACTTTACACCAAACACATCAGACTCCCTTCTCTCCTTTACTATTCTTGAAAAACTTGGATTCATATAAAAATTGTGTTATGCCAAGATACTTCTTACAAATTCGATTTAGTTCAAATAAGAATCAAATAGAAAATGCACATTAAAGCTCACTAAATTACCAAATTTCAATAATTTGGGCATTTAGATATCCTCAAAACAATTCGAAGAGCAATATTTCAGCAGAAAAGGATTATAAACAAAAGAAAGATCAAAAAAAAAACGGGGATAATGAGATTAAAAAAGGCAGCAGATAACACAAAAAATTGAATGTGATATCAGTGCTGCAACAACTACTAAAATAAGGAGACTTCAGTGATTTGATCAATGTGCCATATCACAGTAAGAGCAACTGCATTTGAAACCCTCTGACTTTTTCATTCAGCCCTAACCAACTGCGTTGCTCAAAAAAATAAAAAATAAAAAATAAATAAAAAAAATCACCTGAAGACTTCAAATGAGCTCTTTTGCCGCCGGGATGCCCACAAAAAAATCAATGAGAAATTTGTCATTAATCGGCTTTCATCCAAGTTGGGTACACTATTATCCACAGATTTTATACCACATTGAGAGAGAGAAGCATCACCATTGTCTCTGTCACATAATCTATGAAATGTATTCTTTATTATTATTTTTTTCAGAAAACATTTTAAGCAAAAAAGAAACCATGTATAAAACCAGTTTGTATCATACCTATTTAATATCTCATCTTCACTAAATGTTTGGGCAAAACAAAGAGCTGTATGAAGCCCAATGCCTTGAACCTCATTTTTTTTTTTTTTTTAGTATATCGATATATTTTTATACTAGGGGAGTTTGGCTAAGTAACACAATATGTAACCTAATTTCGTATTGAATTCGCCATCTATAAGATTCGAACCTAAGACCTCTCACTTCCAAGTGAAGAGGAACACCACCAGACCGTAATACTGAATGACTAAACCCCACTTAAATTGTGGTCATTTTCAGCCAAAAGGAGAGAAAGCAATCAAGTGGTTCCTCTTCAAACCAAGACCAGCTTCGATATCTGACATATAGTAACATTCAAATGGTTCCTGCATACCGATGAAGCAATCAAGTGGTTCCTCTTCAAACCAAGACCAGCTTCGATATCTGACATATAGTAACATTCAAATGGTTCCTGCATACCGATGAGATTCTCTTAGTGCCTACATATAATAAGGAATGGCGAGAGCAGAGAGATGAAAAGCTTTTATTACACATTTAGCCTCAAAGAGCAACGCATCACTATCAAATGTAATCCAAGCATTTAACTTGGCAGGGTGCTTCAACCTCTCCCTTTACTTTTAAAACTGGCATCCCAAGAAGTTTAAGTTGTTCCTTTAAACGACCTTAAGTAAATAACTGATAAGCATTCCAAATGCCCCACCAACCAAAGTTTATATATTTTGCACAAAGAAATATTACGTATTCTTACAGGGCTAAATTGATCATAGAATTTAATAAGATGAACAAATGTTGAAAAAAACAATTAACGTACGGGATTCATGAGCTTTTGCTCTTCCACGTGTCAAAATTCAAAAAATTAAAAATAAATTCATAATGGAGATCACCAATCAAATCACATAAATAAAAGAAAATTCACAGCAAAACGGAAAATAAAAAGGGAAGCTTACTTCGCATCAACTTTTCTGAGAGCAACAACTGGTGATTTCGGACCAGATTTCTCTGCTCTCCCATTTTCCATACACTTTCATCCTCTTCTATTTTGTGCGGTCACGGTTAAGCCACGTCAATATTTTATATTGATTTTTCTTATTGACATAATAAGATAAAAAAGCAATAGTGATATAAAATATTGACGTGGTTTAACGGTGACCGCACAAATATGAGGGGATGACAGTGTATAAGAAGTGAGAGGGTAGAGAAGCTAAGTCCGGTGATTTCCCCATGTTCAACTAAATCTGCACAAAAAAACATAAAGCAGAGAAAATAAAAAAATAAAAAATTGTTTCCAAGATGTGAACAAAACTATGATGATTCAATGCAGCAGCATAGTTACACAGAGAGAATTCAAAGTCTTGTTATTGGTGGCATATTATCTTTGAACCTTGATTATGGTTATGGAACATGCACCTAAAAACCCAACCAAAAAAAAAAAAAAAATCAGAAACAAACTAAAACATGGGATGGTGAACTTCGTACTTTGGATGGAATCTACATTCTACAGTGCAGAGTGCTCTTCGAGATCGGTCCAAACTCCGCTGTCAATGACGGAAGGAGAAGCCAAGGAGGATAAAGAAAGTCAAACACAACTACGTTGAGTTATGTGTGGGGCCCTTCAGTATATAACCTAGGGTTAAGGTATTTATTATCTGTCCGCTTGTCTGGATATAACTTATATCACACGAATTTACTATTATATAGTGTTATGGTTAGTAATATATATATATATATATATATATATATATATATATATATATATATATATTTTCACATAATATTCATACATTTTGAGAACGGAATGCACCTGACAAATTAACCAATTTAGAGCTTCTCTCGTCTTCACTTGTTCGGCTTGCCGTTCCTCTTATAGAGATTCTTCCTCTTTTGCACTCAGATTTCCTGGGCATGTCAACTACAGGTTTGTCTCCCCTTCTTGATTTGTGATTTTCTTTTTTACCTAATTTTTTTGGATTTTCCTTTTTGTTTTGCAGTTTGTCTTGTAGATTCTCACCTTTTAGGTTTATAGAGGGGTTTGGGCTTATGTCCACCCAATTTTTTTCTTGTATTTTCTTTTTCAAGAGATGTAAGGTCTATGTCTCTCATTTTTTTTATATCAATAAATTTTATTCGTACTATAGAGGTTTTCTTAAAAAAATATTTTATATTATTCGATCGTAATGCCGACGACAACTCGTCTACGTAAATTTTTCCCATTTGTTTGAAAAAGAAAAGAACCATGCATATATGCATGCATGACTTTATGAAAAGTGATGGAGTCTATCACCGAAAAAAAGGAAAAGTGATGGAGTCATATCCTACTTTATGCTCAATCAGTGTTGGTGACTTGGTGCTGTGGGCCTGGCTGTAACGTAAAATGATCGGCATGCATTGTCTTGAGTACATAATAAGTCAAAATCTTTTTCGGATTTTCTTCGTGAAAATTTTAGAAATTTATGAATTGTTTTCATTTACTATATATCATGTGATTAGTTTTCGTCAGATACTGTTTGTGTGTTTAATTATAAATAAAAAATTTTAAATGATTTTTAACGGTACAATGTATAATAAATGGACATGATTCATGAATTCTCAAGATCCTCACAAAGAGGATCTGAAGAGGATTCGGATTCCATAATAAGAGCATCTCTACCGATCACCAAATTGCAAAGGCAATCGGGTTGAGTTACCTTTCATCCCAAAAAATACTTCAACAATTCACAAAATAGGAGGCAATCGGGTTGAGTTGCCTTTCATCCCAAAAAAATACTTCTCCAAGAATTCACAAAATAGGAGCCAATTAGGTTGCAGCTGTCCATTCAACAATTGCAAAGGGCTTGCGCCCTATTTGAAACCCAGCAGACAGGAAACCCGTGGGGAGCGGTATACCGAAAAAAAGAAAAGCGTTCTTGGATTTGAACAACTGAGTTGTTATAATTTTGTTTTTTATTGTCCAACCCGTGAGTTGTTCACCAACTCTCCTAGTTCCTCACCCACGTTGTTCTCTGTGAGCCTTTGATTTAAAAAAATAAAAAATGCAATTCAACGGTTAGGATTAATCCAACTCTAAAAAATTTTAAAAATTACAAAAAACAAAAAATTAAAAACTTATTAAAAAAAAAATTACAAAGTTCACACTTTAAAAATCTTACAAAATTCAACACACATGCACATTAAACGTTTAAAATTACCTAAAAAACTACGGTGAAAAGATAATGATATGTGGGGATAAGACAAAGACAATATTAAAAATATTAAAAAACTATGTTTGTGAATAGTAATCGCCATTGTCCTTACTCTTCTTCCTTCCAAATTGGTGGACTTGCACAAAGGCAATCACTATTTGGAGTGAAAAGTAAGGGCAATTTTATTGCCCTTACCTTTCAATTGTCATTGCCCTCAACCAACTGGTGGAGATGCTCTAATATTCCACCATTCCTGAAATGTATCTTCACCATATAAATTTAAAATTACTCTTCTTCCTTCCAAATTGGTGGACTTGCACAAAGGCAATCACCATTTGGAGTGAAAAGTAAGGGCAATTTTATTGCCCTTGCCTTTCAATTGTCATTGCCCTCAACCAACTGGTGGAGATGCTCTAATATTCGACCATTCCTTAAATGTATCTTCACCATATAAACTTAAAATCAGAACTGTTCAATTTATGAATATTCATAATTGAACGGTTTTGATTAGGACATTATATGGTGAAGATACATTATTCAAGAATGGTGGAATATGTGCATTTTCTCATGTGGGGAACACAAGTATTATCCTTATATATAATTGGATAAAACTTGCATCCTCATGTGGGGATGAACATATTCTCTCATAGTCTCATTTGAGAATAACGTATTTTAACCGAATAAAATCAACTATTGGAACCATTCAATTTATTAATCTTCTTTTGAAGAGCAATCCTACAAATACTCATTTGAATTGGAGAGACGGTTCGTTATGAATATATTACTTGGTACTTGTATCGTCGATTTATTCATTACATTTGAATGACTTAGGAGTTAGGTCGGTCAAATGTATCAAATAAATAAACGGTTCACAGAAGGAATGCAAGTAATATACACTCAATTTATTGCCAAGTCTTTCAACTCGTTGATTCTAGTCTGCTTCGACGTTGACTCAGGAATCGGGTCAGTCACGCGTCGCGTGCATTAACATTGTTATAAACTTGTAACTTAGAAACTTTAGCAAAACTTGAACAAATTAATCGTCTTATCAAAATCCCTAGGTTTTTCCATGCAAGGTGACATGATCCCTTTCTACGTTCTCTCCTTACTTCTTATTGCATTGCCCAGTACTACCACAGATGTCATCAACGATCCCTACACAAGAAGCTCCCGCCGCACCCTCACCGTCTCTTTAAATGCCACCACACCGTCGTCACTGCCACCTAATCAGCCTATGTCTGCGTTGCCACCGGTGAAGGTTGTGAGGGCGTTGGCGACGGCGTCGGCGAAGGCAACTGCAACGGGGTCGGGGAAGGCAACGGCGACGGCGTCGGCGACGGCATCAGCGCCGGCACCAGCAAAGGCGTCGGCATCAGCAACAGCATCGGTGACTGCGTCGGCACCGGTGCCGGCGTCGCTGCCGCCGTTGCCGGTGTCGCTGCCACCGTCGCTGCCAACCTTCATGACAAACCGATCTGGTAAATGATCATATCCTTGAAGCTTTCTACAATTCTTGTGACTGATAAAAATTGCTCGTATATAATTTCATATGCCACAAATCAACGTGTTGAGTTTCATCTCACCACGTAAAAATATGAATCGTTCATTTTTATATTCTCCTTTAAGGATGATTCTTACAGCAAATAATCAAAATAAAAATCGATTAGCTCTTTGATTATTGTTAGGTAGCCCCACCCAGAGATATATATTTATTATAATTTTGTATTCATACAGGAAGAAGCAAACCCTCATCGATGATAATCATCGTTGGTACTCTTGGTTCAGTTGCTTTCTGTTCGTTAGTTGTGGTTCTGGCCGGATGCTTCTTTCGCAAGAGACTCAGAACAGTCAAAGAGAGATACCACTCCAAACGACAAAAGAAAAAGGGTAATTAATTAATAAAAAGATTTGAAAAGTATTGATATATTACTTCAATTTCTTAATAAATTTTTTATTTCAGATATCTAATATTTTGAGTCAATGTTTGTAGTTGGTAATGATATGAAGAAGACTGTCGAGTCATTGCAATTTAGATTGGAAACTATTGAAACTGCCACGAACAAGTTTTCAGATGATAACAAATTAGGTGAAGGAGGATTTGGTGCCGTTTTCAAGGTATGAAAATATTTATTTGCATGAGATCCTTCGCTCCACAAAATTATGGAGGCATTCCCACGCGAAAATAGTTCCTGATCATCGCTATGTGAAAAAATATTCATGCAAAATTTTTTTAAAAAAAAGTGATCGTTTACGCATCGAAGTGGATAAAATCAAAAGTCAAAATAGGTGTGTGTATATACTATGAATCGTCTATCTATTTACTATAATTGATTGACTAAATAACCTTAAATAGTTTTGCTTACATATTATACTACATAATTAATAGTATTTACAACGCTTACTGCTTAATTAGTTCACATTACATATTGTAGGGCACACTTGGTAATGGACATGAAATAGCAGTAAAACGGCTATCGAAAAGCTCCACACAAGGTGTGCAAGAATTTCAGAATGAGGTGGTATTGGTGGCCAAACTTCAACACAGAAACCTTGTGAGGCTTCTGGGATTTTGCTTGGAAGGAGAAGAAACCGTCTATGAATATGTACCCAACAAAAGTCTTGACAATTTTCTATTTGGTTTGTGAATATCATTTGACCAAATATTTTCCTTTGTTAATTACAATATATATATATATATATATATCTATGTGTGCGCGCGCGTGTGTATGATTGGCTGTAAATTTTAGCTTGCCTTTGATAAATGTTATCCATGCAGAACCCAATAAACGAGAGCAGTTGGATTGGTCGAAACGTTGCATGATAATAGGAGGAATCGCTCGAGGAATTTTATATCTTCATGAAGATTCTAGGCTTAGAGTTATACATCGTGATTTAAAAGCTAGCAACATCTTGTTAGATGACGAAATGAATCCAAAAATATCAGATTTTGGGATGGCTAAAATGTTTGGAGTTGATGGTCAAACTCAAGGAAATACCGAAAGAGTCGTCGGAACTCTGTAAGTTTCAACTTATCTAACCTTCGATCCTATTTAAGTTTCAACTTATATACCTTCACATATAGAATAGGACGATTCAACTGTACCTCATTAAAAAAAAATAAAGGTACCAGTACCCTATAATATAATAATATTTTAAAATTATCTTAGACCATTGATTAAGTTCAACAAATGATCTTAGTGTTAGATACGGTTTGTTTTAATAAAAAATTGAGGATTATCTAAGACTGTTAATTAAGTTCAAGGAATTATCTTAATCATAAACATTAAGGATTATCTTAGACCATAGATTTAAGTTTAACGAATTATCATATACCATTGGTTAATTTTTTTTTATTTTATAAACGTGTAAATTACCAAGGGTTAGATTACCACGTGTAAATTACCATGGTTAGATTACCAAGGTTGTCAGTTACGGTGTGGATATTAGATTATATTATGAATGTTGTATATTACAATTGTGTTGAACGTTATTTATTTACAATATTAATGTTAAAATTAAAGAGTACTGGTATCTTATTGTTTTAATAAAGTACCATAGACTAACCCTAAAATATATTTGTTTTTTCTAACTAAAAGTCTCAACGGATTAATTTTGTACATGCAAGTGGTTACATGGCTCCAGAATATGCAATAAAAGGAATATATTCAGTAAAATCAGATGTCTTTAGCTTCGGTATACTCCTGCTTGAGATCACCACGGGAAGAAAGAACTTTTTAGGCTTTAACTGCCGTTTTCCTACACTTCTAGCACACGTAAGTATTTAATAACTTGGTATAAGAATTATTTATATATACATCATTATTCCCAAATTATTATTTGGCTAAGCTATCAAATATTAGAGTAGTATACTATTTTATAATTACATCCTTAAAAATTTATTGTTTTACAGGCTTGGCAATCATGGAATGAAGGAAAAGGGTTGGATTTGATAGATCCAATACTGTCGAAAGATTCGTGCAAGCCAGATCAAGTTTTGAGATACATCCACATTGGATTATTGTGTGTTCAAGAGGATGCAAACAGTAGGCCGACCATGTCATCAGTTGTTTTAATGTTGAAAACTGAAACTATTGGTCTTCCCAAACCTGAACGACCAGCATTTTTTACAGGAAGATCTGCAAATATGCAGCATCCAATAGCTGCTAATAGTTGCACCATCAACGGTTTAACAATTTCTGATGATCTTCCCCGTTAAGGATAAATTATAAATTATATGCTTGAATATATAGCATATATCTCGCATTCAACCCCTATATACATACTTCGCATTCAACCCCTATATACATACTTCTCGTTCAAGTGACATTTTTTGTGAGACTGATAATGAATTATGAAGTTAGGCAATTAAATTGTTGAACCTTTTTATATTATTTATTGTTAGAGTGAAGTTGGCAATTCTTAATAGAACGTCTGAGTTTGTAATGTTTTAGACTAGTGCATGTTTTCGGTTTAATTATTTTAATCAAAGTTTGTCTTTCGTACTTTTAATCACATAATGTCAAACTTCGACAAAAAAATCACATAATGTCAAACGTTTCAGAGACTTCAACTCGAGTAAGTATGTCATTCATATATATAGGTAGGTCTTACTTGGTATTTAACTTGATCTGATTTTGAACTTAATGTTGAGTGGTTAGAATATTTTTGGAGCAGCCCAATATATCTATTAGTTTCCATGTTATATGGAAAGTTCGTTTGCAGCTAATTTGATAATTTTTTTTGTACATTTATAAAGTTGATAATTTCAAATGTTTTTAAATTTAAACTTATCATGTGCATGCTTATCCTCACATTTGTTTTTATCTGCATAAAAGAAACCTCAGCACAGTACGTTATAAATTTAAGCGTTACGTGAGGTTTTTGGGTGGCTGCTACATATATCAGAATTGTTGTATAATCGACGGTATGTGTGCATTGGAATATAAAGTAAATGAGACACAATATTTACGAGATTCGGCAAGTATGCCTACGTCCTTGGGGCAGCAATAGTATTTTCTTTCATTACGTGAAATAATAGGTGTGGAGCCAAAATAATCCAGAAAATTATATGGAGGCAACATGTGGACTTTAGGGTGAAAAGGACAAAATTACCCTCTAGGCACATCGGGATTCCCACGCGCATGCTACGGATAATAACGACTCAATCAGGGAAGAGTCAAAGGTGATCAAAATGGTATTTATTCAAAACCCTCTCATCACTCCTCATCAAATTTTCACTAAAAAGGTAACTCCCAATTGTGGATGCAAATTTTCGCAGTTTTCTCCTTTGATGAAAATGCACCTGCAAAATAATAACGCCTAAGATTAAGGTCAAAAGCCTCACGCGCCCACGATGAATTGGAGTGGGGAGAGAGCTTTGGCCAAAGAATCTCCGATGCCAAAGTTAGAATTTGAGAGAGAAAGTGTTAAGGAATTTTTTATTGAAATCTTTGGGGACATTTTGGATGTGGTCTCTAACTACTAATGTTCTTTGACTGAAATATTTGTTGTAACATCCCACATCGCCCAGGGGAGTGGATCCTCTAAGCCTTATATGTATATTCTCATCTCTACCTAGCACAAGGCCTTTTGAGAGCTCACTGACTTCGGGTTCTATCGGAACTCCGAAGTTAAGCGAGAAAGGGGCGAGAGCATTCCTAGGATGAGCGACCCACTAGGAAGTTCTGATGTGAGTTCCCAGAAAAAAAAAACCGTGAAGCCGTGGTCGGGGCCCAAAGCAGACAATATTGTGCTAGGGTGCAGTCGAGCTCGGGATGTGATGGGGGTCCGGGCCGGGATGTGACAATTTGGTATCAGAGCAATCCTTGGGCGGAAGTGTGCCGATGAAGACATCGAGGCCCTAAGGGGGGGTGGATTGTAACATCCCACATCGCCCAGGGGAGTGGATCTTATAAGCCTTATATGTATATTCCCATATCTACCTAGCACGAGGCTTTTTGGAAGCTCACTGGCTTCGGGTTCCATTGGAACTCTGAAGTTAAGCGAGAAAGGGGTGAGAGCATTCATAAGATAGGTGACTCACTGAGAAGTTCTCAAGTGAGAACCATAAACAAAACCGTGAGGGCGTGGTCGGGGCTCAAAACGGACAATATCATGTTACGATGGAGTCAAGCCCGAGATGTGGTGGGGGTCCGGGCCAGGATGTAACATTATGGTTTTTAGTTTTTTATCGAAGTCCCTGATATTAATATAATAATGCAGGTTATTATTTGTTTAAATTAAAAATGAAATTTGTAGTTATTTATATTAATGAGATTATAAATAAAACCCATAATTTATGAGATTAAAAATATTAAGGATAAATTATACTCTCCTATGTATTGTGTGTGTGTGTGTGTGTGTGTGTGTGTGTGTACACATGGGTACGTTCATCAAAACTAACCAAAAATTTATTGTACCAAAACATGGGTGAATTTTTCCAATATATATATTAGGCTTAATAACATTATTAAATTTATTTGATTAAACTTGACATGGATATATTCTCAAATCAACGAAATAGAATGTACCCATATAAGTTTAAAAAATGAATTAGACATAAGATTGAATGAATTTTATATAAAAAATGGGTACATTTTATATTTAAAAAAAATGTATATTTTTCATATGACAAATTGGTATTTAAGAATGGGTACATGTAAGATTAAAAATTTGAATTTTTTTTTATAAAAATTTTAAGGGTACAAACTTATTCTAATTTTATTTTTTATATTTTGGAAATGTTTGAATTGAAAATTACTTAGGAGTTTAACAAGGGTGTGAGTATTAAAACTCTAAACCAATTACTAATTTTTATTAATGCTAGGGAATTTTGATCAGGTCTTAGTCAATGAACAATAGAAACTAGGGACCAGATACTAATTTTTTTTTTTTTTTTAACATTTATCAAGTTGATAATTTCAAGTGTTTTTAAATTTAAACTTATCATGTGCATGCTTATTCTCACATTTGTTTTTATCTACAAAAAAGAACCCTCAACATAGTGCCTTATAAATTTAAGGGTAAATCTCAATTTACTACCTTTAAGTTTCGTGGTTTTCAACATTTAGTACATGAAGTTTTTTTCGTCCCAGAGTCATACCTAAAGTGTTAATTTTGGGACAGTCTCATACATCCGTTAGTCTGGCTGTTAAGTCTCCTGTTAACTGATGACGTGGCGCCTATGTGGACAATGAGCCATGTGTCATTAAGGGGTCCAGGTGGAAATTCAAAATTCAAAAAATAAAATAAAATAAAAGGATTAAAAATATAGAAAAAAAAAAAATCAACCATAGGGATTTGGGCTTTCCTTTTCCTTCACCCTTACGACCCCTCGTTCTTCCTGTTCTTTTCAACAGCCACCAAAGCCAATTTCCCTATTCTCTTTTCCCAAATCGGCACCACCGCCTGGCTTCTCTCTCTTTCTTCTCTATTGACAACACAACAAGGGAACATAATCGAACTTCTCCTTTTTTTTTTGTCAACGACAACAAAAAAAAGGGCAGCGTCATCGTACATGGATGCCACTGATGGGAATGGGGTGCCGAAGAATCTGAAATGTCCTCCCCCTCTATCTGCGGTGTCCCCCACTTTCTACATGCCGAATTCGGTGCCGAGGCTGCGGACGGAGGCGAGCTTCTTGGAGCACGTGGTGTTGGTGGAGTTCACATAGCAGCTTCTGAGTTTACAGATTTGAGGGGGAGGTTGTAGATTGAGGAGGAGAAATCGGGCAGCAAAAGAGGCTACCAAGACAAAATCCAGTCACGCCGCACCTGTAAATTTTATGTTTTCATGGTGATGGAGAATTCGAATCGGGAATCCAGGTTGGTTATGGAGTGATTAGGGGAGGGATGGGTCGGGTTGGGAGGTGGTGACGGAAGGATGAGTGCGAGTGGGATAGGGGCGGAAGAAGGAAATCGAGTGAGGAGAAGGACGAATGAGGGAGACTGAGTTGGCGAGGACGGATGAGGAAGAAGGGCTCTGGGCGATGATGGATGGTTTAGGTTTAGGTTTAGTTTTTTAGTTTTTTAAATTCTAAATTTTTTAATATTCATGTGGGTATTGACACTTGGCTCCCAATCATTATCCACATGGGCGCCGCGTCATCAGTTAACGATAAACTTAATAGCCAACTTAATAGATGTATGAGACTGTCTCAAAATTAAGACTTGAGGTATGACTTTGGGACAAAAAAAATTTTATGTACCAAATATTGAAAACTACGAAACTTCAGAGTACTAAACTGAGATTAACCCTAAATTAAAAGTGTTACATGAGGTTTATTGGTGGTTGTTGCCTATATCAAAATAGTTCTTTTTGTTTTCCTTGAGTTTTAAGGAGTAGTATTGGTGATAAAAATTAGAGGAGTAAGTGTGAGAAGAGGAAGGAATATGGTAGACAATTGTGGGGGTTCGGAACGCGCATACATAAGATTCTAATGGTAATATTAGAATTAGTAGTTGGAAGGGATATAAACATGTTTGCATATACTTTGAGATCTCTTACGCCAAGAATCATCCAAATAACATTCGGAGATAAGGTAATGGGACGAAATCATTCGATGGTTAGACATGAAAATTCACGATTTAATGGTCGTTTTAGCTCCATTTTTTTGTCGATTTTTTTTACAAATACAATCATCAAGCCTAGAAGAATATGATGAACGGATCGGTCATCAATTTAAATGTTTAAACTAGTGGATACAACAAAAGCTTACATTCTACTTAATGGAAGCATAAAGTAAACTCGTAAGTGTTTTGGAATTCATTCTTTTGATGGGACAAACATTCTACAAAACTAGTTTCCTTGATCCAACTGTCAAACATGACTGCATATACTTTGAGATCTCTGGCAATAAAAATCACCACAAAAAAATATTCAGAGATAGGGGACGAAATCATTTGATGGTTAGAAATGAAAATTCACAATTTAATAGTCGTTTGAGCTTCGATTTTGTTGATTTTTACAAATACAATCCTCAACCCTAGAATAATAGAATGACGAAACTTGTTCATCAATCAAACATGTGGATACAACAAAAGCTTACATTCTACTTAATGGAAGTATAGAGTAAACCGTAAATGTTTTGGAATCCATTCTTTTGATAGGACACGCATTCTACAAAACTAGTTTCCACAATCCAACCATCAAACATGTTTGTATATACTTTGAGATCTTCTAGGCCAAAAATTTCCCAAAAACACATTCAGAGGTTAGGTAACGGGATGAAATCAATCGACGATTATAATGAAAAATCACGATTTAACAGTCATTTTAGCTTCGATTTGTTGGCCCGTCACACAAAATTTATATTATTTTTAATTTTTGGTTTCTTAGAGTTGGTCTTTCATCGAGTCAAGTTTATTACATTATTTAATATTTTGTTGGCATACGAGATGCTCTTGTCAGGCAAGAAGATTTCGTCAAGTCAATTCAGTCAACGCACGTTTGCCCGACGAGTATATTAGTCAAGCTAACTCTATTTTGCCCAATAGACTTGTATTTTTGTCGTTTTAGGCTTCGTGCAACAGGTTTTGCCTGACTAATCTTGCACGGTGAACCTCTGTTGGTGAAAGGCTACGACGACAAAATCAGCTTTGAGCCGACAAATTTTTTTTCGTCTGGCGAGGTTTTTTGTCATAGTGATTCCCCTTGCCTAATTCTATTAGTACAATTGATGGAAATTAGAAATTTGACTAAAATTGAGAACAAACATGATTAAATTGATAAAACCGAAAGCACAATACTGAAATTAACATTTGTAAAAAACCAAGTACATCTTTGCTTCTAGCTTCAATTAATAACTCCAGGTTGCTAAGCGATGAAAAGGGTGAGGGTTTGTTAGCATGACATTCCCATAATATAACCTTGCGATTTAATTCTTTGCCATGTCAAATTAGATGGATCTATTATTACAAACGCGTATCACAGTTCAAATGGCCGCACCCTAAGGCCGCCACCAACATAATGTCACCGCAGTCTTAGTGCAATTTTGCTTGAGAGAAACAACCCTTTTTACAATTTTTTTTTTTCATCTTTGATCTTAATTTTCAGAGGATTTCCCATTAGATTACCAATAATAACCATGACAGACGAAACCAACCGTGTACAACCAAGAAAGAACAAGTAGCTAGTGACTACAAGAAAGGCTTATGTTATGGATTTCGAATTCATGCATCTTAAAGAACATCGGTGATCAACCTGTTCTTGATCCACTTGAAGCTGTTTCTTAGACTTGTTTTAACCTCACCTTCCATAGTAAACACATTGTATGAGTCAACCCTCTTCTACCTCTGGAGTTCTGGATTAGTTGATGATGTTGCGAAACCGCTTCCCTTCTGGGTTGGCCCATTGAAGTTGTACGAGTTCATTCTCTCCCAGAAGTCGAACTTGCATGAGTAAGCGGCGGTGTATTTAGGGGGAATGACTTACTGTTCTCCATATCAAAAGTGCCTAGCTATAGGGAAATAGAACCTAACTAGAAATTTATGCCCGCGCTTTGCGACGGGATTGAAAACTGTATAAAAGATTATGTTTGTAAGATATAAAAGATTGTGTTGCAAAACATTAATACTATTTACATTGAAAACATTTGGTGAATTGTTATATACAAAAGTTTTTATCGACACATTCCTCAAGTTGCTCCTTTGGGGCTTTCATGAGTATGCCTTGGTCCCCTTGGTCTAAATCCCTACTCTAGCTCTTTTTTAGAGGTCTGATCACACAATCTTGCATGTCTGAATCAGTGAATTTAGTCCCTATCAGAAAGTTTTCATATATAACCACATAAGCATAGGCCTAGGATCTAAAAGAGGGAGGAGAGAGAGGAGGAGAGAGGGGTGGGGAAGGTTATAGGGTAATTCTTTTTAAAATCATATAAAACATGTAAAATTATATACAATAAACAATACTACTTGCATACATGTGGAATGTAGGAAGGGAATTATTGACCTTTTGTTCTGAATAAAAAAAAAAACTAATTCCAAAATACAATTCAAGAATCCTTTCTAGGCAGTTGAACATCAAGAAGAACGCTAATTCTAACATACAAATTCAATTTTTCTCCATTAAAAAACATGCAAGCAGAGATAAAGGACGTAGTTCTATTACCTGTAGGATTAGCTTGTAAAGACTTATACACTTTGTTCTGAATCATGGTTCCACTGTAAGCATGTTTAGAGAATTGTAGCTAATCCCGCTGTAAAAAAATACATGCTAAACTTAGAATCCATTGATATTCATAACGCAAACAGAGTGGAAATAGAGATAATCAAGTTATGTAAGTAATTAAATATGTTTTAGATAAGTACCTGACTTGTGGCGGAAGTAAAAAAAATTCCTCAAACATCATGGCCACTTTCATGAGTTATTGTAATTCCTCTTCACCAAATGCAAAAGAGTGATTCCTCAATGTATCCAATCTTTACATGTAACACTTTTAACAAAATCCACTGACCAATCATTAAAACATGGCATGTAGGTGGAGTTTTACAAAAGTGAATTCAGGATGAATAAATCCAATAATTTCTATATAAAACCGCATGAAGGTATGCACAAATTTTTTGTGTGAGCAAACCAATATCCAGCTATACTGAGACTTGAATCATGCTGAAACCAATTCGGTCTAATATGTAAGAAAAAAGTTGTACTTCATATTTGAATACAAACAAATTAACTTTACACCAAACACAACAGACTCCTTTCTCTCCTTTACGATTCTTGAAAAACTTGGATTCATATAAAAATTGTGTTATGCCAAGATACTTCTTACAAATTCGATTTAGTTCAAATAAGAACCAAACCAAAAATGCACATTAAAACTCAATAAATTACCAAATTTCAACAATTTGGGCATTTAGGTATCCTCAAAACAATTCGAAGAGCAATAATTCAGCAAAAAAGGATTATAAACAAAAGAAAGATAAAAAAAAAAAAAAAAAAAAAAAAAAAGGGGATAATGAGATTAAAAAAAGGCAGCAGATAACACAAAAAATTGAATGTGATATCAGTGCGAGCTTTTTACCCTCAAATTCAAACATGTGGGCGCAAAATGCTATCCTGCTCTATTGTTGCGCAGCAATAGAAGCCTGCTCGTGCAGCTTCCCGCGCTTCGCTCTGTCGGTCCTTCATTGCCTTCTCTTCCTCCAAATGGCACTCCCCCTACGATATTTAGGGGCGTAACGTTGTGGTTGTTCCCTCGACTGACCGAGAAAAACAAGTGCTGCAACAACTACTAAATATAAAATAAGGAGACTTCAGTGATTTGATCAATGTACCATATCACAGTAAGAGCAACTGCATTTGAAACACAAAAAATTGTCTTTAATGGGCTTTCATCCAAGTTGGGTACACTATTATCCACAGCTTTTATACCAAATTGAGAGAGAGAGAGAAGCATCACCATTGTCCCTGTCACATAATCTATGAAATGTAATCTTTATTTATTTTTTTTCAAAAAAACATGTTAAGCAAAAATATAAAACCAGTTTGTATCATACCTATTTAATATCTCATCTTCACTAAATGTTTGGGCAAAACAAAGAGCTGTATGAAGCCCAATGCCTTGAACCCCATTTTTTTAACCTAATTTCATATCGAATTCATCATCCACAAGATTCGAACATAAGACCTCTCACTTCTAAGTGAAGAAGAATATCATCAGACCGTAATACTGAATGATTAGACCCCACTTAAATTGTGGTCATTTTCAGCCAAAAAGAGAGAAAGCAATCAAGTGGTTCCTGTTCAAACCAAGACCAGCTTCGATGTCTGACATATAGTAACATTCAAAAGGTTCCTGCATACCGATGAGATTCTCTTAGTGCCTAGAAAGGAATGAGAACGGGCAAGAGCAGAGAGATGAAAAGCTTTTATTACACATTTAGCCTCAAAGAGGAACACATCAAATGTAATTCAAGCATCTACATGACCGTTGCCATTTAACTTGGCAGGGTGCTTCAACCTCTCCCTTTACTTTTAAAACTGGCATCCCAAGAAGTTTAAGTTGTTCCTTTAAACCACCTTAAGTAAATAACTGATGAGCATTCCAAATGCCCCACCAACCAAAGTTTATATATTTTGCACAAAGAACTATTACATATTCTTACAGGGCTAAACTGATCATAGAATTTAATAAGATGAACGAATGTTGAAAAAAACAATTAACGTCCGGGATTCATGAGCTTTTGCTCTTCAACGTGTCAAAATTCAAGAAAATAAACATAAATTCATAATGGAGATCGCCGATCAAATCACATAAATCAAAGATTCACAGCAAAACGGAAAATAAAAAGGGAAGCTTACTTCGCATCAACTTTTCTTTGAATAAAAAATAAAAAATTGTTTCCAAGATGTGAATAAAACTATGATGATTCAATGCAGCAGCAGAGTTACACAGAGAGAATTCAAAGGTTTGTTATTGGTGGCATATTATCTTTGAATCTTGATTATGGAACATGCACCTAAAAACTCAACCAAAAAAAAAAAAAAAAAAATCAGAAACAAACTAAAACATGGGATGGTGAACTTCGTACCTTGGAAAGGATAGACGCATGTGGGATCTACAATGCAGAAAGCTCTTCGAGATCGGTCCAAACTCCGCTGTCAATGACGGAAAGAGAAGCCAAGGAGGATAAAGAACGGTGAAAGTCAAACTCTCGCAACCGAGTATACGAGACGATAAGAAATCATATATTCATCCATATATTGAATTACCCTATGAACTATTTTCTTTTGACAAATCAAAATTACTACCTTCGCAGATGCGCAACATATGCATGCTGGCTCATATTCTTCATCTACTCAGGTTGTACAGTGTAATTATCCAACTACCAAAAAGACCAAGAGAATGAAACTTCTGCTACTAAAAAGCTCAAACTCATAAAACTCCAATTGTTAGCACCCTACCATAAAGTTTATGAGTTGAGAATCCCAATACTTAAGTGTAGCAAGATCATAAGCTCTTGAAGCTTTTTCCTCCATGTCATAGCCACCTGCCGTTCAAATTAACAAAATTTTAATGCCAAATAAAAAATGAATCAGTGATAATTTAAACTAAAATCCCCAATTATTGTTGTAGAGAAAATATATACCAAGATAAACTGCATTGATTTGAATGGAATACAACAACAGCATAACACATGACATGTATAGAATTAATGGTAAAAGTCAGATTTCAACAGCAATTAATAGCAACAGTGAGATTTCAGCACTGGGTAGGGACCCAAAAAAATTCAGTAAAAAAGAAACAATGAAGCTGCAACTGAAATAAATAAAAAAATGCTCAAACCAATCTAGAATTCACAATTTTCCCTAGCATTACTAAATTAACAATAAAAAAAACTCATATAAATTTACAGGAAAATAAAAAAATGTAAATTAACATTAATATAAACTTAGCCACAACCCTAGATAAACCCATACTGAATCACAACTAAACAGAAAACACATAATCCTGAAATCAAACCTCAGATGAATAAAATTGGAATAAAATAGTAAACTCTGGTACTTAATTCTTCTCAATAGCTTAATACATGTGTTACAATATTTTATTTTCTTTTTGTGTTGCGTAGGTTGCCTTCTTGACAACCAACACAACTGGAAGAAAGCTTTTGCTATTCTGCTGAACAACTTCTACCACCCTCTATCAATCTAAATAAAACAATGTTCTCCAATATTTTTTGTTGTGTAAATAGCTTAACACATCATGAATTTCCCAATATTTTCTTCATGTAAATACCTTAGCATTTCACAATTTTTTGTGTCCAAATGCTGCTACCGATAAAAAACCACAGGGTAAGTTCTAACCCAATTCATTTAAGCATATAACAGAATGGTGATAACACACTTCAATCAAATTGGTTACTCCTTCCACCCAATTTTTATCAAACATATAGAACCAAAGACCAATTGTTTAAACGTATTTAATAAAGGATTTATTTAAAATATTCCTTCAAATACATATTGCTAACTGGCAAGATATGCATCGATTTAGTTAACCCACACAAACTGATAAGTGCACTTGTTGTTCAGATTAAAACTAATACAAATTACCGAGACTCATTTAATTAAAAACTGCAAAATGATTATTCAAATGTAGATTCATACAAAGTCTAATACTGAAATAAAATTTACAACTCAATTAAAAACATTTGTCCAAGCACTTGCTCAGTGCATTTCCCACTTTCCTCCAGATTCATCACTTTTTTCCCTTTTTCTGTAAAACCACAAATCTGTAAAAGAAAGAAATGGAAACGGAAAGAACAATGGTGAAAACGCACCCAAAACAAAGAAACGACGATGACGGATGCGTGTCCAGGATGGGCAAAAGCGCCATTTAACTGTACCAAGCAGGCGGAGAAAGGGAAAAATGAGAAGCCAGCAAGGGCATTTCCACCATTACACTGCTCATGAACATTTTTTTCCCCCGGATTTTAGCATATAGATAATTTTTTAGCTATAGGAAAAGCCCCTTTCTCAAGCTTCATGGTATTTATAAGAAAATATGTCCGTGCATTGCTGCGGGAATTGAATATATTAGTCGTGACATGCATGAATAATTTCCACGCAAACTAACTTAAAAGACGGCGTAGTACCTAAGAACCAATGAAGTAAAACTTTGCTTGCTATAGACGGATATGCATGCTATAAGAAAGCATTCATTTGTGGATTGTATTGTGCCATTAGTATTATACTCATAGTTTCAAGTGCTAAGCCTACTATATGGGGAAAAACACGAAAAAGGGAAAGCAGAAAAATAGAAGACATAATATTTGAGCATCTGGTAGGAATTGCAAGTTTCTGAAAAAACTGCTAAACCTTCTCACAAATTCAATCGTTAAACATTACACTGTGACCTAAGATAAATATAAAGTATATAGTTCGTTCACAAATCAAAACAAAGTGCTATCAAAGGAAAATGTTTAAGATGATGAAAATAAAAAAACTGGACTTGGCAACCATATTTTCTATCGGTAACCAAACGAATAATTTAGAATGATACAAACACAATTCTAGCTCATCTAGTTGCTCTCATCCTCAGCTCTGTATTTCAAAGACTAAGTAGCCATGTTTGCAACAGTTGCCAAATAATCACCATCTGAAGATTGAGAATAACCCACATTGTTCACATCGCACAAAATTTTATTGAAACGGGGACAAATTAACATATTTAAAGTAAGCATCAAGATGTAAAAATATTTCAAATTAGTGATTAATCAACCAGTCAGTCAGTCTCAATGATCTATCAATACCATGGACATCATACAGAAATTCAAGTAAGCCCTATAAACTATCAATTGCTCAACTCCATCACTCTTCCACCATTGTTTCTAATTTACCTCTCCTTGGAGCTTTTTGATTACTAATTTATATACAGCAAATTGAACAGTCCATTTCAAATCAAATATACATGGGCAGAAAAGCAAAACCTAAACTCCCGCCACATAACTTAAATCAATAATCAAACAAAGAAAAATTCTTGGAGACCAGAACGAATCCAAATGGATTTTCATGCGAGTGATTGTAATTGCCAAACAAAACACATATATTTAAGTGCCCAAAATTTAAGCTTTACATCATAATCTATTCTTGTAACAAAAACAGTTTCTCAGCCGTTGGGTATTTTCTGTGGCTTTCAATCAATAGTCGTACTTATATAGAAAAAAAGTAAAATAGTCGAACACAAATGAAAGAAAGACGGATCAAATTATTAAGAAATCTAAGTTAGAGATGTTCAAATTCACTTTCATGTGTACGATTCTACTTACTAAATATAAGAGGGAGTTTTAACAGTTAATAGGAGATTGTTCTTTCTTATAATTGATTCAAGACTTTCAACCTTCAAACTTCAACACATTTATTCTTACATTTTACCAATCGTTAGACATTGCTAATTGCCAAGATAGCAAGATAATGAATTCCATGAAAAAAAAAAAAATGACATGCAACTTCAACTTACCATGCCAAAGAAGCTCCATAAGAGTACGTAGTGGCTTCCTCCTTACCACATGTATCAAAAGCATTGCAACCGTAAATCCTGGAAATTATAAAAAAAACATCCAGTCAATAGACAATATAATAGTTGTGGGAAGGTGAGTATACAATCAAGAATCTAAGATATACTTGATTTGTGATTCCATTATAATTTCACACACAAAAAAGATCAAATTTTGATTGAAACATCAAACAAAACAATCTCATCTGTTACAGATCGGACCAACCAAATAAAGAATCTATTGATATGGTTTTCAACCTAACTATAAAGGAGTGTTATAACAGCGCAATGAACAATATTTGAATCCAACTAAAAAGAAACTGATTGTATGTTATAAATTCTATGGGGAATTAGATTTTGCAGATTAAAAAAAGTCGAAGAATATTGAAAATTAATAAACCCCATCACAACATCGCATCAGCAAAGAATCAAATCCAAATGTAAACTGTAGAAGAGTGATAATTGCATAAAGAATATGATTATAGGAAGCATAAATGGGATATTGAGGATCTCAAGTAAATTCGCAACAACACAAAACCCAACCAGCAACAATTCGTTCATGACATCTTAAAACACCAAATTTCGTCCCGAAAACAGGACATTTAATGCAGAAAGCTTAAAACTTTGCCTCCCAAAACTAACATCTGAGAGAGCGTTGCAATTCTTATCTTTAAAAGCATGAATGGTGAACTTAATCAAAGAATAAGAATTATTTGCACAAAAATTAACTGTATTGAGAAACTCACCATCCCACTTCTCACGATGATGTATGATGATAAAACCAATTGGTGGGTGCACTGAAATATATTCACAGGCCCATTAAATACACGAACATCATACAGTGAATTGCATATAAAGTACAACATTATCATGTATACCTCGAGGCGGCATTGGATACGATCATTATAAAGTCTTCATCTCTGACACCAAGAGCACTTAGCATCTCAGAATTCCTCATCGCCCTGCCATTATATAGCAGCTGCTGTTGCTAAAGCAGCACCTGTGTCTGCTTATATGCACTGAAAAACATATCACGCATTTGTTATACATTTCTCTATTAACTAATCAACTAACTGAAATTAAAATCAGCTTCCAAACCAAAAAAGTTCTGAACTTTTAATTCTGCAATCACATTCAGTTCTTCATCTCTTACTCTAAATCCCAATTACAGAAATATCTAAACATTACTTCAATTTAATATTGTTTTCCCCCAAAACAGCACAATCCCACAAAAAAAGGTTTTAAAAAAAAAAAAACAAAAAATCATGAATTAAATTAAACTTCTCACCTCCACCTCCAGCAGAACTTTCACATTCTCACCCTATCACAAAAAAATCAAATCAAGTTTAAAAAAAAAGGAGATCTTCAACTTCCAAATTAATTGAAAGAACTATAAAATCAATTAAGGGTTTCTGCTGAAGTGAAAAGTAAGGGTCTTACAGTCTTGTGGGGATCGACGTTTAAGGAGAGGATCTGTTCGTCTCCGGTCATCACTGTGAACTTCATCTTCTTCAATCCATCGTAAAAAACCAACAATAAATCATGAATTAAATTAAACTTCTCACCTCGGCCTCCAGCAGAGCTTTCACATTCTCAACCTGTCGCAAAAAAAATAAAATCAAATTCAAGTAAAAATAAAAAAGTGAACTTGAATATAGCAACCCTACTCCCCCTCTTACAGTATATAAGGAAGTTGTAATCCAATCATGTTAAATTCACCCTTTTAAACGCCCCACAATTTATCTAATAAAAAGAGAAATTGAAATGAAAAAAACAGAAACCCATACGGAAAGTAGTGATGGAAAGCTCCCTCTACTGTCATTTTTTGCCTAAACTCAGTGAATTAATCGGAAACGAAAGAAAACTAAGAACTTGATTAATTGAGTGATTAAGAAAACATGGACTTGGTTAACTTGATATATGAAAGCTGAATTCATTGACAGATGCTTCACATCGATCACGCATCCACTGTCTATTTCCAGAAAAAGGATACATTATCTGGATAACAGCCCCTAGTAATGAATTGATACTCAAAAATCCCACAAAACAAAACCATCCACAAATACACATTTCACTATAAAGCATGAAAAGAGAAGGATTAAGGCTCGAAGGTACCTGTTGGGTGAAGTGCAGCGAATTCGAATGATGGCGCTAGGTAAGAGGACCTTGTTTCGGAAAGGAAGGATGCTGAGGCTAGTGGGAAGCTCCACCGATTCCACCATATTTGCAACTTGTAGCGAGAGGAAAGAAGAAGAAACAGAAAGGAGAGTCAGAGGAGGAGCTAGAGAACACAGGCATTACCATATAAGTGCCCTAAACGAAAAACAAAAAAACTTAACACAAAATTATGGATGTCGTTGGAGACCATTTTTAAATGAAACAAATAAATATTGGGAAGCACTGATTGTCAAACTAACCTGACGAACTTCTCTTGCTGAAAATTCATGACTACAACTTATTTTCTAGAATCTCCAAACGGAAAGTTAACCTCTGAACGTTTGGATAACCCGAAGAACTTCCTCATGCACCACCATGTTCCCAAAAGCAGTCCCCTGACAACGATTCAAAGTGAAATAAAGTGAATTCAACATAGAAACTTCTATAATTTCACATGTTTCCTAAAATTACTCGGCTACGTGTTCATAAAAGGGGAAACTTCTTCTGAAGCCCAAAAGCAATATCAAAGTGCTATTTGCCCCAATTCAAGAAGCAGAAATCGCACTAATACTAAATATACATACAAAAATATCTTCATTTGAGCAATATCCCCCTAAATTTAGCATCCACTGTTTTCATACATTCATAAATTCATTGCTAACAACAAAATGTAATAAATAAATAAAATATAAAATAAGGTCAAAAATGGACCAACGGGACCCCCAAAAATCATATAATTTCAACAAAAACGTGATATTTTGGATTTCCAATTTCATATCCTTTCAAGAAAAGATCATAAAACTAAATTGTTAACATTCCCAAAAACTGAAAATCCAATCTTTGGGGGAAATCCATGAGAGCATGCAGTTGCATCAGTCAAAATATATTCCTTACCTCAACTAATTGGATTAACCAACAGAGCTAATTTTTATGATAATTAGTTAATTACACATCTAGAGCTATCAGCTATAGTGAATCTTTTATCTCCAACCTTAAATATTACTCCCTTAGTTAGTGCTTCTTTGCAGACCACAACATTGAATACGATTAATTAGGTGCTACATCGGTGGTGATTTGTGAGGACCTCTATACTAATTAAATCGTACAATACAATTTCAAGATCTAATTGCAACAACTCGAAATCATAGCAAGACGATCAATCGATGCAAGAGACCTCAAGAGCGGGGATCATTTTTCCCTGAATATGAATCCGCATCATCTACCCAACTAAGATATAAATCCCCATAAATCCATTTCTGGAAAGTACTAAAATACCCAAAACAAATATATATATTATATCAGCATGAATATGAGGGATTGGATGAGAAAGTCTAAATAGACCAGTAATGGCGAGTGGTGAGGATGAGCTTGATACGGACGCCATGTTCTTGGGCTGCTTTCAGAACCTTCTCAGGTTCAACTGGATCCACAACTGCTGCTTTATTGGTACTCTCGTCAATAATTCTAAACACCAATAACAATTGAATTAAGAACTGATCAATATTTAAGCACAATTAATTAATAAAACCCTAATTAGGATAATCAGAATGAGATGAAAAGGGTGGATACAACCTTTCTGCTTTTAAAAACATGCTATAAATTTGTTCCGCACTTAGAAATACAGGAAATTAGAGAATTTTAATCAAGTGTTCGCAAGCGTATAACATTACCTGCATCCCATTCATGAAACCAAGGCTTATACACCCAAACTAAAAGGCAAAGCCCTTGAACGCTTCTTGTAACAGTCCGTTCCGGAAATTTTAAAAATGTACGCGTGAAAAGACGATTTTGCCCCTAGCGAGATTTTCGTTGTGTGGTTGTTCTTTTTGGTTTGGTGTGGCTGGTTTTGCACCACACACTCTTCCCCACATTCACCCTCACCTTTCCCCTGCCCTGCACCCCCCTATCCCGAGCCCTTTCTTTCCCATTTCCCCCTCCATTGTACGGACACACACACAAACACACCAAATCATCATAGATCAAAGAAACAAAGTACATATCCATGCTCGTGAGGCTCGTAGGAGTCCAACCATACCCATTTCAGGTAAGGTTACCTTCGTTTTCACGTCGAACTCGAGATACTCGATTTTTGGCACTGTTCATGCACACGTAATTTCTTGTGTTTTTGGGAATTTCAAGCTTGTAGGAAGCTTGGTGAGGTCCTTAGGAGGCTCGGGGTGGTTCCTTTGAAGGTTTTGGACGTCGGGATCGCGAGTTTCGAGGTTAGCCAGAGTTGGGGGTATTTTTCAGTCGAGATTTCGTGGATTTTAGCACTTGAAAGTGGTATGATTTTGTTCCTCTCGTTGTAAGCTTCAATTTGGTACCAATTTTGTGAAGTTTGGTTGAAAAACGAAGAAGATAGGACGATTTAAAGATTTCGTGATTTCACGATTTTCCGGCGCCGGCGACGGCGCCGGAGTCTCACTAGAGAAGATGACGGAATATTTCGTCAGTTTGGACGGAATATTCCTAACGCCGTTGACGGAAACCATTAAAGATAACGGAATATTCCTGACGGCGTTAACTGACGCCGTCAGCGTGCCAGGCACGTGCCTGCGCTTGGCCGGCGAGTGTGGCCGTGCCTTGCCCGGTGCGTGGGGGCGCGTGCGGCGGTGAAATTTTTTTCTAAAAATATGGGGATGTTCCTGAGGTTGAGTAGATCACGTTGGTGTATTCATACACCCCATTTGAGCAATGTATGAAAAGTTATTTCTAAAGGTTGGTTATGTGCTTTAAAATTAACGTTTTTATAGTTGTTTCGCATATAGGTGAGACGTATCCCGAGGACGAGCGTGGTCACTCGAGGCAAGGGGGTTACGACCCTTCTACGTACCAGTGAGTGGGCTTTTGGTTTTCCGTATATACCTATATACTTATACGTTTCCCAGAAAATGAATTAAAATGTTTTTACATTATTATGCCATGTTTATTGGTTGTCGTTCGTTTATGCATTATTAGTCATACATATATACATGTGTATTGGTGCCGTGGACGCACAGGTAAGTGCCAGGTGAGTATGATTTTACATTTACGTTCAGTAGTGATTCTAGATACCTAGAGAGCTCATAACCTGCACCCCGGTGTTAGTGTTCCCGCCCAGAGTTGGGCACAGTCCTTCACGTGATGTTCACCTCCCGCACCACACGCTCATCTTGGATCCAAGTTAGGTGCACAGGCTTGTCGTACAGACCACTTTAGGTGGTTCCGACTCGTAGGTGACCCGCGATTATTCGCCCAGCCTTCACGTGATCGTAGCACTAGAGCGTACTTATACTACACCCAGGCCTGTCGTACAGACCACTTTAGGTGGTTCCGACTCGTGTGCAGGTCTAGCTAGTGAGATGGAGATTTGAGCTCTAGATTCAGCCGAACATGTCACGTTAGGTGACTCCGGCTGACAGATCATATGACATTGATATGAAATTACCTGAGCACTTGCATTTACTTTGAGGTTTTGGCATAGCATATTCCTGAGCATGACTTTTATGTATATATATATATTCTATTTTCTGGGAAGTATACAGGTTTTACGGCGAGGGGTTAGAACTTATTTATTAAATTGGTTTTCGAAAAGCTTTGTTTTTGCCCACTCACGCTTTTGTTTTACGCCCCTCCAGGTTCTAGTTGGCTAGCACATTTGGTGGCTTCCCTGAGGATTTTCCCGGCATATCTGACAGACCACCACCAGTGTAGGACCACCTTCGGGTGTGCTTTTGTTGTGTTGTTTCCTTTTGGACTGCATTAGGCGTTCTTGCTCTGAACTTAGGGTTCACACTTATGCTTGCACTTGTTCGTTATTACCTTGTGTAAAGCTAGTTTTTATTTATTCGTACTATTTATTATTATTTTATTAGCTTCCGCACTGTGCACTTCCACATGACAGCCAGCATGCCCTGATCTCGATCGGGATGTGTCACTTCTCCTGGGGCTAAAACCAACAGAAAAAAGCCAATACCTAAATATTCGCATTTATTTATATATCATATACCAGCACGTTAAACTAAATCGCCTATTTGGGAGAGAGAATCTAGCATTGACATCATAAGATTGCTATATAACAGTGAAAATATGCCTACATTCCCCACCATTGAGTGCAACAAAATCCATGGTCTTGGGTGTGAACTTACCCTTCGCTAGTGTAGTGGGTGTTTTTGAGAAGTCGGAGCCTTTGGAACAGTTCGGGAGCTTCTCTGAGAAGTTGGAGCCTTTGGAACAGTTCAGGAGCTTCTCTGGGACGCTAAAGCTTCAGCTGTCTGGGAAGCTTGCTTGCAACGGGTGTATCAGAACCTCCTACATTAAATCAGTCGCAGGAAAATATTGCCAAGAAATGAAAATCAAACAAAATGGGCAACTCAGATGTTAAAAGAGAACACAATTATCTAAGATTCCCAAACTCCTTCAAACACATAAATTTTCTAGATTGAAGGAGAACTGATACTTAGAAATCTGTACCATGTAATTGGGGCTGTACACTTGCTCCATTTTGTACACCGCTGTGTTGCGCAATACTGGAATCCTTATTGTTTATAGTGCTACACTTGCTCTGGATTGTCCTCCTTGTGCATTGTTATTATGCTACTTAAAACTGAATATTTTGAAATAAAAATCATTAAACCCTAAAATTTCCAACAATCACAAAAATTCCAAAACGCATTAAAAACCTCAATTTGAAATAGTAATCCAAAGCAATATAATTGCATTGATGGTTAAAAGTGAAGGAAAACTGATCAGGAACAAACCTTACACGAAAACACATATGCAAATAAGTAGATACCACACACACACACACACACACACACACACACACATATATGCACCTGCGGTGGGAGGAGATGGAAGGACCGAGCCCACCGGTGCCGGTGCCCATAAGAGCAACTCCAGCGTTGCTGGGTGCTCGGGGCATAGGCCAGAGAAAAGGGGGCCGAGGCCTTGTGGACCGGCTCCAGCGTGAAGGAGCCCGAGTGAAGGTCGAGGCCCGAGCTCTGGGCCCGTGAGGAATTGCCAACCCGAGAGCCCGAGTGGGTGATGCCAGGCCTGATGTCAGCCTGGCGTCAGGCATTTTTATTTATATTTTTTTAGTCAGGCGCATGCACCCCACTCGTGCGTGGGGGCGCATCGACGACACAAAATCAGAAAAACAGTCACTTTTTCAGTTACCGTTGGGAAGCCACGTGGCTTCCCATGGACCGTTCGATCTCAACGGCTCTTTAATATGGACTGTTCGATCTCAACGGTAAAAAAAAATAAAAAAAGTCTTATTTAATATTCACCGTTCGATCTGAGATTAACGGTGGATATTAATATGTTTTATAAATAAAAAAATAAAAGAAAAAATAGTTTTAAAATTAAGAAAAGTTACCGTTGTGACACGTGGCACAATCTGGAGTGTTGGAATTCAATTTTTTTTAAATCCAACGGCAGAGATTAATTAGTTGAATAAAAATTTTAAAATAATTGTAAAAAAAAATTGTAAAAAATTGTAAAAAATTCGAAAAAAAATCTGAAATTTTTTTAAAAAAAAATTGTTTTTACTTTTCTATAAATACCTTCTCATTATCATCTACCTTACACCACAATTTCATATTTTCTCAACTACTTTCAATCACATTCCTTTATTTCTCTCAAAGTTTCAATCCATTTTTTTTTTCAACAAAATGACTACTAATGCAGGTACGAATTGGTCGCTTCTTGAAGATGTTGCGTTGTGTACTAGCTGGGTTAAAGTTACTCATAATTCGCTTAAGGGTAATGAGATGTAGTTGCGAGAAATGTGGAGTCTTATTCATACCAATTATCTTGAGGAAATTGGTGGGAAAAGAACCAAAAAATCGATATCCAGTCGTTGGAAATTACTTAGCCAATCGTTTAGTACGTGAAGAGACACATTGGCACAAGCTATTAGTAATATTTGAAGTGGGGAAAATTACTCGGATCAGGTAACAATATATTATTTATTTGTTTGTACTATACCCAAATTTACATTATAATTATTTGTTTGTATTATTTATTTGTTACCTACTTACATTATAATTATTTGTTTGTATTATTTATTTGTTACCTATTTTCATTATAATTATTTCTTCTCCCGCATTGTGTAGGAACTTCAAGCACAAGCTTGGTACGCTACCAAAACCAAAAGCAAAAATAAATCATTCAATCGGTGGGAATGTTGGAATATTGTCAAAGATTGTCCTAAATTTAGAGTTGTGCCTGTCGGTCCAGAAGTTTTCATGAACAGCACCCCTCTACACTCTACACCCGATCATGTCTCGCATGTTCATGAAGATGATGCAGAAGAAGTGCCCGAAATGCTCCTTCCTGAACAAGCGTCGGGTTCGACCCGTTATCCAATTAGGCCTCAAGGTAAGAAGGCTTCAAAGAGAAAAGGGAGCGCTTCCAAGAATGATTATGCAAAGTTCATGGAAGAACTTACTCACCAAGGTGAATTGACTTTGGAGAGGGAACTGGCGAAATATGAGGCTGATAAGGCTAGAGATGAAGCAAAAGCTGCAGCTATTGAGAGAGAATTTCAGGCTAATGAGAGAGAAAGAGAGCTACGTAGGCAAGAAAGGGAACATGTTAGAGAAGAAAGACATGCTCAACGAGATCGTGAGATTATGAACACGCCTTTAGAAGGGAAGTCTCCAAATTCTAAATTTTTTTGGAAGTCAAAGAAAGCGAACGTGGTGCGAAGGAGGCGTGCAAGAGAAGCGAGAGCAAGCCAAGATGGTCCTAGCACCACAAGAGAAGATCATCTTAGCATCACAAATTGGTTAAGTGATGATGAATAGAGTAGTTTTTGTAATCGGAGCCCATAATTTTCCAATCACTTTGGGTTGTAATTTATTATTTATTGAATATAGTACTTTATATTGTTTCCAATTTATTGAATATTTATTGAAATGAATTTGGTAAGTTATTTATACTAAGAGAATATTTATTTAAATGACAAAAACACACCAAATAAAATTACATAAGCATACCGAATAATAAAAAACTCACTAAAAAAATTACATAAACATACCAAATAATAAAACACACCAAATAAAATTACATAAACATACCAAATAAAATAACATAAACATACCAAATTCAAAAAAACACACTAAATGAACTTAATTATCTTCAGCTTGTTTCAATGCCCACTGGTGCTCTATCAAGTCAATTTGTCGGGCATTGTACATGTCTGGCATTTGAAATGCAGTATATCGTTGAATGAGCCTTTCATTGTAACGTTCATCCCTTTGTAACGGCTCATGTTGCACGGGCTCATCGGTGGCGTCATGAGCACAATATATACGTGTTTTTTAATTGTTCATCGTGTCTGGCTCATATTCATCAACGGCTTCATAATCGTACTCATCTTCCACAATCATGTTGTGAAGAATGATGCACGTCATCATGATGGATCGAAGCGACTCTACATCAAACAATATGGCAGCACCCCTGACGATCGCCCAACGAGCTTGGAAGATACCGAAACAATGCTCCACATCCTTCTGGCACCCCTCTTGACAGCTTGCAAAGTGTTTTTCCTTTGCACTTCACAGACCTGACACTGTTTTGACAAATGTTGACCGCCGCGGGTAAATGCCGTCAGCTAGGTAGTATGGCCCGTCGTACATACGTTCGTTGACCTCATACGTGACTTTTGGTGCCTTTCCTTGCAGGACATCGTTGAACACCGGGGATTGGGCAAGGATGTTGATGTCATTTTGAGCTCCCGGAACCCCGAAAAAAACGTGTCAAATCCTTGTATCAAAAGATGCCACCGCCTCCAGAATGATACTTTTTGCTTCTTTTCTGTCTCCATAAGCGTCTTGCCATGCACTTGGATAGTTTTTCCACGTTCAGTGCATACAATCAATGCTTCCAATCATCCCAGGAAAACCACGCATCTCGGCCTTCTTCAGAAGCCGTTCCAAGTCCATGTTTGTAGGTTTGCGGAGGTACTCAGCGGTGTAGATAGATTCGATTGCTCCGCAAAACCTCATCAGGGACTCAAGAATTGTTGATTTCCCCATCCTCGTTATCTCATCCACTTGGTCTGCAGATGCTCCATATGCAAGCATCCGCAAAGCAGTTGTAATTTTTTGCTGAGGAAGGAAACCCATAGCACCAAAAGCATCATTCATTTGCACAAAGTAAGAATCATGGTTGCAAACAGCAATCATGATTTTGTTGAACAAATGTTGTTCTATTCTAAAACGACTTCTAAAGTACGTATCAGGGAATGCACTATTAGGGACAAATTAATCGTCCAAGAGTTCCATACCTCGTCGTTGCTTGCTTCTATCAAGGTTTCTAGAACCGCTGGGCCTGCAGATCCGAGCCACAACTTGGATGACTCGACGAGAATGTGAGGCTCTGCCCATTCTTACTTAGTCATCTCTCTTTCTACGCTCATCATCCTCTTCCCTCTCATTTTTTGCCACTTGGTGATTGAACATTCCTTCTGATTGGTTAAACAATTCTTCCTCTTCCTGATCGAGTTCCTATATCATCCTTGAGGAAGAAGAAGACATTGTAAGAAAGAAGCAGAAACTATGAATAATGATACAGATTTTTGTGAAGAAGGAAGCAGAAACTATGAATAATGATAGAAATCTTGAGAAAATTGGTGTGAGATTTGTGAGGATGGATGGTGGATTATATGGAGGATTCAGAAAGGATTAGGTTGTAGATAATGCCACGTGGCATGCCGTCATTCATTAAAAATTTGATGGAAATCTATCATCAAAGATTGTAAACAGATTATGACACGTGGCGCGACATGATTGGTTAATAATCTTATCAGAAATCCATCACCAATAATTATATTTTCAGATAATGACACGTGGCATAACGAGTACGATTAAAAATTTTATTGGAAATCCATCCCCAATAATTGTCTTTTCGGATTTAATGACAAGTGGCGCAACGAGAACGATTAAAAATCTTATCCGAAACTACAAATAAAATTATTTTGTATTATTTAATAATACTTCGGATAATGACACGTGGCGCAACAAGAACGATTAAAAATCTTATCCGAAATTACAATTAAAATTATTTTGTATTATTTTATAAATAAATAAAATACTAATATTTTATTGTCTATTGCCAGGGCTATTGAAGTGCAACGGTGGAGATGCAAAAGACGATTACTGTTCATCAAGTGGATTGAATAGTGAATAGCCTCGGGGGAGGGCTCCAACGCTGGAGTTGCTCTAAGGTAAGCGGTTGAGTATCCCCTGTGAAAAATATGAAACATTGTGAAAAGAGCGCATGTGGGAAAGAATGATATCAGCATCGAACGCATAGAAACTGCAGCAGTAATAACATTCAAAAAAGTCTTTGTTCTATACGACACAATAAAAGAAATAACAGTGAGCTATAAAAAGTAAAAATAAAAAATTGGGGGTTGAAAATTGTAATCTAATCACCCAATAAAAATAAAAAAAAAATAAAAAAAAAATAAGCACAACAATATCAAAATTAAAAGGAAGGAATAATATGAAACCTTGTGCATAAAACGCTCATGACAATGAATCACACAATAGTCAAGGGTGGACAAATCACAAAAGTGACAACTAAATGGCACCTAACGGACACCCCCATCTCTCTCTGCAACGGACACCCCCATCTCTATCTCTCTGCAATTGCAGAAATCCCTCAGGTTTCAGGAAGCAAATGGAAAACGAAGTGCTTTTCTATCCCCTACCCATACCCATACCTCCCTTACTCGTTCCCTTTACCCTCGCAGAAAATCCTCCCATCTCTCCCTTTCTCACCCTTGTCCCATCTCTCCGTCTGCAAATCGCAAAAAAGAAACCCTAAACATATCCATGAAATCCCTCGCCTGAATCCTCCCACATCTCTCTCGAATGCCCCCTATCTATCTCTTTGCAAACCCTAAACCAAATCTCCTAAATCCTATCTCGGACACCCCACAAACAATCAAGAAGCCAAAGATATTAAAGCAATCTCTACATAATCGTTGGTGACGCCGTACATTGTTATCAATTGTGGGTTTATCAAATCCTTCATGGCTTAAGACTGCATGAAGAATTAGAAACAAAAAGATGAATATATGCTGTAAATCATCATATAAATGTAACTGCATTTAAAAAAAGAAAGGATTGAAAAAATCGAATTCTATTTCATCAGTATGTAACTGCATGAAAAGTTACATTGAATGTAGACTCAATCAATTTCCCCAAAGTCCTTGTTAACTGAAAATCAATACTAAACCCATAAATACCACCATTGAATTTGGCAAAATCCAAAAACAAAATACAAAAATTTACTCATTTAATCACAGGAAAAACATGAAATTTGAGCACCCATTTGGCCAAGTTAAAGGATAAAGGCACTCACATCATTGAAGTACTGTTTGAGAATACCTTCTAATAATGGTTCTTCCTTTTTCGTGCTCTTGCTCAGAACTGCCATAAAAAAAAACCGGAGAAGCATACAAATTCAGAAAAGAAAAGGTCTAAAACTGTCATAAAAAATCCAGAAAGCATACAAATTTATCAGAAAGAAAAGTTCAAATTACAAAAACCAACTGATGTGAATGAGTAGTGAGAGGTTGTGTTAGGCACCTGGTTCCTGGTTTCCCTCTTGTTTGCCTGCCCAATCCAATCCATCTCATCTCGCTGCCATGGGCACGCGACGTTCAGCCGCGCTCAACTCCCTTGCAGCTTCAATGCGTGCTGACCTTCGTGCCATTCGAGATTCTGCACTCGCATTCCACAAGGCTATGGATTCAATAGTCACCGAAGTCCTCCGTGACCTTGCTCTATTCCGCCATGACTTAGCTCTCGGTGCTGGGGACGGTTCCGATCCAGCCCCGACGACCGTGGACACTCAATCACTCGATCTCGGTCATCCCAGACTTCAACGAGACTACAATCCACCGAGGATACCATCGCCAATTGAAGTCCATTCTGTACCGCCGTTACTTTCGTCGTCCCTGTTGTTACAAGCAATGGAAAATTCGGCAATCAAACCACAATCGACTGCTTATTCTGCAGCCCGAGATCCGAAGATGGCCACAACGGTAGAGTTGCTACCAGCCTTGATGTGTTCTGAGGTAGCTGAATCGATAGATGTAGGTCACCCAAAACTTCAACACCTTGCGACGCAAGACAGAGACGGTAACCCACTGCGAATTCCGTCGACAGTCCACGACCATTCCATTCCGCCATTGCTCTCATCTTCACCGATGTTGCAAGCACTGGCAACTTCAACCGTCACACCACACTCGAACAACTCCGCTGCATCTACAGTCTTGCTTCCGAAATCGAAGACGATGACCTCTGCTCCGCAGCTACTCTATAAGCACTCGTTCTCCGATACTACGAAAACTGGACTTGAGGTAGTTCTTAATTTGAGTATCATTTTAGCAAATTCAGAGGCTAAATTCCTTTCTCTTTTGCATGATAACTATAGTGCATACCTGCAAGATAAATTTGGATGGGTTAGTTGGTATCTTATAGGTACATTTGTGAGGAAGGATTTTTATGCATGGAAACTGTTTGCTGAAATTACAGACTCAAGTTGCTATGTTGTTATCAATCGTGACATATGCTACTGCAATGACATTCGGGATAAGGGTGGAGGCTCTGAATTCCAAAAAATGCAATTGAAGATAGCAGTGGCTGAAATAAAACTGTTGAGGAACAAGAGACAGGTGATGGTGAAGCAATTAAGGCGTGACATTGCCTTGCTCCTACAAGTTGTTCAAGATGCCACTGCTCGAATCTAGGTGCAACATGTGTTCAGAAAACATAAAATTTTGGCCGCCAATGAGTTCAATGAGCTCTTCTGTGAATTAGTAGTATCTAGACTTTCTATCATCACACAGCAAAGGAAGTGTCCGCCTAATCTCAAAGGGGGAATTGCTAGTTTAATCTTGCCTTTTCCAGGTGCTATGAGATTTCTGAACTGATCGCAGTAAGGAATATTTTTGAGGAAAAGTATGGTAAAGATTTTGTATATGCAGCTGTTGATGTACGTCCCAGCTGTGATGTGAATCATATGTTGTGGGGGTGACAGAGGACATACACTGTTTGTAGACTCAGCATCAGCTACTGAAGCAGCTGCAAAATTTGCCCGTGATACAATGGTTGATGCACAAGTTGCTGCATATTTGGACAACACAGACTACAATTAGGACGTTGATATTGTATCTCTCAAGAAAATAAAAGAAGACTCCCCATTGAGTTTGATAGTTTTTTTACGATCAATACGTGAGGGAAGATTTCAATCTCTTGACCAGTTTCTGCCTCGTGAATATTGTATATCTCTTGCTGACAATATAGGAAGTCAAGTCATTCTCACCTTTTTTTTGACGTGCATAAATTTGATAAGATTTCTAAATTCAACAATATGGTTTCTGCAATTCCAGCGATGGTTACACAGTCAGATGAACTTAAGCTTAAGTTCGATGAATGGTCCACGATTAGCAAGCTTTGGCTTGTGAATTTAGGTGTCAGTGAGAGTCTAGCAAAAACTGCAGTTCAAGGGGAAAGCCTTAAGGAAGCTCAAAACATCAATAAACCTCTTTCAGCTCTAGGGGATGTGATCTCAACTTTGTCAAGAATTAAGGCTTTGAACCGATTGGGACATGTGGACGAAGAGAATGCCAAGGCCATATCCTTGTCTTAGAATGTAATGGACCTTAGTGATGCTATTGAAGATGAAGTCAAGTGGGTAGTGAATCTGATTAGAGGAATATTTACTGGAAATATATTCAAAGTGCAGAAACTTTTCCCATAAACAGTATTGGCTCGGCTGATTTCTCACCTTCCTTCCAAGAGCGACAAATTCACACTTCGTTTGCAAGACTCCTTAGTTGAATTTCACTGCAAACAGTTCCAGATTCCAAGTGCTAATCCTAACCTTGAGGACAAGGTTGTTTTTCAAGGGAATTAGGAGTTTAATATTGGATTTGTTAGGCTTATTCTTGTTATTTAGTGAAGTCGGTTAGAAATGATAGCTGACACTGAAGGTGTAAAGTCTAAAAAGAGCTGAGCTCCCTAAATTGTAACAGATCAGATTTTACAAACAGAAATACAAAACCAAAAAATATATTGGAGCCCTGCTCCCTTTTACTTCGTCTTCTCCATTTGCCATTTCTATTGCTGCTTGCAGGTTGAATAGGGTCCTGAGATATATGATGATATGATCCTATCACAGACGTGCGGAGATGTTGGGACGAAAGGAATAAATGGGGTTGTTTGGATGCGTATCTTCCTTAAACACGGGGGTGTTTGGTTGCTAGTTTTAATAAGAAAAGTGGGACACGTGGTTTAACTCTACCGAGCCACATTGTAGTCAGTGAAAAATAGGTACTGCCTAGGCAGTACCCAAGCATTGTCCTAACTTATTTCACACGGATTTACTATTATATAGTGTTATGGTCAGTAATATATATATATATATATATATTCACATAATATTCATACATTTTGAGAGCAGAATGCACCTGACAAATTAGCCAATTTAGAATTTTTCTCGTCTTCACTTGTTCGGCATACCGTTCCTTTTATAGAGATTCTTTCTTTTTTGCACTCATATTTTTTTGGGCATGTCAGCCTAAAGGTTTGTTTCCCCTTCATGATTTGTGATTTTCTTTTTTACCTAATCTTTTTGGATTTTCCTTTTTGTTTTGCAGTTTGTCTTGCAGATTTTTACCTTTTAAGTTTATAGAGGAGTTTAGGTTTATGTGCACCCAATCTTTTTCTTGTATTTTCTTTTTCAAGAGAGGTATGGTCTATGTCCCCCTCCTTGTTTTTTTTTTTTTTTTTTTTTTGTATTTTCTTTTTCAAAAGGGGTAAGGTGTATGTCCTCCCAACTTTTCTTGTATTTTGTTTTTCTTGCTCTATGAACGGTAAGGTTTATGTTCCCTTGAGTTCCTAACTAGGTGTAGGTTTATGTTCCATTGAGTTCCTAATTAGGTGTAACTTCTTTTTTTATATCAATAAATTTCGCTTGTACTGTCAAAATTTTCTAAAAAAAATATTTTATATTATTAAATTGTAATGTTGATGATAGCTCGTTCTGACTAAATTTTTCCCATTTGTTTGAAAAAGAAAAGAACCCCGAGCATGCCATGCATGTCTTAATCATTGATCAGTGTCTTACGGAGACTTTATGAAAAGTGGTGGAGTCATATCTATGTTATGCTCAATCGGTGTTGGTGACTTGGTGCTGTGTGGGCCTGACTGTAATATAAAATGGTCAGCTGGCACTGTCTTTAGTACATAATAAGCCAACACGATATTTTTTTCGATTCTCTTTATAAGGATTCTAAAAATTCGTGAATTATTTTCGTTTATAATATATTGTACGGTCAATTTTGGTTAGATATTATTTATGTGTTTAATTATAAACAAATTTTTTTTAAATGATTGCTGACTGCACGATGTATAATGAACGGACACGATTCACAAATTTCTAAAAATCTCACAAAAAAATCCAAAAAGGATTCGAATTTCATAATAAGAGCATCTCTGCAGATCACCAAATTGCAAAAGCAATCGGGTTGAGTTGCCTTTCATCCCAAAATATACTTCTCCAACAATTCACAAAATAAGAGGCAATTGGGTTGCAGCTGCCCATCAAGCAAGGATTTGCGCCCAATTTGAAGAAGAGGTCTGATATCCACATACTTATTTTTACTTTTTTTATATTTTTTTGATTTTCGGCCTTCGGATCGGATGAACTGAAGAAAATTAACGAATAAAAATTAATAAATGATGTATAAGAAGTAAAAAAAGATATGTGTATAACACAATCAAGTAAAGAACCCCGAGCATGCCATGCACATATGCATGCATGTCTCAATCACTGATCAGTGTGTTATGGAGACTTTATGAAAAGTGATGGAGTCTGTCACCGAAAAAAAAGAAAAGTGATGGAGTCATATCCTACTTTATGCTCAATCAGTGTTGGTGACTTGGTGCTGTGTGGGCCTGGCTGTAACGTAAAATGATCGGCATGTATTGAGTACATAATAAGCCAAAATCTTTTTGAGATGGATTATAAGAATTTGTGAATTATGTTCGTTTATCGTATATTATGTGTTTAGTTTTCGTTAAATATTGTTTGTGTGTTCAATTATAAATAAAAAAATTTAAATGATTTATGATCACACAATGTATAATGAACGGACATGATTTACGAATTCTCAAGATCCCTTTAAAGAGGATTTGGATTCCATAATAAGAGCATCTCTACCAGTCACCAAATTGCAAGAACAGTCGGGTTGAGTTGCCTTTCATCCCAAAAAATACTTCTCCAACAATTCACAAAATAGGAGGCAATCGGGTTGAGTTGCCTTTCATCCCAAAAAAAATACTTCTCCAAGGGGTGCGGTATACAGGAAAAAAAAAAAAAAAAAAAAAAAAAAAAAAAAAAAAAAAAAAAAAAAGCGTTCTTGGATTTGAACAACTGAATTTTTATAATTTTGTTTTTTATTGTCCAACCCGTGAGCTGTTCACCAGCTCTCCTAGTTCCCCACCCACGCGGTTCCCTGTGAGTCTTTGATTTGAAAAAAAAAAATATATATATATATATATATATATATTCAATTCAACAGGCTAGGATTAATCCAACTCTAAAAAAATTAAAAAATTACAAAAAACAAAAAATTAAAAAAAACTTACAAAGTTCACACTTTAAAAATCTTACAAAATTCAACACAAATGCAAATTAAATGTTTAAAATTACCTAAAAAACTACTGTGATAAGATAATGATATGCGGGGATAAGACAAAGAAAACATTAAAAATATTTAAAAACTATGTTTGTGAATAGTAATCGTCATTGCCCTTACTCTTCTTCCTTCCAAATTGGTGGATTTGCACAAAGGCAATAAGTGTTTGGAGTGAAAAGTAAGGGCAATTTTATTGCCGTTACCTTTCAATTGTCATTGCCCTCAACCAACTGGTAGAGATGCTCTAATATTCCACCATTCCCGAGATGTATCTTCACCATATAAACTTAAAATCAGAACCGTTTAATTTATGAATATTCATAAGTGAACAGTTTTGATTAGGATATTATATGGTTAAGATACATTATTCGAGAATGGTGGAATATGTGCATTTTCTCATGTGGGGAACACAAGTATTATCCTTATATATAATTGGATAAAACTTTCATCCCCATGTGGGTATGAATATATTCTCTCATTTGCGAATAATGTATCTTAACCGAATAAAATTAACTATCGGAACCATTCAATTTATTAATCTTCTTTCAAAGAGCAATCCTACAAAAACTCATTTGAATTGGAAATCATTGAATCATCCAAATGTATCAAATAAATAGACATTTCATTATGAATATATTACTTGGTACCTAAATCGTCATTTTATTTTATATATTTGAATGACTCAGAAGTTAGGTCAGTCAAACGTATCAAATAAATAGACGGTTCAAATAAGGAATGCAAGTAATATCCACTCAATTTATTGCCTAGTCTTTCCACTCGTTGATTCTAGTCTACTTTGACGTTGACTCAGAAGTCAGGTCAGTCAAGCGTCGCGTACATTGACATTGTTATAAACTTGTAACTTAGAAACTTTAGCAAAAATTGAACAAATTAATCGTCTTATCAAAATCCCTAGGTTTTTCCATGCAAGGTGACATGATCCCTTCTACGTTCTCTCCTTTCTTCTTATTGCATTGCCCAGTACTACCACAGATGGCATCAACGATCCCTACACAAGAAGCTCCCGCCGCACCCTCACCATCTCTTTAAATGCCACCACACCGTCGTCACTGCCACCTAATCAGCCTCTGTCTGCGTAGCCGCCGGTGACGGATGTGAGGGTGCCAGCGACAGCATCAGTGACTGCGTCGGCAGTGACTGCGTCGGCACCTGTGTCGCTTCGATGATAATCATCGTTGGTACTCTTGGTTCAGTTGCTTTCTGTTCGTTAGTTGTGGTTCTGGCCGGATGCTTCTTTCGCTAGAGACACAGAACAGTCAAAGAGAGATACCACTCCGACAAAAGAAAAAAGGTAATTAATTAATAAAAAGATTTGAAAAGTATTTATATATTACTTCAATTTCTTAATAAATTTTGCATTTAAGACATCTAATCTTTTGAGTCACCGTTTGTAGTTGGTAATGATATGAAGAAGACTGTCGAGTCATTGCAATTTAGATTGGAAACTATTGAAACTGCAACGAACAAGTTTTCAGATGATAACAAATTAGGTGGAGGAGGATTTGGTGCCATTTTCAAGGTATGAAAATGTTTATTTGCATGAGATCCTTGGCTCCACAAAACTATGGAGGCATTCCTAGGCGAAAATAGTTCCTGATCATCGCTATGTGAAAAAATATTCATGCAAAAATCAACAAAAAAATGTGATCGTTTACACATCGAATTGTTTAAAATCAAATGGTCAAAATAGGTATATATATATATTATGAACCGTTTATCTATTTACTATAATTGATTGACTAACCAACCTTAATTAGTTTTGATTACATATTATACTACATAATTAATAGTATTTACAACACTTACAGCTTAGTTCACATTACAACACACTTGGTAATGGACATGAAATAGCAGTAAAACGGCTATCAAAAAGCTCCACACAAGGTGTGCAAGAATTTCAGAATGAGGTGGCAGGGCTAGTCTTGAGAATTTGGGGGCCTTATGACACACCCTGACCCGAAATGTCCACTAGAACCCTAAATCGAGCTGTGTTGGCCGACACCTAGAAGGTGACGAAGCCATAAAGTGTGATAGTGTATAAAATGTGAATAAATTTGAACCTAAAAGTGTCTAAATACCAGAGTGCACTACGAGTGGGAGCGAACCCATTTCACACGCGATGTCAGAGCATAAGTAAAGTACAGTAGTGTGGGTAAGAATCATACCCTTAAAAGTAGCCACCAATACTAAGATTAGCCATATATCCTCGTTGATACGAACTCAGCAGTTAAAACCTGAAGGGGGTACAAAACAGAAAGTGTGAGTAAGCAGTAAAACCAAGCTTCCCAAAACTATTACCTTTCTAACAGTAATAACCCCTCACTGTAATTCTCTTATCGTTTTCTATGGGACAGTACTACACACACACACAGATATATATATATATATATATATATCTATATATATCCACCCATGCTCAAAAATAGCCAAAACCACGGGTATGACGTATCCATAGACTCTACCATGCATTAACAAGTAGGCCAAATGAACTTAATCAATATAAAATGATACATCAGCCGGAATCACCTAACGTGACCCGTACGACTGTACTCATATCTCATCAATCAATGCTAGCATATAAGTCGAGAGTCATTTCTAGTGACCTGTACGACTTATCCATATCTCATCAAGCATCCCTGCACATGAGTCGGAACCACTTCTAGTGGTCTGTACGACAGGGCTGGGTGTAAATAAGTACGCTTAAGTGCTACAATCACGTGAAGACTGGGTGAATAATCGCAGGTCACCTACGAGTCGGAACCACCTATAGTGGTCTGTACGACAGGCCTGTACACCTACCTTAAGTCCAAGGTGAGCGTAAGTTGCGGGAGGTGAACATCACATGAAGGGACTGTGCCCTGGCCACGGGCGGGAGCACTAACACCGGGGTGCAGGTTTACGAGCTCTCAATGCATCTCAATATAACATGTACAACTCATGGCAACCAGTACGACAATATCGGAGTTGCCTAACACATAAATGTAGTCATGCTATAACTCCATCGATTCAACTAATACCATAAACTCACCTGAACTTACCTGAGTGTCTTGCGTTCACCTTTGCACTTGAAAGCATTCCTAATAATTATGTGCAAATAATATACATATGGATATACCATGATGCAATATAATACTCAACCATGTCGTAGCATTTTCAATTATATATAATACGGTGTGAAATGTACAACCAATAACGCCCTACTCCCGAATTACTCATTTTCAGGGATAATTATCCATGACAACCCAATTAACACTAATTTAACTAACTAATTCACAAAACTAAAACTTGCCTTTACCAATTTCCTTCGCATTACTCAATTTCCCAAATAAGGCTTTTGTCTCAAATATATTATGGCTGCATCTAACGTCTCGTTAGACTGCCTACGTACCCTAAATAAGGATCAAGTCATTCGTAGTTCATATTAGTACTTCAAGCATTCACAATAATTATATGAAGGTAATATACCTAATCAATTTAAAAGTGTCGATGGAACTATCAATAATATGTACGATAAAAGGAAAAGGTCCACTCACCTGGAGTCCACGCTATGATTCTCTAACACACGCATCTGTCCTGAATGATTGGTGCCTGTGACCAATTATCGAATCACATCTTAGAACTCTTATCAGTAGAATACGTAATTCACATAAAACACAACCTCAAGGGCACTCTAAAATAGTTTGAGACCCATTGACCAGTCGATCAAAGATCGACGGTAGGGTCTACAACACTGTATAACTCGACCCGAAAGATCCGCATATCAGATTTCCAATCCGCAACTCCCAACGATCCACAATATGTTTCTAGAATAACATATTAAAATTTCATTACGATCCAACGGTCGGATCTCCACCAATTGCCCAAAACCAAGTGGCGGTTAACATTTATTTTACTAACTTACAAATCCAATTCGGGAAGATCCATATGTTGGATTCCCGATCCATAAATTTCTATGATCTTTAAATATTACGTATTATAATGTATCAAAATTTGGTGACGATCCCACGGTTGGATCGTTGATTCACATTTTTATCAAGTAACGTATCGTAACGAATTTAGGTTCCAACGATCAACCTACGTCATTCAAATAACAAAACTGAATTTAAGACATTCGACATAGCCTAAAAATAGCATTGACGGCCCATTGGCTGCGCGCCGCCGCGTGTGGGGGTTGGCCGCCCCAACTCGCTGGAAAATCCAACTATTTCCAAAAATTCTCAAACTTTATAGAAATGAAGATCTCAGTGAGTGGAGCAACTTCCATACCTGATACGAAGTCTAAAAGTGGACAGAAGATGGCTGGGTTGTGCTTTGCTCCTAGGATGATGGGCTACAAAGACCAAGTGGTGGCATCGGCCATCACTTTGCCGATTTGCTGGAAAATCAAAAAGGGTGCTCGAAGCACCATGAGAACCGCCAACTTTCGTGGCCTCAAACCACCATATACCATGATTAATCAAGGTAGTTCTTTGGTGGGTTTTGTAGAGGGGAATGAGAGCTTCAAGTTGGTGGTGGTGGCGTCGAAAAAATCCATCAGAGTTGGCCGGAATAGGCCTTGGAAAATGGGTGGTTGCGAGAGGAAAAATGCACAGGAAAGCTGGGAGCTTTCTTCTTTTTTTTTTTCTTCTTCTTTCTTTTTGATTGGCTGAAGGCTTTCCTCCTCTCCTCTAATTGGTTCCTTGTCCCTTTAATTTATTTGGTCCACTATTCCCACAAGGTGGGAATTCAAATAATTTATAACTAAACCTTAAATAGCCATTTTCAAACGTCCATAACTATACCGTTATAATCCGGACTCGCAAACGGCTTTCGCTTATGTGTTCACACCAACGAATACTACGAGAATATGTTAAAAAAATAAGTCATACATCTCTCTAGACAATGGTCAACATAAGTCAAAATCTTTGCCTCTATGGCATTTTCGTAAATTCACGCTTTTAAAATAAAATAAAAACGTAAAATTTGGAACAGGTTGTCACACCTTAGGCGAGTTTTCGAAATGGGGCCCTAAAATTTTCTGATTTTTGGTTCTTTGTACATTGTTATGTATAAAAAAGAATTCGCTAAATACATAAAAGTTCTGTTTCCACATCCAATATCATTAAAAATTAATATATATATATATATATATAAAGATAAATACATAAACATTACTTAAACATTACACGGCTTATGTACATTGATATGTATAAAAAAGAATTCGCTAAATACATAAAAGTTCTGTTTCCACATCCAATATCATTAAAGATTAATATATATATATATATATAGATAAAAAGATAAATACACAAACATTACTTAAACATTACACGGCTCATGTTTTTAGACACAAATGTGCTAAATGTTTGTAGTCAAGAGTCTAAGCTTGAAAGTGAAAAACGATAAAACTTGATAATCAAGGGAGTAAAGAACAATAAACCTTGATTGATGAGTATAATAAATTCAATAACACCAATTGTTTCTCTTGTGCTTTTTTCGTAAAATCAACATCACACTAACAATCGAATACTAAAACAATCCATTGAATAAAAAATTATTGAAAAGCAAAATATAAATTCAAAGTTTTGATTATCTTAAAGTACAATCTTCAAGACCATGTGATAGTTGGTTTAAAAATTCGATAGAAATGGAGAGATTGGAAAGTTGAAAGAAAAAAAAATTGCAAAGGGACTTGAGTTTTATAACTTTATATATAACTTTATATGCATTTGGCCAGATGGATTGATAATAAATTTGAAAAACAAGAAAAATTTAATGACTAAAAAAGGCATCTACATGTTTTGAACTGAACACCCCAGAGAAAAAGAAAGCTGAACATTTCCACTGCGCCAACAAATAAATTATGATATTTCTTACTTCATCTGTATTTATATGTTATTTACATGATATAAAAAATTTTGGGGGACCCTTCGAAGTGGGGGTCCTAGGCGAGTGCCTACTTGGGCTACCCTCAAGACCGGCCTGTGAGGTGGTATTGGTAGCCCAACTTCAACACAGAAGCTTATGGGATTTTGCTTGGAAGGAGAAGAAACCTTACTTGACTATGAATATGTACCCAACAAAAGTCTTGACAATTTCTATTTGGTTTGTGAATATCATTTGACCAAATTTTTTTCCTTTGTTAATTACAATATATATGTGTGTGTGTGTGTGTAATTGGCTGTAAATTTTAACTTGTCTTTGATAAATGTTACCCATGCAGAATCCAAGAAACAAGAGCAGTTGGATTGGTCGAGACGTTGCATGATAATAGGAGGAATCGCTCGAGGAATTTTATATCTTCATGAAGATTCTAGACCTAGAGTTATACATCGTGATTTAAAAGCTAGTAACATCTTGTTAGATAGTGAAATGAATAAAAAAAATATCAGATTTTGAAATGACAAAAATGTTTGGAGTTGATGGTCAAACTCAACAAATTACCGGAAGAGTCATCGAAACTCTGTAAATTGAAATTTACATAACCTTCGATCCTATTTAAGTTACAACTGATATACCTTCACATATAAAATAGGAGGATTCAACTGTACCTCATCAAAAAATATAAAAATAAAGGCACGGTACCCTTTAATATAATAATATTTTAAAATTATTTTAGACCATTGATTAAGTTCAATGAATAATCTTAGTGTTCGATACAATTTGTTGTAATAAAAACTTGAGGATTATCTTAGAGCTCGTTCAGATGTATTTTTAAAATAACTGAAATGACTTTTGATAAAAATATTTTTGAAAACAATCATTAGTAAAAGTGTTAGTACATTCCGTAAAAGCACTTAATGTGCTTCCTGGAATAAGTATATAAATGGTGCTTCTTTTAGAAAACATTTCAAGTGCTTTTGAAACCCAAAAAACAATTTTTTTAAAAGCGCTTTCAGTCATTTTAAAAGCTCATTCAAACAAGTACTTAGACTGTTGATTAAGTTCAAGAAATTATCTTAATCATAAACGTTAAGTGTCACATCCCGGCCTGGGCCCCCACCACATCCCGAGCTCGACTCTACCGTAGCACAATATTGTCCGCTTTGGGCCCCGACCATGCCCGCACGGTTTTGTTTCTAGGAACTCACAAGAGAACTTCCCAATGGATCACCTATCCTAGGATTGTTCTCGCGCAACCTCGCTTAAATTCGGAATTCCTACAGATCCCAAAGCCAGTGAGCTCCCAAAAGGCCTCGTGCTAGGTAGAAATGTGAATATACATATAAGGCTTACATGATCCACTCCCCTGAACAATGTGGGTCCGGCTAGCATGTTGATGAGCTATTGGTTCAACCGTATAGGCCACAATAAGTGGATCCGGCTGATATACCATTTCATATTCATTTATTTCACCTGGGTTACTTATTCTAGTTGAGATATTTGACACAGCATAGCTTTGAGACTGTTATTTTGGTTATGGTTTTGAGTTATTGTCACGCTTGTTATTTTATGGGAAATTATACAGGTGTTATGACGAGAGGTTACTACCTTTGGTAATTGAAATTGATTTGAAAAGTTTTGTTTCACTCACTCATATTTTCTATTTTTGCAGCCCTCCAGGTTCTAGCAGTAGAGTTCCGTATCGACGAGGAATCGTGACACTTTTCAGTACAAATGTCTTCTTATGATAGTATAATCATTATGTTACCTAACTGTACTATACCTATGCTCTGTATCACGATTGAAATGGGTCCAGACCCGTTCATCGCGCACTTGTGTACTTAAACACTTTTAGGTTTTAATTTATTCACATTATACACTATCACACTTTATGGTTTCGTCACCTTTTAGGTGTTAGTCATCACAGCTTGATTCGGGGTCCTAATGAACATTCGGAATCAGGGTGTGTCATTAAGGATTATCTTAGACCATAAATTTAAGTTTAATGAATTATCTTATACCATTAATTTTATTTTTAATTTTATTTTTAATAAACGTGTAAATTACCAAGGTTAGATTACCACGTGTAAATTACCAAGGTTAGATTACAAGGTTGTCAGTTACGGTGTGGATATTAGGTTACACTATCAAGGTTGTATATTACAATTGTGTTGAACGTTATTGAATTACAATATTAATGTTAAAATTAAAGAGTACTTGTATATTTTTGTTTTAATAAAGTACCATAGACTAACCCAAAAACATATTTGTTTTTTCTAACTAAAAAGTCTCAACACATTAGTTTTGTACATGCAAGTGGTTACATGGCTCCAGAATATACAATAAAAGGAATATATTTAGTAAAATCAGATTGTCTTTAGCTTTGGTATACTCTTGCTTGAGATCATCACGGGGAGAAAGAATTTTTTAGGCTTTGACTGCCGTTTTCCTACACTTCTAACACACGTAAGTATTTAATAACTTGGTATAAGAATTATTTTTATATACATCATTATTCCTAAATTATTATTTGGCTAAGCTATCAAAGAGAAGAGTAGTATACTATTTTATCATTACATCCTTAAAAATTATTGTTTTACAGGCTTGGCAATCATGGAATGAAGGAAAAGGGTTGGATTTGATACAGGGCTGGCCCTGAGGGTAGCCTAAGTAGGTGCTCGTCTAGGGCCCCTACTTTGGAAGGGCCCCCAAAAAAATTTTATATCTTGTAATTAACATATAAATACAAAAGAAAGTAAGAAATATCATAATTCATTTGCTAGTGCAATGGAAATGTTGGTTTCATTTTTCTTGGGGTGTTGAGTTCAAAACACGAAGCTACCTTTCAGTCACTAGATTTTTTTTAATTTTTCTTGTTTTTCAAATGCACTACCAATCCATCTACCCAACTCCCAATCCATCTGTCTAAATACATATAAAGTTATAAAACTCAAGTCTCTTTACAATCTTTTTTCTTTCGACTTCTCATTCTCTCCATTTCTATTAAATGTTTAAACCAATTATCATATGGTCTTAAAGATTGTACTTTAAGGTAATCAAAACTTTGAATTTTATATTTTTCTTTTCAATAACTTTTTATTCAATGGATTATTTTAATATTTAATTCGTTAGTGTGATGTTGATTTTAGAAGAGAAAAAAACGCAAGAGAGACAATTGGAGTTGAATTTATTATACTCGCCAATCAAGTTTTATTGTTAAAACTCCTTTGATCATCAAGTTTTATTGTTCTTCACTCTCAATCTTAAAAAATTAACTGCAAACATTTAGTACATTTGTATCTAAAAACGTGAATTGTGTAATGTTTAAATAACGTTTGTATATTTATCTTCTATTGATATTAATTTTTAATGATATTTGATGTGAAAATAGAACTTTTTGTATTTAGTGAATTCTTTTTATACAAATCAATATACAAAGAACCGAAGATCAGAGAATTTTAGGGCTCCACTTCGAAGGCTCGCCTAGGGTCCCCAAATTCTAAGGGCCGGCCCTGATAGATCCAATACTGTTTAAAGATTCATGCAGGCTAGATCAAGTTTTGAGATACATCCACATTGGACTATTGTGTGTTCAAGAGGATGCAAATAGTACGCCGACTATGTCATAAGTTGTTTTAATGTTGAAAACTGAAACTATTAATCTTCCCAAACCTGAGCGACGGGCATTTTTTAAAGGAAGATCTACAAATATGCAGGATCAAATAGCTGCTAATAGTTGCACCATCAATGGTTTAACAATTTCTGATGATCTTCCACGTTAAGGATAAATTATAAATTATATGCTTGTATATACAGCCTATATCTCACATTCAACCCCTATATACGTACTTCTTGTTCAAATGATATTTTTTGTGAGACTGAGAATGAATTATGAAGTCAGACAATTAAATTGTTGAACCTTTTTATATTATTTATTGTTAGAGTAAAGTTGGCCATTCTTAACAGAACGTCTAAGTTTGTAATGTTTTAGACTAGTGCATGTTTTCAATTGTAATTATTTTAATCTAAGTTTGTCTTTCGTACTCTTGATCTCATAATATCAAGTGTTTCAGAGACTTCAACTCGAGTAAGTACTAGTGCTTAATACCGTGCGTTGCTGCGGGTTTGAAGTTAAGATAAGATGTTAAAAATGAAAAAAATTCGGTTACAAAATAGGAACAACAATAACAACAATGATTTTGGAAAAACGTTAACTGGAAAAGGTTAAATTTAGATAATATAAAGATACAAATTATAGTTATCCATTATATTGTAACAATTGTATGTATTTCTGAATCAAGAGGATTACATTCAGTAACAAAAAATAAAAATTCCTGGTACAAAGATACAAAAAACATTATAATAATTGAATTTCTTCTAATAACCCCATCTAATATACTGTGTTCCAGCTTTTGCATACAAAAAATGACGAGATGCTGTTGTACAGGGATGCAAAAAATATTGTTGAGTTTTGGGAAAAAAAAAAATATGTAAAGGTTGATAAACATGATTTAATATAAATAAACAAAACACGGTAAACATTATTGATTAGAGTAGTGAAAGGTGTCTTCAACCCTTGTTGTCATTGATAAAGCAACCTGAACAAAGAGGAATAAAACACAACATATTTAGATAGGATTTAGTATCACATTTAAATGGTAATGGAGGAAAAGATAAAACAACTTGAAAGCATACTAATCTAATCATTGTTTCCAGTGCTGGTTGTGTGGCTTTGCAAAAAGCAAAGCAAAATCAAAAAATAAAATAACCAAAGGCAAAGTGGAAGACAGCGGGGCTTCTCACAATTTTTAATATTTGATTTCCATGCATTCAAAATTTTTTATTATTTTTTATTACGTTATGTGCCACAAACCTGGATTAACTCATATTTTTAAATATTTGTTGTCAGTTTTTTTATTATTATTTTATCTTTCTTTGTGCCCACACTCTACATTCAAATGTTTTTATAATATTTTATTGTGTTCTGTGTCACAAACCGTGTTCTGTACCACATACTGCAGAAGACTCAGCGTGGAAGACAAAAAGCCGAGCAAAATAAAAAAAATAAAATAATCAAAGGCAAAGCAATGGGGACAAGTGGGTTTCTCACCATTTTTAATAATTATTTGTCCATGGATTCAATGTTCTTATAATTTTTTACTGTGTTGTGCGCTACAAACCATGTGGCCTGATTTAAGTTATTTTTTAAATAATTTTTTGTTAGTTTTTAATTAATTATTTTATCTTACTTTGTGCCATAGCTCGACGATCATAGACACGCAACCTGGGAGGACAAAGGATGATCGTGGCAATCATGGGTATTTTATTGTCTGAATCAGGCAACAAAACGGTACCTTGTTTTAGTATTACTGAATCCGCCCTTTTACTATTACTGAACAGTGCTAAAACTTAGTTGAGTTTTAATATATATAACAAGAAATTATAAATTGAGGACCTTTACTCTGTAATCTATAGTATAACTAATTAGCTTGGAAAGATGGAGAAGAAGGTGAACGCTACCTTGTTTTGTTTTCTGGTGAAAGCTAGCTAGCTGCTTCATCTGCAACTGACTGTAATCAGTGAGATTGATGCACCAAGACTAAAGTAAATAATATGGTCAAAATAATACGATATCGAAAAGATGAATTATGAACAACTTCAATAAAGAAACTAATTGATTCAAAGCATAAAAATATTACAAACCAACACAAACCATACATTTGATTCCCAAACAAAACCCAGAATCTAAAATAGTAAAAATGGTAAGGAATATTGCGGATTACCGTCGACTTGCTCCATCGCCTTCACCAACACCAAGCTCGCGTGATCGTACAGATCACCTTGTAAATTAAAATAAATAAATAAATAAATAAATAAATAAAACACACACACACACGAAACCAAAAATAATTTCAGGGAAATTGATAGATAATCAAATTTATTTGAAGAGATGAAGAGGGTAACCTACTTTACTACAATTTATCTCTACCAAGTTAAATGGTTTATACTCATCCAGCCATCTTGCCCGCTCTGATGGAGCAATCTTTCTTCAATTAATCTACCTTCGCCCAACTATGACTGAGTTTTGGGTTGTGGATTTAAGATTTGTCTTTCGGGGAAAGGAGGAGGAATCTAGGTTGGAGAAAGCAAGGAGCAGGGAGAAAAAAGAGGGTGCCCAAAAAAGCAAAACGATTCTAGGGTTTGATAGAGCCTGCAGCCAGTTGAAGGACAATTGAAGCGGTGGAAAGAAAGCAACGAAACCGTGAGAGAAGAAAATTAAAAGGGAATGAAACCGTGAGAGCAAGATTGAAGCGGTGGAAAGGATGAACACCGAGTCGAAGAGAGAGAGGGAAGAAGCAGCAAGACCCACGCATCCCATTTTGTTCTTCGTTTGATAGCAAAGCAATAGGAAAGGGCACATGAACGCGTGGGCAAAAATTGGAGGAATTGCGAGGAACGATGTGCGGAAGAAAGAAAAGACGTGATGAACAGTGGTGAGGAACTGTTCCAGATGATTGATGTTGTGTTTTTTAATTATTTTTTTCTGGTGATAAGACACTCTCTCTCACAATCCATGCCCATCTTTTGTTTCTCACTCTTTCTTTGTCCCCTTTTCTATCCTTTTTCTTTCTGCATGTTCCAGATTTTTGTTTTTTTAATTATTTTTTGGTGGAAAGGCATGCATCATTGTTGCCAGGTGTGGATGAGGTAAGGTTTTTTAATTATTTTTTGGTGGAAAGGCATGAACCATTGTTGCTAGTGTGGATTAGGTAAGAAAAAAACGCTGGAATCAAAGAGGGAGTCAGAATGATAAAAAAAGATACACAGGATGACCAACACGTGTATATAAGGGGTAAATTAGTGATGTGCAAATTAACTTGACACACTCAATTTAAAACTTTAGGATTGTAGTATATGAAAGCAGGGATCGTTTTAGGCCGGGATTAGAAGGGATGCTAACCTACTCAAATTAGACTCTAAAACACTAAACTAGACTCAAAAATAAAAAAAACTATACTTCTATGACTCAAAACAAACTAAAAAGATTTAAAACAGCACAAAATAATCAAATAGACTCAAGTTAGACACTAAAGGATGATTTGGATGAAAATTACTTTTAACTTGACTCAAAACACGTAAAAACACAAGTTTGGACAAATTCTAACTAAAAGACACAACCAAGTAAAGAGAGATTGGATTTTTGAAGAAATTAAGGTAAAAACAAACAGATTATAAAAACTCTAAACAACTTAAACGAAATTAGGGAAAACTATGGGTGATAAGCTAACTAGAAGGTCATTCTCCACACATGACACATATGCATATGAACCAATTTCCAGTTATTATTCATTTAGACTATGAATGACAACGCCCCAAGTTAGTTGCATCGCACAACTAACCATCAGATTTTCCTTATTTCATTTAATTAGATGGAATACGCATCTAAACCAAATTATCTTTCTCAAGTTCCCTATATGAAATGCATGATAGAGATACATGTCAAAAGTCATTAAGTTCTATGAAAATCATAAGCATTGACAAAGCATTCATCACTATGAAACGCATGAGACTCATACCAAGGATTTACTTAACACGATTGTGATTAGCAACCTCTACTACTTGTGAATATAAGTGAATAACTCTTACGTGAAACCCCCTTATACTCTAGCATCAAATTCGTGCATGCAAATTAAGTGTCGACCCCCAACCCACATACATAAACAAGTTTTAATAACTTAGATAAGCAAATCACATTCATGCCTTAAGAAACAATAACTGGACATAATCAATTCATATAAAACATATAATCATGGCTTCGAATTCACCTCTAACTAAAAAGAAGTTAGTTCCACATGTTCGCAAAACAAAGATAATTAAATTTAAACATTAAAAACAAAGATAGAATACACCTAGAAACACTCCAGGTGGCTCCTCCTTCCTTGCTGCCAACAATAGGGATTTGTGTGAATTTAGGCTCTTGAGGTGTGGTGGATGGTATGGTGTGAATTTGTGGTAAAGGGTGGTGGTTTTTTAGTGTTGTGGCATCATGTATTTATAGGGTGAAGGGGAGGCACGAAATTAGGCTAAAAAGGAGAGGAATTACGACTCTAAATCACCAAAGAACAATGACACTTTCAATCAGATTCCAAGGAGGACAAGGAATGGTCCTTGTGGCAGATTCTAGAACTTCTAGAAGGGTTACATGTGACATAAACTTAATGCACGAAAATAGGGCTTCTAGAACTTGATATTTAGGTGATTTAATGTAAAAATGAGTCCTCTTTGAAGTTGGGATTAAGGTAGGAAAATATTAGGATAGGATAAGATAAGATAAGGTTGGATAAAATTTGGATAAGATAAGGAAATTTAGATAAGGTTTCTTATTTCTTGCTATTTCCTTATCTTCTTTGCATTTGAACTCTTTTCTCCAGATTTTTAGCCTTTCCTAACCCTTCTTGACTTCAATTTCGTCCATCCTCTTTGCTCCATGGTTAAGCTATTCAATCCATGCCCTAAACTGCTCCATTTAGCTTCAAAATGTCCTTTCTTGCTCCTTTTGCCATTAGGACCTAAAAACATACGAAAATAGCTTAAAAGACTAAAATAAATAGTAATTAACTCAGTAAATGCAAGGAAACAACATAACTAAGTAGCATAAATATGCTCCTATCAATTAGTAAATATACTGTACAACGGAAGGAAAAAGGTTGAAGATGCCTAACAACTGAAGGGCAAATCCGTCAAATCACTGTTAATGAACAGTGTTCATCAACTGAGTTTTAGTATATATAACTAGAAAGTTCTGCCCGTGTGTTGGTACGGGATTAATAAAAATTGTCATAAAGCTTATGTTTCAAAGATGTAAAGTCTATGCCATGAAAGTTTTGTACTAATTACATATGAAAATCTATGCAACAGACACCAAAAATTGTAGAAGTTTTATTACTTTATGTAGAATGACAAAATACGACAAATGTTGTTTACTGCAACGCTCAAAAGTTTTTCTCCAATACTGTTGATTGATAAGAAATCACCCTAGGTAAGGAAAGAAAATATTGTAACACATGAAATAAATTTATATGACAATGGAATTATACTGTAAAGAAAATAAGAATATAGTATGGTTACTTTTTTAGCAATTTTATAGCACCTTGTCAACTTTTTTGCATTTGCCTCTGATTAGTTTTATCTCACTACCTTAAATGTATAACAAAGATTGAAAATGACAAATGTATATTAAATAAAAGCTGGATGAAAAGTAGGAGAACACACTGTTTGGTAGGGTGTAAACAGAAAGTTTTATACCCGTCGATCAATTGGGGTGGCAAAAGTTGTATAGCTGAAGTTGCAATGTAAGCGTTCTATATCACTGCGAATTTGCATCATTCATTTCTTAGTTTCTTTTAGTTCAAACCTAAACCAAAGAAAACAAAAAAATATTAATTACAGTTTATCATGTCTTTGCAATTTAACTTCTAACATGACTAAATATAATCTGAAGGCAATAAAGCTTGAGCCTAATTCTATCAGCCAAAAGGGAAGAACACTAAATTTTACATACGAAGTCCAAAGGGGTTTGATAAAGAAATCCCAAAACAAAAACTATAATTTGAAAATTGTGCATAAATGGTCAATTGTGTTCAAATGTGTTAATAAAGTACATCCACCAAATTGGAAATATCAAGTTGTGAAAAATGAAGCTAATTCCTTTATAATAACAAAATGTTGGTCAAAATACCACAATGTGAACAAATATATCATAAAGAACAAAAAGAAAAACGATACTTACCAATATCAACATATGGATTTCTTCGAAAGAATGTTACATGCAGTGTTATTATCTCAATGGTTTGGTCTGCAATAAGAAAAGTAACTATTTAGAAAGCAGTATCATTGCTACTTGCTAGTCTTCCTACATGATTTAGGAATATAATTAATTAAATAGATATGGGATCACATTGACCATAAATTATTATAGGCAACTCAAACAAAATAAAAAATGAGAATAGTCGTCCGAAAAATAGAAAATCCTTGCTAGAAAAAGTAACTGTTATGCAATTAGATCTCTTTTAATAATTGCACATTTAAATTTTTTTCTTGATCGGTAAGATGTCATTAATACAATGTTCCACAGTTCATTACATTCTCATTTCTAGCCATCAGAATTTGAAACACATAACTAATGAGTGTTATAGAAACTTAGCACAACATTGTTAAAAGAGAATATAAGACCATAAGCTACATCTAGTTTGAGGACATATTGTATTCGTTTAAGAAACTCTTATTGCAGCTTGTCTTCCAAAGAATCATACTTACAGTAAAAATTAACAGTAGCAAGTCATAGCATAATCAGTAAATTAATTTCGACAGAGCATATAAAACAATCACTACCATACATATAACTCCATAAATTACACCACATCAACCTTGAAAGGTCCAACATGTCCAAAACTTTCAAAACCTTCTCCATATTTAGCTCCAATCGCCTAAAAACAATGAAAAGTGGACTGAAAAAAACATAAATTCATCAAAATTTCCTACCCAATGATAAGTTAAAAATGAAAGTATTTTCACTGACGAATATATGCATAGTATTAGTTACTATGTTGAATTGTTGGTAACACGGAAAATACTCTTCCATTCTCTTACCCACCAAAAAAAGAAAGCACTATAAAAATCTCAGAGAAATTCTTTGCAAGATTATTGAAATTACAAAAGTGGTAAACCAACAAGTCATGTTTTGGATCAATGTTGGACCACATTTGTTTCACTTTAACTGTCATAATTACAACCTTAAGACTGGATTCTAAATTCCAAAATTAGATGAGCAATGCTTCCTGATGCCGCATGATTAGACATTTGGAATTCACTCAACCTTAAATTTTAAAAGAACACACAAAAGAAACAAAACTTAAAGTATCCCTCTCTTTTTACCTAATCAAAATCGTGTCTCAGGGAAGCTGTTGTCAGAGGCTTAGCTTTCTAGTGTTTACAACCCACGAAATAAAAAATAAATAAAAAAAGAGCCTCGATAACCAAAATATGCATGATGGTATTTTTCATTAGACAAATTAGTTATTGACTACAAATTGGGTAGTTTAATTATAATTACCTCTTGAGTCCTAGTTTTAGCTTTCCTTATTTAATGGCTTTTAGAGCTGAAAGCTTGAGAGCGACTGCAAATAAATGATCAAAAGAAATTTAAATTCATAAAAATTAATAAAACACCAAAAGAGAAAACTGAGTTTGAAGTTTTTGCTGAACTTACAACACATAAAAGATCTGTTTTTGTAACACATTTAGATTCTTGGGTTCAAATTTTGGAAAAATAATGATTGATACATGAAAAAAATGTCAGAAAAATATGTTGAAAAGAAGATGAGTTGTTCATATTATTTGATTTGATAAAGTTTGGTAATACTCACTGGTCCACTTTGATGCTAGAGAGTGGTTGGCCATCTGGCTTGAACAGCAGAACACAAGCGCTTCTGTGTAAATACAATACCAAAACAAAAAATGAACAAAAACTCTTTGAAAATTAACATCTCTTATTCCATACAATATATACAGTATATATAAGTAAATTGCTTACGGGTCTGACTTCAATATAACCCCACTCCTCTTCATCCATCTAGAATCGCAGCAGCTACTACTATTGTAGTTCCTGCAGCTGCTACTGCTATATTGAAATTGACTACCTTATATAGTTGATTTCACATTCTTACACACATGACAAACCAAAAAACATCCAAAACATATCAATAATCTAAACAAAGGCCAATTTAATACATTTTCTCAAACAAGTGGTAAGCACTGATAACAAAAAAAATGAACAACCACTGTGAAAAATACACCCGAAGAGTTAGTGAAATTTGATATAGAACATGCAATCATTTATAAAACATCATGAATAAATAAAGGAAAACTTAACAACTCACCATCACCAAAATCAATCAAACACTGTAAATCTGCAATTAACAAAACAAACAGCAAAAATTCATAAAATCAAACATGCAACAATATAAATCTACTAAACAGAAGTTAAGATAACTGTGGAAAATATGGAAGAGAATGCTTTTTCTCATTATATTTCTCTACAAGATTACAAGGATATATATACATGATACAAGTGTGTAGGTAGGACAAGGTAGCCGTCCTAGTGTGTAGGTAGGACAAGGTAGGACAAGGTAGGACGGCTGTAGGGGACAAGGTAGCCGTCCTAGTGTGTAGGTAGGACAAGGTAGGACGGCTGTAGGACGGCTGTAGGACGGCTTGACGGCTGTAGGACGGCTTGACGGCTGTAGGACGGCTTGACGGCTGTAGGACGGCTAGTGTGTAGGTAGGACAAGGTAGGACGGCTGTAGGACGGCTTGACGGCTGTAGGACGGCTTATTCTTCCAATACTCCCCCTCAAGCTGGATCAAGGAGGTTAATTGATCCAAGCTTGGAGAGCAGACTTTGAAACTGAGGAGAAGCAAGAGACTTCGTGAAAATATCAGCAAGTTGATCTTGGCTTCGAGTGAATGTGGTTTGAATTACCTTGGACTGGACTTGTTCCCGAACGTAGTGACAGTCAACTTCAATGTGTTTGGTGCGTTCATGGAACACCGGATTGGAGGCAGTATGCATAGCTGCTTGATTGTCACAGAAAAGAGACATAGGTGTGTTGATTGAGAACCCTAAGTCCGAGAGAATGCCCTTGAGCCAAATGAGTTCACATGCAGTGGAAGCCATGGCTCTATACTCAGCTTCGGCACTTGAGCGAGCAATTACATTTTGTTTTTTGCTCTTCCGTGTCACGAGGTTTCCTCCAACCAACGTGCAGTAGCCAGTAGTGGATTTTCTATCAATAGCATTCCCTGCCCAGTCAGCATCGGTGTAGGCAATGATTTGAGTATGACCATTGTTTTTCATGATGATTCCTCGACCAATGGAGCCTTTGAGGTATCTGAGAATTCTTTTAACAACATTTAAATGAGCTTCAGTGGCTGCATGCATGAATTGGCTTACAAGACTGACGGCGTAAGTTATATCCGGTCTGGTGATGGTGAGATATATAAGCTTACCCACCAATCGTTGGTAGTAACTGATATCACTGAGAGGTTCTCCTGTCAAGTCCAACTTCAATTTGCTATCAAAAGGAGTACGAGTTGGTTTGCAATCCATCATCTTCACTTCTTGAAGTAAGTCAATCACATATTTCCTTTGACTCAAAAAAAGTCCCTTGGGTGAAGTGGCCAGTTCAATCCCAAGGAAGTACTTTAAAACTCCTAAGTCTTTAATGGAAAATTATTGATGAAGAGAATGTTTAAGAGTGTGAATATCATCAATGTTATCACCTGTGATGATGATATCATCAACATAGATTAGTACAACTAATATGCCAACTGATCTTATTCGAACAAACAGGGAGGAATCAGCATGACTTCTCTTGAACCCAAAATTTTCAAGTACCGAGCTCAGTTTGGCATACCAGGCACGAGGAGATTGTTTCAAGCCATAGATTGACTTATGAAGCTTGCAAGCCATACCTGAATTCTGTGCTTGTGGATGACCCGGGGGTAGTTGCATGTAGACTTCCTCTTCGAGGTCTCCATGTAAAAAAGCATTTTTTACATCCATTTGGTACAATGGCCATTCATGGTTCACTGCAACAGATAACAAAACCCTTATTGTGCTCATCTTAGCCACGGGAGCAAATGTCTCCTTATAGTCCACTCCAAAAGTTTGAGTAAAACCGCGAGCCACCAATCTTGCCTTGTGTCGTTCAATTAAGCCATCAGAATTAAACTTGATTTTATAGACCCATCGACTGCCTACCACCTTCTTGCCTTTGGGAAGTTGAACTACACTCCAGGTTTTATTTTCATTCAAGGCTTTGAGTTCTTCTTCCATGGCTAGCCTCCACACAACTTGACGATTGGCTTCTTGAAAGTTCCTTGGTTCACTTTCATAGGACAGTTTACTGAGGAAGACTGCATGAGAGTGAGAGACTTTGGAGTAATTTACAAACTTGTGAATAGGGTACCTGGCATGGTAAGTTTCATAGTCTTGTAGCCTTGATGGTGGATGTCGATCTCGAGTCGGATTCCTGCGGGGTTGAGCTGGGATCACAATAGGTTCAGCTCCACTCTCTTGTATAGATGTTGTGTTATGGTCATGGGGAACTACTTGTGCTTCTGAGGCTTCAGTGTCGTCTCCAATAAGCAGGTTGTCATTAAGAGTTGCATGAGAGTCCCGGTTGTGAGGTAGTGAATGGACACAGTCACTTAGTTCGACTGGATTTGGCAATGGGAAGAGATCTAGGAAATGCTCCCCCTGACGATTTTGATCTGATGATTTGTTGAAATATGGTTGGTTTTCATCAAACCATACATCTCTTGAGACAAACATCTTCCTGGAGCACGGATTGTAGCATTTGTACTCTTTTTGGGTGGAGGAGTATCCCATGAAAACACACTTGACAGCTTTGGGATCAAGCTTGTCTCGGTGATGGGATTGAATATGAACATAACAGGTACATCCAAAGATTCTCAGATGGGAAAGATTACCTTTTTTGTTTTGCATAACCTCAGATGGTGATTTTGTATCCAGAACACGACTAGGCAGTCTGTTGATAAGATAGGTGGCTGCAAGAACTCCTTGAGACCAAAACCTCTTAGGCACATTCATTTGCAACATTAGCGCCCTGGTTTTTTCAAGTAGGTCCCGATTCTTCCTTTCGGCAATTCCATTTTGCTGAGGAGTACCTACACAACTTGTTTGATGTATAATTCCATGGGTGCTCAAATAGTTAGTCATATTTTTGGATGTATATTCAGTGCCATTATCAGACCTTAGTATGTGGATTTGGGACGAAAAATGGTTCATGACAAGATTATGAAAGTCCTTGAAAGCATCCATAACTTCACTTTTGAATTTTAGGAGGTACAACCAAGTGGCTCTTGAGAAATCATCAACAAAGATAACGTAGTACCTATAACCATCAAAAGACTCTAGAGGTGCAGGTCCCCAAACATCGGAGTGCACCATCTCAAACAACTTGCTAGTCCTAGACATGGAAGAATTGAATGGGAGTCTAGTAGATTTTGACAAATGACAAATTTCACATACAACGGAGGATTTGCATAAACTAGGGAACAACGTAGACAACACAGATTCTGAGGGATGTGCTAGGCTTTGATGCCACAACCGATGTTCTAGGTTTGAGCTGACTTGGAACCCCTTTGGAACATTGAGGTCCTCTGAAAAATACTACAGCCCATTTAGGTAATGACCTTCACCAATCAGCTTCTTGGTGGCTAGATCCTGAAAAACAACATTGTGGGGGGGAAAAATTGCACGACAGTTTAGAGAGTTTGTAATCCTTCCTACAGACAATAATTGAAAAGGAAAAGATGGAACATATAACGCTGTGGACTCAACAGTTTCTGAGATCAGTTTAACTTTCCCTCTACCTAGAACTGGCACACCTCTACCATTTGCTACAGAAACTAGTGATGGTTTAGTGTGGCTTTCAAAATCGTATAGCTTAGAATATTGATTTGTCATGTGATCTGTGGCACCTGAGTCTATAATCCAAAAATCATGAGAGTGACTAACATTTAGAGCAGTTGAAAGAGCACACATGATACCTGGAATGTCTCCTTGAGGTACATGACCAGATTCAGCTAAGAACCCTGCAAACTGTCCAAGAAGAGCAGTTTGACTTTCCCCAGTCGACGTTTCACCTGTGCTTCCTTTTCTGGTTTGAAGGTAGGTTGAGAACTCATTCAGCAAGTCAGCCGGATTGGCTGTAAAGTTCATCGACCCACCGATGGATGTAGCAGCAGCAGCATGGTACTTGTTTGTATGTGGTCTGGCGTGTGAGCCCTTATGATCTCTTAAAGGCTTGTTCTCAAACCTTGGCTTCAACTCAGGGTGCAATATCCAGCATCGATCTATTAGATGTCCAACATTATTACAATGTAGACACTTCAGATCTGGCCTTTTTCCCTTGTATACTTTATCTCCAAATGACTTGTGATTTGTCACAAAAGCTCTAGCCTCAGACACACTAGGTTTTACGTCAACATTCATGACTTTTCTGCGTACTTCTTCTCGCTGGATAGTAGTGCAAACACTTGCAAATGATGGAAGTTCGGGATTCATTAGAATATGGCTTCTAAGATCTTCATATTCAGAACCCAAACTTGCAAGCAAATGAAAGATTTTGTCTTCCTCGGACCTTTTTAACAGTACGGCAGCATCGATAGTGCGTGGTCGATACATTTCTAGTTCGTTCCACATGTTTTTCATGCAACCGAGATGATGAACAAATGATTTATCACCTTGTTGAAGACTTGCAAGATTCCTCTTAAGCTGGAACACTCGAGCAGCATTGTTTTGATTTCCATACATGTCCTTGACTGCCTTCCAAAGAGCACTAGAGGATTCTGAAAAACTGAAAATTTCAGACAGCTTAGGATCCATGGAGTTAAGGAGCCACGACATGACCAGCTGGTCTTTGCACAGCCATGCTTCATACTCCGGCGATGCGACGTCAGGTGCTTCAATACTTCCATTGACGAATCCAAGTTTGGATCTTCCTCCAAGGGCAAGAGATATTGATCTAGACCATGGAAGATAGTTAAACTCATTTAACAACACAGAACACAAACGTTGGTTTGGGTTGACTTCAGCTTCTGGAAAACTAGGGCGAGGAGCTGTGAAGCTTTCATCTTCTGAGTCAAAAAGATTATCTTCTGCCATTATCGAAACGAATGTGCAGAAGAAGAGAAGGGACAACAATGGAGTCAGGCCGGTTAAGGTTCCGGCTCTGATACCATGTGGAAAATATGGAAGAGAATGCTTTTTCTCATTATATTTCTCTACAAGATTACAAGGATATATATACATGATACAAGTGTGTAGGTAGGACAAGGTAGCCGTCCTAGTGTGTAGGTAGGACAAGGTAGGACGACTGTAGGGGACAAGGTAGCCGTCTTAGTGTGTAGGTAGGACAAGGTAGGACGGCTGTAGGACGGCTTGACGGCTGTAGGACGGCTAGTGTGTAGGTAGGACAAGGTAGAACGGCTATAGGACGGCTTGACGGCTGTAGGACGGCTTATTCTTCCAACAATAACATTAATGAATTTGACCTACTATTTTACTGTATTCGATTTTTGGAATTTTGAGTGAATGAATGGCAAAAGAACATATAACAAAATAACAGAAGCGTACCCCATTAGAGGAAGCCTGCCCAGCCAACCGGCCAGAAACATCAGCAAAGGTACAGAGCCCCGTTGCACTAAAGAATCAGAAGACCAAATCACTATATGAGCAACCCATATGAGAGGTAGAGAGAAGCGGAAAAACAAAAGGAAAAAGTGAGGAGAGAATGCAATGAAAACGAAAGATAAAGCATTAAGGCCTCTTAATAGAATAGTTCTCGATGATCAACACGTGGAAGACAGAGGCTAAAAAATCAAAGCAAAACCAAAAAATAAAACAATCAGCCTCTGAACAGAACCCCCCACAATGATCAACACGTGGAAGACAGAGACCCAAAAAGCAGAGTATAACCAAAAATTAAAACAATCAGAGGTCAAGCAACGGAACCGGATTCTCTCTCTTGAGCTCAGGATGGGATCCTCCTCAGCAGTTCATTCAGATTGTTGAAATTTTATCCAAAGGCTCCAAATAGGAGGCTTCTCTAAAAGTTATAATAATTATAGCAGTTAGATCAAGTTTGAATGGCCCAGATAGACTGCTCATGAGGATCCCCATCCTGAGCTCAGGAGAGGATCCAATTCCGCCAAGCAACAACATTTGTGGGACAGAGAGAGAAAAAATAATAATTAAAAAATTAATGGCGGGATAAACAAATTATTTAAAATATGGGAGTTAAATCAGGCCAAATGGTTTGTGGCACAGCAATCACTAAAAAATTATAAAACACCAAGAGAAAAGCACAGAAACAGAGAGGAAGAAAATGGAAGAGCCTTCGAGCATCTTCCCCACCAAAAACGACGCACACAGGGAAAGCACGTGCAAAAAACCCCAAAATGCATGTGGCATGGGTAAAATCGCCAATTCACGTATCATCTTGAAGAAGCCAAAAAATTGTGCGTTCCACCAGGTTTTAGTATATAGATAATTTTTTAGCTATAGGGAAAGCCCCTTTCTCAAGCTTCATGGTATTTATACGAGGAGAGAAGAAATCAACGGTGGAGATTGAGTAGTATGAATAAATGGATAGTGGGTACATTGTTTGCATGTATGATGGGTTGAATGTAGTTGCAGCCCATGTGTGATGTTGGAACACTGCTTTCGGTTTGTCACTTTGGGGCAAAGGGAATCATGAGGGCCCGTGGAGTGTGATGGGGTTGGGCTGTTTGGTGGACCTTTATGGCATGGTTTACGGATGAGGATTCTCTACAAATCCTTACATCTCAACCGTTCATCGTACATCATGCGATCAGTTTTCGTTAGGTACTATTTGTGTTTAATTTTAAATAAAAAATTCAAAATAATTTTTGACCGCAAAATATACGATGAACAGTTAAACTATAAAAATCACTAGAATCTCCACAATTGAATCGGATCGGATCCAAATCCTTGATTCACATGGTTGGATGTGGACCCAATACAACAGCTTTGTGTTATGTGTGGGACCCTTCAGTATATAACCTAAGGTTAAGGTATTTATTATTTGTCCGCTTGTCTGGAGATAACTTATATCACACGGAGAAGATCCTCATTCAATCGATGTTGGTGACTAGGTGTTGTGGTCAGTAATATATATAAATTTTCACATAATATTCATATATTTTGAGAACGGAATGCAGTTGTTAACAAATTAGCAAATTTAGTGCTTCTCTCGTTTTCACTTGTTTGGCATGCCGCTCCTCTTGTAGGGATTCTTCCTCTTCTGCACTCAGATTTTTTGGGCATGTCAGCCTGCAGATTTGTCTCTACTTCTTGATTTGTGATTTTCTTTTTTACCTAATCTTTTTGAATTTTTCTTTTCGTTTTGCAGCTTGTCTTGCAGGTTCTTACCTTTTAGGTTTATAGAGGGGTTTGGGCTTATGTCCACCCAATCTTTTTCTTGTATTTTCTTTTTCAAGAGATGTAAGGTCTATGTCCCCCATTTTTTTTTCTTGTATTTTCTTTTCCAAAATGGGTAAGGTGTGTATCCCCTGCCCTCTTTTCTTGTATTTTTTTTTTTTTTTGCTCTATAAGGGGGTAAGATTTATGTCCTCCTGACTAGGTGTAATTTTTTTTTTTTTCCTATCAATAAATTTCACTTGTACTGTCGAGGTTTTCCAAAAAATAAAAAAAAAATATTATTAGATTGTAATGCTGATGATAGCTCGTTCCATGTAAAATTTTCTCACTTGTTTGAAAAAAGAATAGAATCTCGAGCATGCCATGCATATATGCATGCATGTCGATTATAAAATTTGTACAATCAAAATATATTATTTGTAAAGGATAATGAGCTCATTCCAAGGAATGCAAGTATTATCCACTCATTTTGTGCAAGTATTATCCACTCGTTGATTCTAATTTGCTTCCACGTTGACTCACGAGTCAGGTCAGTCAAGCGTCGTGTGCACTGACATTGTTATAAACTTGTAACTTAGATATTTTAGCAAAACTTGAACAAATTAATCCTCTTATCAAAACCCCGTGGTTTTTCCATGCAACGTGACATGATCCCTTTCTACTTTCTCTCCTTACTTCTTATTGCATTGCCCGGTACTAGCTTGAATTTTGCAAACGCTCCCACAAACACCCGCGGCGGCTCTTCAATTGTCAACTGCAAAAGAAAGGACACCAACTGCTATAGATCGTCGTCAGGTAATCAGCCTCCGTCGGAATCGCTGTCGCCGCCTCCTCCGCATTCGCAGTCGCCGGAATCGCTGTCTCCGCCCCCTCAGCAATCGCAGTCGCCGCCTCCTCTGCAGTCGCAGTCACCTGCACCGCCGCCTCCTCTGCATTCGCAGTCGGCGGAATCGCTGTCTCCGCCCCCTCAGCAATCGCAGTCGCCGCCTCCTCTGCAGTCGCAGTCACCTCCACCGTTATCTTTGACGCCTATGCCTCAGTCACCACCGCCACCGTTATCTTTGCCGCCTAAGCCTTCGCCCCCGCTGTCACCTTCGCCGCCTCCTTCGCTGCCAAGCTTGCTGACAAACAGATCTGGTAAATGATGATATCCTTCAAGCTTTCTACAATTCTTGTGACTGATAAAAATTGGTACCCTCGTATATAATTTCATATGCCACAAATCACCGTGTTGAGTTTCATCTCACGACGTAATAATATGAATCGTTCATTTTTATATTCTCCTTTAAAGATGATTCTTATAGCAAATAATCAAAATAAAAATCGATTAGCTCTTTGATTATTGTTAGGTAGGCCCAGAGATATATTTATTATAATTTTGTATTCATACAGGAAGCAGCAAACCCTCATCGATGATAATCATCGTTGGTACTCTTGGTTCAGTTGCTTTCTGTTCGTTAGTTGTGGTTGTGGCCGGATGCTTCTTTCGCAAGAGACTTCGAACAGTCAAAGAGAGATACCACTCCAAACGACAAAAGAAAAAAGGTAATTACTTAATAAAAAGATTTGAAAAGTATTTATATATTACTTCAATTTCTTAATAAATTTTTTATTTAAGACATCTAATCTTTTGAGTCAATGTTTGTAGTTGGTAATGATATGAAGAAAACTGTCGAGTCATTGCAATTTAGATTGGGAACTATTGAAACTGCCACGAACAAGTTTTCAGATGATAACAAATTAGGTGAAGGAGGATTTGGTGCCGTTTTCAAGGTATGAAAATGTTTATTTGCATGAGATCCTTCGCTCCACAAAATTATGGAGGCATTCCTACGCGAAAATAGTTCCTGATCATCGCTATGTGAAAAAATATTCATGCAAAAATCAACAAAAAAACATGTGAACTTTTACGCATCGAACTGTATAAAACTAAATGGTCAAAATAGGTAAAAATATATATATTATGAACTATCTATCTATTTACTATAATTGATTGACTAAATGACCTTAATTAGTTTTGATTACATATTATACTACATAATTAATAGTATTTACAACGCTTACTGCTTAGTTCACATTACATATTGTAGGGCACACTTGGTAATGGACATGAAATAGCAGTAAAACGGCTATCGAAAAGCTCCACACAAGGTGTACAAGAATTTCAGAATGAGGTGGTATTGGTAGCCAAACTTCAACACAGAAACCTTGTGAGGCTTCTGGGATTTTGCTTGGAAGGAGAAGAAACCTTACTTGTCTATGAATATGTACCCAACAAAAGTCTTGACAAATTTCTATTTGGTTAGTGAATATCATTTGACCAAATATTTTCCCTTGTTAATTACAATATATATGTGCGTGTGTGTGTGTAATTGGCTGTAAATTTTATCATGTCCTTGATAAATGTTACCCATGCAGAACCCAAGCAACGAGAACAGTTGGATTGGTCGAGACGTTGCATGATAATAGGAGGAATCGCTCGAGGAATTTTGTATCTTCATGAAGATTCTAGGCTTAGAGTTATACATCGTGATTTAAAAGCCAGCAACATCTTGTTAGATGGTGAAATGAATCCAAAAATATCAGATTTTGGGATGGCTAAAATGTTTGGAGTTGATGGTCAAACTCAAGGAAATACCGAAAGAGTCGTCGGAACTCTGTAAGTTTCAATTTATATAACCTTTGATCCTATTTAAGTTTCAACTTATATATCTTCACATATAAAATAGGAGGATCTTACGGTACCTCATTAAAAAAGGGTAAATCGCCAAAATGGTCCCTGAGATTTGCATAACTCATCGCCTTGGTCCCTGAGATTCTAAATCGATAAAAGTGGTCCCTGAGATTGTCCACCATCCATCATTTTGGTCGTTTCGTTAAAAACTCCGTTAAGTGTCCTGGAGCTCTTGGCTGGAAGTTTGGGCAATTTTCAAAGCTTCGTAACTCATTCGTTTATTAACCAAATTGACCCATAATATATCAAAATGAAGATAGGAAAGTTTAGAATAAGATTATACCTATTTCAAAGCCCAATGGTTGCCAGAGATTTCCAGAAAATAGCCTCAAAGTTGACTGGTTCGATTGAAAACTTGAAAACTTGTCAGAAACTGGGTAAACTTTAAACGTTCATAACTTCTGCAATACTCAACAAAATCAAGTGAATCAAAAATGAAATTCATACTTCTTGACGAGATGAAAAGAATGGTACCTTTTTTTACTGCTAACTCACGGTGGTTTGGCCAGAAAACGGCTCGAAAGTGTCTGTCTTGGTCTCGAGTTAGCCATTTTCGAGCTGTTTTCCAGCCAAACCACAGCGACTTAGCCGTAAAAAAAGGTACCATTCTTTTTGTCGAGTCGAGGAATATGATTTTCGTTTTTAAATCACTTGATTTCGTTGTGTATTGAAGAAGTTATGAATGTTTAAAGTTCACCTAGTTTCCGATGAGTTTTCAAGTTTTCACTCAGACCAGTCAACTTTGAGGCTATTTTCCAGCCATCTTTGGCAACCATTGGGTTTCGAAATAGGTATAATTTTATTCTAAACTTTCCTATCTTCATTTTGATATATTATGAGTCAAATTTGGTTAAGAAACGATTGAGTTACGAAGCTTTGAAAATTGCCCAAACTTCCGGCCAAGAGCTCCGGGACACTTAACGGAGTTTTTAACGGAATGACTAAAATGATGGATGGTGGACAATCTCAAGGACCACTTTATCGATTTGGAATCTTAGAGAGCAAAGTGATGAGTTATGCAAATCTCAAGGACCATTTTGGCGATTTACCCTATTAAAAAATAAAGGTACCAGTACCCTTTAATATAATCATATTTTAAAATTATTTTAGACCATTGATTAAGTTCAACAAATGATCTTAGTGTTAGATACAGTTTTGAATAAAAATTTAAGGATTATCTTAGACTATTGATTAAGTTCAAAAAAATTTCTTAATCATAAACGTTAAGAATTATCTTAGACCATAGATTTAAGTTTAATGAATTACCTTATACCATTGCTTAATTTTATTTTTGTACAAATGCGTAAATTACCAACGGTTAGATTACCAAGGTTGTCAGTTACTGTGTGGAAATTAGATTACACTGTCAAGGTAGTATATTACAAGGGGTGTGCTATCCACACACCTCATTTTACTTCTCACACATCTCTTGATAATTTATGTCCGTTGATATTTTTCAATTCATCCGATCCGACGGCCGAAAATTAAAAAGGTATGTGAGAAGTAAAATATTGTGTGTAGATATCACATCCCTATTACAATTGTGTTGAACGTTATTGAATTACAATATTAACATTAAAATTAAAGAGTACTTGTATCTTATTGTTTTAATAAAGTACCATAGACTAACCCTAAAATATATTTGTTTTTTCTAACTACAAAGTCTCAACGCATTAATTTTGTACATGCAAGTGGTTATATGGCTCCAGAGTATGCAATAGAAGGAATATATTCAGTAAAATCAGACGTCTTTAGCTTTGGTATACTCCTGCTTGAGATCACCACGGGGAGAAAGAACTTTTTAGGCTTTAACTGCCGTTTTCCTACACTTCTAGCACACGTAAGCATTTAATAACTTGGTATAAGAATTATTTATATATACATCATTATTCCCAAATTATTATATGGCTAAGCTATCAAAGATTAGAGTAGTATACCATTTTATAATTACATCCTTAAAAATTATTGTTTTACAGGCTTGGCAATCATGGAATGAAGGAAAAGGGTTGGATTTGATAGATCCAATACTGTCGAAAGATTCATGCAGGCCAGATCAAGTTTTGAGATACATCCACATTGGACTATTGTGTGTTCAAGAGGATGCAAACAGTAGGCCGACCATGTCATCAGTTGTTTTAATGTTGAAAACTGAAACTATTAGTCTTCCCAAACCTGAGCGACCGGCATTTTTTACAGGAAGATCTGCAGATATGCAGGATCAACTAGCTGCTAAGAGTTGCACCATCAATGGTTTAACAATTTCTGATGATCTTCCCCGTTAGGGATAAATTATAAATTATATGCTTGTATATACAGCCTATGTCTCGCATTCAACCCCTATATATATACTTCTCGTTCAAGTGACATTTTTTGTGAGACTGAGAATGAATTACGAAGTGACATTGTCAAAGTTGTTCGATGTATACGTGAGTAGTGGAAGAACCGAAGAAGGAGAAGACCTTGATAACGAACAACTCATAAGCTTTAGAAATATTCAACAATCCTTCCCTATTTTGAGAATATATAATAAATGGTATTACAATACTTCTCTCTTTTAAATTAATCACAAGCATACCGATATAATCATGCATACAATAAAGATGTCTTTCGAATTAAACCTTTAATTAGTATAAGTAATTCAAAGTTATAACGAATGCAATGGTGACCTAAGTTTAAACCACCTATTCTTATGTTAAAACCGGAATCACTACACACATGATTATGTCTTATTTCCTTAAAAGAAATTTCTGAACTAGTTAAGCACTATTATGGCCCTGTACTTCATCCTGGTTTCATAAATATTTACAAGAGAAAACCCAACTCTAAGCTATATATTAATTTTCAGTGCTTTCACAACCACTTATCAATAACATGTTATTACCCATTAAACTTTTAAACTAGTGATGTTCTAGAGAAAGTCGGGTTACCATTATAGGTGGCTAATTTTCTATAAAGGGTTTTAGCCCCATTCCACTAGATGTACTAACTACCAAAGCTCTTGAAAGTGCTTTCGTTAACGGATCCGTCAAGTTATTACTTGATTTAACATAAACAATATTAATAACTCCATCAGTTATTAATTGCTTGACATATTCATGTCTCAAGCTAATATGTCTAGACTTTCCATTGTATAGCTTATTGTATGCTCTAGACAAAGTAGCCTCACTATCACAGTATAAAGAAATGGATGGAATTGGTTGTGGCCACAACTCTATTTCCAATAACAAATTTCTAATCCATTCCGCTTCTTTACCTACTACTGCTAATGCTATAAATTCAGATTCCATAGTTGAATGTGCTATACATGTTTGCTTCTTCGAAGCCCAAGATATTGCTCCTCCGACAATTGTAAAAATTCACCCTGATGTAGACTTATTATCGTTAGCACTTGTTATCCAACTTGCATCTGAATATCCTTCAAGTACTGCTGGAAACTCGTAGTAAGTTAAACTCAGGTTTATAGTTCTTTTAAGATAACCAAAAATTCTATTTATTACTTTCCAATGAGCAGTACTTGGATGACTAGTGTATCTAGAAAGTTTGCTTACTGCAAATGTGATATCTGGCCTGGTACAATGCATGACATACATTAAACTTCTGATTACACTAGCATACTCAAGCTGTGCAACGGATCTACCAGAATTATTAAGCAAAGTTTCACTAGGGTCATAAGGGGTATTTGCTTCTTTTATTTGTAGATGCTTAAACTTAAGAAGCAATTTTTCTATATAATGTGACTGACACAAAGCGTAACCTTTATTATGTTTCTTTACTTTAATTCCCAAGATAGTATCTACTTCATTCAAGTCCTTCATCTTAAATTTTGAATTTAGATACTCTTTAGTTTCAGATACACCTTTCATGTTTGTACAAAAAATTAGCAAGTCATCGACATATAAACATATAACAACACCATAATTATTTGTGAATTTAGAGTATATGCATTTATCAACATTGTTATGTCTAAATCCATATGATAAAATGACAAAATCAAACTTTTCATGCCATTGTTTTGGTGCTTGCTTCAATCCATATAATGACTTTACTAATTTACAAACTTTCTTTTCATTCCTAGGGAGAACAAACCCTTCTAGTTGTTCCATATAGACTTCTTCATCTAAATCATCATTTAAAAAAGCCGTTTTCACATCGATTTGATGCACATGCAAATTATATAAAGATGCCAATGCAAACAATATTCTAATTGATGTGAGCCTAGCTACTGGTGCATACGTATCAAAATAGTCTATTCCCTTTTTCTGCTTAAAACCTTTGGAAACCAGCCTGGCTTTAAATGTCTGAATAGACCCGTCTGTATTGTATTTTCTTCTAAATACCCACTTACATCCTATTGCTTTTGATCCTTGAGGCAAGTCTACTAAAACCCATGTCTGATTAGATATCAATGATTCAAATTCATCATCTATAGCCTCTTTCCATAAAGCTGCATCTCTTGAAGTCATTGCTTCGCTTAGACTTTTAGGATCATCCTCAACATTCAACAATATGGGTATTTTTTTTAAGAACCTTTGTTCTATTTCCTTCAACTAAAAATACAATAGATTGAGATGAAATAAAATCAGAGCCTAGAGTCTTTTCTTTTCTTACTCTTTGGCTTTTCCTTAGTTCATTAACAATTTCAGACTATTTTCTTTTCTCACCTTGGGAATGACTACTAGCCGGATTAGAGAAAAATGTTTGATCATTCTCTTTTCCAGACATTGATTAGTCATTATAGAATTTATTTTCTATAAATTCGACATCTCTAGACTCAACTATTGTATTTGAGTCTAAATTAAGCAACCTATATGCTTTTGAATTTTCTGCATATCCTACAAATATGCTTTTAATTCCTCTTGGACCCAACTTGGATCTCTTAGGATCCAGTGCCTTGTAAAAAGCTACACAACCCCATACTCTCAAATATGGCAAATTTGGTTTTCTTCCTTTCCAAATTTCATATGGTGACACATGTGTGTTCATAGATGTAATTCTATTGTGTATATGGCATGCAATAAACAATGCTTCACCCCATAAATATTTTGGAGTATTAGAATTAATCATCATAGAATTAATCATTTCAGTGAGTGTTCTATTTTTTCTTTCTGCCAAACCATTTTGTTGTGGTGTATAAGGTGCAGTTCTTTGATGTATAACACCATGCTCTTCACAAAAAATATCAAATTCATGTGAAAAATATTCTTTACCTCTATCACTACGAAGACATTTAATTTTCCTTCCTTTTTGGTTTTCAACTTCAGCTTTATAGCGCTTAAAACACTCAAAGGCTTCATCTTTATTAGACAATAAATAAACATAAGTGAACTTAGAACAATCATCTGATAAAATATATTTTTCCTCCTATTGTTAAAACACCATTAAATTCACATATGTCAAAATGTATTAAATCTAATAAATATGTATTTCTTTCAGCAGTTAGAAAAGGTTTCTTAGTCATTTTCGCTTGAATACATGTTTCACATTTATCATTATAATCATCATTGCAAGAAATTAAACCAAGTGTGCGCATGTATTTTAAAGATCTAAAATTTATATGTTAAACGTAAATGTCATAAATGAGAGGAAGATTCAACAATATAAGCAGAAGAATTCACTTTATTATTAATACTTAGTTTGAACATCCCATCACAAATACCCCTTCCCAACAAACATTCCATTTTTCGACATTATTAACTTGTCGGACTCTAGAACAGTCTTTATACCATTCTTACATAATAAATTTGTAGACACAAGATTTTTTCTAATTTCTGGAACATGCAGTACATTAAGCAACATCAATTTCTTCCCAGAAGTAAATTGAAGTTCAATGGTTCATTTTCCTATAACTTTGGCGGAATTATAATTCCCCATTAAAACCTCTTGATTGTTCATTAATGCTTCATATGTCATGAATGGTGCCTTGTCATTGCACACATGTATAGTAGCTCCCGAGTCGAGCCACCAATAAGAGGATTTTATTGCTGCTGCCATATTTAGTTCGGTAACCATGCCAATATGCATCATTAATACCATTGCAACAATGTTATCAATTCCAGAGTTTTCCACCATATTTGCATTATTGGTCTTATCAGCATATTCCTCACTTGCTTTTATGTATCTACAATCACGAATGTAATGGCATTTCTTTCCACAATGGTAGCAGACACCATTTGCATTCTTTTGATTGTTGTTGGAATTGGTCTTCTTAAACTTCCCTTTATCAACTTTGACTTTGAAGTTCTTTTTGTATTTGTTTCATTCGACAATGTGAACTTTGGACAAATCTTGATTTGCAAAATTCTTATTACGATTTCGAGTTTCTTCTTCAATTTGAATACTGTTTTGCAAATCTTCCAAACTAATATCTTTCACCATGTGTAGAAGTTTCTTTCTATAATTATTCCATGTTTGGGGTAATTTTGTCATAATAGCCCCAACTATCATAGGATCCAGAATAACTATTTTAAGTTCACGAAGCTTTGAGACCAAGACCAATAATTCATGAACTTGGTCTAGGATGGGTTTGTTATCAAACATAGTGAACTCATAATATTTGAACATTAAAAATTTTATCGGTACCTCTTTTCTCTGTTGTGTACTTGTGTTCAAGTGCTTCCCAAATTTCCTTCGGAGATTGAATGTGTGCGTACAGGTCATATGAGCGATCAGATAATGTGCCCAAAATGTGTCCTCTACATACCAATTCATCTTCTTCACGTTTCTTTCTATCGGCAACTATTTTGTCCGTATCTTTGTCACTTGGTTCACCAATAGGCTCCAATTTCGAGTCCAACACATAAATGACATTTAGAACAATAAGCATGAAACGCATTTTGTCCTTCCATCAGGTGAAGTTTGATCCATCAAATTTGTCTAGCTTGTAGACATCTTGATTGATAATCTTCAAAGCCATGTTATCGGACTTGTTCTCCGTGACGAAAATAACACTTTAAGATTGTTAAAAAATGTAGAATTATGGAGAATAATCCAAAGATTGACTTTGAGGTACAACTTGAATCGTTTCCTTAAAGTGTTATTTGCCCCCACTCGAATGAAGTTTGCTAAAGGGTTCTTGGCAAATCACTTCCAGTATACAACAAAGTATGGAATATTCGATTAGCAAAACCGAATTATATTCCCTTAGAAATAACTAAAAAGAAATTGTATAAATGTGATGGAGAGAGAAGAGAGTAAGCAATGTAGAAATTAATTTCTGAAATTGTATATGAAACATTATGCCACAATATGTATTTATAGACATCAAAGTACCCGTTCATCAAGCCCCTTCATTTTAGTTGAAGATGCACAACCCTTCTTAATAGTGTTTACCCAAAAGACATGTCTTCTATTTAATATTTTCAGAAAATAAATTTTGATTATTTATATTTTTTAATTTTACTCATACAATTTGAGTAAGCATCATGTCTTTTAACTAAAAGTTGTAACCATTCAACTAATTACATTTGCTGCGCACTGCAGCACCCTTTATCATACACACACGCTGCACAATGCAGCACCAAATCATATATATATATATATATATATATATATTGTTAAAATATTCAACAATACCCAACCGGTAATGTAGCCCTTGCAGTTGGAGAGATTTTTTAGTATATTAGGAACACAGTTTGATATATTAAGTGTCATGATACAATTGGTTGGAAACTTGAAAAAAAAAATTATTTTAACAAATGTATTATGACACTTAATGTACTCCTGGCACACCACAACATTTCTCTTGCAGTTGGATCCCATTTATACTCAAGTTTACATGGTCTCAATAATGACACTACTTTGTTTGCAGTGCTGCATCAAACACATCTACATTGGACAAATCACATACTTAATCCATTACCCTTACAATTTTCTTTTGTTTTTGCAATTTGAAGTTTTACACCAACGACCTCCAATCGTTATGCTTATACCTACTTTGGTCAGCACTATGATTAACTCAGTAACATGCATAGGGGTGTGAGTGTGCTAGAGAGAGAGAGAGAGAGAGAGAGAGAGAGAGAGAGAGAGAGAGAGAGAGAGAGAGAGAGAAGGAAAATAAAACAGACAAACAATATGAATCACCTTAAGGAAGGATGAATCTCATCCCTGAAGTCAGAATCCAACCCACTTAAGACACCTCTGATGTCCTCAGAATACGTTTCTCTAAATGCCTTTAAGTTCACCTTAAAGGTGGCAAATCTCCAGCCATAACTTTACCATTCTGAGTCTTCACTGAATTCAAAGAAAAACTATCACATAAGATCCACAAATACCACACCATATCAAAATTCAGATAAGCTAGGGAACAAATTATACATACCTTATTTTCTAGACTGCACAACTAAACCTGCGTGAACTGGCTTTGAAGCGATTGATCCGTAATGTGAACACCCACATAACTTGACATCTCCACCAATTACCAAGTGGAGAACAAAATAATTTCCCAGTTTTTGAAATCTTCCTCAGATTCCACTGCTGGAGAACAATCTAGCACGAATATATCAAGCACCAATTCAGTAGTCAACACCCAATTCCAGAATCAGAATCACATCAAATCCATATAACGTATACCTAAATCAATAAACACAGAGCACCGAAGCAGCCTAATGATTGTGCTCTATAAAATCACCAACCTCTCCTACTCTGTTCCTAATACTCATCATGATAAAAAAGCTAAATCAAGGCATAAATTTAATTACTAAATCAATGGAATAATGATGAAAATTTCAAATCAGAAATATATTATCTGCATATGAAGCACATATCTAAATAAACAGTAAAACACACAACATCAACATGTTAAAACACCCAAACCAAGAGCTTCTCCGACTCTCGCTCCCTGCCCTTTGATTTATCATTCAAAATATTTATCAGGAGTCAAAATTAATACTCACTTAAAACAATGAGTACATTCGAATCCAACAAATACTAAAACATAATAGTGCCAGCATAATGATTTGGCACTTTGAACGCCATAAAGCTTCCTGCACAATGAGAAAACAGCAGCAACCAGACAATAGAAAAGACAAAAGGAGTTGCAAGGCATACATATAATGGAACTACTTTCCTATCGAGCTTCATGCGATACTATGAAAAACATCTTAGCTTTAACCAATCAAACTATCGGTAATATATTTTCTGATTAATGAAATAAGTTTAACCATATATTCAAACAACAATGATATAAGCAACATAGAAATAAAATTGCAGAAAAATTAAAAGCATCTATTCAATTCAGGTGCTTGAAATTCATATGTTTACAATTCATCTATTGAATGGAGCATGTGGAAATTGACTAAATTCATATATATGTTTAGGATTCATCCTTCTTCGTCATAAAAATTGCTCCGAATTGAAATTTTCAATACAATTTGAGCCAAAATTCAATTTAGTATCTGTTATCATCAAAATCTTCTTCTGAGTCAAAACTCGTGATTGGGGGAGTTCAATAAGCAACAGATAATTACCTAAAGGGTTCATCCACCAACAACAATCCCTTCCTCAACAGCCGAATGAAAAAAATAAAAAAAAAGTTTAAATTTTGATGGTGCTTTCTGTGCCAAAGATATGATGAAAGAAAACTTAACATGTGTACCTGCTCAGGTAGAGTGAACAAAGATTTTATACAAAACAGAAAAATTAGCAATTTGTAAATTTATTTTGCCATGCTATACAGTTTTTAAGAATCGAGTAACATATATTTTTGGACATACTGGTTCTTCGCGCGAATAAACTGAAGGTGTAACCCCACCTTCTCCTGTGGAATGCTTCTCTAACAGCAATAGCAGACAAACTGATGATGATGGGGACTACTGAATTCCTGAAAAAAGCATGAAATTTTGAAGCTTTACAAAGATTAACAATAAAACTGCACCTCGTGGAGAAACCACATAATTCACTAACCTTGATAAAGTCAGAAGTATCCACATCCTGCCTGTCTGAATTCCTGAAAAAAGCATGAAATTTTGAAGCTTTACAAAGATTAACAATAAAACTGCACCTCGTGGAGAAACCACATAATTCACTAACCTTGATAAAGTCAGAAGTATCCACATCCTGCCTGTCTGAATTCCTGAAAAAAGCATAAAATTTTGAAGCATTACAAAGTGTGCTTTTTAAAACTTGGACACAGGGCCTTCTTCTTCTTCCGGAAATTATCAAAACTAATCAAATTGTGGAATTCCAATCGTTAAAATGACATACTAGACTGAAGAAATATTGTCGTACACCTCTCACTTCTTCAATGGAGCTATAACTCCTTATACCAAGAACTGCAACAATTCAATCAAAAGTGAGACCAAGTTTATGCAAAGTAAATACATACACAATAACATTATATTTGACAATATAAGACATTGAATGCCCCCATTCAGAAGCTGCATATAAAAGTACCTTCTTTAATTCCTCTGGAAGACAACCTTTAATAAGACCAACTGCCTTTATGGCCATTTTGTGTCAAATTATCAATTCAAACAGAGCTTTTCATGCATATCAAAGTGTTTTATTAGCTTCTATCTTATTGAATTCTGGCACGCTAATCTTATGTTGTTTGCTGAAATCTAATCACAATGCTTAATTGCAATTGTCTAATCATATCAAAGTGGACAAATTCAGAATATTAACCATCACAGCTGATGGCATTAGAAAAACTGTTGAGCAACAAAAATAAACACACCCAAGAATCAAACAGTAAAAATCAAGGAGAAAAATGCACAAAGCTGCAATCTTTAAAATTCAATCACATATTCAATTCAAACTACATGGCTAATATTCAATAACATGTCCAATCTTTAAGCACATTTAGCACAAAAAAGTTGCATCTTTTTCACTGTATTGTTCCAGACTTTAATCACATGAATTTAAGCAACAAAAGAAGGAACCAAAAGAAACACAAAAAGTACCTGAAGACATTCAAGGGTCGGAAAACTGGTTGATTTGGACGGCCAGAATCTGAGCTGAGCTGAAATGGAGGTGGGGTTGATGCAGAGCATAAGGACTTTATTCAACAGGGCTTTTGGTATTTTGGTGTTTGGTCATTCCATTAATTATTAATTTGAGATTCATGTATCTTAGGCTGTGATTTAATATTTGTAGTAATTTTGATGCATTGTAAGTTGTGTTTTAAATTAAGTTGCTAGGTCGAACAATTGTCATTTAATATGCTTTGGTGGCTTAGGGAGTTGTATTTGCATTGATGAAGATGTTTTGGTACACTAGTATATTAGGGAGGGAGTTTGATATGTTAAAGGAAGACAATTGGAATTATAATTTTATGGTAATGAAGAATTGAGCATTGCTCTTCTATCATTTTTTCTGTCAAGCCTCGTGTGTCTTTTGACATCTCCTCTATCTCTTTGTCGTTCTGCATTAGGGGTGGTCAGTTGTGGAGGTGTCTGGGTGTGTGTGTGCGTGCTTGTGTGTGTTGAGTAGAACTGGATTTGTGGTTTATGGCTGGTAGATGTAGTGGACGAAAAAACCGTGCATATAATTCACCTGCAAGCATTATCCCACATCCAAAAATTAGACAGAACCAACAAAACAATAAACAATAATTTTCAAACAGTGCATAACCTTTTGAATCAGAGGGAAAAACTGAAAACCCATACCCTCCCACGGAAAAACAACAGAAAGACCAATGGCGTGGTTGTAATTAATCTGAAATTCAGATTGAAACACTGTTCATTTCTACAGTTCCAATTTCAAACCTTTCTTTTGACTAAAGTAATGATTTTCATCAAATTAAGTAGTAGCGTATCCATAAATTTTTATGCTTGAGGAAAAAAATAAATAGATGAAGCCAATACTTTGCCTGGTAGTCTATAGCTCGCCGTCTTCCCTCAACTTCTTGGAGGTAAGTTAGTTTAACTTCTTGCTAGTCATGCTTAAGGGCAGGATAAAGTGGAAAACACTGCTATGTTTTCTTCTTTCTAATGGGCTAGAGTTTGTTTTCTTTTTGCAACACCTAGTTGGTAAATATCACAACGTTGTTATATCAAATTCATTCAATTAAAAAATGTTTCTTTTAAGTTTTCAATTGATGCCTGAAAATTGTGCCAAGTATTATATTTCCCTTCCTTGTGCAGCAATAAAAAAAGAATTCGAAGCATGCTATCGCTGACCATTTATAAATTATTAGCCTTCTTGCATGGGCTCACACACATGTAGAAAATATTTTTTGAATCACGACGTGCTATGCACGACTTACACGTTTTAAATGTAGTTATGTGTGTAAATTGACCAAAGAAAAGTCAAATATTTGAAGTAAATGAATAATCTTAGATCATGCTAGAAAAAACCCTCATAAACCAATTAAAGCAGTTGAATCTACATAATAAAATCGGTCTCTATTGAATTTACATTAAGAATAAAGAAAACAATATTTAATAAACAACTGATTGAATCACAGCTAGCTCATTGTGAGACTAAGCCCACCCATCCCCTTAGTGTAGATAATATTGTTTGTTTAAAAAAAAATTTATTTGACAACTAATTTAATCACATTATTATCCGCGTGTGAAATACATTTTTTATAACCAGCATTACACGCCTCTTAAGATGTTTTGAACGTGTTTATAAATAGAGAAAATAATATTTAATGAACAACTGATTGAATCATATTATTACTAGCCTATTGTGAGGTACTAATTATTAAAAAAAAAAAAAAAAAAAAAACTTTACAAAAAAAATTAATTATTAAGAAACACTATTAAAATCACCAAAATACATTTGCCACATTTAATGCATTATTTTGGATTGCTTTTGAAGTTTTCTGTTTGAGGGGCATTTTTGTCCAATTATTTTTTGGTGGTTTGTGAGACAAAAAAACTACTGTTCATTGGACCCCTGACTTTATATATAAAGATAATGTGCCGCCCCAACTCATACCTTTCATAATATGTGGTGTTAATTCTCATCCAAAAAGGAATCTTCACTAGTTGATTAATTCAACAAAAAGCACGACAATCATGTTTTTTTAATATAAATGATATCTTACACTAATCTAACACTAAAGGGAGGGGAAGGAAGAGAACCAAAAGACAGTGAAAGAAATTTTAACCACTAGAGCAATTCACCACTTGCAGCACAACAATCATGTTCCATGAAAACAATCTTTGAAAGAAGTTCCATACCATACGACAAGCACTTTATTTTTACTTTAAATGAACTCAGCAGAAGTTCATTCACATAATCTCGCGATTGAAAAGAAAAAGTCACGCAAAACCCGTGAGGGGCTAATACAATAATACGTGCATCACGAATATTTATTGTTTTTTATTTTTTTTCATTGTTCCTCTTTCTTACATCGAATAACATCTACTATTATTACGTGTTATTAAGTGACCAACCAATTCCTAAAAACATTCGTTTTGTGGTTGTATAAGATGTTTTTTGGGATTAAAAAAAATGGACCAGCCTATAGTACATACTGATAGCTATAAAACTAATAACCAACTCATCATGAACTAATAACCAACTCATCATGACATGGATCGGCAGGAAATACCATTCTGGCACAACTTGAAGAGGACTGGCACCTACTGAAATAAATGGGAGTAAATAATGAAGACTAAGTACCTCAAGTACCTCAAGTAGTACTGTTATTATATATATATATATAATAAATGGGATCTTGTTCTACTAAGTACCTCAAGTAGTCCTGTTATTATATATATATATATATATATATATAATAAATGGGATCTTGTTCTACTAAGTACCTCAAGTAGTCCTGTTATATATATATAATATTTTTTTTTTTAACAAACGATATTATTTACCTAAAAGCATGAGGAGTGGGCTAAACTTCACAATGGGCTAGTCCTCACAATGGGCTAGCAAGAACATGATTCAAATTCGCCTTTGACAAGAATCGAACCTAAGACCTCTCACTTATAAATGAAGAGGAATACTACTAGACCGTAATACTAAGCGACAATAAGTTTATAAATTTGCAAAAGTAAAATCCACAAAGCAGAACCACAACAATTCTATTTGGACACACAAAACTATTACTCTTTCATAGAGTGAGCCTTAACATTATATGTGAAACTCATCTGTATTAGAAAATAATCATGTCAATTTTGTGTGTCCAAATAGAATTAATGAGACAGAAGAAAAAAAACACAATAATTTAAATACTAATTCTCCTACTCGTGTCATTTCATTGTTTAATTGGCTCAACATCAATATTTACATCCCCTTTCATAAGCACTCCAAGCAACATTATTTAACATTCCATATAATAAACAAACACTACTCACACCAACAACAACAAAAAATGCACTAACAATATCATGTCGAAATTTGATTCAACATTTCAATGACTTCTTTCATGGCCGGCCTTTGTTTTGAAATCTCACAAGCACATAAAATGGCAATGCTAAAATACTCCTTAACTTCCCCTTCATCCAAATCCTCCATCGAAATGCCTGAATCCACCATTTCCATGTGCCGATTTTGTTCCCTCATTTTCCTAGCCCATTCCACCAAGCCCATTTCCTTCCCGTCGTGCATGGTCGGCAAATTCGGCCGCCTCCCGGTCGCAACCTCCAACATTAAGATCCCAAAGCTAAACACGTCCGCCCTCACGGTTGCCCCCGTGAACCCTTCCTTGTATTCCGGGGGCATGTACCCCATCGTGCCGGCAAATTGCGTCGACACGTGGGACTGGGAGGCATCCATCCTCCTGGCCAGCCCAAAATCAGCAATATGGGCCTCAAAATCCTTGTCCAACAACACATTGCTGGCCTTGATGTCCCTATGAATAATGGGCTTTTCCAGCCCATGCAAATATGCCAACCCATTCGCCACCCCACTAACGATCTTAATCCTCGTTTTCCAAGATAACGGTAATCGTAACCCCGGCGCGTCATCATAACCGTCACCGTCCGTTGACGACGAGTCATTAAGCCAAAGGTCGAGATTTCCCTTGGAAATAAACTCATAAATTAATATCCTATCGGCGCCGGAGACGCAGTATCCCAACATTTTGACGATGTTCGGGTGGCGAAGCTTACCTAGGGTTTCCATCTCGGCCTGAAATTCCCGAAACCCTTGGAACGCGTCGGGATCGAGCTTCTTGATCGCGACGGTGAGGCCGTCGGAGAGTTGGGCCTTGTAGACAAGGCCGAAGCCGCCGTCACCGACAACGAGATCAGCGGAGAAGTTCTTGGTGGCCTTGACGACTTCTTCCATGGAGAACTTGAGGGACGGATCGAAGGAGGTGGTCTCGTCGACGCTGATGGCGGAGAGGGCGGCCGGGTTGCGGAGGGGACGGGCTTGGCGGGAGCGGGTGGATTTGTTCTTGGAGCCCTTGAAGAGGAGGTAGACGGCGGTGAAGATGACGGTTACGAAGAAGAAGCTGGCGGCAGCTGCGATTACGGCTTGGAGAGAATTGTCCACGGGCATAGTGAAGTTGATCGGGGGGAGAGAGAGGGAGTGGGTTTAGTGAGAGAGATATACGATCGATGTGGATGTGGTGGAGGAGAAGGGGAGGGAGGGAGGGAGGAGGCGGCAAAGAAAGCAAAAGGGGGTTCGTGGAAGGTGGGTTTTTGACTGAGAAATGGATGGGGGAGGTTGTAATGAAATGATCAGCAGGCTAGTCAAGGACGACGAGTCAACGCCTAATTCGTTTACTTTGAACATCAAATTATTGTCTATGGTGAACGTATTACAAGGACCGTAAGTCTTGGCAAAATTACGCTTCCCAAACCCAAAGTTATTGAATATGTTTCTGAAAAAATAAAATCATACCTAAATACATTGGAGGATGCTACTGACATTCTCATGTTCTGAATTTAGTTTTCGGCCTACGCTTCTCGTTCTTTAATATTGCACGATAATCAAAATCGGCTATTTTTTAATTTACATACTAAAAATCAATTATGCAAAAAAATAAAATAAAAATAAACGTTTAAACTGACGTTGCAATATTCACATGTACATCTTCTTTTACTTTATTTTTCAATACCTAATTTCTCACCCGTAAATATATAGGAGTATTTTTGCTCATCACCATAACTATGGTGTATACTTACTACACACATCATCTAACACATATTCTTTCAACTAATTATGGTTAACTTTAATATTAAATGTTCGTTTTCTAATTTTGAAAAAAAAAAAAATTAACTATGATTTAAGTTAAAAAAAAAAAAACACGTGTCAAAAGATGAAATGTATGGTGAACATTCACCATAGTCGGTGGTAATGAGCAAAAATGTACTCTAAATATATTAGAGGATGCTACCAACATTCTCAAGTGGATACTCTCGTCCTATCTTTCGTCTCTTCTTCTCAAGCCATGATACTGCACGATATGTGAAAAAATAAAATAAAATAAAAATAATAGATTTAATTCACGTTGCAATATTCAATACCTAATTTCTCTCCTCCAATGAAACTATGTTTAGTTTTGACTTTACTCACATCACATAGTCCTGTGTCTACGGAAATGATGTGGAAATGGAAACAACGTTCCAGCCAAGTAATCAAAACCCCAAACGATATCAAATGTGGATCACCAAATATACAGGTAATAACAACCGCAAGTCGATTATTTCCAGAAGAAAATGAAGCTTCATAATACGTAGAATGGTAGCTCACAACGCCGACTATGTAAAAATAGTCCCAGAATCATAGTCGAAAATCTCATGGTGGTCAAACACGAGTAACGTTTCATTGGCTTTTCGGTTTCAAACCAATGAACATGTTTGGAAGAAAGATCAATCCTGCAAGTACTTAATCTCATTCTCGGTGTTGCCGTCAGATGGTTCAGCTTCGGTAGATGGCCTTCGAGGAGTGCAGGCAATGCCTTTAACAATGGAAGAATATAGGTCGAATTCCGCCTTCAGTTTCAAGCAGCAAGCTTCTATCCACTTCTCAGCTACACTTGTAGCTACACTGTCTTGGCTGTCCCTTTCATGTTCTTCAATGGCAGGTCGTATCTCATTGTATAGAGATTCAAGATGAGTGGCAGCATCATTTTTCATCCGCTGCGAACAAAAGTTTTAACATGAGCAGTTTCGATAATAGACCACTGCTGAGAGTGTGACAAAACCATTTAAGTTCAAATATTAAAACCATACTACAACAAAATGTAAATAACATAACTCCATGAAGCATAGATTTACATGTAAGGGCAAAGTTAATGACGATATTTTGGTCCACCGACAAGATCAATAAAAAACTGAAAAATAAGTACCTCATAGTTTAAAATTTCCTCTTGTGCTTCCTTTGACGCTAAAAACGCAGCAACAGATTTGGCGTCGACTTGCTTTTGTGCACCATGTTTCAACTTTCCATTATATTGTTTTGATCTTTTGTTTGACATGGACCCTGATCCAATGTGATAATTCCGACCTGCAGTATTACTGCGGATACGAGATATCATCGCATTCTTTTTTGAAATAGCCAGTTGATTGTCTTCTGAATAAAGTTTCCTCTCCATGTTCACTTCTGTTTTTACCTCCATAACTACACCCTCCATTGGAACAGAATCAAGTGATTGCACAACAAGAGCAGTAGACATCAACTGATGTTCAGAATCCACATTGACATTCTCCGTCATCCCATCAACATCAAACTCAGAACTTGAGGAGTTCACAGCCCTGAAAAGTCTAGACGAAGGCTCATCCTCTGCAGAATCGTACAGTGGAATTTTCTCAACGGAATATCTGTCACAAAGAGGCAAGTTATATTTGAATATGAAAAGAAAGACGTAACTAGAATGCACGTCTTCAAAAAATCTCTATATATATGTATGTGCGTGCGCGAGTGAGTGGCATGTTTCGAAAAGATTTTACTTTGATACAAAGACAAAGTCAAGATAAAACTGTGTCTAAAACCTATACCTTTCAACTACATAGGCCAAAAGTGTTAGAATAGTTCTGAAATTTAGCAAGATAACCAGTCCCACCAGAGAAGGTGGAAACTACTTGCACTGATCCACTCATTTGATTCATGTTTCTTATTGAACAAAAAAAGTGATATTGTTACCCCGTTGATCAAGAATTTAGATTTTTGGAAAATATCATGATCATCCAATAAAAGGGCTTCTACTTTTCCAAATGAACGATTTGAAGACCTATTGATTCAAACAACTGATTTTGGAGTTGATTATTAGGACCTTCCATGGGGATATCCTCAAAACTCAGGCTTCCACAAAACTCATAATTCTTGAAGAGTTTCCTCTTTTACCCTATCAGTCCAGTCAAGGTCTGAAACGGCTCAAGAGTTCAGGTCAAACAAGAATTATTTTTTTTATAGGAAGCACAAAATATACATATTAAGGGAAAAAAAAAAGGTATATAAAGAGACGAAAAATGTGTCCATCTATCAAAAGTATACAGAATTACAAACAATGTAATTACAGGAAAAGAAAAAAAATTATAAAATATGAAGAGGAACGGACACGACACTGGCACATCAATAATGACAAGGCAAGTTTTAACAAATTAAAATACCACACACCATGGATGCAGGAAGTGTATACTATATTTATTGGTTTACGGTTTAGTTTCATCTTTATGCATACTTAGCTTGTAATTAATTCATCTAAAGTTGATAGTCAAAAGGTTCATTGAAGGAATGTAAAACCAAAGTCCTAACTCCATATAAACTACTACAGTTTAGCTCTGTAAGTGTCATAAAAAATGTAAAAATAACAATATAGAAATACAAAAAATATAAGAAAGAATAAGTATTCATATGTAACCCTTTCCTATCGTATAACATCCACCTAAAGTTTTAACAGTTTCTTGAGAAAAAAACTATATTTTCACCTCAACCTATATTTTCACCTCAACTATGTCATCGAAGTGTTGGGAAAATGTCGACAGGGTGTTGGGTGGTAAAAAATGCACACAGACCACGTAGAAAAGCACTGTGTCGTTGTCCGACAAAAAACAACTTTGAAGAAGTGTCATTGCTAGATTACCATTTATTCATGCCTATAACGCAAACATGGGGAACTAATCAAAGGGAACAAAATTTAGAACTACAATAACTAAGTATGAATCTAAAAGAAGCAAGTGCATGAAGGCCGACCAAAACACAGGCTAAAGACATGTTAAAGTAAGAAATTCATGCAGCAATCCATTCTGCAAAAAGAAACTTTGAGGAGAAATGCATCCCAATGTATGGTACATTACCTGTCATCATCGTCTTCCCATAGGTAAGTATCCTCCTGTTTGTAAAACAGTTGCACAACACAGGTTAAAATATTTAGTAAGAAGAACAATTTACTGAACAAAAGGAAAGAAAAAAAACAGTAAAACACACACCAGAACTTTCTACAAATACACAACGCTAACTGCTAATAATAAATAGAAGCAAATCAATACTCGGACAAAAGCAAAATAACAGCAAATGAACACCAGAAATCCTATGAACACCCAATGCTAAATGCTAAAAAGAAATGAAATGCATAAATAAAACAAAACATGACCTACAAGATAAGTATGCTAATACAATTAGGATTAAACAAAAATTACATGGAACATTAAAAAAACATACAGTATAGAGAAACTAGTTTCTCGTATGCTGATTTTATGATTGAAAGCACTACTGATGGAAGACCGATACATTAATGTGGGGGTTTTAAAGGATTCTCAGTTCTTCCCAATTTCGTTGATATGTGCACGATCAAGATACAAAGTGTATTGTTTGTATGTTGACATGTACAGTTAACTGATAAGAGTGGTGCACTAGTGTGTACAATCTACTCTCGTATACTTAAGGTATTTTGGTAACATGAGATGGTATGTATGGGGGGATACATTACATTTGGGGCACCTAACAATCTATGGTATTAGAGCAATGGAGGGATACATGGTATATCTCAGGCCAACCGTTTGTTTATCATTGGACACCACAATAGTCAAATGCTGCCACTATGAATGATTTGTAGGATACAAGAGAAGCTGGTAGCTTTCGTAACAGGCGACGTATAGGATGCCCTGTCCATACTATAAGGTTTAACACTTAACCACCAAGTCTATATCACTGGAAATATCTGTTTCCATTATTTGTGTAGGGTTTGGATCCTTCTGGTGGGATTTGCAGCTTTGCTAGCAACATCCACTTCATGGCCTCTCCTTCTGGGCACATTTGTGCATATAGACGATATCTCCTTTCAGAGCACATTTGTGCATATAAGTGATCGAACCTGACCATTCTAAGCATATTTTTGAGACAGTTTGGACTTGTGACTTGCACCTGACCGAGTCAGATTTGATCAGAGCTGACAAGAGATTTGAAGCGTAAAATACAACTAGTATACAGTGTCCCATCCTTGTGCAGCTGGTGTATGATATCTGCTCCAATCAGACGTAATGGGAGGCACAGGATGCCCTGGCCTTATGAAGACCTACAAGAAACATATGTAACATTAATCCAAATTGTCTTTCTACAAATGATATAGAACAGTCCATTATTATGGGTATCATACCTCCACGCAGTGACAATCATTCATAAAACCAATAGCAATCTGTCGACGCCTTGGCAAAGGAACTGGTGCCGACCGAAGTGGTAGGAAGGTAAGGCACTGAGTAGATGATAAGTGGAAAAGCACGACCTTATAGCATGACGCTATAAGATGACCCATGTCAGGCATCATCATCCATCTATCAAATGGTGCTCTACCTTCATCAAAGAATGATAGTCTCTGTGCTAACTCACGAACCCTGTCTGTGCTGCCATACAACTCGCCATAATGTGCAGAAAATGAAGACAACTCAGTAAGCAAGTCATTACGCACTTGCAAGTATCCATTCTCACCCAATCCTACTAAATCAGCAACTGCCCTAAACCCGCAGTGACCATCATGACATACATCCTTGACTTGCTGAATGAAGGACCTCAATCCAATTGGGAACACATCAATATACGAAATACCTTTCATTGACAGCGTCCGGTACACCTGCATGAATATGAAACCTTGTGTATAAATGGGTAACTATATGATATTCGATTTAGTAATTGGTATCTTTATTATCTTCTTCTTGGTTCGCTCTGTTTGCTTGTATGTAAAATTTTGCTGACCATCCATTGGGCTAGGTGAGTGACCATCCACAGATGCAGATCTCAAATCAAATGCATATGGATCCTGTTGAGTGGACATATCAATTTTCCCCCTCAGTTGACCTCGTAATCTGGACTTGACTCCTGGTTCAACAAGATTAGTTGTATACGGTGCTACAAGTTCTCTCACTCTTTTCCTGAGCATCAACCTATTTTCTGCATTTGCCTCCAGAAAGTATTGTTGAAGCAACTCCAACTCAGGAAACTCATTCACATCCATAGAATCCTGAGCAGAACTAGGAGGTAGTATATCAAGTTTTGTCCAATGGGGGTCAAGAGACTCAAGAGGAATTGGCTAACACTCCCCCTTGTATTTCACAATCTCGTGGGCACAAGGTAGACCATGGGTTCGGGGTATAACACAACACCAATTGAGGTGGCTAGTTTGGACTGAGATGACACCTTCTCCAATGCAAACATAGATACAACTCCTCTCAGATATTTGAATTCTGAAGACTTGAAGCTTTGTTGTGTGACCATCAAACACTTGTCAAAAGATATCTTTATGTCAGTGTGCTGTAACTCAATAAGAGAGTGTATACTCTCAAAAGAACCCTCAAAATTCCCCTGGCTCATACCAAGTTCCCTCTTAAGCTTGGTATGTGCACCCTTGGCCCTATTAAAACATAAAAAATTGCAAACATGTTAACACAAAGTTACAAACTTTATAGTAAACCAATGATGTAACATTGAATGAGTAATATAACTCATGAAATTACCTGTTTGATGTTACATTACCAAAATGCATGATCATGTCCGTCCAAGCTGACACAAATCTGTCCTTGAAAGGATTCAACCATGTGTTTGTAACATATTCCATGACCTCAGTGTACATACTAAATTCTCTCTGTAACACTGCCAGCTCCCGTATGTAATCATTTTCTGTAGGAGAGGTCACCAGTACATTCCACTTCATAATAAATCTATCACACCTTTCCTTGGACTCAAACAAGTTTTTGCATTTGGCCAACACATGCTTATTAATATGCCATTTACATTTAAGATTTTTAGCAGTAGGGAATACTACCTCAATGGCTCTCATCAATTGCAAATCCATGTCTGTGACAATTACATTTGGCATGGGACACTCCACCATGACACCACGCAATTTACTTAATGCCCATATATAGTTGTCTTCTTTTTCAGAATTCAAAAAGACAAATGCAATTGAGAATGTAATATCAGTGGATGTGACGCCTACAACCTCTAGTAGGGGATAATAATACCTATTGATCTTGTACGTGTAATCTATCATCAAAATGGTTGGAAATGCACGTAACAACTCCAAACTCACAGGATGCGCCCAAAACAAGTCCTGCACACTATCTGACATAGGGCACCTCCTATGCAACTCGACATAGTCATGCTCATTCAACTTACGTAACAGTTGTTGCATTTGAGACCTCTCTGCCTTCTCTTTAACTCTTTGCCTTTGGCGTGCATTATAGATCGTCCTTATGGCAGCAGCATTGAGTTCATCCCTTTGCTTCAATGTGCTCAGGATTTCTTTGGGTCGTACTAAATTCTTTGACAAGTCTATCAAGAGTGAAGTCTCCTGCTCCGATAAGCTCCCTGCATATGAACGCCCATCAGGATACTCAGTGGATGCATGGTTATGCACTCCACGTACAACCTTTAGCATCCATCCGTCCCCGTTCGCTGACTTCTCACCTTTCAATGTGAAAGGACACCCACACTTCTTTGTACCTGTCCCATGTCATTTTTTTTGCAGCCCTAGTTTTCTTCTCCTTAAATCTTCCACCCCTCTCGCAACCTAATGTAACTCTTGGTTTCGTACTCTTACAACCCATATCAGATTGTAATGTCACAATAACAAACCCATTTCGCTTCCCCATCTGACAAGCCCACTGCATCAAGGACGCTCTAGTCTTGAATATCTACAAAACAAAGGAAAACTAGCATGCAAGTACCCAAAATATGCACATGGCTCTTATTGGGACAAAAGCATTTTAAAGACAAAGTCGGTTACCACATAAGTAGTAAATTCACTTGTGAAATTCATTACACGGTATGAGCGAACCCTACTATCTTGAGCAGAATTGTCGTCCTGCATTCTCAAAACAAGTTTGAACAAAGAATATGTTACAAGAGGAAGCCATAGTCACTATTGGAAACACTTCCACCAAACCCAAAGCTAATGAAGCTATCTCATAATAAATTCCATTATCAATTTAAAGATAAAGTTGGTAACCTCATTACTCGTAAATTCACTTGTGTAGTCTGTTGCACATTCTGAGCCAACCCCACTACCTTGAGAAGAAGTTTCGCCCAGCATTAGAGAAAACGAGTTTAGATGTAGAATTAGGTGAGTGTTCTGTTAGAGAATACAGCACATAGAGAGAATTGTGTGGCTAACTGGCTCCACTTTCTTGTTGGTGTGCAGCCATTTCTGGTCACACACCAAATGTCCTCTGCAGCAATATCTGGCTACACTTAATGAATGGTTGTTTGGCCACATATAACTGCACAGTACATTTGGTGCTCAGCTCTGAATAACCAAACAAAACGTGAGCCCAGTTTTAGTAACCAAAAGAACAAAACAAGCTCAACTAATTTGGCAAATAACATACCTTTCCATTCTCACTGACTTGTCATACATGATGATTTGATGCTCCATTGACCAAGAAAACTCAATATGGGTGTTATTATGTGATTGGGGTTTATGGAGTGATGAAGGGCTGATTTTGAAGATTGTGATGGGGTTATGGTTAGTATTGGATGGTAGGGTGGGTATAAGCCTGAGTGAGCTATGGTGGAGTAATTGGAAAACATTTTAGATGTGAATTAAGTTGTTTTAAGTCATTTTTCAAAGGTTATAATGGTCATTAAGAAGAGTTATTAAAGCTTAGAGTGCGCTGGTCAAGCCTAAAACATTATAACCACAAAATTTCCCTATATTTCAACATGTTAAAAACAACCCAATTTGGTCCCAAATTTGGCAAAGCTAGAATCATTAAAGAAACCCAATAAACTGGTCCATGAGACACCGTAAATATTTATTTTTCAGGTCGTTAGTAGTCTTTCTGAGGGAGAAAAGGAGATAAAACCAGAGATTTCTCTCTGCCAAACACCTCAATGTTTACTAATTTTCTCAACTAAGAGCCTAATTGAAATATTGTGAACTCTACAAAACCCTCTTTGCAAGAATAAAAACCATTAAAAGAACAAAAATTGGAAATTACCAACTGTTCAACTTCCAACTGATGATGGAGATGCTGCCATATAGTAACGATTCAAGTTTTTCGTTGCATGCTTCTGAAGGAGTCTATTGGTTGTGCAATGCTGTGCAGGTTTGAATGATAGAGACCTGGGGTTCTATTTACTAGCGTGCTAAAAAAAATAAAAAATAAAAAAACATAAAACCCATACCAAAAGAATTCCCTTTTCTTAAATATTGTAAGCGTGAGTTTGCTAAAGCATACCAACTCAAAGAAAAGGCTTACACCACACTTTTTTGAAATTTCGCAGAACACTTGCATGCCTAAAGACATTTTCAGGTTGCCTCTGTGAGGAATGCTTAAGCTTTTCTTTCTTTACGCTAATTGAAACAATGCCTCTAAACTAAGCGTCAGACATATACCCCCATAAAAGTTTGTTGGAGACAATTGCAAACCAATAGAAACTGCAAACCCCTAAAACCATTTTATAAGCATAAAATATGTAATTATAATCCAGGAAAGTTGATAGCATTAGAGAGGTTAGGCAATGAATTTCAAAGCAAACAATGGGACCATGCCCAGAGAAAAAGAAACTGAAAAGATTAAAAAAAAATGTAACCAGAAAGATTGCAGAACTTGCATTATGCATCACAGGCAAGATTTTAATTTTCTAGTTCAACGGCAGTATCCAGATAATTTTATAATGAGAAAATAGATAATGTGCAGCTATGGAGATAACAGCCACACTTATAGGCTATAGCACACCCTCGAAATGACTTCTTTTTCATCTTTAATATCTAAAATGAAGACTTGTGTCCAGAATGTTCAATCAATAAATTACCTGAAAACCACGAGACTTGGCCCCAAGAAATCCTGAACAGCTCGAAGCACCACAGAGGCAGCGAACCTTAGCTCCCCCGTACCATTCAAAATTGTAGTCATATGCCAACTCAGTTCCTACCAGTATATCTTGTTTTGCAAATATTCCAACCCTAATTTCCCCCAACACGTTCCACTTTCTTGTCTCACAATTTGGTTGGCTGAAAACATTGAAGTATAATAACTCAATCTCAACTTGGGGCAAGTAAATAAAATAACAGCTAGTTGTTCTAAAGATATACAAAATTTTCCCAAAAAGATTTGCCTGATAAGGCTCACCATGAATGATTTATAAAACGAGCAACGCTTCCCTTTTCAGTTGCATCAATGGATTCAGAGGCATTGAGAGAAATAATGAATGCATCTCGGAGACCTACACCAATGCAGAAATTAAATTCAGCCTCAAATAAAGTAATACAAACATATATTTGGTAAGCCTATTAAATCACCTTGAATTTCATAAGCGTGAGATCTTGTCTTTGCTTCTTTCCATGATATCACTTCCCCACAGTACTCAATAATAAATTGTCCTGCCTGCATTGTGCAAAGCAAATCAAATAGCTTACAATAAATTACAGATTCACTCAAAACATAAAGAAACTATAAATAGCTCACAGACTTATAAAGCTTCAAGGTTCTCAGTTGAGTCAAAACAAAAGTTCCAAAGATAAATAACATACCAAGATGCACTATACAGTTCAAACGTTTCAAAAAATAAATAAATAAAGCAACCATAAACTTGCCTAAAACCCAGTAATATGTATTAATTGACTCAACTAAAACAAATGAATAGCAAAGAACCCAGGTAAAGAGAAGTCACTTTACATTTGTAAAAAATAAAGATAAAACTAATAGGCTATTACCTTTATATTCTCATTAGCTAAAAGACCCCAACCACGACCTTCTGTTTTAAACAACTTTGTCTTGGCATATTCACATTTCTGAAATCTCTGTTGACAGTAAACAAACAAGGTATCAGAAATGAATAATAGAAATTTCATAGTATTTGAACAGGGAATTGAATATTCAAATTATCTTAAACTCACGCTAAGTACATCATTATCCCGATATTTTCACGAAAAAGGAAAAGGTGTTCTAGATAATTTATTAGAAAATTAAAAAAACAGCATAAAGAATGTTACAAAAAAATAGAGAGTTACAGATGCAACTATGAAATACAAAGATTGAATAGTGGTGCCATTCCCAACCCCATCTATTTCTCCCCGCCCACCTTTAACTAAATTTTGTGGTTACAAATAGGATGATGTCGCTATCAAATATAAACTTTCCTTGTATTTGGTAACAAATTCTCAACTCCATTGGTAACTGTGGTCTCACCACCATATTTACTCTATTTTAAATAATAAAAATTTTATGAAACAAAGGTAACAAATAATGAAAACTTGTCCATCTAACAAAGGAGATTAACCAAAATAACTGCACAAGCAAACTAATCATAATTTCATACTCCCCCGGTCCCCAACCAAGAAAAACTAAACTTAAAGGAATGCCCCTAAAATGGTTTGTCAACTTTAACAAATATCCCAAATATGCTAGGTCAACAGAGTGGTTTCCCAATAATAGGATGAAGGTATACCTTCTATAACTTGGATTGCGCTTGGACAAACCTAAGTTGTAAATCTCATTATTGACCAAAAACAAAATCTAAAAGCACATCCATAAATTCTGAACTGCAGAACCCATAAATATATCTATTGTTCAGAATTTCCATCTACCTGCCAAACTATACCGTTCTGAACCATAAACAATTACAAACCCTCATTGCCATGCAAAAACAGTTACGTCACAATTTTCATGCCATGCACAACTTTCATGTACACGCTTATGTCCGTAAGCATATAATCATTAGTAAGAGGCAGGTGGAGTGTGCATGCGTTGGGGTGTGTGCATAACATCTTATTCCTTCTGTGAAGAATTGAAACTTTTGATAGATGAAAAATCGGTTAAGATCAATACTAAACCAATATGCTGATAAACATTATGAGAGGATAATACAAAAGACAATTGGAAATAAAATAAATAAAACATAAATTGGTTAAGTATTATAATCTTCTACAATCACAATGTACAAAGTCCTGAACTATATGTGGCGACGCCATGAAGGCTTACATATAAACAGAAAAAGACAAATACGAAGAAATAATATGCAAGCAAACAGATCCATATTCACAAACCCACGAGCAGGAGGTGGGAGAGAAGACACACACACACACACACACAACACCAACACCAACAACAACAACAAAGCCTTTTCCCACTAAGTGGGGTCGGCTATATGAATCCTAGAACGCCATTGCGCTCGGTCCTACACACACACAACACCAGAGGAAAAAAAAATATTTACCTGATTCTTGCAATAGACACCGCAAGGGCAATGCGCAGGAGTGCATTCCGTGTTGGTTAGTACATTCAAGCACCTCTCTCCACATGCACTTTCAGGATCATTTTCATCATACTTGCATTCACATATGGCAACATCTTCCTCCGTCTGTATCTTGTGTCTGCAAATAAACAAAGAGAGGGAGAAAGAAACCTTGTTATATAATTTCAAATTGTCAACTGCTAATGCAAATAACCAACCAACGATAACCAACTACAAAAACCTTTCCTTGAACCGATTAGCAGGTAAAACTTGTAACTAAACAGTGTTCTGTCTCATTGGTCCTCTCAGGCTGATATTACTTTCAAGTGAGCAAATAATTGTATACCATCTATCTGAAACCCTAGACCCTAAACCTCGCATTGTAGATTCAAAACAAAATGAAACAGTCCATCAATCCTCCCAACTGCATCCGGCAATTAAAACACTTAACAGAGCCCAAATTACAGGCAAAGACAACAAATTGAGAAACCCAGAAGACAAATTGGCAAGTCATCAACCAATGCAGTTCTATTTCCACAAACGCAATTGCACAAAACTCATGCCGAAGCTAAAGCTAAAAACTAACAGAGAGACAGTGATTGTAACTTACCTTCTATGCAAGAACTCGTTTTGCTCAATGTGGGTGTACCGCGGCCCTTGTCCGGTACACTGTTCCGTCAAGCAGAGCAGCTGGCGCGCACAGTGTTCTTCAATCTGGTCAATTTCGGTGTGTGCGTGATCTGCCTCTGACTCCATAGCTTTCTGAAAGCTGCGATTCTTTTCGGTCGCTTGGTTTCTGGTCGAGACACTGTGTTTGGTACCCTCCTTCTTCCTCTCTCTCTCTCTCTCTCTCTCTCTCGTCTCTCTCTCTCTCTCTCTCTCTCTCTCCCTCCCTCTTACTGAAATTCCTCTTCCTCTTCCTCTTCCTCTCCGTCTGTCTCCCTCAACCAAAACCCTCCGTTCTGTTTCTTCCTGGGTCTTCTCTTCTGTTTCTTTATGAGAACTTTTTATGTGACTTGACCATCCTGCCCCCACCACCGCACATCTCTACTAGTAAAACACCCAGGCGAGCAGGCCCATCCAGGAGCCCAATCCAGCCCGTGCTGGTCCAGGAGCATGATCCAAAGCCCAGAAATGCAGGCGCGCGAGCCCAGATGCAACAGCATCTGCTAGTACAACATTAAGGCAATTTGTCCAAATTTAAATAAAGAACCCGTCCGAACCATATATGCTGTCAATAGCATATAATATAATTTACAAATTTAAGTGCATCCAACTTAAGTGATGTGAAATTTTATTTTATTAAGTTGATATTTTTTTTAAGCAAGTATATCATAATTTGTATAATGACACGTGTTTTGAGTAAATTAAAAAATATCTTCTCTTCTCAAGCTTAATTGTAAATAGTCATTTCACAAAACACCACATTTTGCAATCTCTTTATCCCGTAATTAAAAGATTCAACATTGTGCATCACTTCACTAACTTCCCCCCGTCCACCAACTACTGCATCATTCTAATTTTTCTTAGCTTGTATGACAAGTTGTTGAGTATCCCGTTTTGCCCTTACAAGGTGACCTCGTCCGTTGAGGGGTTTCGACTGGACTGACGTATCTTTGTAGGAAAGTACACAATAAGGAAATTCAACAATAGGATTTAGTAACTAACTAACTATATATACACGACTGCATGATCACATGATGTAAACTTGAACTGAACAACCAAAAACTCCAAACGGCACCAATATATACGACTGCTTCACAAACATGCAAAAACAAATGAATGTAAAGTAATGAGGAAAAGAATTACTTGTAAAGTTTGTTACACATGTCCATAACAAGATCCGCACTACCACCTTAACCCACACCCATATGCAACTAATTAAAACGAATGGCATAACGTATCTTTATAGGAAAGTACACAAACAAAATTAGGGATATGAAACTAATTAAAGGGTTATTCTCCCATATTCAAAAAGGAAAAACAACAATTTTTGTCATACTCAAAAGACTAGAAACCTAAGAGGATGGGGGCCTAGTGCAGTGGCACTAGAGCCAAAGAAACTCCCACCTCACGGTCCTCACCCAAGTTCGCTTCCCTCACCTCCAAGCTTAAATAATGATAAAAAGGAAAAAAAGAAAAAAAAGAAAAAAGAAAAAGAAAAAAAGAGACTAGAAGTTGGAGATTTTGTCAAACCCTCACCAACAATAGTCAGGCCAGGCGGGATCCTATCCCAATAGGGGCACATAATTTCGTTACAGCCCTTGCGAAGGCAAGCTGAACACGTACTGCACGAGGATATTCCGATATACTAGATAAATTGATTGGTTGTCATCTTTGTTGGGGCAAAACTAAAAGTGGAGTCTAAGAAAACGACACCCTTTAATTGAATGATTTCAATCTGTTTTAATAGTGCAAAGTGATACAAGAAAAATTCCAAATATTCTCAGAAATTATGTCTCAATCAATTCAAAGTTAAGTCAAATACAAAACTTCATTTTAATCCTTGAAAAAGATGAGTTTTAGACTATAACATTGTGTAAGATTAAAATCCAATTTTAGTCCCTAGTACATTTAAACATCTCATTTATTAGTTATATTTTGATGCTTTATTTATCTTTTTATTCCTATTTTAATGTATTAATTATATTTAAATTTAATTTTCATTTCATTTATCATAATATATTTTAATGTCTACATTTAGGCAACTAATTTTTTTATAATATATAGTCCAATAACAATTTTGTATGTTCTTCATTTAGGTACATTAATACATTTGAATATTTCGGTATATACATCGATACAAACATATAGGTACATTAATTCATCAATACAAACATATACATGCATTTCGGTACGTACATTTTGGTACACACATTTGAGGTTTTTTTTTAGTACAACGTTATATTTTATATTAAGGCAAGGGGTGTTCGGCTAAGCCACATAATGGACAACTTAATTTGGTATCGAATTCATTATCCACGAGATTTGAATCTAATACCTCTCATTTGAGTATTGACTTTTAGGTACATTAATTCAATATACTATATTTCAATACATACATTTCGGTACGTACATTTTGGTACATACATTTCGGTATTGACATTTAGGTACATTAATTCAATATAATACATTTTGGTATATACATTTAGGTTCATTATAATATATTTCGGTACAATCATGTAAGTACAAATATTTTGGTACAAAAAAGTCAATTTTATATATTTCGACACAGTCATTTCTGTACACTTATGTATTTATATATTTTTGTTTCACAAATTTCTTTTAATATTTTCTCATTTATGTTCATTTATAATTAAAGAACTAAATATGTGCACATTAATGAAATTAAAATTTAATGTGGAGAGATTAAATAAAAATACACATTAAATAACAAAAATTGAATATAAATTTTGATAAAAGTACACTTCAAGGGATTACATTGAATATGTAATCTAACACCAAGTTTTTTTTAAAAAAAATTTTAATCTTTTGTAAGGGACTAATGTTCAAAAACCCCAAAAATAAAATACAAAATAACTAGACTGACCTCTGAATGAAATTCCAGTAAACTTATCGGATAAAGCAGAGGCCTTCAAAGCCAACCAAATTCGCATTTTTACCTCATCCACACTAGTCGTTAACTTCAAATCCTCAATTTTATAACCAATGATTTTGTCTGAGCTAATCCTCTTACGATCTAACAAAAAAACTCAATTGCTTGTTTCAATCCGCTACCTAGAGCGCGCACGCGCGCACACACATATATAGATACACACACACACACACACACACATATTCCCGGCTTTAGTTTTGTAAATCCATGTAAACGGGTTGAACAACAGGGACAATTATGCCGACTAAGTAATTTACATTCGGGGTTATGTTGTATTTGTACGTAGACACGATATACTTTGAGTGTCTGTTAAACATATATCATTAAAGAAAATCATGAGTCATTCTCTTAAAAAAAATTAATGTGCCATATTCTAAAATTTGAAAATAATACAATTTACTTGTGTCAGATTCAAGACTGCAAATGTATTTTGAAAACCTTCCTCGCAATATCCATTGGCTGCATATTCACTTGTGGCAGAAAGTCTTCACAATTTTTAGCTGCCTCATCTAAACGACCCAAATAGCCCATTGCATCTTCTTCATCGTCAGCCCTACCGTGTATGTTGTTCTTCCTGGAGGTATAGTGGAATTAGTGATCTCGAAGTTATCTTCTTCCGGAAAGGTGAAAAATGAATTCGTGCACTGCTTGGATAACGTGAAAGGTGGTGGAATTTGGGCCATTGGGGAAGTGGTGGAACCAAAAGTGAAAAACACAACTCCGCTTATACCAAATTTGTATGTCACACAATCTTAGAATCCTTGGTAACACTTTTAACTTGATTGAAAAATATGTTGTAATTGCCATCTGCTATTAATATTTGAGCCTCTTTGACGAGTCAATGGCGTTTGGGTTGGTTGATATCTCCCAAGGATTCACTTCAGCCTTTGATTAGAGTATGGGATTGGGATTGGGATTGGGATGAGCAGTAATCCGCTTACTATCTGGTAATAGGATTGTATAGCATCTATATATACAGTGTTGATTCTAAAAGATGAGGAAGGGAAATGAAATCCACACCCCTTCTGCAGATTGTAAGAGTTAACCATTTATTCAACAAGGGCGAAGAAAATGTATATACTCAATAAGTTAAGGTCTCTATTGCTCAAACATCTGCACCCGGCACCTAACAGACGCTCTGCCCCTAACATCTGCATACCTTTTCCTCTTTATTATGTAAGAGAAAACATAGACTTAAAGATTAATACACTAGCCAAGAACACAAGGATCAATCAACTCAATCACAATCCTTATACCATGTATGCATTATATGTAACTACTGAAGCATTCACAACATACAACTAAAATAATAAAGAGAAAATTAAGCAAGACTCCAGGAAATCCTCAGCTTCAGCAGGCTCATATGCAGTCATTGCTAAACAATGGATGAGTCGTATGACTTGTGCGATACGGGCAGGTGGTAAGTCACTTCGTCTACGTCTAGCCTGGAATCAGTGTTATCATATTTGGCATCGGGCAGTCAAGAACACGGTGGCCATAGTCATTACAATTAACACAGCAAATGGCAGAGCATATGACATATTGTACCCACACATATTATCCTGGCGAATACAGCGCCTACAAGCTAGTTCATAGCCCTCACCAACCAGAGTCACGCCAGGCGGGATCCTGGACCAATAGGGGCACATACTTTGGTCACAACCCTTCCGAAGGCAAACTGAACACTTGGAAGTACGGCGACGTTTCTGCTTCTTCTTTAAAGTAGGCGGGGCATTCTCAAGTTGTAGTTGAGTCATAGAGTCATCCAAAGCCTCTTTTTCTTTCTTCTCACCTGCATCATCTATTCAATTCCTATCAAATTTAAGAAACAATAACAGGCAATGTATTCAACAATTAGACATTATAAAATCAGGGTGGGGGTGGTGAGCCAATACTTGAAATGTTATGTCTCCCCATGACACTTACTAAGAAAATTAAAGCATATTACACACCATAGCATTCTTGTTGTGTTGAAATTGGCTACCAACCAATAAAAGCCAACTAAACCTAATTGATTAATTCTCAGAACCAAGTAGTTTAGACAACAATAGCAACCAGTTCTTTCCAATAAGGTATAAATTAGAAAAGATTAATGAGTTTCCTAGTTTAGACAACAATACCGTCAAATAGGATCAATTACATAATAAGCTGTTCATCTCTTGCTTGAAAAGACTTTATAAAGACTAAAGCTTCAGAATTTCGTCGCTGAGCATGTCAAATTGGGCATAAATATAAGCATACACAACATTTAATTTCAATCTTAGACTCAAAGAACTTGAGAAACGGGTAAAATTTTGGTCTCCACTGTACTTCTAACATAAAGACCATTGAGTAAAGAGAATCGGTTATCCACACAGTCAAATGGCACCGATAGGGTTAATTTTTCAGAATAACTAACTTTATCCTCAAGAAGTGGTGCCAGAATATCGTTAAATTCCACAAATCCAAAACACTAATAGTAATCCATTGATTCCAATTAAGCATTTGTTGGAAAAATTGATAGTAGGTGCAAACACAGGAAAAAAAAAAAACCCTAATTCAGTCATAACCCTAATCACTCAATTGGGCATAACTTACAGAGCAGGTGACATCGGGCTTCTCAGACTAGCTGAGGAGGGAAATACTTGAGTCGGCCTCCGGAGGCAAAACGTCGACGACGGCATTGGAGTGGCGGCCAAATTCTCGCTCTACGCGAAACCTCTCAACAACCTTAAGATTTTTATTTTCTTTTTCTGCCAACACATCTTCAGTTTGGATAAACAGCACTGTAAAGGCAACCAGCGACATCTTCAATTTGGATAAACAGCACTAGAGCCGTAGAATCAGCCGATCAAGGAGCACCTTCAGTTTGGATAAACAACACTGCTTTGAGACTGACTGGTTATTTGTCCAAGTCTTGATCGACAAGGATTTTTGAGTAGAGGTCATCTCATTAGCCTTCTCGGCGAAGTGAGGTGTTCCAGGTTACTACATTTAGCACATTGAAAGACAAATTCGATATTTGAACTTCGCAAAACAAGTAGCCTTGTCTTCAGGCTCTAGAACCCAAAAGCCGAGACGCGTTCCTTCCTTGGCCGCCGTCGCAATATCAAGAAGTCAACAGTGCGCCCAACACAACATCAACACATTTTACTCCCCGGCCGAGCTCGGCCGACGAGTTGGCATGCCACGCACACAACCAAAGGACGTAGTTAGCTTATTAATTACTCGGCCTGCGCACTACGTAGCCTTGGTAGTTTTTAGGGTCAACACCTTGTTAAACCATTTTGCCAATTCTGCTACTCGTGAACACAATGCTCATTGAAGAAAAATAAAGCCAAAACTCATGTAAATTAAATGTCAAAATGGTCTATGTGTTATAGCCATATGGAGAGTGAATATTAAGAAGTCCGAACTTACTTTTGAGAGAATTTAAAGTTACCTCTTCCAAAAGACTTGGGGAAGATGTTTGCCAATTTTCCTTGAGAAGTAACGTAGGAAGGAGTGATTATACGACAAAGGTTACTTGCTGTCTTTTGATTTTCGGCAAAACACGACACTCAAATGACAATTTTTCCCCTAGAGACTACAATTTTTCACCGTCTATTACATTTTTCGTACTAATGTATTAAAATACATGAACTACTAAGAAATACTAGAACGAAGATCCAGAATCAACTGGTTCTGGTACGATGACTCTTATCCCAAGTTCTTTTATATATCTACCATGCATCATAAAAGAGCAAACCGCTTCAATTCTTTGCCCTAACAGCTGAGTTAATTGAACCAATTTACAAAAGGGACTTCGTGCTTAAACGTCGACAGTTAACAGCAATTTTGTTATTATATTTATATAGAGATCTCTTACCTAAAGAGATCCCCCTGTTCGTAAAATATAAGGTCTAATTATGGGGCCCAATTCACAATGAATTTCAACAATCAAATTGCGTACCACATGCTTGCAAAAACTATTTGTATACAATTATTCAACCATTAATTATTTGACTTGGTCTCTACGAGAAGTAGTGACCCATGGAATTAAAGCCACTAATACACATGCAAATGGCCAGGGCCATCCGCACACACATATCTGATACGAGTTTATTATTATTGATATAAACACACGGATTACAGTGAAATTAAAACAACAAAAAAAACAAAGAAAAATGTAGTGATGAAAGCTAATGCCACTTTCGCAGGGAACACGATTGCATTTGCACATGCAACAAGCCTTTTAAACCCATAGGTGACCCAAATGGGACGAGTGAAGTCTCGTGAGGGTTTCCAGAGACGCTACCCACAAACATCATGCATAATGGTCATTAACATTTACATGTACCACCAGAGACTGAGTACATATCCACCCCTTGGGAGTCCGGGGTTTTTTGATGGAGGCGTAATTCGAATCTATTTTCAATGAACGGCCTTGTTAAAAGGTCGCTTTGCAAGTGGCGTAATCGGCAGCGTGTGATTTGGTTGTTGTTATCGGGTGGTCCGACAGGCTCCACCTTGAACAATGTGCAAGCCCAATTGTCTTTGGTTTCATTTCGATCGGTAGCTGCGGCCAGGACCAGTAGCCTGTTTTGGTCCACCCTTCTCAAGTAGTTGCCATTGTAGGAGCATTTGATATGCACATAATGCTTATCAGCGTAGTCCTCATTGTTTGGTGTTTCGGTGGTGAACTTTACGAACCGGCTGTCAGGATTGTCTTCAGAGAACTGGACAATCTCATTAATGTCGCTTTCTGCATCAAGTTGATAGCGCAAGTATTTGTTGTTGGTCTCTGCTTTCAGCAGAAAGGGGCTTGGTAATACAGGTGGAGCCATGTTGTATGGTATAACTGGGATTGGGAAGATCTCTCTTCTGTCTTCTCTCTTGATGATTGAATTTGCTTGCTGTGAGTGTGATCCCTAGCTCAAAACCTGCTTTCCTATTTATAAGAATTTAATCACTAGCTAGCTCTTGTTCTGACATTTTCTTAGTCTTTTTGAATTAATATTAGTTAACTTCATCTGTCAGTTTCTCATCTCTTTCATTTATATGAACATGGCTGATCTCATTCAAGTGACGCAAGATTTGGTAAAATAGCTGATCTCATCCATTTATTTGTATCATTTTCAAACTAATACTTTCCAGTCGTGAAACTGGTGAATGTGCTTTTGAAGTGTTAGGTGCGAAGACGAGTGCTTATATTATAACAAAAAATAAGAACTTAACCCGTGAGCATAATATTTTTTTTCCCTTCTGTTTGGGGTCATATACAAACAAATACATGCTTTCTACGCAGATGAAACTATATCAGTCTTTAATTTTGAGGGAGAGACTAATTTTTGCTGGTGCATTTGTAAAATGGCTAGTGAGCCCAATTTCCTAATGATTAATTGACTTAGTTTCTAAGACAACTAGATCCGGAAGATGGAACTACAAACTAGCAAATTGTCAACTTTCATAAAGTAAATGGCTACAGGTGTGGAGTCTTTTATTAGAATTGTTTTGTACATGTTCTGAGTATGGTGACGGATTAAAATACATGACTATGGGTGTTGTGGGTCTTTATATAAAAAAATGACTTTCATAACATGTGAATTCAAGAACTTAAAATCTCAATCATGCGTGTTACCTACCGTTCCAAATAAAATAGGTATAAAAGACAATAATATAACTGTGCAGGTGTCAAGTATAACTAACGATCCGTTCGCATCCATAGCTCGTTTTGTACAAAGGAATGGATAACTCCCTAATCTAAATGTCAGTTGAGAGGAGAAATGGAAATAATATGACCAACTAGAGAGTAGAAGATGAATTGCAAATGAGTTTATAACAAAACACGACATTGAAGTGACTGGTTATATAAAAAATTAACCAAGTGGGAGAGAGATTGACTTTCACCCCTTGTTGAGGACAAATTAAAGGCGATCTAAACTCTTAGGTTAGTAGCTAGGCAAGCCCCAACCCTAACGTGTGAGTTGCAAAATCATCTTGAAACCACAAACTGACAGTATTAGGTTTGTTTCTTTTACCTTTTGTTTATAAATGGCAGTAATAGATTGGTTTCACAGCGGTAATTTATTCTCTTTGAGAAACTCGAAATGCGACTAAATGAACGATTGATCTATTGTCAACTTTCATAAAGCACAAGACAAGGATAATATTGAGCATATGAACATGGCTGATTTTATTGGCGTGACTCAAGATTTGGTAAATATATAGCTGATCTGGTTGATTTGTTTTTATCCTTGTCAAACCACTATGCCTATTCTGCCACTCGTGAATATAATGCTCATTGAAGAAAAACAATGCCAAAACTCATATAAATTAAATGTCAAAATGGTCTCTGTGTTATAGTCATATGGCCAATTTTGTTCCCGTGTTATCGATTTGGCTAATTTAAGTCCTCGTGTTTGTCTTTGTTAGTCAATTAAGGACATTTTATTCAATCTCTTTTAAAAAATTCATATGAAAAATTATATGAGATATAATTACCCTCTCTTTATAGAAAAATGCAAATCAATAAGAAATGACACATATAATAGATAAAACTTCCAATCTGAAAAATGATTATGGTTGTGACATAGAAAAGAGAGGGGTAATGTTAAGGAGGAGGTCGGGGAGTTGGGAGGAGAATGATTTTTCATTTAATTTTTAATTTTATGTCATTTTTAAAATATTTTAAATCAAATAAACAATTTGTAAATAAGTTTACAATAATTTATAATTTTTTTTTACAGAAATTAGATGGAAACGTCCTCAATTAGCTAATGAATATAAACACAAGGATCAAATAGGCCAAATTGAAAACACAATGACTACATTGACCCAATAATTAAAACATATGGACCATTTTAATTGTGAAACTGGTGAAAAGGCTTTTGAAGTGTTACGTGCGAAGACGAATGCTCATGTTATAACAAAAAATAAAAACTTAACCCGTGAGCATAATATCGTCCTCTGTTTGGGGTCATATACAAACAAATGCATGCTTTCGCAGCAGATGAAACCCCATCAGTCTTTAATTTTGAGGGAGAGACTAATTTTTGTTGGTGCATTTGTAAAATGGCTAGTAAGCCCAATTCCCTAATAATTAATTTACTTAGTTTCTATGACAACTAGATCCGGAAGATGGAACTACAAACTAGCAAATTGTCAACTTTCATAAAGTAAATGGCAACAGGTGTGGAGTCTTTTATTAGAATTGTTTTGTACATGTTCCGACTATCGTGAGGGATTAAAGTACATGAATATGGGTGTTGCGGGTCTTTATATAAAATTAAGAATTTTATAACATGTGAATTCAAGAACTTAAAGTCTCGATCATGCGTGTTACCTGCTATACCAAATAAGATAGGTATAGAAGACAGTAATATAACTGTGTAGGTGTCAAGTATAACTAACGATCCGTTCACATCCATGGCTCGTTTTGTACGAATAAATGTATAACTCCCAAATCTCAAAGGCAGTTGGGAGGAGAAATGGAAATAGTATGACCAACTAGAGAGTAGAAGATGAATTGCAAATGAGCTTATAATTAATCACAACATTAGAGTGACTGGTTTTATAAAAGAGAAACCAAGGGGGAGAGATGTTCATCTTCACCCCTTGTTGAGGGCAAATTAAAGATGATCTAAACTCTCAGGGTAGTAGCTAGGGCAAGCCCCACCCCTACGTGAGTAGCAATATCATCTTGGAACCACAAAATGACAATATTAGGTCGGTCTCTTTTACCATTTGTTTTAAATGACAGTATTAGGTTGGCTTCACAGCGACAATTTGTTCTCTTCGAGAAACTCGAAGTGTGACTAAATGAACGATTGATTTATTGTCAACTTTCATAAAGCACAAGACGAGGACAATATTGAGCATATGAACATATGGTTGATCTTATTGGCGTGACTCAAGATTTGGTAAATATATAGTTGATGTCATTGACTTGCTTGTATTCTTGTGTTTGAACCCGATTTTACATTATCGCCCCGAGCAATCAAGGTTGTTGGATGACTAGAGTTTTATACCATTGGATGACAAAGTGGTTGAGATGATTTTCAACAATTATTAAGAAATAATATATTGATTTTAATCATGATAGTATCTCTTAATGTATATTAGGATATCTAAACCTAATATTAGGTATATCCAGCTAGTTGTTTTGAAAAGAGATGATCTGATCTGTCGTCAAAGGATTGTACAAAGACGTTCGAATAGCTTATCATATCAAGCCCTAGGTGCATGCAATCTCCTACGTGGCTAATTATTATCGAAACCTAAGTCCTATCTCTGGTATGGAAGTGGGTGGTACAATTCAAATTGGCTTGGAATTCATGGTCATGTTGGAGTGAATGGGGTTGTAGCACGTGGCTTTATCTTGAGACATGGTGATTATATTTCATCAATTGGAATTACTTTGCAGAGTTTAATTTGATGAAGGAATCATCATGCATGTACATGGTCTTCGTCAAGGGAAATATGCATGATGGATTCAATTGGTGAAGTGATTTTAGGGAGATTAACTTGTTTATTTATGGTGACGTGATAAGTTTTGGATAGGGGGATAGGCCTTGGCCTATGGCACGGATCAACTTCGCTGGTTTGAGTTGCAGATGAACTCTATAAAATTATCAGGCCGTGCTGAGCTAAATACGTCCCTATAAATACAGAGGCAGTGGCAACGGAAGAAGCTTTCTCCAATTCAACACACAAACTACCCTACGCAAATTCTTGCTCTACGCGAAACCTCTCAACAACCGTGAAATTTTTATTTTCTTTTTCTGCCAACACATCTTTAGTTTGGATAAACAACACTGTGAAGGCAACCGACGACATCTTCAGTTTGGATAAACAGCACTGGAGCCGTAGAATCAGCCAATCAAGGAGCACCTTTAGTTTGGATAAACAGCCTTGTTGGTAGAGGTCATCTCATCAACCTTCTCGGCAAAGTGAGGTGTTAAAGGTTACTACATTCATCAGCCTTCTCACCCCTTGTTGAGGGTAAATTAAAGACGATCTAAACTCTCAATATAATAGATAGGGCAAGCCCCACCTTTACGTGTGAGCAGTATTCTAAAAATCGGTTTAGGCCCTAGGCAGTGGAGCAGTGGTTCGCTGCCACGATTAAACCAAAATCATTGAAGAAATCGGCAAGGGTATTAGACGGCGCCTAGACGGGCACTGGGTGGGCTAGGAGGCCTCGGGGACCGCCTAGATGGTCACGCTTTGATAAGAAGTCGATTGCAGCGTCTTTCTTCCACTGCGATTTGGACGGCTCGTCGACGGTCTCGACAATTTCGATCTGCAATTGCAGTGTAAAAAAAATGGGGCGATTTGGTGGGATGAGAGAAATAACCTCTATCTGCAATTGCAGAGTAAAAGAAGTGCTAATGAGGAGTGGATCTGCATTTGCAGAGTTGCAGAAGAGGGACGGCTTGGCTGTGGGGGGAGAGAGAGAGAGAGGAGGGGGGGGGGTAATTACCATTGCAGAGAACAAATGGGTAGACGGTAGGTCAGAGGTTGGGTAACTAATGAGTTAGGGTTTTTTTAGTTAGGAACTTAGGTGGCAGTTATTTATAATTTGGGGACTATTTTTTCTTTAATAAGAAAACAAGCCCAATTCTTCTTTTAGTGAAAAACAAGGCCCAATAATGATTAAAACAAATGGACTGACTAAATGTTACAAAATCAATATAAAACGTTCCAAAATTTTACACACATGCTTAAATCCGCCTAGGCTCCATCTAGCCGTCTGGGCATTAAGCTCCAGCCGACAGTCCGACTAGGGCCTAGCGTTTTTTAGAACCTTGTGTGTGAGTCGCAAAATCATCTTGAAACCACAAAATGACAGTATTAGTTTGGTTTCTTTTACCATTTGTTTATAAATGACAGTATTAGCTTGGCTTCACAGTGGCAATTTTTTCTCTTCGAAAAACTCGAAGTGCGACTAAATGAACGATTGATTTATTGTCTACTTTCATAAAGCACAAGACGAGGATAATATTGAGCATATGAACATGGCTTATCTTATTGGCGTGACTCAAGATTTGGTAAATAGCTGAGCTCCATTCATTGCTTCACCCAAAAAAAAAATTAGTGACAAGTTTAATTAGCTCTTTAATTAATAATCAACTAGTCTTGGAAAATTAATGGAGCTTTCTCATCATGTACTGTAGTTCGCTTGCTTCCTCCTCTCCTACACGAGCAGAAGCAAGAGCGTCTCCATTGGTTCGAATTGTTTGCATGGGGACACGAGACTTTTTCGGTCAAAACTACAGTCAATGCATAAAAACTTTCTGCAGCATCCAATGATCTCAAAGAACTTGATATAAATATTCTTAAGGTAGCAGCAGAAACTGCGAAGGACGCCCAAGAGTTGCTTAACAGTTATCAGCCCGTGATCAAGAGCAGCAAGGAAACCAAAGCAATTCAACAGTGTGCACAATCGTACGGATCAATTGCTTCGTGTTTCCAAGGCACGCAAGATGAGGTAAACGAAGAGGAGACCATGGCCAACTATACCGTCGTAAGGATCTCCGACGACATCGGTGCTTGCGAGAAATCACTGAGTTCTGATGGGGTGAAACTTCCTAATTCAATATCCACCAGACTTCAATTGGTCAAGTTGTATTACAACCTTGGATGCACCGCCACTATTCAATTACTAAGTATTTGGCTTAAGATTCCCAATAAATTACATAATAAATGTATCTATATATGATTACTAATTTACTACATAATAATTGTTAAAGAGTGTGAGTAAACATTGCAAACGGATGGGGTACTGTTTTAAATCTTTATCAATTTCTTTTGAGGGGTACCTGCTTTCAATACTACCATCAAAGGAGTCATTGGAAGGAAACGAAAACATTAATTTAATTTTCAAAAGAAAAAATTAGGTTTCAATCGCCCATGATGACATTTTCTTGATTGCAGTGTTTTAAACTTCTAATTTATGTCTTTTTTTTTTTTTTGACAATGATTTATCTCGTTTGACTTTAATGAGGATATTTTCCTGATCCTCTTTGTGTGGATTCTAGAGATTCTCAAACTGTGTCCGTTCATCGTACATCGTACGGTTAAAAATTGTGGAGCCTAAATTAATTCCAAAAATTCTAAAGGCAACACGTGGACTTTTATTCAAGAATGGCAAGATTGCCCTCAATAAATGAGCAGACTTCTCAGATGCTCCCATGCACAGCTCACATCCCTGGAAATCTCAGCAGCTAAATAAGACTGCCACAGCTCACTTGCCCTTGGCAAGGAATTAAAGATAAAGATTAATTACCCAAATCCTATTTTTAATACATTCCCAATTGAAGATTGACTCCAATCAAGTAAGTAATTCTAATTTAAATAAATTAAGGATTATCACATCATTATCTCAAGATATTATTTTCTATTTAATATCTTGGGAATATTTAGAGAATATTTTTCCCTTAAACACTATGGCCGACCCTATGCCTATAAATACCTCATATTCTATCAAATTTTCAGAGCTTTTGCAATCCTAAAAAAGCCCTAAACACTACTCTCTCAGATAAACTAACTTAGGCATCGGAGATCCGTTGACCTAACCCCCGTCCCCCCACCTCGTGGGTGCATGAGGCTTAGGTCTTTGATCAAATGCGTTGATTGTTTAGCAGGTGCATTTTCGTCAAGACTAAAGACGGCTGAAATTTGATTCGACAAAAATCATTTTAAATACTTTTATTTAAAATTAAACATGAATAGTACCTGATGAAAACTGGTCGCACAATGTGAACATATATGATTTAAGGATCCTCATTCCTTTGACTTATTGTCAACATTTAATATTATTTTATTACTAGCCTCTTTTTTTTTTTGAACAAACGATATTATATACACTAAAAGGAGGGGTGTGCTTAGCCTCATAATGAGTTAGCAATAGTATGGTTCAAATTCGCCTATAACGAGAATCGAACCTAAGACCTCTCACTTACAAATGAAGAGGAATATCACTAGACCGTAGTACTAAGTGGATATTAATAGCCTCTTTGCAAGTGCTTCCATGCATGTGACAGGCTATTTTTTATGACACAGGCTACGCACCCCTACAATTTAAACATTATGTCAAAATCACGTATATCATGTGGTAGCCTTTTTAGCCTCTTATTAGAGTACTAAACGTTTCTAAAGTTCTCCGTAGTTTGGTTCGACTGCACTCGTGATATCATTCAAGACGTTCTTCTTCAAGACTTGTGGTGTATTTGAGTTTGGTCAATGAAAGTTCTGTCATATTTCCTTAAAAAAAGTTTGAATTGTAAGAATTACATAAGAATTAAGCTAACAATATTACCAACGCGGTGTTAGGATTATCAACATGAACAAACAGACCAGTACCAACCAAATCATAGCATCACATTAGTCGCAAGGATGACTTACCTGATGTTGCTGCTATTGAATGAACAAGTGAATCAGTCTTCTACTTCTAGCACACAGCGATGACCTCTACTAGTAAATAGTGTAAACTTTATGTGGTTATATAATTAAAACACAAATGAAGGAGTTAGCTGACCTGATCATGAAAGGATAGCCATTGGAGATCAAATGGAGAAGACGAGGGATGTGGCAACACCAAAGTCTTCTACAAAGCACCTAGCCGGATGCAACTACTTTATGGGAAGCGTTTGTTGTGTATCTAGGGTTTGCAGGGACCTTAGTATTTATATTGGCTAAGGCATTAAGGTTCCATCTATAAAGGAATCCCAAATCTCACTTTTTTAGCCTATCAGTTAGTTATCATAATCACATAAAATAAAGAACTCCATCAATCTTACTTGTATTACAAGACACCTAATATAAGATTGATATCTTTAGGAAATCAAATCACAATATCTACATTAATCTCCAATATTACATTCCTATTATATGTTGTAGACCATTTAAGGGTGATTTACATCGGAATAAATCCAACATTCTCCCACTGGTCTACACACATAATATTTATGTTTATACTTGAAATTGGAGATTAATGTAACTTTAATGGCCATGTAGTTGTGATAACATCCTATACTTGATACAAGTTTCTGTCAAATAAGTCTTTCAACATGGAACTAACAAGGTTGTAAGGTTGACACAACCCAAAACCTTCATAATCACGCATGCTAAAATCCTCATACACATGAAACACTGTCAAATTATGATTGCAGAAATGAACTTTAATTACTTGAATGTGTCTCAACTTTTATCATCTCAGGTCCTCTTTAATGCAAACTTATATTGCAGTTGCAAACAAGACTTCATAAAACATAATTAATTCAACACCTACGAGCAAGATGAATTAATATGTTTTTGACACTGGTTCGTATACCATATCAATTACTTTCGTGAGAATATTTTCAACACTTATGAGCAAGATGAAAAAACCCTCACAACTAATACAACATATAAATCATGTCATGCCATTTTAAGTCGAACCAAAAGAATTAATCATTCCTTTATGACTTAAAATGCAATTTGCTTTATTGGATATCAGATATATCGTTATCTGATAATTGACCAACACATAAACATGTGACTACATGAATCCAACCGGAGATTAAACTGAATAAATGGATTCAATCAACCATACATGCCTTATAGGTCATCTGCAAATGTAAGGCATTAATTACATGAAACTCAAGCTCTCACTGATTTGCAGCATCGTCACTTAATTTGCAAATCACAACTTAAATCATACTTTTGAGATATGCTTGTGGGGACACCCTTACTTAGTCAATGAATGCATATCACTACAAAATTGTCTTTCTTTAACCCTTCCTTAACACCTTAAATAGCATAATCTCAATGAAAGGTAACACTAAGACATTCACCGCTGTTTATACAAAACCATGCATCCCACAACCATCTTATTTGCATTAATAATTCCATATTTGTGCTAAGTCCCATGAAACGAAAAATTCTTTATAAAGATTAATAAATAATCAATCAAGGCATCCAAATGATTGCAAGTAAAAATATACACATACACCAATTACTCATTCTGCAACTTAAACATATTATTGTCATTCGAGTCATGGCATAATTCTAATTTCATCAACCAAAACACATATTCATGGAAGATAGAATAACACTTTTTGCAAGTTCACTTAATGCTCAAAACTTTAGAACAACTCCCACTAAACTTTTAGAGTTTATACATTTACTGCAATTAAGTTAATGAGTGTGAAGCCCAATTTTCTTTCACTAATTCTCCCACTTGGGCAAACACTCATTCATATATTCTTTCAAGGATGTACCTAAGCAAATTTGCTTCATATTTTAGACATAATTAAATAGACATCACAACCAACATAAAGTTATCAAACAGAATTTCAGCAATGAGTTACACTTACTTTAGAATTTATCATAATTAATTTAGAAGCTTAATTGCTACCAAAATTTTACAGATCAAAATAGACATACTAATTTCATAAAATAAAAATATAGAGCCATTTTAAGTCACAATAATTGTCTAAAGTGACATCTCAAAAAACAAAAACAATCTGCCAGCAAAACTGTCTGTACGAGCATGGGTTACTAGTAAATTCACCATAATTACACTACATGGCAAAAATTTACGAAAATTTGCAGACACATAGTAGACATATATATGTTGAACATATCAAAAATTCAGTTCATTTGGCGACCATTAGACGTGTCATTCACCCGATTTAAATCAAGACACGCAATCTGCCAGAAACAATTATGTGCATCTATCATGAATTTATACATCCATAACAAATTCAATTTCATATCATTTCAATTTCGATGTCCAAAGGAAACTCTAGTAGTCAAATTTCATCCTCTAAACCGACATCATAGTTCAAATTGAAAAGATTTACAAGCATAAGACTTAAACAATGCGTACCTTAGCAATCCTTGATTAACCTTCATGGGTCCAATACTTTGCATCAATAAGTCTCATGAAGAGACACAATATACGTCATGATGCAACCGATTTCCATCCTTAAAACCACAACCTATTATGGGGCTCATAGTGGGATTTTGTAACTGATGGCATGGAATTTTATCCTCAATAAACTTCATGAAACTAGATTAATTTACACCTACGGGCAAGCAAATTAATTAGTTTCTAGTACTGGATTATATGTCACAAGAGTTACCTTCATAAAAAACTTCAACACCTACGGGCAAGATGAAGCTTTCACAAACTCCTATGAAATAAAACCCATACTATGCCATCTTAATTAAAACAAAAGAAATGATCCACACCTACGGGCAAGAGGATTATCCCTTTTATTCTAATTAAAATGCAATGTTGATCGAAGTAACTTAAAACCACAGTCCCAGCATCAACTAAGCCGCTACGGCTTGCTTAGTTGACAAGACATTGATCATCTCCATCTTGAAACAATACAAACGTCACATGGATTAATTAGCTGTAAGTGGCAAAATTATGATAACCTGATTCAAGCTTCAATTCTTTGACAACAAATGGCCTTAATTTAATAATCTCCTTCATGACTCCCTTCGATATCCAATAATTAATCTCAAAAAACCTGACAACGTACTTGAAAAGAGATTATTCACATATAGATCAAGTTGTATAAGAACTGTAATATCAATCTTCCACCACAAGGATATCAACACATATGAGAAAACATGATGGAGCTAATAGATTCAAAATAGAAACACTTTAAACAATATAGTCGCTTTAATTCAAAAGCCAAATTGTGATATCACCTAAATACTCTCTTAAGTAAAACGGATTCCTTCTTTTGTACCTTTCTTTCCGTAGTACAAGACTCCTAAAACATTAACATCAAAATCATGCATTAGCCTTGTAAATACCAAATTAAGTAAAGGAACAACCAAAATTCTTTTCTTCCAAAAGAAAAATCTCTAATACATGCCATACATTAGCCTTGAATAATTTATTTTCTTCTCCCCTTATGGCACATAAAAATTGACTGATCAAAGCATTGCTTAAATTCTTTAGGCATAGGAAAAACTAACAAACTATATACAAGTTTGAAAACTTATGCTTATCAACTAAGTCACATACTTAGAATGAAATACATACCTCATGCCTTCATATGTTCACCACTTCTTTATAAACATATGTATAATCACGTGACCAACCACAATTCTCATATAAATAGATAAAATACAAATGAGAATTGTCACATAATTACTACAACCTCATTTTATTTGTATATTGTTCTTGTTCTTGCCACCGGATGCTTTCTGCCATTCTTAGTCAATTCATAAGTTATGCATCAATTTCATAATTAACTAGTCATATACAATTGACTATACTTATATATGAAAGCAAAATTGTAGACAAACCAATTTGATTAGTCATGCATATTCCTTACGTGTTAATATCACTGACCATACGCAACAAATGTACTGCATAACTATTGCTTATCTACCAGATTATACATATATTTGTGTTTTGTATGGGATCATCTCAAGCTTAAAGCAACATATGACCACCCGATCCATGTATAAAAAAACGTCATATCTCCATTTTGTTACATGTTTGCAAATTTAAAATTTAATCCATATTGATTACTTCCCACAGCAACCAATGACATGGCAATCCAATTCAGTCTATATATATGTCCCACACATTATCATATAAGACAACTGATTAAAAAAAATTGATTTGCCCGAATTTATTTTACCCATGGAAATCAAAGGCAATAAGAACTTGGGGTGTTTTCCAAAACCTGTCCGTGAGGCATCTGGGGGGTGCTTAGTGTCCCCCTTGCATCTGTTCACCCTGGAAACTGCGACCGGACCAGGACTTCATATGCCAATGTCTCTGTGTATGTGTGTGTGTGTGTGTGTGTAAATGAACCTTCCATATGTTAATGCCTTCATGTCTTTTTCACTGTATGTTTTCATTCCACACATCAATTCCTTCATATGCCGGTATATATGAACCTCCCCATCGAACTTGCTGATGTACAAGGATCTCAAAAATTTCTCCAGTGCAAGGTTAGAATAAATGTAAATATGTACATATTCTTACACAACTTGAGAATACATCGACAGTACATGGTAAAACATTCCAGCCAAAATATTAGCATGACAATAATATGTTTAGAAAATTTTAAATATGCCATGGTCTTCAGTCTTAGTTAAATTTAATGAACTGAGTAATCAAATTTTCTTTATCGTCCTTTATCAGAACTGTTAGTGGCAATAAAATTTGACTAATCAATTGATTTTTAAACTTACATGTACTTGCTTGATCCAACAATTGCTGCCATTTATGCAATTGTTTCATGTCATATTAGCATGGCGATTGTAGAGTATAATTCATATAGAATATAATTCATGCCAAACATGATACCTTCGTTGTAGCCAACAATTCAGAGAAATCGCAATACCCTAAATTTATAATTGCTCATTATATTTAGTGTTGACCGAATTAGTTCTAATATGACCTGATCAAACATATATGTCATAAAATTGATAAAATTAGTTCTTATTCAAATACACCAATTGCCCATTCGGATATACATGCTGCCAAAATTTATAAAGAATTGGATCCATATTCGTGACATGCTTAACTAAAACATGATATTTAATGTACCTACATGCTCGACAATAATCAGCACATCACTTATGCAAATATGTCTTAATCTTATAACCAATTTAAGCTTTCAAGGATCCAATTAAATATATACACCAACCAAAGTACAATATCATAGGCCATCACGAAGAATATCGAATTCAATGAGACAAACCGTTTTGCTTTGGTAGATGACTCTGTTTTGCTCGCTAAGTGGAGGGGACCTTCTTCAGTTTTCCAATGTAAGGTCAGAACAAATATAACATGCTCACAAAAATTTAAGAACAACATCAGCGGCACGTGTGATTAGTAGACTTTCAATGTTTATCCAAATATCAATTACTGATTAAGCTGTTTGCTTTTAGTCTCTAAAATCAACTTTTCTTAATAGGTTTTAATCATATAACCAATGGCTCTCATACCACATGTAAACTTTATGTGGTTATATAATTAAAACACAAACAAAGGAGTTAGCTGACCTGATCATGAAAGGATAGCCATTAGAGATCAAACGGAGAAGATGAGGGATGCGGGAACACCAAAGTCTTCTACAAAGCACCTAGCCGGATACAACTACTTTATGGGAAGCGTTTGTTGTGTATCTAGGGTTTGCAGGGACCTTAGTATTTATATTGGCTAAGGCATTAAGGTTCCATCCATAAAGGAATCCCAAATCCCACTTTTTTAGCCTATCAGTTAGTTATCATAATCACATAAAATCAAGGACTCCATCAATCTTACTTGTATTACAAGACATCTAATATAAGATTGATATCTTTAGGAAATCAAATCACAATATCTACATTAATCTCCAGTATTACATTCCTATTATATGTTGTAGACCATTTAAGGGTGATTTACATCGGAATAAATCCAACAAATAGGGTTTAGTTCTTGAGAGTCTTATTGTGTGGAAATAGGGACTTCTTCAATATGTATATATATACCAAAATATCCTCTTAGAGATCCACTAATACCGGCCTATTATCAGTAGTAGTGATAAACTCTATCCTCATAACAAGTTCAAGTTCCATTGTGATTCTTATCTCTCAGTAAATACTTGATAAGTACTCCTGTTAGATTGGCTGCACAATAATTAAACTCCACAATTCCTATTATATCAAGGATCTCAGATTCCTTCAACCACACAACTCGCATAATGAGTTTACGTGTAATTCAAGAAATCTAGTTTTTATCTCATTGTCATTCACACATAGTCTAACATGAATAAGTTCTTTTTGAAGAAAAAAAAATGAAGTCTAACCTTTTCCTTTTGGTAATCTCGTATATCAATAACTCCAAGTGAAAAAACCAAATCATTGACTGCCGGACAAATAGTCTAATCGTGCTTTTAAATCAGATACTATGTGAGATTTAAAGGTTGTGTCTTGAAGTTGTAGATAGCGTTATAACACGTCAAAATTGAATGGGTGTTTCATCTTCTACATTGCATTTTGGAGACGGTTTCAATTGCTTGTTTTATTAAGAGGAAAAGTTAGAAGGTGTGCTAACCAAGGCCAGCTACATGGTAAGGCAATTGCTTTTGGGGAAAGATCGTTGGGTTGAACCCTTTACTTCCTTGTTCTTATAATCACTCATACAATTGCTTTGTACACGAACGAGATGAACAAAGTATCTAACCTGATTTTCTTCGAAAGTTTTGAATACTTTTTCGGGTGTTTGAATCTTCGAGATTGTAGATTGTAATTTTGATCATCTTTCATACAAAAGTCGGTAGTAGGAAAGTTTATAACTCATTGATCGAGCTACTTTCTCGGAGATCAACAAAGCCTTCGAATACATGTTCCCGCCCGCGGGGGGTGGGTAGTGTTTTTTTTTTTTTTTTTGGTGGGGGGTGGGTGTGGTTGTTTTGGGGGGGGGGGGGCGGGGGGGGGGGGGGGGGGGGGGGGGGGGGGGCGGGCGGGTGAGAAAGACGTAAACTTCCATTTCCATTCACAAGTATAACACAAAGTGGTGCAGCTTTACACACTTTCAACACGATGGATGTAAAAATATACGAAAGAAACAGCAAATGATAGACTTGTCAACGATATAAATATTTTGTGCTTAGATATTGTTTGTACCCAAAATAATCGATTTGGGCTGAGTATTGTTATGGGCTGGGCCCAGAGTTAGACAATCCTAATTCCCTGTCTATTTAGATAGAAGGCCAACCCAAGGTGGAATAGCCGCATTTGAATAAATGCTGGATTCCATAAGGATTGAGATTAGATTCGGCTAAGTCCTGATTTAATTAGAAGTCTTCAAAGATCAGGACTGCATAATAAGATTCGTAATATTCCAAAGATTGAAGTGTGAATTTGATCAGCACAAGGAATGAATTAAATACAAAGGAATGATTAGGTTTAGAATCCCAAGTCTGGTGGGAGTGACCGAGCCCAACCCAGATGATAGGATGATTTGTTATTGGATCAAGATATGCTGAGGAAATACACAAATCTGCCCTGCACAATTTCTCGCTCTACATGAAATCCAACTGACCTCCCTAACTTCATCAAGCATACCTCTCAGCTTGTGTTAAACAGCTCTGTAATTGACAACCAGCGACATCTCTCAATTTGTGTTAAGCAACTCTGGAGCCATAGAGCCAGGCGATCGAGGAACATCTCTTAGTTTGTGTTAAACATCTCTACTCCAAGTTCAGTTGACTACCTATATAAGTCTCTATCAATGAGGGTTTTTTGAGGATTTGTTGAAAGAGGTCATCTCATCAGCTTTTTCGACGAAGTGAGGTGTTATCAGGTTACGTCGTTCGACACTTTAAAAGTTGAACATTTGTGAACTTCGCAGAAACTAGCAATCTTACCTTTAGGCTGTAGAACCCAAAGGCCGAGATGAGTTCCTTTCTCGGCTCCAAACGAGTTCCTTCCTCAACTCCAATCACTCGGATAAAAAGTCAACAGCACGTTTGACACCAATGCCACCTTCATCTACTCACCGACTAAGCTCAATTGCCAAGTTGGCATGCCCCGCATTCAACCGAAGGATATAGTTAACTCATTAGCTATTCAACCGCACGTTACATGGGTTTGGTAGTTTTGTTGGGTCAACAGATATATAAGGTTTTTGTTATATGTTCCTGACAAAATATGGTCCTAATAGTAACTAATTAGCAGAGGTACAATCTTTTTATGTATGCTTAAAGGTGACAAATCAGTAACACCACTTTTTTACGCAGATGATTTTGTGAGTTCATTCTGTAACGTATTTCAACGATCCGAAACATCTATCTTTTGGATCTTTCTTCAAAGTTATATCAACAAAAACACCCCAAAAACTAGAACCATATAACCATGGGATTAAGGATTTTGAGTTTACTTGTAGAATCGTATTCGTTCATCTTTCTTCACTTCAAATGAATGTCTTAGTGGTTTTGAGTTTGTCTATTTATTGCAAATATCATTTATAGGTTATCCTTACAACAAATTACCATCCTATAATTACGTGAGTTTAAATTTTGAAATATGTCTATTAAAAGAGGCAGTTGAATCATGTTTGATTGTATTGAATGATCCATGAACCCCAAAAGGACAAACACCTTGTGGTCAGTCTTACAGACAACAGATAGATACATGTGTGTGATTCTTGATAAAGACCTTTAGCCCTCGATGGAACATCCCTATGAACCCATGCCCCAGTTGACATAGTTCATGTGTTATAAAGAAATAAACATTTTCGAGTTGAGGCCATACGGTTTCACATCATACGTCATCACCACAATAACATCCCTCGATTGACCTATTAAAATTGTTCAAAGATACCATACCTTCGGATGCGAGCTTGCGCGATAAGACCAAATTAAACATAAAAGACCATCTGTAGTATACGAGCTTCCAGCACCCATCATTTGTAGAATTCAAAGTCAGTGTCGGGCTTCTTCACGTTGGTTTGGTAACCCTTCTCAAAGTCCTTTGGGAGTATGACATATCGGTTCTTCCGAACTGCATGCATTCCTGCTTCTTGACATATAGCTGAAATCTGTACAAACCCAAACCATTTACGACAGTTACTACACAATCAATTTTTTTTATATAAAACGATAAAAGATCTGAGACCATCAGCAGAGCCCCGATGATATCTTAACAATCAGACACAGAATACTACAGCTGACGTCAAATACGAGAACTCACATTCGTCAGAACAAATTTTATGGAGATTCACTATGAGAAGGTCTTTGTTATCGATCATTAAAAGGCTAAATTCAACCCCATTTGACGATGTTACTGCCCCCAATGCTGGCATTATTTACAGATCCGTCCCATATAAGACATGTATATTCTTAAAGCCATAATTCTTCTAAACAAACATACATGTACATGTCTAACATCGTGACTGTTGTTCTAACCAAGAGCTTTAAGCAAATATTTCTTAGTATTTCAAGATCATAGCACAAGCCCAACAGCGCCCCAACCAAAACCCCGAATTAAATTAAAATAGAGAATTAAAAAACACAACATAATACTAACAGGATTTAACATTGGTAGAAGAATGAGAACGATAAGCATATTCTCTCCCAAAAGAAATTAGTGTCTCACCTCAGCAGCACTGATTTTGTCTGGCCGAGAGACATAATCTTCCAAGTCTACCTCATCACTCAAGTTCATTTTAGCGGTGCAAACCTGCAGAACAGGCAGGTCCATTGACATTATAGTAATTGCATTAGCTTGTCAAAAGTCCACAAGAGTAAGAAATCATGATTGCAAAAGAAAATATAGAAGAAAGGGTATATAATAAACTGGTGCCAAGTTTGATAAATATCACAAGACATAAGGATAACAGAGGGCTGAATGGGATAATCTCATGTAGAAATTGGGTGCAGATGTGTTTTGAGGTGTCCGACTTCTGTGCAGTCCGAATCTCAGACATAGGGGGTAAGTAACAGGTCCACTAATATGGATGGCACTGAATGGACATAGCACAAACTACAAAACTTGTGATTATGAGAAAAATGAATACCTCACAGCTTACAAACAACATTTCACCAATAACAATTCTTTCATTGAAAGATACTTTAATCATGTTATTTACCTGAAAAACAAGTCTTTTCTGCCTCCTATCAGGCAAAGGAAACTCAATCTTCCGATCAAGCCTTCCAGGACGCACAAGTGCAGGATCCAAGGTGTCTGCTCGGTTAGTAGCCATAATAACCTTAACATTCACTGTCTGGTCAAACCCATCCATCTGAAAAGATATTAAGCAAAAAACAACATTGAGAACAGAAAGCAGAAAAGGAACGTTTCAGGGTTAAACTTTCCGACGTCTGTTGAAATATTTTCTCCACCCCCACAGCGATGCATTGAACATCCAAGTTCCGGTTTATTTACAGTTTTAGTTCATTCAGATTACAAATTCTTTCAAGTCAAAACTTCCAGTCCTACCTGATTAAGGAGCTCCATAAGGATTCTCTGAACTTCTCTGTCAGCTCCAGTTTGAGCATCAAACCTTGCAGTAGCAATAGCATCCACCTCATCAATAAAGATGATGGCAGGTGCATTCTCCTTGGCAAGACGGAAAACATCACGAACCATTCGTGGACCCTTTGACAAAGAAAACAAAAAGAATTAAGAACTCACACTGTTTCTAACTTAGTCAATAAAACAGAGCGTGAGGCAACAAGAAAATATCACAGTGCCCTTGTAACACTTGCCTACAATATTTGTTATTCCAAAAAACAATAAGGATCTGTTGAATGTAAGAAAAAGATAAACACACAAAAAATAGGACTATGTTATATACCTCTCCCAAATACTTCTGAACAAATTCTGAACCAACAACTCTGATGAAGGCAGCAGTTGTATGATTAGCCACGGCCTTTGCTAACATGGTTTTACCAGTTCCAGGTGGACCATAAAGCAATACACCACGTGGGGGATCTATTCCAATCTGTTTGTACAACTCGTGATGGGTAAGTGGCAGTTCTACTGCTTCACGGATTTCTTGCTTCTGAATGTCACATCCTCCAATATCCTGATGCACCACAACCAATAAAAAAATAAAAAATAAAAAAAATAAAAAAAAAGTTAAGGGAATAACATATAGATTATAATTAAGTCAATGTGCCTATGGGTATTTAGCTCAGAGGCAGAGGCAAACAGATTAATCACATGCACAAAAAGCTTCACTGAATAACCGGCTTGATTGCATTTGACAGAGCAAAACACATAGCGAATTGCTTCTATTACATAGCTAATTGTATAAGGAAACTTACTTCTTTCCTAATACAATCGTCAACAAAATAGGACACTAACTTTGACGAGCCAATTCCTATAAGAAATAATAACAGGCAATGTATTCAAGAATTAGACATTATAAAATCAGGGTTGGGGTGGTGAGCCAACACTTGAAATGTTACGTGTCCCCATGACACTTAATAAGAAAATTAAAGCATATTACACACCATAGCATTCTTGTTGTGTTGAAATTGACTACCAACCAATAAAAGCCAACTAAACCTAATTGGTTAATTCTCAGAACCAAGTAGTTTAGACAACAATAGAACCAGTTCTTTCCAATAAGGTATAAATTAGAAAAGATTAATGAGTTTCCTAGTTTAGACAACAAACCGTCAAATAGGATCAATTATATAATAGGCTGTTCATCTCCTGCTTGAAAAGACTTTATAAAGCCTAAAGCTTCAGAATTTCAGCGCTAAGCATGTCAAATTGAGCATAAAAATAAGCATACACAATAGTTAATTTCAATCCTCATAGAACTTGAGTAACGGGTAAAATTTTGGTCTCCACTCTACTTCTCCTAACATAAAGACCATTGAGTAAAGAGAATCAGTTATCCACACACTCAAATGGCACCGATAGAGTGAGTTTTTCAGAATAGCTAACTTTATCCTCAAGAAGTGGCGCCAGAATATTGTTAAATTCCATAAATCCAAAACCCTAATAGTAATCTATTGATTCCAATTAAGCATTTGTTGCAACAATTGATAGTAGGTGTCAAACACATGAAAAAAAAACCCTAATTCAGTCGTAACCCTAATCACTCAATTGGGCATAACTTACAGAGTAGGTGACATCGGGCTTCTCAGACTGGCTGAGGAGGGAAATACTTGAGTCGGCCTCCGGAGGCAAAACGTCCACGAGGGCATTGGAGTGGCGGTGCAAGGCAACGGAAGCAGAAGGCTTGAGGAGCTCCCGATTAATGGTGCTGAGAATCCTAACATAGTAATTGGAGCCAGTGGTGGAGCCCACAATCCCGTTGTTCTGGTCGACCATCTCCATGAATTGCCCGATGACAAGCGGCACCGATTGGATCCTCTTGACTTCTTCCTGGGCGCGGAGGAGCTCACGCTTCAGATTCTTCTGCTCGTCCTTGACATACTCCTCCTGGATGTCGATGAACTCGAGCTGTCGCTGATAGGACTTGAGGCGGCTGTAGAGATCATCCTCATCGGAGGCCTGGTTTTGGTCGGTGTAGCCCTGAAGGTCCAATCTTATGGAGGGGATTGAAGCTGGTGGCTCAGGCAAAGGTTTCAGATCCAACACCATGGCTGATCCTGACATTGTTGCACTCTCGGAGTTTCGATTCTTCTGGTTCGCTCTGGGGAGAAGCGAAGAGAGAGAGAGAAAGGGAGGTTAATTAAAAATTTCGACTCCGATCTATTTACAGGATAGCTTACATCAGCAAATATACACCATTCATCGGGTAAAATTCAATGACAGCAATGAAATACAATTTACAGATTTAAAAAGAACATTAAACAAAAAAAATCACCATTTTATACTTATACAAATAGAGTACACCCTATACACTCTAATAAGCGACTGATACGAACTGGCATGGTTAGCAGGTCTTGAAGTTGACGAGTAATCCCCAACACACCGAGGATTGCAGACCAACTGGGATTATTAACAGGACTACGTTTATCATTAACCAATTTTTAGTTCATCAAACAATGTTACAGGGCATATTGGCTACTGATTTGGACATAAATAATTAATAAATTGGATTTGAAAGCCAAATATAATACACTACATTAGAAATTGAAATGATCATTGACAATTAGGGTTCCAGTTCCCAGGTGAAGACAAACATAAAAAAGTGTTCAAATCAAAAGTTCTAATTGATGAATTTTGCAATGTCCCTTCAATTTTTATGCAGCAAAGCGCTACCTAATTTCAAAAGGGCACAAATAAGAAAATCAACCCAAATCTAATTGAATAAACCCTAATTTAAATTTTACCCCAAAATTAACATCATACCTTTCTGGCAGCTTTCTTTGTCTGAGTGAGTCTGAGAGAGACGGTGAAGATGGTGGGGGAGGAGAGCCAAGATTGAGAGCGCGGAGGAGATCGAGGAGAGACAGAAGAGAGAGAAGGAGTGAGCCTCACGAAAGTAAACTTCCGACTCCGATTTAACTGCCAGTTGGAAAGACGACGACGTTTTCCTGTGTTTCGCCACCGCTAGGCTCATAAACCAGCCCAAAACATTTTTTAATTGGTATTACACTAGGCCCATCATTTAAAAAAATTTGTCCAAAAATTTCAACCTCTTTTGGGGACAAATTTTTTTTATAATCAAAATGTTTCTGACTACGTTTGGTTCAAAAATTTAAAATATTTTTCGGTCACAAATGCATTTAAATTTTTAATAAAAAATTGTGATGAATTTTGCATAAAAACACGTTGGATCTATTTAAAAAAAAAAAAAAAAACACATTTGTGCTTGTAAAAGAAAGTGTTTCTTACAATTGTAACTACAAGCAGGATTGGAATATAAAGATGGAAAGGTTTAAACAACCTAGCTTTTAGTTTAGGAAAATAATTTCCCTCATAATTCAGCATGGAGATGTAGTAGTATTTCAGGTTAATCACATTATGTCATGTATCAAAATTAAAACACAAAATAATGCAGGATTATCTTAAGTTTGGCACAGATGAGTTGATGTAGAATAGATAGCCGAGTGGATTGAGGACGAAATGACCGAAGAAAGGCACAAGGATGTGGGGAGATATTACAGATTTGGAGTCGAACTCTTTTTCGAGCGCATAATACTTTTCCGAAAAGATGTCTCGGTTCAAACACATCACTTTGCTGTGAAGTATGATGGATTTTAGCCATCCGATGTCGTTAGTTTAGACTTTCAAAACCAAATTTTAAGGTTTGTAATAAAAATCGAATTTTTCCAAATTTCATCTGCTTTATGTCATTCAATTCCAATAAGACCTCTGAGCTTTGCAGAAGTGAGTTTAAGTCAGATTAAGCCTTTTGCCTAATAAACATTCAAGAATTAAACTGGTGGATGCCAGCTTTCCAATTCTTAGGTTTACACTTGTATTCTATTTACTATGCTCGTGCTGCGGCATGAGTGAAAAGAATTCGATTTTGGTTTTGTTTTACCAAATATATCAAACTGTTATAAAGTGCAGATTGAATATAATTGGTCTTCGAATCAGTTCTGTAGTATGGATTGCATCAAAAGGTACGTAGATTTTATATTTTTTTAGAAGTATAGGTATATTGTGAAAAGAAATAAAGAAATAAAAAAATAAATAATAAATAAAATAAAAATAAAAATAACCAATTGGGCATGTAACGATTAACATATAACTACTCATGGTATTCAGTTATGAACATGTAGAAATTACAACTTTACACCGTAAAATATACACACACAACAAACAATATGAAACTGAAACAGGTCGAGATTTGGCTACGTTGGCTTCTCTCTCTTTTTCTGTGTGGTCAATATGTAATTGAAGTTCAGGAACAGTAAATTGAGGTTTCAGAACAAAAACATGAAAGGAAAACAAAAACCGATCAACAACTTTAGAAGAATAACAAAGAGATGGTTCCCCATCTTCTACGTAACCTCCTATTTTTAGTCACATATACCCGACTAGGGTTCTTATATATGTACTACTCCTTTCATCCATTGCTTCACCCAAGTAAATATTTAATTACAAATTTATTTAGCTGGTCTTGGCAAATGGAGTCCCCACTTTCTCATCATTTATTGCTCCTCGCTTGCTTCCTCATATTATTTCTCTCTTCTTCTCCTACACCGGCAGATGCAAGAGCGTCTCCATTAGTTCGGAGTGTTTGCAAGGCAACCCGAGACTCTTTCAGTCAAAACTACACTCTATGCGTAAAAACTCTCTGGTCAGATGCTCGAATTCGATCGTCAGCAGCATCCAATGATCTCAAAGAACTTGCTATAAATATTCTTGAGGTAGCAGGAGAAACTGCACAGGATGCCCAAGGGTTGCTTAACAGTTATCAACCCATGATCAAGAGCAGCAAAGAAACCAAAGCAATTCAACAGTGTGCGCAATCGTACGGATCAGTTGCTTCGTGTTTCCGAGGCACACAAGATGAGGTAAAGGAAGAGGACACCATGGCCAACTATACCGTCGCAAGGGTCTCCGACGACATCGGTGTTTGTGAGAAAGCATTGAGTTCTGATGGGGTGAAGCTTCCTACTACAATATCCACCAGACTCCAGTTGGTCAAGTTGTATAACAACATTGGATACACCATCACTATTCAGTTACTAGGTATCTGGCTCCATCACTAGACTCTTAATTAATTATACATAACTACAAGGATCTTAGTGGGTACTGAACTAAATAAAAAAATGTACGTGCATGGAGCGCTGTAACAATAATGACTGAGAGCATTGAACTCCCCTGTAACAAAAATGAAAGAGGACGAAATAATAATTGATACAGCAAACCATTTATGTCTATAACTGATTACTAATTTAACTACTACAAGGATCTTAGAAGGTACTGAAATAAATGAAAAAGATGTACGTGCATGCATGAAGTGTTGTAACAATAATGACTGATAAGAGCATTGACCTCCCTTGTATCAAATATGAAAGAGGAAGAAACAATGATCGATACAGCGTACGTATATGTATGTCTTCATAATAACTTCAAACCAATCATCCGATGAGAACTGAATCACATCTCACTCGTTTGAAGGACATAATTGACTCAACATGAGTTCGGATGTGCATAAGTTGAATATGGGCTTAAATATGTATAAAGTGTTAATTAAGGTGAATTGGTGATTAACCCACCCATATCTACATATCTGTATATATAAAGCCAGCAGGTCCCTTTTGGGGTCACTGCTTCACCAAAAAAATTTGAATAAAAATACCCCCCAAACAAAAAAGTTCAAAAGCATCCCAAAATAATGCACTAAATAATGCAGAGGTATTTTTGTCATATAAACAATGTTTTTTTTAATAATTAATTCTTTTGAATAGTCTTTTTTTTTAATTTTTATAATTAGTACCTCACAATAGGCTAGTAATAATGTAATTCAATTTGTTGTCAAATGATTGTTTTTTATCGTTTTTGAACAAACGATATTATCTACACTAAGAGGGAGGGGTTGGGCTTACTCTTACTATGAACTAGCGAGAATCAAAGGCGGCGTTGAGGGGAGTAAAAGGTACAGTCACACAGGGCCCCCAAAAACTTTTGGTATCTTATATTTATATGTAATATTGTTATATATTAAAAATATACTTTTATTAGTGCTTTAAAATCTTATAGTGTACTTTTTATAAGTAAATTTTTTTCTTTCTAAATGTAAAAATTTGAAGTGCACAATGAGATAATAGGAGTGCCAATAATAACACCTTAAAAAGGGATTTTCTTTTCAATTTTATTATATAATAATGCTATATATTCAAGTGAAACTTTAAAGTTAAAGTCTTTGAAGCTATTTTTTTCTTTATTTGGTTGCTTAAGATTGAATAGTTTTTTATTATTTAGTGAAGGTTATGTTTGTAATTCTTTTTACTTATTTAATGACATTTGTAAACTTACAATGAGTGAGTCCTAAATGTTGTTTTGATTTAAGTTATTATTTTCTAGTACCAATATTGTCCTACTTTAAATTTTTTTTTTTTAAACTATCTTAAAAATGGGCCCTTTTATAAATTTCGCACAGGGGCCCTGAAATCTCAGAAACGGCCTTAGCAATAATGTGATTCAATTAGTTGTTTATTAAATATTATTTTCTCTATTTTCAAACATGTTTAAAACATCTTAAGATGCGCATAGTGTCAGTTATAAAAAAGGTATTTCGAACGCGCATAATAATATGATTCAATTAGTTGTCAAATGATTGTTTTTTTTTTTTTTGAACAAACGATATTATCTACACTGAGGGGAGGGGATGGGCTTAACCTCACAATGGGTTAGAAATAATGTGATTCAATCAATTATTTATTAAATATTATTTTCTCTATTTTTAAACATGTTGAAAACATCTTAAGAGACACGTACCGTCGGTGATAAAAAAAATCTTTCACACGCGCACAATAATATGATTCAATAAGTTGTATTATTTTCTCTATTTTTAAACACTTAAGAGGCACATAGTGCCAATTATAAAAAAGGTATTTCGCACACGCATAATAATGTGATTCAATTAGTTGTCAATTGATCTTTTTTTTTTTTTGAAGAAACGATGTTATATACACTAAGAGGAAGTGGGCTTAGCCTCACAATGGGTTAGCAAGAATGTACTTCAATCAGTTGTTTATTAAATATTATTTTTCTCTATTTTGTAAATTTAATAGAATGTTGATGGAAATTGAAAGACCAATTTTATTATATGGATTTAACTGCTTTGATTGGTTTATGAGAGGTTTATTTTAGCATGATCTAATATTATTTATTTATCTTATGCACATGCGTGAGCGTGTGCATTATGCGCGTGCATGAAGGCTAGTCTATCATAAAGTGTGGGCACGTTTAGAATGGATTACTTCAGCAAAACATTCCAAACCAATCACAATGTAATGGTTTGGTTCGATTTTACAACTTATGGAACTTGAACCAAACCAAACCAACGATGAACACTTTGATTCTAGTAGTTTAGACCTACTGTACACACAGTTTATTTTTACTGTGCGCACTGTCTATTTTTCTTGTCCATTTTTTCAACTTTTTAGCCCAATTACAATAAATTTTTAGAAAAACTAATAAAAAAATGTTTGAAAACTTTGAGTTTTAACGATAAGGACAAAATAAATGGTAAGGTGAATAGTACCATGATTGATTTTTTAGTGTAAAAATGTGGTTTTTCGTTAAAGTGAACAGTACTAGGAACTTTTCGTTAAAATTCCCTAAATTTTTTTGTTGGACCTAATTACGATGACAACTAATCCGTAATTTGCTTAATTTTTTTATTTTAACATCGTATCATCTTCAGATCCAACATGATAATAAACTTAAAGTTTGGTAACTCATACAGTTATGACTCAAAGCTCAATAACTTCAACATTAACATCCTTACCCTATTACTAGCCAATTGAAAAAACTACTTTACAGTGGATAAAGGGAATGCATATGGAGGTAGAGCATCTCCAATCTCTATAAAGCAACCAAAATTACATAGTAAAGAACCAAGCTTAAAAACTGCATCTCCAAGAGATGATGTAAAAGATTTTCTATAATATCAAAAGGGATAATGACTCTTTAAATGTAGAGGGCAATTATTCACTTGCTAACTATTAAACTTGTTTCTACGATTCAACGATCAAACTTGTTTGTATATACTTTGAGATCTGATACGTCAAAAGTCACCAAAAACAAGTGTTCTAAGATTAGATAAGGGAGCGAAATCCTTCGAATGTTAGAAACGAAAGTTCATGTCATTTTAACTCCGATTTTGATGATTTATCTCCCATCATTTTTTTGTCAAAATAAAATATTTTAGGCAACCTTTGCCGGACAAACCCTTAGGGTTTGCCCAATGAAATTTTGGGGTTTTTTAGCACCTGTCAAAATTTTAAAAACCTTTGCCCAATGAACCTTATGTTGGACAAATTCCTGAAATGTCATAACTGCAGAGCCTTCTTCTTTCTTCCTCTTCGCAAAGCAAACTCACAAACCTTTGCTCTCTATCTCTCTAACACATCCCTCTTGATCTCTATTCTCTTTTTCTCTCTCAAATCTCTTTCTCAACTCGATCTCTCTCACCCATGAGCCGCCACCACCACCACTTCATGCTCTCTCTCTCTCTCTCTCTATTTTAATTTTATTTTTGAATTTAGGATTGTGTGATTTGTTATTAGGATTGTGTGATGTGTGATTTGTGTGATATTTATGATTGTTGTTAGGATTGTGTGCATTTTTGCTCACCACCATTTAGTGTGGTGTATGCTCACCACTTTATTTATCACCATTAGATGAGTTTGAATTTTGAGATTTGTGCCTATCTACCATACGAATCTCGAAATTCAAACTCATCTAACAGTGATAAATAGGATGATGAACATACACCACACTAAATGGTGGTGAGCAAAAATACTCCCTTTGTTATTAGAACTGTTATTAGGATGTGGGTAAGGTGGTGGTTGAGTGTGGGGACCGTGGTGGTTGGGTGTAAGGAGGGTGGGGGGACGAGTTGTGGGGATAGTGGGTGTTTCAAGGTAGTTATTTTAGGTTGTAAAATTGTAGAAGTTTTAGGTAGTTTTATGTGGTAAAACTGTGAAATTGTGAAATTATTAAATCATGAAATTATGACATTGTTAAATTGTTAAATTGGTATTTATGATTTATGTCATACAATTGAGAAAGTTGAATATGTGAAAATTTGGTAAAATTGTGGAAGTTTGAAATTTGTGAAATTGTAGAAATATGTTAATTGAAGAGAATATGTTTAAATTTGGTAAAATTGTAGAAATATGTGGAAAATGTAGGAAATATGATTAAGTTTGGTAAAATTTTAGAAATATGTGAAAATTTGTGGAAAAAAATATGAAAATTTGGTAAAATTATAGAAATATGTTAAATTGTAGGAAATTTATGAAATTATAATTTTGTTTTTTTTTTACAGATGTCATTGCGCTTGATCACCAATGGTTGTCGCCCTGCCTCTGCTTTTAATCAGGATGAGCATTCGGCCCTTAGCGCCACCTCAGCGACCATAACTGAGTCGGCAGCCAGCACCAATAGTTATGCGTCATCGGGGGCAAGTGGCCCAATCTGCTAAGTGGCCTCATAGCCGTAGCTGCTAAGAACCTGTGACAGCTCTAGCCCACCCTCTTGCTAGCGTAGAGGCCGATTATGCAGTTGTGTAGTAGGTGGGAGACGAGGAACTTCCCACCTGGCTGAAAAGCAAAGTATGGGGGATCTGTAAAGGGTTGGTGAGCAACTTGATTATCCAAGTATCACAGTCTCAAATCCGGGTTGATTACCATAGTCATCGACAAGCGAGCATAAAGTCAACATCTTGTTGACTCACAACATGGGTGCCATCACAGCACCAAGTGCCCCATGGTCAATGATTGGGGGAGGACCACACCCCCCAGGTCCTTGCTGAGATTTGAGACATATTTCAATAAATATAGAACTTTCTTAATTTATTATTTTGTTTACCTTTACTTATTTAATGTTTTACTTATCTATCTATATAATAGGAATTTGGAGGCTCACGCATGCTGACAAAAATTTGGAGTCACGCCATTCGACAAAAATATTACAACAAAATTGCCCCTCAACCAAAAAAAATCCAAAAGCAGCCCAATGTAATATATCAAATAATGTAGGGGTAATTTGGTAATTTGATTATCATAAAATATAATATAAATATAAATAGGAAGAGAGAAAAGAATAAAAAAGGTTTTTCGCATGCGGATAACCATGTGATTAAATAAGTTGTCAAATAATTCTTTGTTTTTTTTTTTTTTTAACAAATGATATTATCTACACTAAGGGGGAGGGGGTGGGCTTAGCTCCACAATGAGCTAGCTATAATGTGATTCAATCAGTTATTTACTAAATATTATTTTCTCTATTTTTAAACACGTTCAAAACATCTTAAGAGGCGTGTAATGCCGATTATAAAAAAGGTATTTCACACACGAATAATAATGTGATTAAATTAATTGTCAAATGATTGTTTTTTTTTTTTTAAATAAACGATGTTATCTACACTAAGGGGGAATGAGGTGGGCTTAACCTCACAATAGGCTAGCAATAATATAATTCAATCAATTGTTTATTAAATATTATTTTCTTTATTCTTAATGTAAATTCTATAGAGATCGATTTTATTATATGAATTCAGCTGCTTTAATTGGTTTATGAGAGGTTTCTTCTGGCATGATCTAAAATTATTCATTTACTTCAAATATTTGACTTTTCTTTTATCAACTTACACATATAAATACATTTAAAATGTGTAAGTCGCGCGTAGTACGTTGTGATAAAAAAAAAAGCCTTATGCATGCGCGTGAGCTCGTGCATGAAGGCTAGTTATATATAAAGTGAATGGAAAGGTGAATAGTGATTTGGTGTCACCATGCTTCAACAAAAAATTTGGACAAAAATGCCCCCAAAACAAAAAACTTCAAAGGCGTTCCAAAATAATACATCAAATAAGGTAAGGGCATTTTCATCATTTTAACAGTATTTCTTTAATAATTTACTTTTTGGTCCTTTTTTTTTTTTTTTAATTTGTACTTGTTTGGACCCCGATTTTACACTATTGGCCCATTGCATTGAAACCATTAGATGACTCCAAAACTAAACAGATTTTTCTTGATATTACTATCAATTTTATCATGGTAATTATCATGAGAGAGATGTTTTGAGTTTGAGGAGATCGGGATGGATTGAATGGGATTAACATGGCGCGAGAGTTGTGAAAGTCTACAAAGTCATGCCTTTTTTGCTTGGATAAGGGATTGAACTAAGCATATCTGATTTGAGAAGCATGTAGCACGTGATGATTGGATTGATTCACAATCAAATTGAGTTGGTTTGTGATTTTCTATTTGAATTAATGAAGATTGCATGGAGATAGCCATGCATGCAACATCTGAGGCAGAGACAAGCCCACGTGGCTCTTTATTATCAACCTAGAGTTCCATTTGAGATAGAATACATCTCATCAAGCAAGCACGTGGCCTCATCATGAAATATTATGCGTGTATTGGAGGAGATGAGCGACCAGACGATGGGTTGAGGGAAGAATTGTAATTGAATTGCAATTCTTTACAGAATTGCATGGATGCGTCTGCGCATACAACTCGGGAGACAAAGTTTTAGTTGGAAAAAAAGAACGTCATCCAATGGGTTTATAGCCACTATAAATACAGAGTCGCATGCAACAATGACGCTCTCCAATTCAGCACACAAACTGTCATGCGCAAACTCTTGCTCTACGCGAAAAATCTCAAAAACCTTGAGATTTTTATTTTCTTTTTCCGCCAACACTTTTTCAGTTTGGATAAACAGCATTGTGAAAGCAACCGGTGAACATGTTTAGTTTGGATAAACAACACTGTTGTCGTAGAATCAGCCGACCGCGGAGCATCTACAGTTTAGATAAACAGCATTTGGTCGAGATCGACTGGTTATCTATCCAAGTCTCGGTCGAGAAGGATTTTCAAATCCTTATTGGCAAAGGTCATCTCATTAGTCTTCTCGGCGAAGTGAGGTGTTAAAGATTACTGGGCTCGGCATATTGAACGCCAAGTTGTTTCATGATTGGATATTCACAAGTAAGCTTTAGAGTTCGGCATTTTGATGGTTGAACCACATTTACCATCAAGACATACATCTCCTTCGAGTATTTGTGTCCATATAGTTTGGTGTCGGTTCAACGTGCTTATACTTTTACGAATATAATCACCGTGACCGAACTCAGCACCGACGATTCGTGAATTTTGCAAGACTAGTTGCCTTGTCTTCATGCTCTAGAACCTAAAGGCCAAGACGTGTTCCTTCCTCGGCCGCAGTGGCAAAATTAAGAAGTCAGTAGCGCGCTCAATGCAACATCAACACATTTTACTCCTCGGCCGAGCTCGGCCGACGAGTTGGCATTCCCTGCACACAACCGAATGACGTAGTTAGCTTATTGATTACTTGGTTTACACGTCACGTAGACTTAGTAGTTTTTAAAGTCAACTGTACCTCACAATAAGCTAGCAATAATATTCAATTTTTTTTTTAAACACGTTCAAAACATCTTAAGAGGCGTGTAATGCCGATTATAAAACAGATTTTTCACACGTGAATAACAATGTGATTAAATAAGTTATCAAATGATAGTTTTTTTTAACAAACGATATTAACTACACTAAGAGGAGATGATGAGTTTAGCCTCACAATGGGCTAGCAATAATTTGATTCAATCAGTTATTTATTAAATATTATTTTCTCTATTTTTAAACATGTTTAAAACATTTTAAAAGGCGTGTAATGCCGGTTATAAAAAAGATTTTTTCACACACGGATAATAATGTGATTAAATTAATTGTCAAATGATTTTTTTTTTAAATAAACGATATTATCTACACTAAGGGGGTAGGGGGTGGGTTTAGCCTCACAATAGGCTAAACACATCCCCTTCCCCTTAATGTAGATAATACTAGCATATGGGTACACACAAAGTGTGAGAAATTTTTTTATTTTTGTTTTTGAAATAGAAGGAGAGAGGAAGAGAATGATAGAGAATGTGGGAGTGAGAAGTTTTTTTTTTTTTGTTTTTTTTTTTTTAATTAGAGATATGTTAGGATTACAGGTAGGTGAGGCTTTGGAAAAAAAAAAAAAAAAAAAAAAGAAGCAAAATTTGGTTGTGTGAAATTACATTTTTGCCCATATTTCTTATTCATGTTCTGTTTTAATTAGAGGGTTAAACTAGTAATTTCATAGGATTTTGGTTGACAATTAGTGTTTTATTAATTAGTAGAGATTATTTTCTCTATTCTTAATGTAAATTCTACAGATACCGATTTTATTATGTAAATTCAGATACTTTAATTGGTTTATGAGGGATTTCTTCTAGTATGATCTAAAATTATTCATTTACTTCAAATATTTAACTGACATTTTGTCAATTTACGCATATAAATACATTTAAAACGTATAAATCGCGAGTAGCAAGTCGTGATTCAAAAAATGTCTTCTGCATGCACATGAGCGCATGCATGAATGCTAGTTTAATTAATGTGGTTTAATAATTTGGTTTCGATTATTATTTTTTTTTCCCTAATTCAAGGCAACTTCGAGATCACCTGCAAGACAAGGGGACTGCTAAATACATAAATGGGATATGGAGGGGGCGATATAAGGAGTGGAAGTACAAGTTGTACTGCTACTACAAGACTTTCTCTTGATGCAGCTCCTACCAGTCTACCGAAGGAGTTTCGAGAGATAGGCGAGTGGCAGTGGCAGTGCACTCATTTCCAGAGCAAAAAATTTCAAGTAAGTTTTATTTATATTTTAATTTTAGTTCAAAGTTTTGTAAAAAGTTTAATTATTATTTTTAATTTACAACGTAAATCAGCAGCAAATATACATCACTCCGATTCTCGACGCCTAAATTTTGGTTTTCCCGAAATTCCGTACCAAAATTATTTTGATTTTTCAGTTCTGTATCCCAAAAATCAGATAGTCGGCAATCGAATACGAAGGTCGAAGAATCCCCTCAATCAAAAGCAGAAAATTGAAACCAAATACAAAGAAATCAAGCAGTAATTAAAATTAGGGATTTTCAAATCTTAATTCCACCCTTTAATCCCCACATCTAGAGAGAGAAAAACAACTAATAGTTTTAATAAAGCACAAGGTAAAGTTTTCTAGAGAGTGAAATAAAAGAGAGAACACCGATTCGAGGAACGCAACGGCTACTTTGCTGGAGTCGGGAGTGGAGCTCCAGTCGAGAACTACGAAAATGGTTTTAGCCCCGTTTTCTTTGGTTTCTAGAGAGAGAAAGTGAGATTATGATTGAGGGTTTTTTTGCAACGAAAAGAAAGAGCCCACTGTGTGTGTGGAGGAGAGAGAGAAGAGAGGGAGATCGGGAAGGAGGAGAGATCCAAGGTTAGGCAGAAAGTCAAGTGAGCATCTAAATGAGGTGAGTCGGTTCAGTCTTACCGAACAAACCCAAGTTTCACACTCAATTACGCACTAAAAATTTCGGTATCAGTCTGGTTGGGTACCGAATTTTTGGGTTGGGTACCGAATTTTTGGGTCCTTTTGGTTTGGCCTTTTTTGGTTTTTTTTTTAATACTGCTTCGACGTGTTTCAGAATTTTCAGTATTTTTTTCACCCATACTTTAAACAACCTAGCTTTTGGTTTAGGAAAATAATTTCCATCATAATTTACCGTGAAGGTATACTGGTATTTTAAGTCAATCAAGTTGTGTCATAAAGGTAAATCAAAACACAAGGTAATGCCTGATTATGTTAAATTTGCCCTAGATGATTGGAAGCAATTCGATTTTGGTTTTGTTCTACCAAATAGATCATAGTGTTACAAAGTGCAGATTGAAATATAAGTGGTCTTTGAATCAGTTGTGTAGTATGGATTGCAGCAAAAGGGTCATAGACTATATTTTGAGATGTATAGGTAGACCGTGAACAAAGCCAAGGGGGCGTGGGAAAGTTACAACTTACACCCTATATATCCACACGCGCACACACAAAAGAAACAATTTGAAACAGAAATTTGACTACGTTGGTTTCTATTAATTGAAGCTTCTCTCTCTTTTGGTAAATATGAAATCGAAGCTTCAGTAACAATAAACGAGCTTTCATAACAAAAATAACAAAGGAAAAAAAAATAAACCAAAAACCGATCATCAACTTTAGTAGAAAAAAATTAGATGGTTCCCCACCTTCTACGTACCCTTCTATTTTTAGTCACATACCAGCCTAGGGTTCTTATATATGTACTACTCCATTCATTCATTGCTTCACCAAAGTAAACAATTAATTACAAATTTATTTAGCCTTTTCACTTAACTAGCTAGTCTTGAAAAATGGAGTCCCCACTTTCTAATCATGTATTGCTCTTCGCTTGCTTCCTCATATTATTTCTCTCTTCTTCTCCTACACCGGCAGATGCAAGAGCGTCTCCATTAGTTCGGAGTGTTTGCAAGGCAACCCGAGACTCTTTCAGTCAAAACTACACTCTATGCGTAAAAACTCTCTGGTCAGATGCTCGAATTCGATCGTCAGCTGCATCCAATAATCTCAAAGAACTTGCTATAAATATTCTTGAGGTAGCAGCAGAAACTGCTAAAGACGCCCAACAGTTGCTTAACAGTTATCAACCCATGATCAAGAGCAGCAAGGAAACCAAAGGAATTCAACAGTGTGCGCAATCGTACGGATCAGTTGCTTCGTGTTTCCGAGGCACACAAGATGAGGTAGAGGAAGAGGACACCATGGCCAACTATACCGTCGCAAGGGTCTCCGACGACATCGGTGTATGTGAGAAAGCATTGAGTTCTAATGGGGTGAAGCTTCCTACTACAATATCCACCAGACTCCAGTTGGTCAAGTTGTATAACAACATTGGATACACCATCACTATTCAGTTACTAGGTATCTGGCTCCATCACTAGACTCTTAATTAATTATACATAACTACAAGGGTCTTAGTGAGTGCTGAACTAAATAAAAGTATGTACGTGCATGGAGCGCTGTAACAATAATGACTGAGAGCATTGACCTCCCTTGTAACAAAAATGAAAGAGGATGAAGCAATGATCGATATAGCAAACCTTATATGCCTATAACTGTTTACTAATTTAACTACCGCATAATAACCACAAGCCTGTGGAATTATCAAAGAGATGGGTCAAAGGTCCACTTCCGACAACACCGATATTGTTTCTAATTGGCTAATTACCACTTGCACAATCCGTCTGGTGTGAGGTTTTATTACAAAAGGCCTCAATATTAGTTGGAGTGGAGTTAGGATACTTAAACTCCTATTTTCTCAGAGATACGTTTGATGTGAGATATTTCAACATGCTCCCTCACGTGGGACCTAATTAGTGGGTCACACGTGAGAGATCCACACATTAACAACCACATGGAGCCAAGGAGACTCACCCTACACGAGAGGCCAAGAGACCCACCATCATCGCGCGGGGCTAAGAGGACCCATCCATCACTTGGTAGTATGAGCATGCTCCCTGGCTCTGATACCATATGGAATTATCAGAGAGACGTGTCAAAGGTCCACTTCCAACATCACCGATATTGTCCCCAACTTGGTAATTACCACCTACATAATCTGTCAGGTGTGTGATTTTATCACAAAAGACCTCGGTATTAGTTGTAGTGGGGTTAAGATATTTAAACTTTTCTTTTCTTAGAAACATGGTCGATGTGAGATATTTCAACAACACCAATCATCCAATGAGATTGACTGAAGCACATCTCACTCGTCATGATGCATATAACTCAACATGAGTTCGAATGTGCATAAGCTGAATATTGGCTTAAATGTGCATAAAATGTAAATTAAGGTAAAGTTACTAAGCCACTCATATCCCCATATCTATGATAAAGTGTGGTGTAGAAAGTTTGAATCGAATGATTTCATTGATATGTGTAGTGACACATCCCAACCGAGATCAGGGCGTGCTGGCCGTCACGTAGAAGTGACGTAGCCATGTGCACAGTGCGGAAGCTAATAAAATAGTAATACAAATAGTGCGAACAACTAAAAACTAGCATACATAAGGTGATAGAAATAAGTGCTAGCGTAAGTGAGACACAAGTTCAGAGCAATAAGCCTACACCAGTCCAAAAGAAAAATAATGCGACAACAGTACACCCGAAGGTGACCCTACTCTGGTGCTCGTCTGTCAGAAATGCCGGGAAAGCCCTCTGGGAAACCACCGAACCTGCTAGACAACTAGAACCTGGAGGGGCGCAAAACAAAAGCGTGAGTGGGCAAAAACAAAGCTTTTCTAAAACCATTTAGCAAATAAGTTCTAACCCCTCGCCGTAAAACCTGTATACTTCCCAGAAAATAAACATATGTACGTATATATATAGATATGCCAATCATGCTCAAGAATATGCCATGTCGAAACCTCAGAACGAAATGCAGTGCTCAGGTATAAATCATATCAATAACATATAATCTGGCAGCCTGAGTCACCTAACGTGACCTGTACGGCTGTATCTAGAGCTCAAATCTCAATATCAATAACTAAACCTGCCCACGAGTCGGAACCACCTAAAGTGGTCTGTACGACAGGCCTGGGTGTAATACATATAAACGCTCTAGTGCTACGATCACGTGAAAGCTGTGCGAATAATCGCGGGTCACCTACGAGTCGGAACCACCTACTGTGGTCTGTACGACAGGACTGTGCACCTAACTTAGATCTAAGCTGAGCGTGTGGTGCGGGAGGTGAACATCACGTGAAGGACTGTGCCCTACTCTGGGCGGAAACACTAACACCGGGGGTGCAGGTTATGAGCTCTCTAAGCATCTCGAATCGCTACTGAATGTAAACATGAATAACACTTACCTGGCACTTACCTGTGCGTCCACAGCACCCAATATGCATATGTGTATATATATATATATGCAACTAATAATGCGACCAGTGATGCACAAACAACGATAATATAATGCATGGCATATGGCAAATAACAATTCAAATCTATTTCTGGGAAAATATAAGTATATAGGTGTATACGGAAAACCAAAAGCCCACTCACTGGTAAGTGGAAGGGTCGTAGCCCCCTTGCCTCAAGTGACCACGCTCGTCCTCGGGATAGGTATCACCTATATGCGAAACAACTACAAAAACGTTAATTTTAAAGCACATAACCAACCTTTCGTAATAACTTCTCATACAATGCTCAAATGGGGTAATTGAATATACCAACGTGCTCTACTCAACCTCACGATAACCCCAAATTTTTAGAAAAATTTTCCACCGCCGCATGCGCCCCCACGCGCCGGCCAAGGCACGGCCACACGCGCAGGCACGTGCCTAGCACGCTGACGACGTCAACTGACGCCGTAGGGAATATTCCGTCAGTTCTAACGGATTCCGTCAACGGCGTCAGGAATATTCCGTCACCTTCTCCGGCGAGCCTCCGGCGCCGGAAAATCGGGAAAACTTTAAACTTCAATATCTTCTTCGTTTTTCATCCAAATTTCACAAAATTGGTACCAAAATGAAGCTTAGAACTAGAGGAACACAATTATACCACTTTTAAGGGTTAAAAACCACGATATCTCACCTGTAAAAACAACCCAACTCCGGCCAACTTTGAAACTAGTGATCCCTACGTCCAAATCCTTCAAACGAACCACCCCGAGCCTCCTAGGGACCTCACCAAGCTACCTACAAGCTTGAAATTCCCTAAAACGTGAGAAATCACATGTGCATGAACAGTAATCGAAATCGGACATCGTGGATTCGACGTGAAAACGATGATGTTCTTACCTGAAAATGGCATGGTTGGACTCCTACAAGCTTCACGAGTTCGAATATGGTCTTGGTTTCCTCGATCTATAAAGGTTTGATAGGTTTTGGGTGTGTGTCTGTACGTTTTCAAAGGAATTGGAAGGAATGAGGACTCGGGACAGTGCAGGAAACAGGAGGAAAAAGGCTGTGGTATGTGGGAAGGTGTGTGTGGCTCCAAACATGCCAACCAAACTCACAACAACGATTAAACGTAAAGAAATCAAACTAGGGGCAATCTCGTCTTTTCACACGTACGTTGTAATGTTTCTGGGACGAGCTGTCACATGTAGGGTACAATATATACAAGTTATAGACTTGGAGTACAAGTAACATTCCTTTTGATACAAGAATAATAAATATAAAATCAAGAAATGTAATCACCAAATCAATTCTTAAAGGCAAGGAGAATCCAAATTTTATTTTCTTTCCTAACATCCCTCCTCAAACTTGATGGCTGTGGAAAGACAAGTTTGGTCCGAAGGAAGATGAACCGAGCTGGGGATAGGCCTTTGTTAAGGACATAATCAGGCGGATCAACAAATGAAATAAACTAAGAGTACCTATTTGAACACGTTCCTGAACAAAGTGATAATTGTGGATGCAGATTTTTTCCTCCTTGATCTTGGACAAAATTGCACCTACAAAACAAATAAAACCTTAGGTCAAGGCCAAGAGCCTCACGCGCCTATGATGAATGGGGGGGGGGGGGGTTTGGCCAGAGAACCTTCGATGCCAAAATTAGAATTTAGAGAGAAAAGTGTTTGAGAGTTTTGGAGAATTTTAGCAAGAGTGAAGACTCTCGTTTTTAGAGAAAATTGGTAGTATATATAGGGCACGGCCGGTCCCCTTTGGAGAAAAAGTGGCCGGCCTTTGGGATGTTTTTGGGTGTATTTTGTGGTTAATGGGTGATTTATTTGGCAATTAATGGATTAATATTAATTAGGTAATTAATCCATTAATTAGCCAATTAACACATTTTAGAAGGAATAATTTTGGAGGTTATGGAATGAATAAAATAAATAGCTAATTGATTAGCTAAAAAGGGAAAAGTGAGGTAAAAGATATATAGAATGAAATAGATTTTGGGAGTTACCTTGTAGAAGGGATTTGATGAGATATGTTTTGAATTGTTGCCTACTCTGGGCACTTTTGACTTGGTTAAAGTATGATTGCCCACTGCTCGCGCGTAGGAATCCCGTTATGCCTCAAAGGTATTTTTGTCCTCTTTCCCCCAAAAATCCACGTGTCGCCTTGTGATTATTTTTGGCTCCACAAATGCCCCCACACCTGTTGGGCTGCTCGCAGAAAAGGGCAACAGGTGTAGAGATTTTCTTGCTTTAGGAAACTTTGGACTGCTTCCTATTTTGATATAGATTCCTTCTTTAATAAGAAATTAGATCCTTCTAGGAAAGGGAAATAAATTTCTCTCAAAGCCTATTTAAGTCCACCTTAAGTGGGTTATTAAATCAACTTTCGAGAGTGATTTATTTTACCCTATAAGAGAGAGAAAGCTTAGAGGATATTTGTTCCCCCTTCTCTAGCAATCTTTTACATCTTGCTCATGCAAAGGACCGTCCTTCGTTGCTTTCTTCGTCTTCTCCATGTCGCACCAATGTAATAAAAACTTAATTTCTTCTTGTCTTCTTCTTGGATAATGCTGTCGTGGGGCAGCCGTCGGGGTGGTGCGGCACGTCGGCTGGCATGGGCCAGGAGGTGTTGTGGCAGGGACCACTGCTTTAGGCTGCTCGGTTTGGCTAGAGCAAAGGGCAGCTTGTGCGGCTGTGGTTGCGGATTATGGCGCTAGGGCGCAATGCTAGGCGAGTCGCATGGCTTATGTCCTTTGGGCTTTTGGACTTAACATGGGCCAGGCTGGCGATTGAGAGAAAAAATAAGGAAAAGCCAATTTGGGTTGAGTTCCCCTGCTGAGTACCGTGAATATCATTGGCTATTTAGTTATCTTCACCGGGAGAAATGTGGGTTGCTCCCTCGAGAGAAGGTAAAGAGGATCAAGACGGATACTTTGGCTCGTCTGATCGCTATCGTGGAGCCTACTGTGAATAAAGGTGGAAAGAAGAGATCTTTCCCGTCTGCTCAAGAGATGCTAGTTAAGCAAAAACTGAAGACTTCCTCCGCTGCTCGTGAGGGTCCACCTGCTATCGAAAGGCCTGTGATTGACATGACTTCTTCCAATGGGAAGAAAAATAAGGCTACTAGATCTGAGCCTGTGGCGCTTGCTATGTCGAGAATGGCTAATTCAATTGTTGATAGTATTGCTCAGTGTAGAGGTATTGTCATGCCCCTAGTGCCGAGGTCTATGCCAAGACATCTGTTGGGAGCTAAGTCCGAATCTCATTCAGAAATGCTTGCTATTATGAAGAGTGATAAGGTGGACTCTGTTGCTAAAGTGGCGCTAAGGCTCACTCCCTCTGTTGCTGAGACTGATTCGCCTGTTGGGAAGAAAGAGACTGCTCACGTGGGCAGCTGTGAGAAATCCACTAAGCCTGCTTCTAGGAAGGCTGCTGAGATATGTGTGCTCTTGAAACCAGATCTACTTGAAGACATGGACATTTGTGCCAAGTTAGTTGATGGCGTTAGAAAGGTTTGTTTGCCCAAGTTCCTTTGTGAAGCATACAACCTAATATAAAATGACTGTTCTGCTTGCTATGATGTATATATAGCAAGGCTGCCAATGAGGCGGTGAAGACTATGGCAGCTGAAGCTTATTCCTTGTCCGAGGAGATCAAGAGGTTAGACTTTGAGGTCGTTGCTTTGAAGGGGTCTAATACTTCTACCCTCAATTCTCTGCAGTTTGAGACCGCTCGCCAAGAGATCGTTGTCTTGAAGACTAGGCTTGACGCAATTCGAGTTAAGTATGAAAGTGCAGAGAAGGAGATTGGATGTTACATACCTCTGATTCAAGATCTTGAGTTTGCAATTTCTGAGCTTTATTTTGCTGCTTATGCAAAGCATGAAGCGTTGATTGCTGTATATAATCAAGTGATCAATTTTAAATGAATCGTCGATAAGCTTGAATCCCAAGTGTTGGAACTTCAAGGTGTATTGAAGATCAATGAAAGTTTAAAGAAGGAAGTGGATGAGCTGCAGCGCATCTGTGTTGGTCTGCTCGAGGAGAATAAGCAACTACAGGGTGAGAAGGATGAGCTCGAGGTTTCGAGACCTTCTCTATTTCTCTGGAAGACTTACTTGCATTTACTTTTGAGGTTTCCATTGGTGAAGTAGTTGAAGAAGTTGGTGCCCAGGCTAGGGCAGCCGGGGGTGAAGTGCTGAAAGATGCTGCTGCTAAAAGCGTCGTGGTTGCTCATGGTGTGACGACCGAGTAGTCGTGGAATGTCCAAATTGCTGAAGTGTAGTCTTCTAGGTGGCCTTTAGGATTTTCTTTGTTTTTCCTTGTAGCTCTTGTTTTTCTTAAACTCATTTGGCATTTTCACGTTGTTTATAAACATCATTCCTTCACTTCTTTTGTTCATGCCCTAACCTTTAGACTTTATAGACCAGTGGCAGACGTGCTACTTTTCTCTAAGCAGACAGGCCCGCGTAGTCTATGCAGCCGTAGGTGTTGGTATAGAACTTTGCAAAGTTGTTAGCTATAGGGTTGGCAATTGAATGTCTTACTTACAGAAGCAGACAAATCTGCGTAACCACTAGGCCGTTAACCTTGGTTTTTTCCAATTCCGTAGGTTGCATAGCAAGTATCACAACACACTTTAGGACTTGGTGTAAGTTGTTCCGCGCTTGGCAGAGGTGAAGCTTATTGACTACATAGTATGTCGGCAGTGGATAAAGCTTCATATATCCACGCTAGCTTGTTTAACCTTTCACAAGAATGTGCGGTTGTAAAAGTCTAGCATGGCTTTACTGCTCGAAGGGCAAGCCATAGGCAGTCTTCTGGAAACTGTAGGCTACCTTAGTGCACTCGATAGCAACTTTAGGGTTCCAGGGCAGCCATCCATTGGATGTACTACGTAATGTGTCCCCACCGTCTCTAGGGTCCGGTTCCCCACGGATTAGGCTAAAAGACCCAAAATCCTTCAATTAGCTAAGCCTTGAAAAAGACCATTGTGGCTACTTCTCTGAATCCCGGTGCAAGCCATCATGTATTTAGTTATACTAGAGCAGCCAGGCTCATGCACGTCTGGATATTCAGAGTGAAAAATTCATCCTCTCGTTTTGGAGAACTGACCCATATGGGTGTTGGGGAATTGGTTTACCTTCTTGCATTGGAGAGCATGATTGGTCCCTCGGGGGGCGCAATTCCTGCGATGAGTCCCTACAAAGGGCGCAGTCTTCTTTTGAAGTGCAGGAGTGATCAATTGTTATAAGTATGCAGCCGAGCCAAGTTGTGACTTATGAATTCCTCATTGAAAAATGAGTGAAACGAACGAGAACTTAGCTGTAAGGTAGGAACTGCATAACAACTGGATAGTCCTCGACTTGTGAAGTGGTACCGGCTTGTGAGGTGGTGCCTATCGGGTTGCTTGAGTCTTCGGGCTTTGATGTAGTGGGAGGTCACACATGGTACTTCCTTATATTGTAGGTGCTCCACTGCTTTTCCATCTTTTTATCGTTTCATGGTGATGAGGGTGTAATTACTCTTGCCGTGTACTCTGCTGATCTTTTACGGACCTTCTTAGATATGATCCATCTTTTTGGAGTCTTTTATGTGGACAGTGATAAAGGCTTTTCTTAGGACTAGATATTTGGGCTGGAACTGCTGGATCTTGGCCTTTTTGTTGTAGTTAAAGATGAGCTATTGCTGGTAGGCTATAATGCAGGTGATGGTCTGCTCGCGCTTCTCCTCTGCCGGATCTAAGCTTATGGCCATCTCCTTACTGTTCTACTCAATGATTAGTAGTAGAGTAGTGATACTTGACTTGATGACATTGGGATGAATGATTGCTTCTGAGCCAAATGCCAAAGAGAAAAGAGTCTCACCGATTACTCGTCTTTTGGTGGTGCAATATACCTATAGACATCCGGGAAGTTCGCCTGGCCATTTTCCCTTCTTGTTGGTAAGGGATTTCTTGAGGCAGTCGAGGATTATCTTGTTGGATGCTTCGGCCCGCCTATGGCTTTGAGGATATCTTGGCGTGGACATGTGTTGCTTGATGCCATACTTTTGGAAGAACTTCGCTATACCTTTGCCCACGAATTGCGGGTTGTTGTCAGTGACGATGGACTGTGGGATGCCAAATCGGCAAATGATGTTTCTCTATATAAAGTGCTCTATGTCCATTTGAGTCGTGGTCGTCTTGGGCTCTACTTCTACCCATTTGGTGAAGTAGTCGGTTTCCACGATCATCATGCCTCTGCCCCCAGTAGTAGGCGACATAAGTCCTACCAGGTCGATTACCCACTGCATGAATAGCCAAGGACTCATATGCGGGTGTAGCTCGCTGGTAGGCAGTGCTGGTATCGGCTTATAACGCTAGCAACGGTCGCAATTTTGTACTAACTTCTTAGCATCTTAGTGCATGGTAGGGAGTCATGGAGCTGGGGCTGTGTTACACATAGTAGTAGATACTCAACTGCTGGTATTGGACCATTTTAGAGCTAAATTATGAAGCAAGGGTCGGCTAAGACCCTGTGACGTGCATCAGGAGGTAGTGCTCAACTGTCGGTATATGTTGCTCCCATGTAGAATCTTTTGGGGCGACAAGGATAAAACTTACTTCCGAGTGTGTCATTCTAATGTTTGTCTGCCCTTGGCATGTTTTTTGGGCCGAGTTATTGCGTTCATAAAAAAACTTTGCATCCGCCAGGGTCTATGCCTTTATTGTCGCGCATTTGGATTGAGCGGAATAATGCAACATGAAGATGACTGCGTGCGTTTAAAGGTAAAACTTAAGCTTTCAGGTTGTAACAATTATCACCAAAGTTAGCTTTTGAATTTCTGATAGCATCGAATGAGAGCTTTTGAACTGTGGAATACAGGTAGTCGGGCCCCCAGCTATTCTCGCATAGTGGTAAAGCTTATTGCTGCTTCAGATATCGTCAAATATGTGAATCAGTCCTCCTCTGCTTCTGGTTTGGATAGTAGAGAGGAGATGTCGGGTACTTCTTTAAGTCCTTGAATGTGCATTGGCGAGTCTCGTCCCAAAGTGCATGTTTCTCTGCTAGAGTTAGGCCAAGTGCATACTTCTCTGGCAACGCGTTGGGTTCGTGTTGGGCTTGGAGTGACATGGCTTGGGTCATGGCCTTGGTGCCATGAGCCTTGGATGGCACGGCTCGGGCTTGCCTTTGTGGCACAGCTCGGGCCGTGGTAGTGGTGCCATGGACCTCGCCACGGGTGGCCACCGCGATGGTTCCCATGGTGAAACCTTGTGGTGGTGGTGCCATTCCCCCTAGCATCACATTTAGTCTCATTGATCGCCGCGGTCCCATTTCTTGAATATTGTAATTTTCACTCACGGAGTTTTCTAAATTTCTAGCCATCTTATTTCTCTTTTTCGTTTTATCAAAGAATCTTTGCAAATAAAAAATTCTAATAATAAGAACGTACGAAAGATACAAGTGGACTAGAAAATAGAGAAAAAACCTTTTTATGCGAGAGTCTTCTACGAGTGTGAATTTCAACTCTCAATGAAAGCACCAATTTGTGGATGCAAATTTCTTCCTCCTTGATCTTGGACAAAATTGCACCTACAAAAGAAATAACACCTTAGGTCAAGGCCAAGAGCCTCACGTGCCCATGATGAATTGGGGGGGGGGGTGCGCTTTGGCCGAAAAACCTCCGATGCCAAAGTTAGAATTTAGAGAGAAAAGTGTTTGAGAGTTTTGGAGAGTTTTAGCAAGAGTGAAAACTCTCGTTTTTAGAGAAAATGGGTAGTATATATAGGGCATGGCCGGTCCCCTTTGGAGAAAAGGTGGCCGGCCTTTGGGATGTTTTTTGGGTGTATTTTGTGGTTAATGGATGATTTATTTGGCAATTAATGGATTAATTAGGTAATTAATCCATTAATTAGCTAAATAACACATTTTAGAAGGAATAATTTTGGAGGTTATGAAATGAATAAAATAAATAGCTAATGGATTAGCTAAAGAGGGGAAAGTGAGGTAAAATATATATAGAATGAAATAGGTTTTGGGAGTTACCTTGTAGAAGGGATTTGATGAGATAGGTTTTGAATTGTTGCCTACTTTGAGCACTCTTGGCTTGGTTGAAGGATGATTGCCCGCTAGTCGCGCGTAGGAATCTCGTTATGCCTCAAGGGTATTTTTGTCCTCTTTCGTCCAAAAATCCACATGTCGCCTTGTGATTATTTTTTGCTCCACAATAATCCAATTCTATGTATTTAGTTCAAGCATGAAAATTAGATTCACAGCCATATACATAGTGCTCAAATTATCACTGAAAAGAAGAATAGGACATGGGGACGATTAGTGGACCTCACAAAGAACATAAGATAACCAGATAGATTCTGGATAAGCGTGACCAAGAGCCCATTATTCCGATTCAGCACTCGATTGAGAAACTGTAGGTTGCTTAGAAGAGCCTTAAGAAATAAGGTTAGGACTACGAAAAAGCAAATACCCAGACGTAGAACGGTGGGTGTCAAGGCATCCAACCCAATTAGCATCAGAAAAGCCACGTAAAAAATGGAAGAATCGAAGAACAATGAAACTGAATCTCAAGCTCCTAAATGCCCTTGATGTAGCGTAAAGGCATCACTAAGATGCATAGTACAAATATGAGTTATAAATTGGGCTACATGATTAACGACAAAGGCATTATCAAGACGTGTGAGAGTGAGATAATGAAAATAACCAATCAGTTGTCAGAATTCACTGAAGTTTAGAAGTTGAGTCACACCCTATTGGATAATTGTGCATGACTTGCTATGGGAGTGGAGCACGGTTTGCAGTCAACCATGTTTGACCATTTCAGAACATCAACAACATACTTTGTTAGAGATAAATGAAATTCAAAGGCAAGTGTCCGAGAAAGTAGTATACTGGGCCGATGTCCTTAATTTCAAATTCTTGGGCCAAAAAAGCAACAAATCGAGATATGGCTACCTGATTATCACTAATTAATACAATATCATCAACATAAGTAGTAGAATGACCAATTTATACTTAACGCAATGAAAAGTAAATAAGGAAAGGTCTACTTGACTTTGAGCAAACCCTTGGCGAATGACTGAACTGCTGAAACCAGGCATCAGAGCCTTTTTGAGGCCATAAATTGCCTTGTGGAGGTTACACATGATTGAGCCGTTCAGGGTCAACAAAACCAATGGGTTGTACCATGTAGATATCCTCACTAAGATGGCTATAAGAACACATTCTTACATTAAACTAGTGAAATGGTCATCCACGAGTAACAACAAGACTAATAACCAAGCGAATGGTGGCATGTTTGACCAGGGAACTGAAGGTTTCCTCAATAATCAAATATGTGTTGCTGATGCTACCTTTTGGCCACGAGACGGGCTTTATAACGTTCTTAGAACCATCAGGCATGACGCTTAACTTTGAATACCCATTTACAACCAATAACATTCTAGTGAAGATGAGGCATAAGAGACCAAGTTTATTTTTAGCAAGGCATTAAACCTTAGTCATAGAGGTACATCATTCCAGAATACGAGCTACCTGCGTAAAACAAGTAGGCTCTATGGGGCAGTGAGAGTAGTATTGGAACTTAATCTCTACTTCAACATTGTCATAAGATTAGAAATTAATGATGAACTATACGAAGTATGTAATTACCTGAGTAGTATGAGAGAAGATATATGTTTGTAAACACGCGGAAGCCATTGAAGCTAAACAAAGATAAGTTTTCTACTTACCTTGGAACCTGAATCTTAATCTAGTAATATGACTAGTGGCTGGTGTTTGAGCGTGCTTTCAAGTGAGCAATGACCTTTATCTTATTAACAAAAGACCTTAACTACCTTTCACCTATCGAGGGATGTAGCTGGTATCCTAAATGTCCAATCTAAAAAGTAGTGGAATTACCCATGACTTTAAACATGTCGCTCGCTAATTCCACCAAGGAATTGATCAATATTAACTAATTCTTTAAAGGATAACGTCTAGTATCGTCGGTATGGAGTTTGGGTACAGAATACCCTGTTTTGGAACAAGTCACCTTCGAATGGGATGAGGAAGAAAATGGTTGCACAGCAGGCTGAGTCGTTGCTGAAGCTGCAGGAAATGCGGACATGAACTGCTCTGAAGCAGCAGGGGCTGCTAGAACTGGACTGAGCTGAAGAGGCTGGCCAAAGATAAATATGGTAGATGCTGGAGGCACATAGGAAATTGGCTGAAACACAGGCCCAACCACGTGGTGACCTAGAGCAGAAGCAGTAAGAACAAGGCTTGCATCAGCAGGAGCAAGGGTATGGCCCCAGTCATGCGATGGGCTAGGGCAAAATTAGATGTAGGAAATGTGTTAGGTAAGACCAAAGAAGCAGCAGGGTGATTAACCAACGGGGTGCATCCCGAGACAGTGTTAGGGGTAATAGACTGAGCAAACGAAAATGTGTTTTTGTAAAAAATCACATGGCAAGAGATCTACTCACAACTAGTGGCAGGATCGAGACACCAGTAATCCTTGTGTTCCGCTAGGCCATTCAGTTGCAGAGTGTGGGGACAAGAGATACGATGTACAATGCCATGGATATGGAAAAATCACGAAAGATATGATTCGCATACTCTGTGCCATTATCACTTTGGAAAAATGTAATAGAAATGTTGAAAATATTGCTAACCATAAGATAAAGACTTTTAAAGTGGGAGAAAGCATCACTTTTATTATGCATAGGGGAAATCCACGAGTATTGACTATAATAATCTTTAAAAAGAACATAATACTTAAATCCAGTAACCAAAATATTAGGAGTCATCCATGCATCAAAGAGAAAAGGTGCAATGAATTAACGCACAAAGCTTACAAAATAACTTAGGAGACCTAGATAAACCTAAATTTAAATGAGAAAATACTTCATTGAATGGATGACCAAGACGTGAATGCCAAATAAAGAGGGAGGCGGCATAGAAGGCAGACAAACAAGACGAACTATGCGGCATAAGTTTAAGAGGTTATAGCTCATCTTTAGAATCACCCTGAAAGATAAGAGAACCAAATTGTAAGTCTGTTATAAGAGAACCACAAGGAAAACTAGTAACAATAATATTATTATTACAAGTGAACTTAGTAGCAGAAAGTTGATCATTTTTCAAACTAGGAACATGCAAACATCTTTAAGAGTAAATTTAGATGAACCTAGGGGATGGGAAATTGTACTACTATTAGCAATACGAAGGGCATCTCTGTCACCAAGAATTGGCAGAAGTATTACCAATATAAGGGTGATGATCTTGAAGAGCACCACAATTGTTGGTCACAAGATGGGTGGCACCAGTGTCAAGAAACCAAGTTGGATCCGAACCATAGCCTAGAGCAGCATGAAACCTAGCGATGGAGCAGTAGGACAATGAATGCATGTTGTGAAATGATGACCTAGCGAGTTGTAGTAAGTGCACCAAAATGAGGGCAGAGCACCAAAGACACCTAGACCCGCAAAATTGGTGGATAACCCCAAAATGAGACATCGCGACTACTACTCGCATGGCCACAACAAAAACTACCACGATCACCATGCCAGGAAGAATGAAAAGGCTGGTTAGGGCGTGGAGGAGGGTGATTGGTACAATGTGCCTGGTGGGGAGCATGAGCGTGGGCTAGGGCAAGAGGTTCAAGAGGATCCACGACTTGATGGACAAAAGCAGTCGAGGTCTACTGTTGCTACTGTTTATTATTTTCCTTTTTATCTTTTTTTTTTTTTGAACAAATGATATTATCTACACTAAAGGGATTGTGAAGTGGGCCCTCATAATAGGTTAGCAATAATCTGATTCAAATTCGTATTTGACTAAAATCGAACCTAAGACCTTATCTCTTATGTTTTGTATTTCTTCAACTTTCTTCCCACCCCCTTTCTTAACCTTTGGTCATCCTTCTTATATGTCTCTTACATTTTCCCTATTTAACGAATAATAATACTAAAAAATCAAAAACAAAATAATTACCAAAACAAAGTATAAATGATAAATTATTGAGCAATCAAAAGTACGTAAGCTAAAGCCTAATCCGCTCTGTCACTCAGATCATCTCAACCAAACGAGGGCCAGAAGGCTCATTTTAGCCCTCTGGCCCTCCAAGATATTAATATTTTAATGAATAGTACAAGGTCATATTTGCCTCAATCTCTACCGAGGGCCAAAAGGCCATAAGGCTTGTTTTAGCCATGTAACAAAAAACGCCTTCAATTGAGGGTCAAACATAATTTATTATTTAAATTTAAAAACTACAGCAACTTAAATTTAAAAAGGGTGAAAATTATGTGAAAAATGGTGTAGGAATGGCTTAGGTATTTATAGGAAGAAAAAAGAAGGGGAATTTAAAAAAAAATTAAAAATTTGGCCCCAAAAAAAAAAAGAAACAAAGAAAGGACAATACTGTCAGATATATTCGACAAAAAATGTATTAATAATGAAAAATCTAGCCCGGCCCGAGGTTGGTTGGCTGGCTGGATTGGGCCAGCCGGTTGGCTCTTTTGCCCTTTTTTGTCCTGTGGGGCTCACGAGCCCTTTGGCTTAGCCCTCAGTTGGAGACGGTTTTCGGACTATTTTCGGCCTTCTGGACCCTTCGGTTGGAGATGGTCTCAATATTACGGTTTGGTGGTATTCTTCTTCACTTAGAAGTGAGAAGTCTTAGGTTCGAATCTCGTGGATGGCGAATTCGATACTAAATTAGGTTGTCTATTGTGTAGTTTTACCAAACTTCCCCTCTTTTTAGTATAAAAATATTGATGTACTAAAAAATTAAAAAATAAAAATAAAAAGCACCTAATCCACCCATTGCGTAATGGTAGGTGAGCCACAAATGATGTTCGTCCCAAGCCGTGAAATATGAGAAATTTTTACTTGTGACGGGAATACAAGTAGTGCACCATGTGTTTTGATAGGAATGGTGGGAAATTTTATTTTTTAAGTTATTAACTTTTTAGCATATATATCTCACCATTTGTTTAGTGACACATGGTTTACCATCCCGTATACCGGTCACACTGAAAAATCTCACACGCATTTTTGGCGGTTTCTTTTTGGGGGCAATTATCAATAATTAAAAACCAAGAACCAAGAATTACAGCACGTGTCCAAATCTGTGCTTATCAAACTCGTGCCTTGTGATGCAGATCGTTCCTATCTATGTCCATGCTTCCTTGGATGATATATATTCAATTTCTTGTATTCTAATTAAATTAAATTTTCAAAGTAATATTACAATTTAATAAGTACAAGATTTCAAATTTGACTCGTAATCTCGCATAGATTATAAGGACGTATAATATTTATGTTGATTTTAATACTTAATAAGTGACTGATTTATAGGTCACAGTGGAATCTTTTTGTTTAGAGTATGGTTGTATCAAAAAAATTAAATTAACTTAATACTTTCAAACAATCCACATACATTGCGTCACCAACCATGATCACTACTTCTCTTCACACGTGTCAAACGGCACCGCATAATATTTTTGAGTTTTAACCTACTTTTATCCGTGTCGCTTTCGAGTGTGCTCCCACGTGGACATTACCCTCTTCGTATAAAAGGATTTCTTTCTTCGCATGTGGAAACTTCAATTTAAAGGGGTGTGATATTCAAACATCTCTTTTTATTTTTCTCATATTTTTTTAATTTTTGACTATCAAATTAAATGAATTGAAGAAAATCAAAGGACAGAAATTAATAAGGGATGTGAAAGAAGTAAAAAGAGGTGTGTGGATAGCACACTCCTTTCATATTAACCATGATTCATGAAATCAAACTATGATGTAATCATCTAACAATCAACATGACAATACAAGGGAATGGAAACTTTCAAAAAGGAAGATCGAGCAATAGCTTATTTGGTCTTAATTTATTAATATTTCTCTTTTAAGTATCATACGAGTAAACTACTTTATAAAATGCAAGTGGTTTGTAGTTTAACTGGTTAAAACCATTTGCTTTTACAATCGAGGTCACCTGTGACATCCCACATCGTCCAGGGGAATGATCCTTAAATGTATATTCCCATCTCTACCTAGCACGAGGCCTTTTGGGAGCTCACTGGTTTCGGGTTCCGTAGCAGCTCCGAAGTTAAGCGAGAAGGGGGCTAGAGCAATCCCATGATGGGTGACCCACTGGGAAGTTGCTCGTGAGTTCCCAAAAACAAAACCGTGAGGGAATGGTAAGCCCAAAGCGGACAATATCGTGCTACGGTGGTGGAGCGGGCCCGGGAAGTGATCCGCCCCGGGCCGGGATGTGACAATTTGGTATCAGAGCCTAACCCTGGTCGTGGTGTGCCGACGAGGACGTCGAACCCCTAAAGGGGGTGGATTGTGACATCCCACATCGCCTAGGGGAGTGATCCTTAAATGTATATTCCCATCTCGACCTAGCACGAGGCCTTTTGGGAGCTCACTGGCTTCGGGTTTCGTAGCAACCCCGAAGTTAAGCGAGAAGGGGGCTAGAGCAATCCTATGATGGGTGACCCACTGGGAAGTTGCTCGTGAGTTCCCAAAAACAAAACCGTGAGGGAATGGTAAGCCCAAAGCGGACAATATCGTGCTACGGTGGTGGAGCGGGCCCGGGAAGTGATCCGCCCCGGGCCGGGATGTGACAATTTGGTGTCAGAGCCTAACCCTGGTCGTGGTGTGCCGACGAGGACGTCGGACCCCTAAGGGGGGGGTAGATTGTGACATCCCACATCGCCCAGGGGAGTGATCCTTAAATGTATATTCCCATCTCTACCTAGCACGAGGCCTTTTGGGAGCTCACTGGCTTCGGGTTCCGTAGCAACTCCGAAGTTAAGCGAGAAGGGGGCTAGAGCAATCCCATGATGGGTGACCCACTGGGAAGTTGCTCGTCAGTTCCCAAAAACAAAACCGTGAGGGAATGGTAAGCCCAAAGCGGACAATATCATGCTACGGTGGTGGAGCGGGCCCGGAAAGTGATCCGCCCCGGGCCGGGATGTGACATCACCTATTTAAATCTCTCTCCATGTAATTTGGATTAATTTAGTGTAGGTTATTTTATCATTTGTCCCAAAAAAAAAACACTATAGTCCATAAAACGGCTTCAAACTTTTATGTAAACAATTTTTTTCTTATTATTATTATTATTAAGAGGAGGGGAAGATTGAAACTATTATATTTATTTAAGAGAAGCATGAGAGTTCGAAACTATTACATTCAAGAATCATGTATCTTTACATAAATTGGACAAATATAATAGTATATTATCATTTTATTATAATCAAATAAATAAACAAATTTATGTTACACTCTAATGCCATTAGAAATGTGATTGTGTAAATTTTAATAGATTATGTATAGGAATCCTATGAGATCCGGAAGATCTTTCCTTGTACAACTTTATTATTTGGATTATTAGTATAAATAAATGCACAAAGCATGAAGAATAACACTCACAAAATTCCTCAAGTCCTCCTCTGTCTTCTCCTCTCCCTGGCCGATCTCCCTCTTTCTTCCCTCGTTAAATTCATACGACAATAATATAGTGATATATTGACATATATTGAACTTTTCGGGTGAAAGACTAAGTGAAAACACAAAATGAGTCAGCCATAATAATTTGGAGATGAACCTAAAACTCTAAACTTACAAGTGAAGAAACATCGAATTACATAAAGAGTAACGAGGATCAAGAAAAGTAAAGGAGGATGGATGAATGAAGGAGGATGCATGCAAATAAACTACTTGGAAAAATTCTGATTTTATATGTCCCACATCTCTCACCATAGTTGTTTCATCCTTTTCTCCATGTTCTTTGTCACATATATTTCCTTACTGTATCTCTGAAAATGTAAATTAAAAACTAAAATAGTTATAAATTAGGTGCTAAATAATTTTCTGTTTGACTTATCTTTTGAATAACGTCACATAAAATATGATGAGTTGAATAGTATAAAATTGAAAAGGAGGATGCGTTTGGTAAGGTGGTGGGAAGAATTAATAAAATAATATGTTGATATATTTAGGGAGAACTTCTTGTATAAGATATTATATGAGATTAAGGCCATAGCCTCTTTAATGCTTCGAGAAAAGATGAACAACCAAAGCCACAAGAAAGTTATACAAAGAAGATCGGATCAAGCATAAATCTGAAAAACAAATGTTTAGCACGTTTATTGTTTCTAGAAGCTAGCACTTTACTCGAAAACAAATGAGAAAGACCCATTTCCATGAAGAAACCGTAAGATTAGTTTTGGACTTGGGGCTCATATCTGTGGGTTCGTAATTGTAGAGTTCTTAATCTACTTCATACTATAAAATTCAACTGCATTATGGTAGCGGTATTATTCTCCACTTTGTAAGTGGTAGCTCTTACATTCCCGTGAATGGCGAGTTTGTTACTCAATTATGTGTCTCAGTCCAAATTTCTTACTCGTTAGTGTAAATAATATTATTGTGAATTAAGAGCTTTTCAGTTATATAATTTCTTGCTAATACCATGGAGTATTGCAGATTTGTTTTAGAGTTTTTGTTTTTTAACAAACGATACAACCACACACTATACTCATCTAAATTATGAGGACGGAAATTCAAACTTGTCGATGGAAGAACACACATATTGCTTGATGAGTCCATATTATACTATATATTTTACTCTAATCTTAGTATTAATTTATTGGTTATTTTGGTAGAATTTTGATACTTTGTTATATATTTCTAATGTAGGACATTCGACTTCCTTTGAAGCAAAAAGTGATCAAAAGGATGAATTTTTGGAGTGATTCCAATTGAAGGATGTTCTTGTGCCTTTTAAGATGATTGTATCAAAATTCCAGATTTTTCTACTAGGCCGTTTGACCGTGGCGATGAAATTAAGGCCCAGCGCGCAGCTTTCCCAGATTGATGTTTCTGGACGTTTTGGGTATTTTGGAGGTCAAGATTGGGTATTTTGAGGAAGATTCCTTCTGAGGATTTGTAGGGGACATCTTTAGCTTTAAATAGAGAGCTTTTGGGATCAAATCGGAGTTGATTTGGTCGGTCAAAAGACTAATTTTCTGAGAACTCCGAATTCTAGTTCAAATAGGAAACCTTTAATTTTCTGTTTTATTATTTTATTATGTTTCCTAGTTTTATTCTAAGACCTTTTACTAGGAGGATTTTAATTAGAGTAGTATAAATAAGGCTTGTTAGCCATTAGGGTTCTTTACGCAACATTGGGGGAACGTACGTGGAGAATTTAGCTAGGCTTTGACACTTTGTATTTTGAAGGTGTTTTCTATCCTTTTTCTATTTCAATAAAATTCCTTTTGTTTTATGGTTGTTCGTAACTAATTTCCGTTTGCTAGGACGATGCCTTAAGCCTTAGCATGAATATGTAGTTTTTATTTAATTGGTTATGATTATACATGCATGCTTTGAATTATTAATCTCGGTGCTTTAAAATGTCTTTATATCTTAATGCTTAGCTACCATTAGGATGTTTAGATAAATAATCGGATGCAATTCGGTCGGAATGCCACCGGAGAATTGAGTATTGCTTCTTGTGATTGATAGTTGTAATTTCACCTAGGCCGAATGCCACCTTTTAAGGGTTGCATGGTTTTCAAAGGATTTTTACAAAGCATAATGAGTCATGCATGTTTATATTTGATCTGAATGCCACAGACAGATTGCATGTTTGATATACGTTCTAGCTTGAATGCTACAAGTAGAATATGCATAAGGAAAACCTAACCTTCAAAAAAGTTGCATGTGTAATTCATAAGTAATTGGTAAATCTACATAGGATTGTTAAGGGGACGGCGGAACCCTAGGCTTTTACAATTTGGTTTTCAATACGTTTTCCTTTGTTTTATTTACTTTACTAATTTCTTTATTCATTTTAATTAAATTCGTTTTTATTATTTTTAAATTCAAAAGCAACATTTTCCAAACTTTGTTTTTAAATAATTAATTAAGATTTGGTATTTACATAAATTATTTATTCAATCCCTACGGAAACGACCTTGCTTGAGCCGTTTATACTACGACAACCTTGTTCTCTTGCAAGTATTTTTAAGTGTTTTTATCCCTACTTTTGCAGGTGATAAAAATACCTATCATTGCTCTAATCAACTTTACTAAACTAATGTCCATAACTTTTTAGGAGTTATATATAGATGAACTGCAAGTACTCTTCTCCATAAAATAAAGAAGAAAATAGTTGTTGAAGCTTAGTACTGCATATTAACTGAAGTTTAAGGTTTCTACTTTCAAGTGTCAAAGCTTATGGCATGGATGATCCATTCTGAATGTATTTCCAATTGATTGCTAAGTAAACAGACGAAAATTAAACCATCTCAAATATTCAAATCAAAGACTGATTCAAAATTTCTACAATATTTGAATTGGTTATATTTCCGGTATTCTCTTTTGAATTTTAAAAGTAATATTAAATGGTTGTTTGTGTTTTTTAAGGAATATGATGAATCTGAAATATTCAAGAACAGATTCATATATAGAAGTAGGTAGGCTTCTCGATCAAAAATGTGATCTCTCTAATATTATATTCGTGTATTATATAGTTATATTTGGCTTTCAACTAAAATCTTCGCTAATAAGGATAAAATAACAAAAATATCTTTATTTTTTGTGAAATCATTTTGACCTATTGTTTTGACACACCCCAACCGAGGTCGAGACCTGCTGGCCATCACGTGAGGGTGACATAGCCAAAATGCGCAACAGAAGTGATAATAAAAGAAATGTGAATAAATAAAAAAACCTAAAACCAAACTTTTCTAAACTAATAACAACACGTAGGTACATAAGGATAATGCTTAGAAGCAGTGAAAACAGAGGTATGCCCTGTCAGGATGTTCAACCATAAAATGTGTAAGCTAGGTGATACGAATCAATGTAGAATAGTATGCCAGCTGGAGTCACCTAATGTGACCTGTACGGCTGAATCTATAGCTCATCAAGTGTCTGCACATGAATCGGAACCACCTATTGTGGCATGTACGATAAGGCTGGGTGTAGATAAGTACGCTTAAGTGCAACGATCACGTGAAGGCTGTGCAAATAATCGCGGGTCACATACGAGTCGGAACCACTTATTGTGGTCTGTACAACCGGGCTGTGCACCAAACTTAAATCCAAGGTGAGCGTGTGGTGTAGGAGGTGAACATCACATGAAGGATTGTGCCCTGGCCACGGGTAGGAGCACTAACACTGAGGTGCAGGATAATGAGCTCAAAATGCATCAACATATAACCACACACAACGCAACCAATACCATCATGATGTACTCACCTGAAGCTTACCTAAGCCTCCGCAGTCTCATCCAATACTATGCATAGCTATACTAATGCAATACTAGCACATAATGCACATATGGCATGACATTTAAAACATACGTTCATTTAAAATAGTTTTTGGGAATCATAAGCATATATACATATATATAGAAAACAAAAGCCCACTCAGTGGTAAGTAGCAGGATCGTAGCCCCCAAGTCTCACCTGACCACACTCGTCCTCCGGGTACGTCTCACCTATATGCAAAATAACTAATTTTACATGAATTTTAAAGCACATACACAAACCCTAGGAATAACTTCTCATACGTTGCTCAAATAGGGTGTTTGAATATACCAACGTGACCTACTCAACAACACGAACACCCTAATATTTTTAGATTAATTTCCTGACGTCTCACGCACCGGCAATGGGCAATCACTTGCCTGGCACTCTGACGAAATCCTTAACGACGTTAAGGAATATTTCGTTAAATAATAGAATATTATGTTTAAAAACTAACAGAGTTACATGACGCCGTAGGTATATTCTGTCAAAGTTGATGGAACATTCTCCTTCTTCGATAATGGCTTCGCCGAAATCCGTCACCTGCCGCTGTCTGTGCCGTCGGTTTCTGGAAAATCTTAAAACTTTAATATCTTCATCATTTTTCAACCAAATTCCACAAATTTTATATGGATTTGAAGCTCTCAACTAGAAAAACACAATCTTACCTATTTGAGGTCCTAAAACCAATAGAAATTGGTCGGAATAAGGCTTGGAACAACCGGCCAACCTGCAACTCCGTGTTCTCGCCTATTCCAACGTTCAAACTGCTCCAAAACTAATCTAGGGTCCCTATAAAATTGATTAAGACCCACTTCGAGCCTTTAAACCTTAGAAAAAGACCATGATCCCGACATAGAAAAATACACCTCGCCAATTCATCAGGTCCATAAAGGCTGCTGGAGCATTCGTTAACCCGAATGGCATTACAAGAAACTCGTAATGACCATAACGAGTCCGAAACGCTGCCTTCGAAACATCCTCACACTTAATCTTCAACAGATAATACCCAGATCTCAAAACAATCTTTGAAAACACACAAGCACCCCGAACCTGATCAAACAAGTCATCAATACGAGGTAACTGATAACGGTTTTTAATCGTCACCCGATTCAATTGTCGATAATTAATACACGACCTTAGAGTTCTGTCTTTCTTTTGCACGAACAATATTGGAGCTCCCCATGGTGAAGTACTAGGTTGAATAAAACCCTTATTAACAAGTTCTTGTAACTGAGTTTTCAATTCTCTCAATTTTGCAAGAGTCATTTGATAAGGAGTTAAAGAAATAGGATCAGTACCTGAAATTAAATCTATAGTGAATTCCACCTCATGGTCTAATGGTAGTCTAGGTAAATCATCAGGAAAAACATCAGGAAAAACATCAGGGAAATGTCTAACTACCCGAACATCATCCATACGAATAGAAGTTTCCTGATTCAGCAGCACATGAGCTAGATAGCCCTGACATCCTTTCCTCAATAGTTTCTTCGCTCTTATGGCCGAGATAACACCCTATCTTAATCCACAACGCTCACCACAAAAGTAACCACAGGTAAGTCCAGCTGATGGAAAGTGACAACCTTTTCATAACAGTCCAACTTGGCATGATTGTAATGTAACCAATCCATGCCTAGAATAACATCAAATTTGACTATATCTAGAGGAACAAGATTAGTTGGCATGATGACTTCCTCAACGATAACAGGACATCCTTGATACTCCTAGCTAATATAACAAGTCTTGCCTCTAGGCATCGAAAACTCTAATTCATAACCAAGGGTTGTGGGGTGTGGTTGAGTCTTTTGAGCAAACATATGAGAAATAACAGAATGTGTGGCACTTGAATCAATTAATACTCTAGCAAAATAACCAAGAATATTCAACGTACCCATAATCAAATCAGGATTGTTCTGAGCATCTTGCAAAGTGATATGATGAACATGGTCCTGCGCCTGCTGCCAGTCTCCATGACCTCTATTTCCTTGATTACCTCGTCCTTGACTAGGCTGATTAGGTAGACTTGACGAACCAGCACTATTAGAAGCAATATCAAAGTTCTGAGATGGTCCTCCAGTGTACCACTGTGATCCACCGCCTGATACAGTGTATATGGCGCATAACCTCCCTGATATGGTGGATAATCACCCTAGTAATATGGATATGCTGGATACGGATAGGCTCCCCTAGAATACAGAGCTACATCCCCCTGATAGTGGTAAGCACCAGCATAACTTGTCGGAGTATAGCTATTAATCCCCTGAATCTGTTGAAGAGGTACAGCTGGTGGTAAAGCATGAGGTTGGGGCTTTTGCTGATCTTGTGGACACTGGTGAGCTCGATGCCCCATCTGGCCACAAGTGAAACATCCACTACTACCTTGTCCACACTCCCCAAAATGACGATTATTACACCTACGGCACAGTGGAGCACCAAGACTGTTAGGATTCCTCTGCCAATGAAATCGGGAACCTCCTGTGAACTTGCCACCCCTCCGCAGTGTAGCAAAATTCAAACCACCATTGGATGAACCAGAACTAGCACCACCTCGCTTAAAGTTATGTGTTTTACGAAGACCGTAAGATGACTGCCATTTATCTTTACTAGTATTATTTTTCTAAGCATTACCTTTTTCTTCCTCCTCATCACTATCATCTGGAGCTTTCTCGAAGCCCTCAACCCAAAGTAGAACCTCGATGAACTCCTGATATGTAGAACAGGGAGTCGTAGTCGCCATAAAACGCCACTTCTTTCGAGTACCCCACTTAAAACGTTGAAGCATTTCAGCAGGATTTGCAACAATCTCCAGAAAATATTGGGACAAATCAGTAAACTTCCAATGATACTCAATAGCTGACATTTTCCCTTACTTCAGATGCGAGAATTATTCCCTCTTACGATCCAAATACTCCGGAGGTATAAATATCTTCTGAAATAAATGCTTAAAAACATCCCAATTTGCAGCATCTTCCGCTGACAACTGGAAATATTCTTGTCTCCACCATGATGCAGCCTCCTCGCCCAAAAACCAAGTGGTCGTCTCGACCCATCTGTCCTCAGGAAGATTTCCCTGTCGCTGCATCACTCGAAAGGTTTTCTCAACATAAGTACCAATGAAATTATTCAACTTTAAGTTATATATAATCTCCAATGGGGTCCTCTGAAGTGGACGGAGTGAGGACTGAATAGCATTAGCAATAGCTTCACCAAGTTGTGCAATATCTGGAAAATTAGACTCAGATGAAGTACGTGGCTCTCTACGAGGTGGCATGGTTCTGACATCAAATATCAAAATGATTAGAATGCCAACAAAAGACAAAGGACTGCCAAACCTTAGCTCTGATACCAAACTGACACACCCCGACCGAGGTCGAGACGTGCTGGCCGTCACGTAAAGGTGACATAGCCAAAATGCGCAACAGAAATGATAATAAAAGAAATGCAAATAAATAAAAAAACCTAAAACCAAACTTATCTAAACTAAGATAATATAAGTGAGTGAAGGTGACCAAGCAAGTTCTACAAATATCAAAGCATAGGTAAACAAAAGTGTAGTCGAACCAACTAAGTACTAATTATACAAACAGGGAAAAGATCCCTACTTATTTATAGAGATGTCAGAACAGTCGTGAAAATCCTCATGAGCCATCAAGGATGACCAACTACCTAGAACCTGGAGGGGTGCAAAACAGAAAACGTGAGTGGGCAAAAACAAAGCTTTTGAAAACACAGTTGTCTTTGTGAACACTAGCATATGGGCACACACAAAGTGTGTGAGAAAATTTTTTAGTTTTGTTTTTGAAATAGAAGAAGAGAGGAAAAGAGTGATAAAGAATCTGGGAATAGGAAGTTTTTTGTTTTTATTTATTTATTTATTTTAATTAGAGATATGTTAGGATTACATGTAGGTGAGGTATTGAAAAAAAAATAGCAAAATTTGGTTGTGTGAAATTACATTTCTACCTCATATTTCTTATTCATGTTCTGTTTTAATTAGAGGGTTAAACTGGTAATTTTATAGGATTTTGGTTGACAATGAGTGTTTTATTAATTAGTAAAGATACTAACCCCTCACTGTAAAACCCGTACAATTTCCCAGAAAATAACAACACGTAGGTACATAAGGATAATGCTTAGAAGCAATGAAAACAGAGGTATGCCATGTCAAGATGTTCAACCATAAAATGTGTAAGCCAAGTGATACGAATCAATGTAGAATAGTATGCCAGCCGGAGTCACCTAATGTGACCTATACGGCTGAATCTATAGCTCATCAAGTATGCCTGCACACGAGTTGGAACCACGTATTGTGGTCTATACGACAGGGCTGGGTGTAGATAAGTATACTCAAGTGCTACGATCACGTGAAGGCTGTGCGAATAATCGTAGGTCATCTATGAGTCGGAACCGCCTATTGTGGTATGTGCGACAAGACTGTGCACCAAACTTGGATCCAAGGTGAGCAAGTGGTGTGGGAGGTGAAAATCACGTGAAGGACTGTGCCCTGACCATGGGCGGGAGCACTAACACTGAGGTGCAGGATAATGAGCTCAAAATGCATCAACTTATAATCATACACAGCACAACCAATACCATCATGATGTACTCACTTGAAGCTTACTTGAGCCTCCGCAGTCTCGCCTGACCACGCTCGTCCTCCGGGTACGTCTCATCTATATGCAAAATAACTAATTTTACATTAATTTTAAAGCACATACACAAACCCTAGGAATAACTTCTCATACGTTGCTCAAATGGGGTGTTTGAATATATCAAAGTGACCTACTTAACAACACGAACACCCCGATATTTTTAGATTAATTTCCTGACGTCTCACAGACCCTCACGTGCAGGCTAAGGCACGGCCACACGCGCCTGCCATGCGTAGGCACGTGCTTGGCACACTGACAGAATCCCTAACGACATTAGGGAATATTCCGTTAAATAGTAGAATATTTCGTTTGAAAACTAACGGATTTACTTGACGCCGTCGGTATATTTTGCCAAAGTTGATGGAATATTCTCCTCCTTCTCCGGTGGCTTTGCCAGAATCCGCCGCCGACCGCCATCTGTGCCGCCGGTTTCTGGAAAATCTTAAAACTTTAATATCTTCATCGTTTTTCAACCAAATTCCATGAATTTTATATGGATTTGAAGCTTTCAACTAGAAGAACACAATCTTACCTATTTGAGGTCCTAAAACCGATGGAAAGTTATCGGAATAAGGCTTGGAACAATCGGCCAACCTGCAACTTCATGTTGTCACCTATTCCAATGTTCAAACTGCTCCAAAACTAATCTAGGGTCCCTATAAAATTGATTAGGACCCACCTCGAGCCTTTAAACCTTATAAAATGACCACGATCCCGACGTAGAAAAATACACCTCGCCGGAGCTCGTGAGTTCTCGAATTCCCGACTTCTATTCCTCAACCTAAGGGTACCAATGAGTTCATGGAGTCGAGGTGAGTGTGATGGTAGTGATTTCCAGTTCGATCCATGATTTTTTTATGATGATTGTGAGATAAAGGTGGCTCGGATGTACGAAATGAGAAGAAAGAACAACAAGGTCCGAGAGAAAAGAGAAAGTGAGGGTGTGTGAGTGCGTGATTGGGCAGAAGGAAAAAGGAGAGAGATTTTTAATTTAATTGGGCCAAAGAAATCATGAACTAAGATGACTGGTGGGTAACGTATTGCCAACCCATAAAAATATATTTCTACCCTTTTACACACTCGTTTGTTCGTAATTTCTTCGTTACAAATCCGATTTGGCCCTGGGTCACATCAACGCACTCATGGCGTCTAGTACGATTTAACTACGATGGTAGAAATAATAATTTAAAACTACATGTGTACATCCACGTCACTAAACCACGAGGGCATTACTGTCACTTAACACACTCGGAGAGAAAAATATATAATAATTCGGGACGGGTCGTCACATGTTTATTAAATTGAGATTATTTTTGTTATTTTGGTCCTTATTTAACAAAAAAATTTCATGAAATAACCAAAATGATTGATGGTGGACAAACTTAAAAATCAATTTTATCGATATCAAATCTTAAGAACTATTTTAACCTAAAAACCAGTTACATTTTGAAGTTGGTCCTTAAAACATTGTTCCATTTTTTACGTTTAATGTAATATCAATGTTTGTCACATCTATAACTTTTTTTTTTTAATTTCAAATAAAAAGTAAATCTCAAACTTTCCATGCAACGGTCAGTCAACTGATTAAGTGCACTTAGCCAATTTTATTTATTTTTTCAACACAAAAGAATATATCAAATTCATGTTTTATGTGCTATTAGATGGGACACAATTTTTAGTTATTTATATGTTATTCTTAGGGCCGGCTCTAGGAGTACCAATGTTTGAATAAATGCTTTAGAACCTACTATTTTTCATGTCTAAATAGCAGGGTCTCAACTTGTTTAATCCCACAATTCTTAGACAAAAACTTTACAAATCCTAAATAAAGTGTGTCAACTAATCAAGTTATTTATTACTACGGTCTAGTAGTTTTTTTTTTTTTTTTTTTTTTTTTACTTGTAAAGAATTTGTCTTAGATTTGAATCTTATAGATTGTGAGTTTGAATGTCACATCCCCGGCTTGACTCCGCCGTAATACGATATTGTCCGCTTTGGACCCCGACCATGTCCTCACGACTTTGTTTTTGGGAACTCACATGAGAACTTCCCAGTGGTTCACCCATCCTGGGAATGCTCTCACCTGAACTCGCTTAACTTCGGAGTTCCTACGGAACCCGAAGCCAGTGAGCTCCCAAAAGGTCTCCTGCTAGGTAGAGATGGGAATCTACATATAAGGTTTAGAGGATCCACTCCCTTGAACGATGTGGCATGAAACAATGCTCTGATACCAAATGACATTGAAACCAATTTATCGTTGTATTAAAAAACCACAGTTGTCAACCAAACAAAAAAGGGCAAAACTTTTTCAAACTAAACACTTCATTTGAATCTCTTATTATCTTATATACAATGCCGGCATGGTTTTTGAATAGTGATTTTAGAGTCACAGGCTTTGTCACGCCCCGGCCTCAAAATATTTATTTTCGGGAATTAAGTTTGTTGATAGGCCCAAAATAAAACTCTTGTTTATTTAGCCGCCATTATTCACTACCCTTTAATTAAGTTCCTTATTTCCACAAGTTCTATAACCTTAATTCTCTTATCAAAACAGGACAATTTTATTCCCGATTCATTACCCTTTACTTCCCTTAGATCAATTTTTCCAAACTAAGAATAGTTCTCAACTAAATTGTAATTCTCGATTCTTTAACCTCGTTTAATTTTATCTTTGCATCTAACTTCTCGTTAGACTGCTACGTACCCTAAATAGGGATCAAGCCATTCGTAGTTCACATATACAAAAATTCAAACCAAATCCAAATATATTCATTTAATCCAACATATACCACAATCATATTAATATTCAAACCACAACAGTTAGGTCTCAAAAGCATAATTAGAATAACGAAATTCACCTAAAAACACAATGTCGACTCCCGCCGCGGGTGGCTGTCGGCCGCCTCGGTTCGCCAGAAAATTCAACTATTTCTAAAAATTCTCAAAAATTATAGAAATGAAGATCTCAAAGAGTAGATGATAGGAGCATATTTAGGCGACTTACTTAGCTTGTTTTCGTGCATCTATGTTGTTAATTCATAGTTGTTTTAGTAGTTTAAGCCATTTTCGTGTGTTTTTAGGTTCATATGGCTAAGGAAGCAAAAAGATGCATTTTGGAGCATTTTGGAGCAAAATTGGGCTTGGAATGGATAGCATATGCTTGGAGTCAAAGTGTTAGACGAATTTAAAAGCCTTGTATGCACTTTGGACATAAAACAAATGGCCTAGCCCAATCAAACAATCCTTTGAGCCATGCAAAACCTCTAGCCCAATCAACAACCCTTAGCCACATGCATTTCCACCTTCCTACTTCATCATTTCATCATTGCACCACCATTCACACACACATGCACTTACTCTTTCATCATTGCACCACCAATTCAACACATGCATTTCCACCTTCCTACTTCATCATTTCATCATTGCACCACCATTCACACACACATGCACTTACTCTTTCATCATTGCACCACCATTCACACACACATGCACTTACTCTTTCATCATTGCATCACAAATTCAACACATGCATTCACACACCAACAACCTAGCTCTTTTTCCATCATTATTTCATCCACATGCACTCTCAATCATAACAACCACATTCACTCTTAAACAATCACCCACATATTCTCCCATTCCCCCTATAAAAACCCATGCATTCATACACAAAAATCACATCTCATTTTCATACACAACACACCACAAACACATCCAATCTTCCCTTATAATCCAAACACCACTCCTCATCCATTTCCATAATTCCCCAATCCATTCAACACACCAACAACATCCCTTAGACCTTGTGCTACGACGAAGAGGAAGATTAGAGGGCCTAAACGTTCATACAATTCAAGTTTGAGTTGTTGGAATGTTTAGGTGTTTCTTTGATTCTCTTTGTTTTGTACCATGAGGAACTTCCTCTTTCGACAATCAGTTTTGCTTCAAGGGTTCTTTCTTCTTAATCCTATGTTCACTCATGTTATATATATTTATGTCAAACCTTTTGTAAACATGAAGTGTAACTAATCTCTCTCTAGGGATTCGATGTAGCCTTGCAAGAGTGCCATGTAGTTAATTCAGAATTCTCATTTAATCTATCTATTTCTTGTTTCATTCTCCGATTTAATTGTGACTTAGTGTGTTGATTTTAGTGCTTGATCATCATTTGAATTAACCACAGGTTGTTTAGCCAAGATTAAAGCACACATCATGCATAATCTTGGTGGATATGTGAATGAATGAAGGGAATGTTTTGCAAACATCATGCCGAGTGTTCCCTTTGGTTTTGTGAAAGTTTCTTATGCACTACATATTCTTGATTAGGAACCAAAGTTGCACATCACAATTAGGTTCATGATTAGGGACATTTGATCAAGTCCACACATCATATGGCTGATCATATCTAAGTGAAACAAACCCAAGAAATAAGTAGAGGGATGAGTATATTCTAACTTAACAAACATGGACTTGGTTTAGCAATGGTGAAACCGAATCCCTAGCTTCATCTCCATTGGTACTATCTCATTTCATTAGTTGCTGATTCATTTATTTGTGTCTACTTCATTTTCTTGTGCTTTCAAGTTACAACAACAAATCTGCCTAAATTGATTAGTTTATTTCTCTTATAGAGTTTTTGCAAAACAAGTAGTTGTTTAGGTCCAATTAGTCCCTGTGGATTCGACATCCTTACTTGTGCCATTATACTAAAAATATTCTAGCACGAAGAAGGAAAACTTCAACACCATTTCATCAATTTCATATTTACATTCTGTCTTAATGTTTTAACGTTTAGTTTCGCATTCTTTGAGTCTAATTTAGTGTTTTATATTGTTTTTACGTTTTTGAGTCAGTTTCCAAGTGATTAACAATCCCTCCTAATCCCCGGTCCAGAACGATCCCTACTTATACTTATACTACAATTGATAAAAAGAGGGTTTAATTTGTGTGCGTATAAATAACCGCATCAAATTTTGGCGCCGTTGCCGGGGATTAGCAACTTTGCTAATCCCTTGGATTGTTTTATTTTCGTTTGTTTTTATTTTTCCAGATTCTTAATTTTGTTTTGTTTCTTGTTTTAGGTACTAGTTCATGACTAGGAGTTCTCATCCGATTCGTGAACATATCCTGGAGTGATTGGGTTCTTCGTCCGGCTGCAAGACGTAAAAGAAAGCGCTACTTGGGAGGCAACCCAATGCATTGAATAAAACAAAGCATGTTCATAATAAAAAAAAAAAAAAAAAAAAAAAAAAAAAAAGAGATACTAAACATAGAGAAAGGTGGAGCTTCACAAAGGTTGTTTACGTGAAGCCCCACTACGAGGCGTCGGAGCGGAAGGCATAGGAGCAGAAGGCATAGAAGCGGGAGGCATAGAAGCGGGAGGCATCGGAGCGGAAGCCATCAGAGCGGAAGGCATCGGAGCTAGAGCATTCCAGGCCTCAATACTTGGCCAAGCGCTGGATGACACAGGAAAAAGGTGCCTCTGGAGATAAGCTGCAAGCCTTTGACGGTCACTGTGAATTCGACCCTCAAATTCTTGCAGCTCATCAAGCTTCCTCTTCATGCCCGCCGAATAGTTATTTGCAAGCACATGCAAACTTCTATTCTCGTACTTAAGCTGTTTGATCTCCTGCTTAAGACTTTCCACCTCTCCCATCAACGATTCCACTTGGCGGGACCGAGCAAGCAGGCGTTGGCCCATGTTGGACACAGAGCTCGCACACTGAACACTAAGTGCGAGGGACTCTTGAACGGCCAACTCATCGGACCGTCCTGACAGCAGCCTACTATCTTTTGGAGTGAAGAGGTTCCTAGCTACTATTGTAGCTGTTGTGGCGTCCTGCATCACGGAGTCTTCACCTGTAAGAAGACCGTTAGAAGATAAAAAAGAAGGGCGCCATACCTTACCTTGACGGGGCGCAACCGGATCGCTGCTGAGACTCAAATCTAAGCTAAGGTTCGATGAGTTTGCCATTTTTTCAAAAGTGTTCAAAGAGATGGGGTGGATGGAGTTAATTCTCAAAGGGCCGGAGTCGATTTTCAAGAATGGGAAATCTTCAGAGTGTGTTTGTTGTGGTGATCAATAGCTCTATAAAAAGCCAAGGCGACGCGTCCACCGATTCAAAAAGCCAGAATTTCCGGCGTAATTTTGGCGACGTTTTTTTCGGCTTTTCAGAAGATGTGTTCAACTTTGTCAAAAGATTTCTTCTTTTCAGAAAACACGTGGAGGCCATCATCGCAACTACACATCTTTAGCCGACAAGCGCAAAGTCCGGCGACGCTTTCTCTGCTTTTCAGAAAACGCGTGCAGCTTTGTCAAAAGGAGCCGCATCCGCACTACTACGTGTCGTTCAGAAAGAAAAAGGGCGTCGTTCAGAAATCGAAGGGGCGCCTGCTCAGAAATCGAAGAGACGTCTTCAAAGATCGAAGAGGCGCCACTATTTCAAAAAGTCGGATTTGCGGGATCAAAACGTTTGTCGACAAGGGTAAAAGAAGAGTACCACCACTTGATATTATCTCTATATATGTCGACCTTCGTCTTTTATGGCAAGGAAAACCTGAAGAAAATGCCCAACTCTCCCTCACCTCTGAGGGCGCACTCCCAACAAAGCCTTTCGAAATACTCTAATTCTTCTTCTTCCCCAAAGATGATACCAGATGCCTGGAGTACAGATGACCCAGGAGGAAACGCTGGATTGAAGTGTGCTGATTCATTCACCGCTTCTTCAAAAGCAAAGGTATCTCATATCATCAAGGTCAAAAGCAAAAGTATCTCATATCATGCTCTTTCCCTGTCCTTTTCTTTGTCCTTGTTCTTACTCGCATGGCAAAGTGAAAGAAGCAATCAGCCGGCACTTGGAGTCAGTCTTCCAATCTGGTTCCGACTGCCTGGAATTTATTCCTGGTTGCTTACCTAGCGTTGCTCTCGAGTAGTCATCTTCAACGGTTGATACACTTCCAGAGAAGGGACCACTCCTGCAAAGATTGAACAAAGAAACAGATAAAAGGGGTAAGCTCAGACCTTCGGGGAAGACCAAAAGAATCCTGCTGCCCAGTTCAAGATTATGTAGCACAAAGGAAAATCAACGATGGGCGGAAACCAGTTCAAGAGAAAGCATGTGGAATCACCAAGATCAATGCCTCAATGCAATCACCAAGGAGAAGAGGGAATTTACACTCCATAACCAGATTTGCGTCCCTAAACTCTTCTCTTTGTTAATTACATTTTGCCATGTTTAGTATGTTTAAGTGCTTTTTGTGTGTTTACTTATGTTTTGTGTGAATCTATGCTTAAAACATTGATGACAATGTTTGATTTAAGTGTGGGGGGGGGGGGGGGGTAACTAATGTTGTTAATGCAAATTCGTGGGATTTTATCACCCATAACTTCAAATGTTGTTCCTTGCTGTTTTAAGGTGTTTTTAAATTGTTTTAGAGTGTTTTAGTGTGCTTTGTTTTATAACTCCGAAAATCACATAAAAATTTGAAAAAAAAATGTTTTGAAAAGCCTAAAAAGAGTGTTTTGAGTCGTTTTTGTGTGTTTGTGTCTTAGGGTACCTTCCAACACAATGATAAGGATTTGGTTTGTAATTGCATGACGGTTAAAAAGAGTTATAAACATGGATGAAAGTTTGATTTACTCTTGGTATATGCTTGGTTATGGTTATAATGTATGACTTCACATGCAATCATAAAAGAAAAATTCGTTTTTGTAACATGCTTGAAGGAAGGAACTCAAACAAACGCTACAACCTTGTGAGACTTGAGCCTAAACATTCTTTGGAGAGTTATTTTCTGTGATTCTTTGTTTTCTAAAGTTGTTGCATGATCTCATTATTCCTTGCTTGGTTGCTACTTAGAATGCAATTGTATCATGCTAGAACTAAATGCTAGAACTTATATCCATTTCATTCAAAGCATTGAATTGCATAACATATATCAAGATAAAGTTGTGTAGTTGCCACCATAGCCAAATAGCCTTACTTCCCATATTTCGTATTTGTTGTAAGTTTAACCCCTTTGAGCCTTGTTTAGCCTATGTTCTTTGTTAACCCATGTTATCCTTACCTAGCCTAGAATAGGACCATCCATGCCTTTGTTCTTAAAGCATAGTAAGCATGACGGAAAATGAATTCCTTTTTGATTAATATGTTGCAGAAAATAAGTGTGGGGGAAGGATTATTGATGAGAGTTGTTGTGCCATAGGCACGGCTAAAAAAAAAAAAAAAAAAATTGAAAAAAAAAATGAAAAAGAAAAGAAAAATAAGAGTTGTTTGAATTTCCCCTATTAGTCTAAAAGTTGTTTTCCGCGCTCTAAAGGGAATTCTAAGTGCCTAATTCAATACTTTGCTCACTATTGCTTTAAGAATGTTTGTTTATCCTTCACCTTTCATTGTTAACCAATACCCTAGCCCCGTTACACCCCTTTGACTTCTATCTTGATCGTTATGTGTTCAATAATGTGGAGTTTGGATTTGATATGAGCTTATGGAATCACTGGTTCTCATTCTAAGTAGTAGCATTCCATTCATGAGATCATATTCATGTCATTATTGTAAATCCAGAAAATGCTTTCTTTGTTATAACATATGTGAGATACTAGTCTTTCATGTTTACATCAATCTCTCACATATAACTAGTGTAGGGTGTGTAGTCAGAAAATCTGTGTGAAAATAGAGTGCATTCTAGTAAGGAATTGAGTAAATTCTCTAAAGCATGTTACTACATTTGAAATGTGTTTTAATTGCTTAAATGTGAACTAGTATGTGGTGACTATGATTAAGAATGTACTTAAGTGTAAAGATGGCTAAAATCTGTGAGAATAATGATTTTTAACTTGTCATGTGCATTGGAAATCCCTAAGAGGGTTGTTGGAAGGTTTAGGTTGTGTTTTACTTGTTTAGTGTCGTTTTGTTTATTTGTTATTATTTTGTTTTGCTCGAGGACTAGCAAAAGCTAAGTATGGGGGAATTTGATAGGAGCATATTTAGGCGACTTACTTAGCTTGTTTTCGTGCATCTATGTTGTTAATTCATAGTTGTTTTAGTAGTTTAAGCCATTTTCGTGTGTTTTAGGTTCATATGGCTAAGGAAGCAAAAAGATGCATTTTGGAGCATTTTGGAGCAAAATTGGGCTTGGAATGGATAGCATATGCTTGGAGCCAAAGTGTTAGACGAATTTGAAAGCCTTGTATGCACTTTGGACATAAAACAAAGGGCCTAGCCCAATCAAACAATCCTTTGAGCCATGCAAAACCTCTAGCCCAATCAACAACCCTTAGCCACATGCATTTCCACCTTCCTACTTCATCATTTCATCATTGCACCACCATTCACACACACATGCACTTACTCTTTCATCATTGCACCACCATTCACACACACATGCACTTACTCTTTCATCATTGCATCACAAATTCAACACATGCATTCACACACCAACAACCTAGCTCTTTTTCCATCATTATTTCATCCACATGCACTCTCAATCATAACAACCACATTCACTCTTAAACAATCACCCACATATTCTCCCATTCCCCCTATAAAAACCCATGCATTCATACACAAAAATCACATCTCATTTTCATACACAACACACCACAAACACATCCAATCTTCCCTTATAATCCAAACACCACTCCTCATCCATTTCCATAATTCCCCAATCCATTCAACACACCAACAACATCCCTTAGACCTTGTGCTACGACGAAGAGGAAGATAAGAGGGCCTAAACGTTCATACAATTCAAGTTTGAGTTGTTGGAATGTTTAGGTGTTTCTTTGATTCTCTTTGTTTTGTACCATGAGGAACTTCCTCTTTCGACAATCAGTTTTGCTTCAAGGGTTCTTTCTTCTTAATCCTATGTTCACTCATGTTATATATTTTTATGTCAAACCTTTTGTAAACATGAAGTGTAACTAATCTCTCTCTAGGGATTCGATGTAGCCTTGCAAGAGTGTCATGTAGTTAATTCAGAATTCTCATTTAATCTATCTATTTCTTGTTTCATTCTCCGATTTAATTGTGACTTAGTGTGTTGATTTTAGTGCTTGATCATCATTTGAATTAACCACAGGTTGTTTAGCCAAGATTAAAGCACACATCATGCATAATCTTGGTGGATATGTGAATGAATGAAGGGAATGTTTTGCAAACATCCTGCCGAGTGTTCCCTTTCGTTTTGTGAAAGTTTCTTATGCACTACATATTCTTGATTAGGAACCAAAGTTGCACATCACAATTAGGTTCATGATTAGGGACATTTGATCAAGTCCACACATCATATGGCTGATCATATCTAAGTGAAACAAACCCAAGAAATAAGTAGAGGGATGAGTATATTCTAACTTAACAAACATGGACTTGGTTTAGCAATGGTGAAACCGAATCCCCAGCTTCATCTCCATTGGTACTATCTCATTTCATTAGTTGTTGATTCATTTATTTGTGTCTACTTCATTTTCTTGTGCTTTCAAGTTACAACAACAAATCTGCCTAAATTGATTAGTTTATTTCTCTTATAGAGTTTTTGCAAAACAAGTAGTTGTTTAGGTCCAATTAGTCCCTGTGGATTCGACATCCTTACTTGTGCCATTATACTAAAAATATTCTAGCACGAAGAAGGAAAACTTCAACACCATTTCATCAATTTCATATTTACATTCTGTCTTAATGTTTTAACGTTTAGTTTCGCATTCTTTGAGTCTAGTTTAGTGTTTTATATTGTTTTTACGTTTTTGAGTCAGTTTCCAAGTGATTAACAATCCCTCCTAATCCTCGGTCCAGAACGATCCCTACTTATACTTATACTACAATTGATAAAAAGAGGGTTTAATTTGTGTGCGTATAAATAACCGCATCAGTAGAGCAAACTTTATACCTGCGGCCAAGTCCAATTTGGCCTAGAAAGGCTCCAATTTTCCTTGAACCCACCGAAAACCCTTGATTTTGGGGGTTTTTGATTCGACTCCACAACATCTCCGATGCCCAAACCAATGCATGGGCTTTGTTCCTGAGGTTGAGGGGAGCCTATTGGTGGTGGTGGTTAAATGAAATTGTTTTAGGTTTTGGTGATTCGAAGTTAAACTCGTCTCATCTTTCGAGGTGGGTTTTGTAAAATCAAAGCCAAATTCTCTAATTTTTGGGGTGGAATTGATAGAGGGATTGATTGGCCTCGAGGTAAAGATCATTTTGACACCAACCTCGCCGTCCATGGTGGCCGGAGTTGGGAGATAGAACCGGGTCGGGTCACGGTTCCTCAAGGGGATTTGTTTCCCCTTCCTTTTTTTTCTCTCATTTCCCCTCCTTTCTCTTCTTTCCTATTGGCCCTCTCCCCTCATCCTTTCTCTTCTTTCTCCCCTTTCTCTTCCCCCCTTCTCATCACAACCGTCCCTTCTTTTCTTCCCTAAATCTTAGCCACACACGTGGCTTTCCCTAGATTTGGCTCAACGAAATCCGGAGCCTTCTCAAAAATAAATTGACCATTTTGTCCTCGACTTTAAACGTTAATAACTTCTTGGTTATAACTCCGCTTCACGAACGGTTTGCGCCTACGCGTTCATGAGATCAAGCTCTATTCAAAAATATAAATTGTGGCTTCAAAAGGCCTACGGATTTTAAATAATTAATTCCCAAACTTCATAACTAGTTTAATTTAAAACTAAACTTAAATGAATTAATATAATTTCTCCAAAAATAACATAAAATCTCAATAATACAAAACCGTAAATTATAATAATTTTTGAAAAAAAAACTTTAAAAGTTCTTGATTAAATTCTTCATAACCGTAAATCAATTTATTTTCAAATTTTCCCACATATTCACAATTATGAATATAAAATTCATATATTTAAATTTTCAAGGTATTACAAGCTTCACCAAAAAAAAGTGAACAAAAATGCCCCTCAAACAAAAAACTTCAAAGTAGCCCAAAATAATGCATCAAATGTGGCAGGGGTATTTTTGTTATTTTATTTATTTTTTTTTTTTTTGTATAGTTTTAATGTGATTCAATCAATTATTCATTAAATATTATTTTCTCTATTTTTAAACATGTTCAAAATATTTTAAAAGACGTGTAATGCCGGTTATAAAAAAGATATTTCACACCCACATAATAATGTTATTAAATTAGATGTCAAATTATTTTATTTTTTTTAACAAACGATATTATTTATACTGAGGGGGAGGGGGCGGGCTTAGCCTCACAATGTGTTAGCAATAATGTGATTCAATCAATTGTTTATTAAATATTACTTTCTCTATTCTTAATGTAAATTCAATAGAGGCTGATTTTATTATGTGAATTCAGCTGCTTTGATTTGTTTATGAGGGGTTTCTTCTGACATGATATAAGATTATTCATTTACTTCAAATATTTGACTTTCTTTTGTCAATTTACGCATATAAGTACATTTAAAACGTGTAAGTTGCGCGTATCACACCGTGATTCAAATAATGCCTTCTACACGCGCGTGAGCACGTGCATGAAGACTAGTTAATTAGAAACACAACACAACACAACACATTCCAATCAAGTACAAAATACAAATAATAGTAATACAATTTTTCAGTATGCTGAAAACACAATTCGTGTATTCAGTGTCGTTGATTATTGGGTTAGATTCGTTAACTCATATTTTACATCATCTTATTTTTATTATCGTATCAAATTTACCCCTTTCAATTTTCGACCATCGATGATGAAGTGTAGAATGACATTTTGTAGTGCTATTAACAACTCACAATATATATATATATATATATATATACACGCGCGCGCGTGCGCTTAGTGTTTTTTATTTGTTTTTATATATAAACGCTTGTACTATAAGTAATAAAAGATAGCCGATACAATTAGAGGTTGTGCATTTACCTGATATTCGAGGTTCAAAACATCAAAAGAAAAAAATAATGCTTAAAACAAACCAAAAAAATACTCTTTCATATTGTAAACAAAACATAGTTAAAGTCATGTCTCGTAGGGAAAAAAAATTAACTTCAAACACAAATTTATTGCACCCAATTGTTAGTGCACCATTGATTAAAATGATTTTTTTCTCGAAAATTTGATTCTTCAAATGTTTTTCACTAACTTTATTAGTTTCGACAAGAACTAAAATGTTAAAGTAAAATATAATAATTTATTCTCTCGAAATTTTGATTCTTCAAATGTTTTTATCTAACATTATTAGTTTCGACGAGAACTAAAATGTTAAAGTAAAATATAATAATTTATTCAGAAAACAAAATAAGTTTGTATTCAAATGTGTGTGGACCTCATGATATAACAATAAAATCTCTCTAAAGTTATATTATTGAGACCAAATCAATGTTATAACTTTAGGGAGGTTATTACCTAATATATGTTTAATTAAAAAATATTTTTATTGACGTATTTATCCTTAATGAATGTTGTATTTCTTAAATAGGATTATTTGGGCGAAGTATTTTATTTCTTGCATGTATTTGTACTCATGGACAAGTTCAACTGTGTACAAGCGTGTTTCCTTAAAATGGGGACAAATTTTTGTACTCATTTACAATTGTAATTATATAGAGGCGTATTTCCTTAAGATGGAGACGACTTTTTTTTACTCATTGACAATTATAACAATATAAAGGCTTTTTTTTTTTTTTTAAATGTGACTTAGAAAAATTATAACTTATTACAATATGAAATTTATTCCAATACATCAAGTTAGGACAATTTTTTAATGACTTTATGAGGTTATTTCATTATAGAGTATTACGTTTGAATGGTAGTTTGCTTTATGTACCTAAAATTGTAGGACTGGTAAGCTGGATTAGGCCTAGCACAATATGAGACACGAACCTCATGGCATGCATTGATATTTGCCTGCTTTTTCTTTTATTTGACTACAATTGGTTACTAATCATGTTAGTACTACAAAAGAACTAAAAAGCTAGGGGGCCTAATTTTTCTTATATTTGATTATTTTCTTGAAATTTTAAAAAACTCTCCACATTTAAAGTACTTTTCACAATCTAGTTAGGCTCGAGTCACCCTTGTATTAATTCAAGCCTAACACATACTTTAGAGTCAAATTCCACCCTCATAATATATTTCGGGGTAATAACTGAAAAGAAAAGACACCAATAGATATTGTGATTACATACATCCCCTCCAACATGGTGGGTTTGAGTCTTTTTCATATCCCCTAATTTGGATTGGATCGACCATGAATTTACGATTAGTATTGTATGTTCAATCTGATCCCATCCACAGTTTAGGTGTGAAGATTAACACAGACAGGGTAAAATGGTCAAATTACGAAGGAGCATATATGGATACCCATAACACAAGGGATAATGGAACGAGATATCCTCCGAATCTTTGTGTTTGGAATTTGTAGAGGAAGACATCCCACCATTCAAGAAAGAGAAAGAGAATCGAGTTGTTCAAGTTTTTGAGTTTTGGGAAGTGGACGAGTGAGATGTGCCAATGAAGACCGTAGTAGTGAAATTAAGATATCCGAATCTCGGTCGTTGAGCCCCCGACACAGAGCTCCGGAGTGAATTGAGATGGCCTTCGAACACAAATATCCAAGTGGATCTCAATCCAAAGGATAACCATGAAAGATCACCATCAGCGCACATACACACATATACAAATATATAACATATGTAAATATATAACAAATTTAGTTGAATAATTTAAAATTTTTTGTTCATGATATGTACTGAGTAGTTTAAAAAATCAACGGTTTATATATTGCATAAAAATTTAATTGATCTTCCAAACGTTTAAACCTTGCATAAAATATGTTCCTTAGTGATAATTTGAATGTAAAACAAAATCCAAATAAGTTAAAAGGAAGGCTCCTACATCTTTCCATAGATGATGACTGAGAGAAGATGTAGACATCGAATCTCTTGAGAATAAACTAACACCTAAATCCTAAGTGCTTCCCTTGTTTTTCTCTCCTTGCTTTACAAGAATATGACATAAAATTCCAAATAATAATAATAAAACAAAAAAACTACGTGAAAAATACATGGGTATATTTATGATATTAAAATCAAAACCTACTAACAAGAAAAATATTCTAAATTAATAAAATAAAAAAAGAAAACAAAAAGTATTCATGAAAGTATCAACTGGATGAGGATGGATCGTTGCCGGAATGAGACCAAGATGGTGCCTGGAAATCAGACGAACCACCCTGGTTCGGATTCTGCGGCTGCCGGAAAAAACCCAGTTGTTGATTCTGCTCAGAGAAAAACAGAGGAAATGAAGCAGAGGAGGAGGCAGAGGACGGCAATGCAGAAGATGGAGTGGTTGACGATGCAGGTTGTAGAATAGAAGATTGAAGTGATGCCAACTGGGAATTGTAGTACATTTGTTGCAGCAAACTTGAGGGCTGCTGTTGATGTTGCTGCTGTGGATGGAAGTCAGCGGAGCTTTGAAGGAGCTGAGAGTAGTCGAAGTAATCCCGGAGGAGGTCGGAGGAGGGCTGAAAAGCTTGCTGGGAGTGATAGAGTTGCTGTTGTGGTGGTTGTGGAAGCGGCAGCGGCGGCTGCAACGGCTGAGCATATTGTGTTGGTCTAGAATTTGAATTGAAGGTTTGGAGAGTTGGTGGTGGCGGTGGTGGTGGTTGAACGAGTCTGACGTTTTCTGGGAAGTTTAGTTTAGCTCTGTTTCCTCTGAATCTTAGAGCAGCTTCATCGTAGGCTCGGGCGGCGGCCTCCGCCGTGTCGAATGTGCCAAGCCAGACTCTTGCAGCTCTGTGTGGATCGCGTATTTCAGCTGCCCATTTTCCCCACGGCCTCTGTCTAACTCCCCTGTATCTTCTCTTCCTCTCACCAGTTTCTTCAAATGAAACAGATTCTGTACTTGATGGTGTGGTTGGTACCGCTGTGGTGACCGAGACGGTGGCGGTGGAAAAATTTGTACTTTCTTCTGTCACTGTATGCAAAAGAATGTATATTTCATTAGCACGATCCGTTACTTTTTTTTTTTTTTTCCTTCTTTTATGAATAATTTTGGTAAAAATAAATTGAAATATGTAAACATGTTAGCCTAAAAAGCTCATGAAATGTGAGTTTTAATCTTCGCAGAATTATGCTAATTAAGGTAAACAAGTAACAACAAACTGTAAGCACCATGCAATATTAGATAATAAATAAATAAATATATATATATATATATATATTTATATTAACATGTCAATGGTAGAAGAAAAACTCATTGCAAATCTTCATATCATCTTTCCACAAAAGAAATCTCTTCAAATCTCAAGAGAAAGAGAAATGATAAGAAGGATGAATTTTTTTAATGGATTAAAGATTGAATAAATAAAAGTTTTCACAAGCTAAAGAAGTTGATAAGCATAGGAATTTCTGTTTGAATAAAAAAAACACCAATGAAATATTTAATTTATTTTTTCTTCTCAAAACCACAGACTTTCATTAAGAAAAGGTTTGAGAACATATGATTTAACAAAACCCAAGTTCTAATCCAAAAAATTAATGAAATAAGGATGATGATTTGGAATATAGATTGAAAACTGACCAGTTGCACTTGCACCACCAGATGTAGAGTCTGATTGTGTTCCTCTGTAATCACTATAGCCACCCCTAAAAGCTCTATTACCAGATTCCATGAATTGGGTTTGAGCAAGGGCAGAAGCAGAATCCAAATCTTCTTCGCGCCCTCTCTTTTGACCGACCCAATTGTTAGAAGCAGGAGAAGCACTTGAAGAAAAAGCAGCTGACAAAGGAGAAGCAGATGGAAATGAAGAAGAATACAGTTGGCCGAAACTAGACGTAACTCCACCGCTTCCAATATGTCCCCAGCTGTCGCTGCCTCTTTGTCCGGAAACGACATGCGTCAAAGCCGATACCATCGCCGACATCTCCGTTGCCCGACTGTACCCCAAAAACATTGTCGGCGTCGACGGCGACACATGTTGCTGTTGATACGGCGGCGGCGACTCCAATCCTACGCCGCCGTAGTTGATATTATCAATATTTACAGCATTAACATCGGTACTATCGTTTTGAGAGCCAAACCTGTCGTGTTGACCGCCGCCTCCTGAGCTCTTCTGGTTCGCCACCTTCAGTAAGCACACGTAAAATCCAGCTGCTCTTAGCTTTTTCTGAAATTTTTAGATTTGATGTGAACTTTTGTTCGACAGAGAGAGAATTTTAAGGCCGACCCAGATCGAGTTTTGACAAATTATGAGGACCCTTCTGAAAGCAACGGCCATATATATGTGCGGAGGACCGGGCAGTTCACAATTCAAACTTGACAAGCCGCCATTAAAATAGTGTAAGCTGTGCGACAATCTTGATTCATTTCATCCACCATTGGGTTTTCTTTTTTGTCACAGTTAAAACTTGTTCTTATTTAAGATGTGATATGTGCCAAAACCCCATCAAAAATACAGATGACATAAGCCAACTATGAAGGTAGTGGAGATTATGTTCACACATACAGAGCGGTTTTAATTCGCATATATACACACGGGGCTTATAAAATAAGGAGGTGGATTGTCTGCTCTCTCATTTCCGTACTTGTTCCATGCCTTCTTATGATGTGTGATTATGGTTAAGTGACATTAATATTTTATATTAATTTTTTATAAAAATAATAAAATATAAAGTAATAGGAATATAAAATATTGATGTGGCTTAATCGTGACCACACAAACAGGAATGCATGAGAAAAGTATGAAATGAGAAAAGTATGAAAATGGAAGGGCAGACAATCCACCTCCATAAAATAATGGGTGGAGAAGTCTGTACTTCTTTCAGAGGAAACGAGAGAAACAAGTTCATCTTGGAATTGTGTTCTCCTATGCCGATACGTAATGCCAGGAATAGAATACCTTATTTATCTTATTCCAAAAGAACCAAAGTTGTCTACTTGCATGTAATTTTAATTTTGGTTTTACAGTTCTTGCCGGACTCAACCCAACTTTATTATGCACGATGATGTTTGGGTGTGACTTTGATTACATTATTTTTTATTTTTTTAATTGTGAGAAAAACTAATATTGCTAAGTCGTATTAATTTAAACGGTAGGAAATCTGTATAATTCTCCTGCCTAAGCCTAATTAGCTAGGTCTAATGGGACTGGTTTAATTTGTTGGTTACATTCACGTTCCAAACTTCCAACTGCGCGTCTTTTAAATTTTAATACTGAATTTGAAGGCATATGTTAACACCAAAACGATGAATATTTCAATACATGTGTTCTTAATTCGATTAAAAAAAAAAGGTGTTGTTAATCGAAGTCTAAACTATTTCCTTGGATGGAATGTTTCCTTTGTTAAAAATGGAATGTTTCCTTTTGTTAATGCTTGACTCTACCATTTCATTTAAAGTTCGTTTGTTTAGTTCAATCAATGTGTAGGAAATTAATAAAAAAGAGTAATGTTTGTTTCACGCATCTAATTTGATCAAATCATTAATTGGTATGACGTAACATTTACCAACACACTTATGGTGCATTTTTGCTCACCAAAGTTTAGGGTGGTGAGCGAAAATGCTCCCAACAACTTATATAAAGGTAGGCTAATTTATTTTTCTTCTTGTATGAAGTGAAATTTACATATTAGGAGTAGGTTAAATTTCTGTTTTATGAAATATAAGACTTAAATATTCTTATAACATGGTTATTTTAACACCACAAAAATTCATCTTTCAAAACTTCGGGTGTGCTAGAGCCTAGGGCAGCTACTAGCTGCCTCGGCCCTTGTTTACAGATCACTTGTCATGTCTTATACACTATTCAGATACAATATATAGAAATGTGATATGACTAACATTATTAATAAAATTATGACTTGTATTTAATTTGAAAAACCATTATGGTGGTTGTGTAACAGTGTGTGCACTTGCATCAGCACCCATTCCTTCTTCTTATGAGTACAGCAAAGAGTCAACCCATTTGCATGAACAATGGTCGTTCGTATAAACACAAAATAAGAAAAAGTCTGCATATTCCCACATACATAATCCTAATTACAAAAGTAGTAAACTACACATTCTCCTTATCCAAAACAAAAACTATACATTCCCATTTGTTTTTCAGACCAAATCCATCTAGTGTATTTTTCCTCAACTAGAAAAGATGTATTACTAAACTAAGAGGTAGTTTAGTAGTAAGACTAAACAGTTATTTGCATTTAATTGATTGTTCGCGAGCAAAGAGAAGGAGGTGGTGATGTTGCTGGGAGGAAGGGTAGTTTAAAGAGCAAATTGGCAACAAATTACATCATAGAAGAGGTAAAATCACAAAATTAAAACCACAAGAATAAAAAACAAAAATGAATGGGGTATGCTATTACTTGTTTTTTCTTAGTTGCTTACTTTACGTATGCAAGCATGGTTTGTTCCCAACATTGTACGGTCAATGCACGTCTCCCTTTCGGCATTCAATAATGCATGTGGTGGTTGTACAATATTGAGAACTCATATTTAATATCTGATCTAACAAAAATAAAACTCTGCAATATAAAAATCCTTGAGTAGAACTCGTTTAGAAGAGAACACGATAGTATTCCAACCCAGGTCAAATGATTGACTGAGTCAGGCAGGCTGATACTTGGGCCCGAAACAGGAAGACCCCACATTACCATTTTAAAAAAGGGCTACTTCGATTTCCATCTTTGGTCAACTTAGTTGTTAGACTAAAATTTTGTTTGTTAAATTGTTTAATCAGGGTTCTTAAAGCATTTTTAAAGAAGTTATCAAATCTTAAATAGAAAATCTAAATTTGAAAGCTTATTTGGCACTTTAAACTTCTTTAAAGCTTTATTTTTCATTGAATATGTCAAATTAAACTATTATTTATTAAATTATTTACTTTTCATAATTGCAACAAATATTTTGAGAACAAAGTTTATTAATCAACTAAAAATAGGTTTGAAGTTGCTATCAAATTTGACAGCAACCATCTTTGCTATCAATCCATGTCACGCCGCATAAGAATTGGTATTTTGGTTGGAAAATATTAATGCTGCCTTTTTTTACTGTTATTGTTGATGTGAACTTTTTTACATCTCTTTTCAAAATGCTCTTAGCATCATTAAGGAACTCAACTCGCATTAAATATCCAACAAATTATAAAATTTAAACAAACTCAAATAATTTTCAAAACCTAATAACTACTTAAAATTAATAATGGAATAATATTGTTCTTCACATTGTTCTAGCAAAAAACTAATGAACCCACGTAATTAATAATATATTGTAAATAAATATATGTAATTAGCATGTGCACATTTAACAAAAAAAAAAAAAAAAAAGGTACAAATTTAATTAAAAGTAAAAAAAGAATATTGGTACGAATCTAAAAAAACGTTACAAATTAATAATAGAAATATAATGATGATTGTGACAACCAGTCCCTAATTTTATGATTATATTAATTTTAAAATTATGAATTGATGAAAATACCCCTAGAGGCGAGATTGTTGACTTTTGTTTCCCCTTTTTTGTAACTCATACAAGCTGTTATTTTACTATATTATCAAAGTACTCGATAGGCGTAAGCGGAACTGAAATTGGAGTTACGGTTCAAATTCTACAAAGTTACGAATCCGAAAGACTATTTTTAAAGAAATTACTATTTTATTTATTTTATATTGTTTTATGAAATTATATTATTATTTTATATTATTCTATTATTATTTTAATATTTTCTAATTGGATATTTTGTTAGTTATTAATTTTTGGCCCGTGGGGCCCACACTCGCACCAAAACTCTCCTATCCCTCTCTTCCATGTGGTGTTCTATTTCCCCATTTCATGGACTCTCTCTCTCTCGTCTCTTCCATCTCTCTTCCCGGTTTTCTCTCTCACTCTAACTCTCTCAAACTCTCTCAGCTATCTCTCTCTCCTTCTCTGCAAATAGACCACACCACCACCACCAATCGTCGTTCCGGCGAGCACCACCCACGGAACTCCCCTTCACGAACCTAACCACAGGCCGAGACTTCCTCATTTTCTCTCTCTTCCTCATTGCACAGTACCATCACTATGCAAAAACCTGATTTGGCGAGTTCTCGCCATCGCTGGCGAAGGTAAGGCTTAAAACCTTCCTAATAATTCGTAGATCGTGCCTAGGAGTACGTTTGGCTTGTTTTTTAGACATTTTGGTGTTGTTTGGACGTAGAAACCTCTCAGGGAAATCTCCACAGTTTTTCCTGCGAAGGACCCACGGGTTGCAAGCCATTTCCGGCCACTACTTGACCTAATATTGGTATGGCTCAAATACTTACTCTCCTAGCTTTATTATGGTATTTAGATGGCGAGTTTTGGTTGAGTTTTGACCCCAAAACGGAGCTGGGCAAGTTTCCTGGCCAAAATTCCCAGATCCAGCCTTCTTCTTCATTTGGGTCCGGCAGGTGCAACCCGCGAGCCCAATTGGGTCCAACCTGACTTGATAAATAAATAAAAAATAAAAAGAAGATCGAGAAGAAGCCTAAACCGAATCCAAGAACCGGCCCAAGCCCATGACCCGTTAACCTTAACCTGAATTCAACCAGGATTCATTTAAGAATTTGGAGGGAATATTCCAGGGGAATATTTCGTTAACTTTAACAGAATATTCCACCTAAGGATGGAATATTCCGTTAAAGTTAACTGTTAACAGTCAATTGACTTCTGTTGACTTTTTCAGAATTTTTTCGGAAACCCTTATAGGCTAATTTCGATGTCCCGAGTCTATTTTTGACATCCATTTAGGGAAATTCTGAAGCTTTAACATAGTTGACCACCGGGGCGTCTCGATTGACTTTTTAGGGTTGAGCGTTGACTTTCTACAAAATTTACCAAGGACCCTTCTTAGCGTATCTCTATGCTCTGATTCCAAATCCGCACTCCATTTTCCCAAATTTAATAGTTTTAGTTGAGTTTTACTTATGGATCCCAATATTATGCTTAGGTGCAATTACTATCGAAAACTTCGGCTTCCTAGCTTGAACGGATGTGATATTGCAAGTAACTGTGTAAGTGGGTCTTTTCTTTTATGTAGTGTGTGTGTGTGTGTATTTGTTAGTTTCCATTTATATATTTCATAAAGAATTTGTTATGATACGCATTAGCTTAACGTTTATAAGATTTAGCGCGTTGATAGAAATTATGAAATTATGATACGTTCCTACGGGATGTACAGGTATGCGTATTATTATCGATGCCTTAGTTATATTTATGGCCATGAATAGTATTATGGTAACATGAATTATCGATTTACCGTTGTATGATTCTATTTACGTTATCTGTTCATTGTGTGCTATAATGGTGTCAGTACTCGCCCGGGCCAGGGCCAATCTTTCATATATATGTTCACATCGCACTGTACACTCACTTTGGATCCATTGTAGGTGCCAGTCCTGTCCTAGATTGCTATAGGCAATTAGGACTCGTATGTGATGTGCATAGCGCTAGTCTTCACGTGATTGTAGTACTAGAGCGTAAATCATTATTACACCCAGTCTTGTTCATGTTAGAATACCTCTGCATGAACTCGTGTGTCAACATATGTCGATGAGCACTCGATGTGATATGTTTATTTCTACGAGATATTGTGATTACTGGAAGTTATATGCCTATTTACGAATTTTGTGACGTATTGAATTCTTGAGATATTGCAGGCTGCGGTAAGTATTTTCATACTATACATAGTATATATGTATATTTTGGAAACTATACTTATTTTACGGTTAGGGGTTATAATGTTTTCAAAAAGGTTTTTTATAAAACTTTATTTTTAGGCCCACTCACCCTTGTTTTTCGCCCCTCCAGGTTTTAGTGCTGAGCTTTTATGTCGACGAGGATTCTTGGCAAATTTTGGTATAGGTGGTTACCTTTGATGGTATAATTCTCATCCTACTTTACTGTACTTTACTTATGCTCTGACATCACGTGTGAAATGGGTTCATTCCCGCTCACAAGCTCACTCTTATATATAGGCACTTTTAGGTTTAAATTTATTCACATTTTCCACTCACTACACTTTATGGCTTTGTCATCCTCTTGGTGTCGGCCAGCACAGCTCGATTCGAAGTCTATGTGGACATTCCGGGTTAAGGTGCGTTGTGATATTTGGAAATGATTAAGTTTTTCAATTTTAAATTAAAATATGTTGATATGTAATTTAATATTCAAATAATAACGTGGACAAAAGTTGAAGGACCTTGATTAAAACAAAAAGTTTTGGGTAAATTACACAAAACTACCTCAACTATGGATCGAACGACCCTATCATACCTCATCTTTTAAAAGTGACAATGTCATACCTTATCTTACGAATTTGTTCCAATGTTAGACCTCCATTAGTTTTTCTGTTAATTTCTCTATTAAATGCTGACGTGGCTGGAGATGAGGCCCGCTTACTAATCTAACTAGATTATAAAATAATTAAAAATTAAAAAATTAAAAAACTAAAAAAATAAAAAATGGCCTAGGGATTCGGTCTTCCCTTTCCTCCACTCGCACCAACTCTTTTTCTTCTTTTCTTCGACAGCCACCAAACCCTTCCCCATCCCCCCAATCTTCCTCCTCTGTCCCTCTCCCCACTCGCACTCGTCATTCCTTCACCATCACCTCCCAATTCGACCCATCCCTCCCCTAGTCCTTCCATACCCAACCCGACCCACCCCTCCCCTAATCCTTCCATACCCTTCCCCACTTGTCGATCCAATTTTAGGGTTTCAATTCATTCTCTCTTTGCGATTCGATTTTTGGGGTTTCTGATTTCTCTCTGTGATCAATCATGGCGAGCAACAATAGGGAGACCAATGTCCATGAGGAATCGAGCCATCTTTTGAGCAAGCGATTCTAGGAGAACCAGAAGGATGCTGAGAAGCCCGCCAAGGCCTCGCTGGAGAAATCACCGACGAATGTGGGGCATAGGAATGGAGGTGGTAATGGGTGCGTGTAGACCGCCGATGGGCTGCCATTGGGGCACAGGAACGTGATGGGTGAGCCTATGGGTTGGGCTCAGTGGAACTCCACCATTAAAGTTATCACCGCTATGTGATTTCCCTTTTCCCACGAGAAATCTGTAGCTTCTCTCATGGAAAAGTGCTTTAGTTCCCCACCAAAAGCACTTTCTTTCTCCCCGCTATAAAACCCATATTGCCAAATCCATTTCTTTCATTCACAGAGCTCGCTTCCAATGGCAGAAAAGCAAAGGAGTAATGGGTTTGTGTGCACAATGTTCGTCCTCTGTTTAATTCAATGGAACCCCATTCCGATTCCAATTGTCGTCGCCATTCTCGAACCGTTTGATTTCTTAGCTCTACAGTCGATTCAGAAGTCGCTGGAAGACATTATTTCTTCGATTTTCGATAACAGATTGATTTAATTGCCATTTTTTATTTGAAATTATGTTTGGAGTGGTTCTGGTTTTGGGTTGGGGGAAGACAGGAACAGGGAAGAAAAGGGAGGGGGATAAGGGGTGGGTCCCCATGCAAAAAATATATATATTAAATGATTTTATTTTTTTAGTTTTTAATATTTATTTTTTTTTAATAGAGATTGGGTCCCATCTCAAGCCACGTCAGCATTTAACTGAGAAATTCACGGACAAACTAACGAAGGTATAACATTGGACCAAATTCTAAAGATGAGGTATGACATTGTCAATTTTAAAAGATGAGGTATAAAAGTGTCGTGACACCAATAGTTGAGGTAGTTTTTTGTCATTTACCCAAAAGTTTTAATTAATGAAAAAGGAGAACGAGGGATGAGACTAAAAGAGATATCAAAAATGTCACATATGCATATAAACCATCTCCAAAGGAGATATTAGATTTTAAATACAAAATTTAAATTTGATAGCCTATGTGGTACTTTAACATCTTTTAAAGTTTTGTCCTCCACCCGATATGTCAAATTTTATACAAAAAAAATAAAAATATCATATTGATTTTCTTTGCATTGGTAATGAAAGGAAATGAACTAGAAGGTATAAAAGTATTGAAACATTACATTGGTAATGAAGGGAAATGAAAGGCAATGCTTTAAACCAATAAAAAATTAATTAAAACATTTAATAATTAATTAAAAATTATTTGAAGCTACCGTCAAATTCAACAACAACCATCTTTACTGTCATTCCATATCATGCCACATTCGAATTAGCATTTCAATTGAAAAACACTAATATTGTCTTTTTTAGCTATTATTTCTTATATGCACTTCTTTTTACCGGTTATACTCTCCTCAATTTCTCTAATATTCATTGTATTAATCAACGATGAATGAGCAAATTCAAATAACGAGTGCAGGAGTTAGTTAAAAGTGCGGAAGTCACCCTTAATATGGTGTATAAATCATTGTAGGTTGCTGTTGTGGTTTGGCAAAGCTAACTCATTTTTCCAACTTCAACAGACCCTATGTTTGTACTCTGTACATGTTCAATCTTCTTAATTTGTGATGATTCGGTGAGGTTTGTCGTTTTTTAATATAGTTACCAGCTAAGTAGTTAGGATAATGACAATTAGAGATATAATGTCAATGTGGACTTTAGTCAACCACTAATAGGACACATTTGGACTAAAGTCGAACGGGTACAACTTTAAATTTTATGAGCATATGCATGAATGTATGTGGTAGGGTTGTTCTAAGAAACGATGAATTGTCCCTGGCTAGTCTCTTGACAGGAATGTTGACAATTCACAAGTACATATTCCATCTTTTAGATCTGGCCAATAAACATATATCCAATTCGAAACCTTTGGCTTTTACTTACAGGGTGCATCCACGATTGCTCTCTTATTTGTGAAGAATGCTTGCCTCGTCTTGAAAATTTTCTAGTTGTTCAATTCACAAAATTTTATGTTTATGATCGGAATAGTTCATAGTATAAAATGCTATGTAAGAATTCATAGTATAAAATGCTATGTAAGAATTATCTCTGCAAAAAATTACTTAAAACTAAAATCGTTTGGTAACTTCTATCAATCAATTGTAATAGATAGATATACGGTTCGTAATGCTTCTATTAAATCCAACCATCTAAGGGTTCGTTTGGATGTACTTTTAAAATGACTAAAAGCGTTTTTAGATAAAATGTTTTTAGGTTCCAAAAGCACTTCAATTGCTTTCTACGAGAAGCACTAGTTATGTGCTTCTTCTAGGAAGCACTTTAAGTGCTTTTCAAGGATTTACTAGCATTTTTACTAAGGATTGTTTCCAAAAATATTTTCACCAAAAGCGAGGACTCAACGATCTTTTTTTCTTTCTTTTCATATATGATATTTAAATAGTAATTTATAATATTAACGATTCTAATCATAAAAAAATTTGTGAATCAGTCACGAATTATTTTGAGGAGGAATTCCTCCACCTCATCTCCTTGAAAAGGCAAGTTAAACTATTTATTTGTTATTTGTTACATGAGGAAGGGTTGAATATATGTTAATCATATAATCAATTTCCTTACATTCTCTCACTAATTGTGTATAATCCTATTGATTAGTCGATTTTGGTACTTTTATTTGTTTACATTATTGTTGTATTTTCTACGAGCCCTAAAACAATCTAAACTTTTCGCCATGTTTAGTGGAGAAATGTTACCCTTTGTATATCGCTTTTTTATTTTTTATTTTTATAATATATATATTCTTCTAAAGTTTTTGTCATCGTTTAGTGAATAAAATTAGACCGTAGTGCTAATGACAATTTTTTTTTTAACATTTTTTTTTATATACTAGGAGTGGGGGATTTGGATTAAGTAACACATTAGGTTATCTATAACTTTGTATTGAACTCATCATCCAAGAGAGTCAAATCTACAACATGACAGAAATACTACTAGATCGTAGTGTCAGTGACCGTTCTTGTAACTTTATTAAAAAAAAAACTGAAAGCGTTTTAATAAACAAAGCATCGAATATATGTATAAGATTATTTTTCAAAATTTATAAGATCAGCCTACATCCACCATTATTCTCTCTCACTTGAGCAACGACTCTTGATCGCACCATCATCTAATTGAAAGTAGTTGTACATCATTTTAGTTTGCACATTTACTCGAGTTGGAAATTTATGTGCAAGCAAGTATATACTTAAGCTAAACTGAGTTGAAGTATAAGAGAGTGTTTATTAAAAGTTGAGTATCTTCCTAATTATATCGCATCTTGGAGGCCAAAAGTTGCAGAAAGAAATCCTTTAAAGTTGATGAAGATTTGGTCGGCTGTTCCTCTGGAATATCTAACATCCAAAGGCAACGAACCCAACGGTGCGAATTTCGAATAATAGTGACCCCTTTCCCACGTGTATTCTGCAGCCTCGAGATTCTTGCGTTTGTTAATTTTAATTTGTAAGGCATGCACATGATAATATAACATTACTATCTTTCTTAAAAGGAACATTTGATAAAAGCATATTTTGCACGAGGTGAATAATAGTACATAGATAGTGATATTTGCATATTTATTTTTATCTCTCACACATTCTTACTAAGTGTTTGCTTTTAATTTTCTTTAATTTATTTGATCCAATAATTGAAAATTTATAGAGGTGTTTGAGAAGTAAAAATGAGTACATGGATAGCACTACCCATAATACATTATCTAATTCGAATGATTTTCTGTAGGGATGACCTTTAAATGAAAATTAAAAGATTGAATAGTTTTGATTATAACATTTTTACGTTGAAAGTATGTTATCAGCAATGGTGAAATGAACACGTTATTTGCAAGTGGTGAAATGACCTCATCTTCTAAGATGGAATGAACATATTATTCTATAAAAAAAATCTTTCATATTGGCACATTTTTTGTGACCAATCAATGTGCAAACACTAAAGGTGAAACGAGAACGTCAAAATGTTCAATATATAGCTCACCTTTGAAGACAGATTGAGTAATTTGTTTATTTATTTTAGTTGCCAATGCTATTGAAATTTTCATTTCTTTTGTTCTTGGTTTGTTTCAACGCAACTTTTCTGATTTTAGGTAGTCTGGATTGCCACTTTGTGTCATCCCATCATAATTTTAATAAAAAAACAAAAAGAAATTATCAACAATTAGTTTATGTTTTGTGTGCACATTAACAATGATTTTAGACCTAAAAGACATGCTTCTCATTTGTTTTTGTCGGCTCACAAGCCACACGTGCGTGGAACAGGTGTAGCCGATTGAAGCTTAAATACCATAAGCCTTTAATTTTAAGCTGGAAAGCTGCAATAAGTAATAACCGTGGATTATTATTCATAAGTGGGATTTTCCCTTGACCAAATGCCGTGTATTAAGAAGACGGTGAGTCAACTTATTTCTGATTAACTTTCACTTGTTTATATTATAAAAAGTTTCCGTCCTCATAAGGTCGACCATCACACGATCCTTTGTCGAACTATGTTGTTCTGGCAAATAATTAGTAGATATTTTTCTATTTAAATTATTATTTAAGAGATTCTCTAGTCAAATTATTAGATGGGTGTTGTAGTTATCATCGTAAATCATGAAGAATTCTTCTCTTTGGCATTTTCTTTCAGATGCTCACGGTTTTTATAAGAACTTTAAAGGAAATTTCTATTACAATCTTTGAAAAATACTTTTTGAATAAAATTTTGTATAAGACTAAAAAGTAGTTATCATCGTAAATCATGAAGAATCTCTCTCTTTGGCATTTTCTTTCAAATGCTCACGGTGTTTATAAGAACTTTAAAGGAAATTTCTATTACAATCTTTGAAAAATACTTTTTGAATAAAATTTTGTATAAGACTAAAAAGTAGTTATCATCGTAAATCATGAAGAATCTCTCTCTTTGGCATTTTCTTTCAGATGCTCACGGTTTTTATAAGAACTTTAAAGGAAATTTCTATTACAATCTTTGAAAAATACTTTTTGAATAAAATTTTGTTAAGACTAAAAACTAACTTGGCATTTAATTGTAATTTTTGAATATTAATGAGGTTGCAATAACTATTTAGTTTTGCCGTCATATTGGCTTAAACCCTATTTCGGACGAATCTGTCATTTTCCACGGCTTTCAACTTTAACATCAGTTTTGCTGTCATATTGGCTAAACCCTATTTCGGAGCAATCTGACATTTTCCACGGCTTTCAACTTTAACATCATATGTAAGGTGACAGCTGGATTCAAAACGTTGTATTTATCGTTCGTGTGAGTCAAAAAACAACGACCAATACGACAAGAATTTTACACCAAAACAAAGTAAACAAAAAGAAAGAAAGAGAGGAAGAAGATTCATTATCAAATAAATTGTCGCCCGCTCTGAAGTCTAAAACAAGGGGCCAACGACCGAAAATTGTTCTGTCATTTTGTCTCTAAACGACTTAATGCCCCATCATCAACCTAAAGAAAATTTTATATTATTTTCTTAAAAGGGAATTGGGAATGTTGAACGTGAGTTGGTGACGAATATGCCAGAAGTGGGTTAAGTTCACACCTTATCTTAAAGGATTTGGATCTGTTCCAGATCTTAATATTCGAAGCCTCCAAGTCAACAAATCTGAACTGCACAAATTAAATTCAACAGTCTTTATTAATTCTTATTTTTTGGCCCACCGTACATAACCAATGGTCTTGATTTGACTTGCACATCAATCAGCGATCCAAATTTGTGGACTTGAAGGCTTCAGACATTAAGGTCCAAATCCTATCTTAAAGAACAAAATTAAAACAAGACGTGGTACAAACTTGACTTTTTATATATTTGGTGATAGATAATATATCCAGATTTTACTTTCCTTATTTTTGGTGATTGATTGTGGTATATCCAGATCTTGGAAAATCATGCCAAAATAGATAAAGCTTTGATGATTTTTCTTGTTACTTTTTTGATAGGGTTTGCATGCATGCCTCCAAACTTTAATTAATCATTCTATCTAGCTAGCTAGCTAGTTGTGAAAGTGAAGTTTCTAGGTCCAAGGTCCGTACTCGGGCCGTAAGGCCGTATCTTATTTAGATTAATAAGGTCTTTGAACACAGAGACTTTTTAGTGTATCGGTAAAACGTCTGGTACATCAAATATAATAATACAAATATTTGAAAATTTGAAAAAATAAATTTTTAATCAATTCTATTATGATATTTAGTATATTAAACCATGCTCTTGGCATAATGAAAATTCTTTTTGACAACATGACAAACCAAAGGCTCGGGACTGCTTCGTTTTTGTAGGTTGCCCTGACCTATTACTCTTTCCTTGTGCCTATTTCACTTTAGGGGGTTGGTTCACAGGTACAACCTTTGTAACTTTATGGTACTCATAGATTAGCAAGTTCCTATTTAGAAGGTAGTAACTTCTTAACTGCAGCAGTTTCCATTCCGGCTAATAGTTTAGTGCACTTGTTATTGTTATTATGAGGTCCAAATTTCATCCGAACTTGTTATATAAAGAAGTAGCTTTGCTTTCTAATTACTGTATGCTGCTATTCCTTCTCTTTTTCTTTTTTTAAAATTTTTCCGTTAATGAAAAAGGTTGTTAAATATCTGAAAGAAGTATTTCGTGTGAGAGTGCGGCTACTCGATATGTCAACACATTCATAAGTGAAGGGTTCTCGCTCTTTTGCGAGTGTGATGCCGTATATAGAACAGCCGTATCAATTAATTTCTTTTTACGAGAAAAATCTTCGTCTGATTTGAAAGCGAGAGTAATAATCGGCGGCAAATGACACGCATAGAGCCCCCATAAAGTTGGGCCTGCATCTAAAAGCAACATTGTTGGATAAATAAAAAAAGCAATGTGGATTGCAAGACGGAAAAGAATCTTCAAACCTTGATGTGATCAATAAAGATCAACCACGATATATATAAGCATGTCAATTTAATCAATCAAATGGTTACTCAAAGGGAGCAGATTAAATTTGTACATGTAAGTGTAAGACTTGTTTTTGTTTCTTGATGTAGAATTTTACCAGGAGCATTTTTGCTCACTATACGCTTAATAATCTGCTACGTATCATTTCATCTAATTATAGTTAAATTTCACATCAAATGTTACTTTTGCTATTTTGAAAAAAAAAACTAATCAATGTTAAGTGAAATGACACATACATATAATTAAGTGTATGATAAGCATGCATAATAGTTTATAGTGATGAGTAAAAATACTCCCAACTTTACCTCTTACATCCTCACACAACTTACATATGGACGAACTTAAAAAACCTAACACATGAACAATAAATATTGAGTGATATAGTGCATATGTGATCGTTGAACTTTACACATGAATCAAGCTACTATAAGACCATGAACTTGAGATTTAAGCATAAAACCATTTGAGAAAGTGTATTTTACCTTTCACATCTTCACAAATGGGCCTCCATACATTTTGACAACACTAGATCGTTTTGTTCTTTAGATACCGTTCACTAAAAAAAATGCTCTAGGCAAATGTTTTAAATGAAGTGAAGGTTTCAACACATGAAGCGGCATCTTTTTTTTTTTTCTTTTTTGCCACAAAGCAGAGCCAGCTTTTGGGGAGTGCAACTGGTTCTATTGCATAGGGTTCCAAAATTTTGGGATCCTAAATTTTTTTTTATTGAATATAATAATATATAAAATAATATTATATAGAAATCCTAATCAAATCTATATATATATATATATATATATATATATATATATATATATATATATATATATCTATATATATCTGATGGGCCCCAAAAGCCATCAGACTACTACCCAAAATCTGTATGCAAATTATATAAAATAATAAATAACAAAGAGCAAAGCTAATCAATTAAAAGTGGAGAACTCCACTGATAGAGGCAAACAATTCAGAGACCCAGACTTATTCTCTCACGTCAAAGTTTAATCATTGCTTCCCTTTTTTTTTTTCTTCTTTCACACCAGACTACCAGAAGTTAGAATTTCAGACAATGTCGCTGGTGTTCCAGTTTACTTCCCATTCTCTCTTTGTCCTATTGTTATATTTACCACAAATTAGTAAACCCTAATTTATAAACTTATGAAATTGAAGAGAAACTTCTGAATCATGAAGACAATTCAACTGATGAGAGTGATGTAGACTTCAATCAAAGTAAGATATCTACTAATTTAAGTATATTGACTTGAAATTTAAAGATTTGAGTATTTCTCATCTATAATGATTTTTTTTTCTTTTGTACTTTTTAGGGCAAAATCAAGAGAAGAGCGGTCACAAAAAGATGCACACGCATTACGGACTATCAGGTTTAATTGTTCATACTTATTATAATTTTATTGTGATCTTATTTGAGATATAAAAGATGGCTTATAATGTTAGATCCCACATCGCCCAAGGGTGAGGATCCTCTATGCCTTATATGTATATACTCACCTCCTTTAGCACGAAGCCTTTTGAAAACTCACTGGCTTTGGATTCCATAGGAACTCCGAAGTTAAGCGAGATCATGCGAGAACAATCCCAGGATGGGTGACCCACTAGGAAGTTCTTGTGTGAGTTCCCATAAACAAAATCCTGAAGGCGTGGTCGGGGCCCAAAACTGGACAATATCGTGCTACGGCGAAGGCATGGCCAGGATGTGACAATTTGATATTAGAGCCACTCCTTGGCCAGAAGTGTGCCGACGAGGACATCGGGCCTCTAAGGGGGGTGGATTGTTAGGTCCCACATCGCCCAGGGGTGAGGATCCTCTATGCCTTATATGTACATGCTCACCTCCTTTAGCACAAGGCCTTTTGGGAGCTCACTGGTTTCGGATTTCATAGGAACTCCGAAGTTAAGCGAGATCGTGCGAGAGCAATCCCAGGATGGGTGAGCCACTAGGAAGTTCTCGTGTGAGTTCCCATAAACAAAACCATGAGGGCGTAGTCGGGGCCCAAAGCGGACAATATCGTGCTACGACGTGGGCGAGGCTGAGATGTGACATATAAGAAGGGCCCCTTTTATGAATTTCGCATAAGCCCCTGAAATCTCAGAGACAGCCCTGCCACAAAGTTGTACATGCGCAATGCAAATTTCTATTGTCATTGTTGTTGAGAATGTTGTTAAACGAAGCTTGGCTTACATTTGCCTTTTATTTTGCTAATTCAAGGGTGGCTGTACCAACATCTTTGAGATTGAATGCTGATTTAATTCGAGCATCTGCCCAGAGAGTTTTCGCGCTTACACGATAATTTTGAATTTTGTAGTGTAGAACATCCTTGCAAACACTTCTAATTAATGGGGAAACTGTTGCATTGCAGGTGTAGGGGAGGAGAGGAACAAAAGCAAGGAAGCAACGAAACAATGACTAAAATCTAACAGTTAAAAACCCTCTGAGTTAAGATAACATGAAACACCACAATATCTTGGCATTAAGAAATAGACAAACTAATGAAAGATCGTACCTAAAACTTAAAAGTCACGAGTCTTGAAAATTTGGCCTGATCCTGGTCAATTCCAAAGCCATTCATAAAATTCAAACTCAATGGTAGGGTCTAGTACACAGAGGATAACCTTAAAATTCCTGATTTTTCCCTCAAGCAAATTATCAACTTTGAATACAGATTATAAACTTTCCAAAGGCTTCTTGTGTTGACTGCAACTTTTGGCCACGGAAATGTGATATAATTAGGAAGATAATCAACTTTTCTGATAAACATTCTCTTATAACTCAACTCAGTTTCACTACGTAACTATTTGCACAAAGGCAATTACTATTCAGAGTGATAGTAAGGGCGATTTCATTGTCCTTGCCCTTGCCCTTGTGCTCCTAAAACGGGTGGAGTTGCTCTTATAACTACCTTTTGAGATACAAGCATGTTAAATATATGATTTAAGACCTCGGAACCTGCAAAACTCAATAGACGCATTTCCTCAAATAGCCTGAGCCGATCCGATCTCCGGGGCCATTGGAAACTAAACTCTACCATTCTGTTCGTGAAGGGGCACCATTCTTTTTGTTGTAGACTGCACCTTACGCATCAAATAAAGGGGCTTTTTATAGAAATGCCTAAAATGCATCCTCATAAATATATCAACCATCATTTGATTATCCAAGGTGCAGTTCAGTAAGATAAACATCCATATACATATTTCACTCCAACCTGGACCATATCTGTTACATTGCACCAAAAGTTGGCATTTCGTATCTTCTCAATTTAAACACTTTAATGCCAAACAAATTGCAGTATGCAGAAAAAGGATGAAAAAACATGAGAAATATATAGTTGTTATGCATTGCAAGAAGCAGCTATTTCAATAAATAGATGGTTGAGGCGATCATATGAACCATGATAATCCAATCACTGTCACTTGCAGGATAACCCATCTAGGCTGCAATCCTGACAATGGGTGAGATTTTTGGCTTATATGCACAAAGGAAATACAGCAGCCTTGCGGCTTCCACCAAGGAATGTTTTAGAATGGTACACCTAAGGCAATTTACATGTTCTACCAAGTGAGATAGAACATCAACAATTGAGAGAACTTATGAGAATTTACAGGATGCAGTTGCAAGTTGCAGCACAGAATCATCCATGTTGATGCAGTTGTTAAATGATACAAACCAAATAAGAATCTGCCAGAAGTTGAAAGTAGGCAGAAAAACAATTATGATGATGTTAACAGCAACAATGGTACTGTCCTGATCATGATCCTCTGAAAGAGAGACACAGAGAAAGGCTAAACGCAGTTCATAACACAAAAAATGACATGAAACGGATAAAAAGAAACTACAGAGTATGTCCACTACTCTAAGCACCAATCAGTTGTTAGCGGTACAACATTGTCAAAATCATATAAGACGGGAAAAGCATAAACTATAAGCAATGATGTTGTACCCTTGAATTCCTTCTCCCACTTCCATCGTGAAAAATCTCTCGATCATCATATGCGATCTCATACAGATTCTTTAAAAGTTTATGAAGATAATTTGTATGACACCAGTATGGAAATGCACCATATAGCTTGTATACGCAGAAACCGATAACCTGACTTAAACATTTCCCTAGTATTCTTCTAAAAGGGAGGAGGGTGAAGTTCTACCACTGTTGTTTAATATGTGTGCTTGCATTTAAATCAATTCATGTACTACTACGAGTTTACACATTTTAGAGGCACAAGTTCTCATTAGGATATCATCCACGCACGATTAGCATAGAAACAGAGAAGTAGAATCCTCTGCTGATCCTTTTGATGCTGGGATTAAGGGATTAAGGGATCAGCCCGATCATTGGCAGAACATCATCATCAAGCTGAGGTCTGAGCTGTGAACTACCACGGTGAAGCGTCGTATCTAGCCAAATGGTAAAATAGAAAGAAGGGAGGAAGGCTTCCGCATTACTACCGTGACGAATTTCTCAACAGATCTGAAAAACATGCTTTGTCGTTTGAAATTTTATTTTTCTGGTGAATAATGCTCCTGTGCAGTTGGTATCTCCTATGGAAACAAATCTCTCAAAAAGGCATTCCAAAGCCACTTAGTACTACGATTTAGTTATATTCATCTTCACTTGTAAGTAAAAGATGTTAGGTTCGATTTTCGCCTGTGCGAATTTGAACCATATAATTGCTAGCTCATTGTGAGGACGACGAATTTTTTGTACCACACAAATTACTTGAATCTTTACGATTTTTACTGAATAAATTCAAAGACTAGTGCCTGGGAATGTGTTACAATAGTCATCGATTTCCTACCCAATTGGATTGTTCTAAAATCTAGAAAAGACTCATCATATTGGTGGCAGTGCAGATGGACCAACCGTAATAATATAAACTACGAATTGCATGTTGCTTCCAAATCAATTAATCAAATGTATGAAAAAGTTGAAAAAGAATAAAACTACTAATCTATGAAAAATTCATCACAAATTTTTTTAATAGATCGAACGTGTTTTTATGCAAAATTCATCACAAATTTTTATTAAAAATTTAAATGCATTTGTGACCGAAAAATATTTTAAATTTTTGTACCAAACATTAGAAACATTTTGATTTTAAAAAAAAATTGCCTTCAGAAGAGGTTGAAATTTTTTGAAATGATGGGTCTAGTGTAAATCCCAATTCAAAAATGTTTCGGGCTGGTTTAATAGCCTAACGGTGGCGAAACACAGTAAACATCGTCGTCTTTCCAACTAGCAGTTGAATTGGAGTGGGAAGTTTACTTTCGCAAGGCTCACTCCATCTCTCTCTTCTCTCTCTCCTCGCTCTCAATCTTCAGTCTCTCTCAGACTCATTCAAACAAAGAAAGCCGCCAGAGGGCAAAATTCAAATTAGGGTTTATTCAATTAGATTTGGGTGGATTTTCTTATTTGTGCCGTTTTGAAATTAGGTAGCTCTTTGCTGCATAAAAAATAATGGGACATTACAAAATTCATCAATTAGAACTCTTGATTTGAACACTTTTTTATGTTTGTCTTTGTCTTGGAACTGGGAACCCTAATTGTCAATGATCATTTCAATTTCTAATGCAGTGTAATATATTTGGCTTTCAAATCCAATTTATTAATTATTTATGTCCAAATCAGTAGCCAATATGCTCTGTAACATTGTTTGATGAACTAAAAATTAGTTAATGACATAATCCAATTGGTCTTCAAATCCTCGGCGTGTTTGGGATACCCCTCGTCAACTTCAAGTCGTGCTAACAATCCCAGTTCGTATCAGTTGCTTATTAGAGTGTATATGGTGTACTCCATTTATATAAGCATATACTGGTGATTTTTTTGTTTTGTTTATTGTTCTTGTTATTATCAGAAAATTGTATTTAATTACAGGTATTGAGTTATTACCCGATGAATGATGTATATATGAGGATGTAAGCTATCCTATAAATAAATCGGAGTTGGGAATTTTACTTTTGTAAACCTCACTTTCACTCTCTCCTTGCTTCTCTTCTCCATAGAATCGAAACTCCGGAAGTGCCCCTCCTTTTTCCATCCCCTTCTCTCACACTCTTTATTTTGTCTTTCTCGTTCTGTAAAAAATTAATATAAGATGTTGATGTGGTAAAAAGTTAATATAAGAGGTTGACGTGGTTTAATTGTGATCATTCAAATAGACAAAAATAAAAAATAAAAAATAAAATAAAGGAGAGGATCTTATCCGAGATGGAGAGGGGCTTTTTTGTCTTTTCAGTCTAAAACCCCTGCACTCCATTCAGTTTATGCGCGCGCCTCAAACCCAAAAGAGGAAGCGATTCTGCGATTGGGGCCTCAAATTTCGAGGCTGAGAGATCATTCAAATAGTTGCAGGGGTGGTGGAGATGGCAAACAGTAAATACGAGTATGTCAAGTCGTATGAAGTTGAAGACGAGGTTTTCCTGCCCAATTTGATCGTTGTTCGGATTGATGGTCGTGATTTTCAAAGGTGTTGACTACTTCTCTCTCGCTCTCTCTGATCTTGAGACGATGTGGATGGTGACGTTCTCCTTTTTTCCTTTTCTTTTCTGGTTAGGTTTTCTGAAGTTCATGAATTTGAGAAACCAAATGATGAGGTAGCTCTGAATTTGATGAATTCATGCGCAATTTCTGTGTCAGAGACATTTCCAGACGTAGTGTTTTCATATGGCTTCAGTGATGAATACAGGTAGTACTGTATTTGTGTTTCGTTTATGTTAACTTAGCTGTAAGAGAGCCTCACACTGTTATTTCTTGGCGCTGTGCTCGCAGCTTTGTCTTCAAGAAGACGTCCAAATTCTACCAAAGGCGTGCCAGGTTTTATTTCTCAACTTTAATTCAGCTCTCCTGGCCTCTGATGCATCTAAGAATTTTGTAAAAATGATGCGTGGGCATTTGAGTTAAAGAAAACAAATATCGGTTCGGAACTAACATGTTCATTTTCTGTACATTATACTAAATCAAATCCAAATTGAAAGTCTCGGGAGAACATGGGGTTGAATAATGCCTTACCCAGCTCTGAACTGTACAAATTAGTTTTTACTACCCATGTCACCCTCTTATTGGAATTTGAAATATTTGAGCTTGATTTGGATCAAGTTGAAATATATATAGGAAGAAAAGTATACTAAAGACAATGTACAATGTATCTCTCTGGGGATGTGAATCTATGTTGGCAAACGCTATATATTCAAAGAAGTAGGAGTTGGGGAGGTAGTTTTTGAGAGAAAATAGGTGATTTGACTTATTAATTCTGGGGATGAAATATAAAAAGAATTATAAATTTATTATCTTGTAGAAACTGACACCAATCTTACTTGGTGGATTATTGTTTTGGTAAATTTGGTAATGGTCTGTATTCAGTTTCAGTTTTTGTTAAGTCATTCATTTATGTACAAATTGTATGTGCAGCAAAGTAGGGACCATTATCGTATCTTTCTTCACCTCTGCATATGTCACAAAATGGAGAGAATTCTTCCCTCATAAGGAGTTAATGTACCCCCCTTCATTTCATGCACGTGTTATACGCTGTGCATCAGAAGAAGTCCTTCAGTCATATCTTTTGTGGAGACAAAACAATTGTGAGTAGTCTTGCAATGATGTTTCAAGTATGGAAGTTACTATACTTATCTTCAACTAATATAGGTCTCTGATTCAAGTAAAATTTTCCAAGTAAATTTCCATTTACATTATGCATTTTGCAGGTCATACAAATAACCTGCATAACACTTGCCTATGGGAGCTAATTAAATCTGGAATGACCAAAAGCGAAGCACTGGACTTACTAAAGGTGGGAAGAATTAATTTTCATTTTATACATTAATTGGCATATTAATATGCATGATTATCTGTGGAAGACACTCGAACTTTTTAAAGTATCAAATATGTCCCTCTAGTTCCTTGTAATTGTATTCATTTTTCTGTCATTTCCATTTTAACATTATGTTATCACTAAATTACCGGATACTCAAATATTTGTATCATCAATCTCTTCTTTGTCATGTTTCAAAATGGCCGAATTTTTCTAGTTTAACCATTTGAGAATAGGTATATGGTAGGAAGTACATATCTTTTGCTTTTGAATGTGGTTTATTTTTCTTCTATGATAAATAATTTTTAACGTTCAAATTGGCATGCTAAATGTTCTTCTTATGCTTGCAGTTTTTTTTTTTCACTTGTCATGCATCTATGTATTCTGCAGGACAGCAGCAAGGAAGAAAAAAATGACCTTCTTTACAGAAAGTGTGATATCAACTATCAAAAATTGCATTCAATGTTTCGACAAGGATCCTGCATTTTGAAAGTAGAGGTAGTCTTTTATTCTGTAGTGGAGTCTATCTTACTCATCTCAGCAAAGGTTTCACTTTTTTGTTTTGGGAAGATTTTAACAATACCACAAGAATTTTACCTCATGTGACACTTGAGCACTTGACTTTTTTCAATTTTTTTTTTTTTTAATTTTAGAGTCAAACTAAACTTCTCTGCCAAAGCAACACCTACTGTCAAGTTGGTTAGAACCACTCTTTCGTATTCAAGCTTTGGAAATTATTATTTGTAAAAAAAAATAAATAAAAAAAAAAATAACAAAATCAATTTCGTTTAGTTTATTATGAGCACATCCTTAGGAATTTGAATTAGTATCTTATGAGTTTCAAAAACTATTTTTAGTTTTGATTTTCAGGGTCATTTGATTAAGTTTTGGTGCATCAAATGATACTGGATTCATGCTGTAGAACGTAGGATATCTTTTTGATGTAGCACATAATAACCAAATTGAAGTTTATGGGGACAATATTTTCGACCTCTAGGAAACAAAATCATGTATATGATCTTGTATTGGAAATTTCTTAGTATAGAAATAACAAACTTGCTCCAAAGTCCAAGAACCTTGGATCTTAACTTGTCTATTTGAAAAGAATTTGGGTGTCTTTATTGGTACAAATACTGTGCTTTTTTTATTTTCTGTTAAGAAAAATATATTTGGTTTGCCAAATCCTGACCACTATGTAATTGGAGTGCATTTCATTTTATTTATATTTTTTTATTTCAGATACATTCTAGTTTGTGATTCAATATAGGTGCCTTCTGACTTCTTATGCTGAGATCTCCATCGTACATTATTCAGGTGTTTGAAGTTGTGAAGCACAATGAAAATGGTTCTCCTGTCAAGAGACTTAGGAGAAAGTCAAGCATAGTCCATTTGAAGAATATAGCTGAGAGAAGGTTTTGGAACAAGCACGCACATCTTCAGAAGGAACTTGGTTGTTTTACAAAGGATATTGGAAAAGTTGAACCTGATTATATTAGGTCCTTCCAGCGTGAAGACAAACTGATCCCATCAACATGGGTTGTAATTAGGATCGATGGTTGCCATTTTCACAGGTAAACTGTTACTCACATGACAAGGTTAACTTAATTATGATCGTTGTTACTGTGACTGTCTTCTCTTGGGCTGCTAATTATTAGGGGTGGTAGAGTCACCTTGTGGGACATCCTTACAAATGGTTCCAATCATAAAATTTTAACAGGTTACAAAAATTGACTTAGATTAGATCACTCTACGAGGAATTCCCATGTTATATTATCAAGTGGGTGCAACTGAAGTATTAGGTCCTTGTTATTTCACCTGTTGTGCAAATCAGACATCTCTTTTAAACATGTTTGTCATCTATCGCATTAACTACAAAGAATAACAATGGTAGTCTCGGCTTTAACAAACTAAGGGATGCAACTTTTCTGCCATTCCGCAATTAACCTACAACTCAGAATAATCAAGTTTTCTTTATGGATACATGTGATTTTTATTGTTAATTATCCTCGAAAGATTCAAGAAATGATTCTCAGTTGTTTGGGTTTGGAAGGTTTTCTGAAGTTCATGAATTTGTGAAGCCGAATGATGAGCAAGCTATCAACCTTATGAATTCATGTGCAGTGGCTGTTCTAAAAGAGTTCCAAGACTTGGTTTTCTCATATGGAGTCAGTGACGAATACAGGTATAGAATATGTTTTGTATCTGAACTTTGTGGTCTATATCATCTGTAATCACATTGTCTGTTATTACAGCTTTGTTTTGAAGAAGGATTCTCAATTCTATCAGAGGCAAGCAAGGTTTTGCTTCTGTCACCTTTCTTATTTCCTAAATTTTGTATGCTAACTGGATACTCTATATGGAGTATAGTTATGCTTGGATTCTAAAATACTGTTTTCACTGGTTTACGGTACTTTGCATCTCTGCCAGGGTTCTTCATAATGTTATCCTTGAATCACTTCTCTTCTCTACAAATCAGATTGATCTTTCTTACCTATATTGGAATTACCAAAATTCTGCAGTGAGATGGTATCTGTTATTGTGTCATTCTTCACTTCCATGTACGTGATGAAATGGAAAGATTTCTTCCCACAAAAAGAGTTGAAGTACCCTCCGTATTTTGATGGGCGTGCTGTCTGCTATCCTTCATATGAAATTCTTCGAGATTATCTATCCTGGAGACAAGTCGATTGTGAGTATTCAGCTCTAAATTTTCCAAAGGATAATAGGTTCAAATTTGTTAAGGTTGCATTAAAATATGAATTTCATCTGGATAAGGTGGTAAATTTATTGGACTTACATTTCTTATGGGTTTCAGGCCACATTAACAACCAATACAATACTTGTTTCTGGGAGCTTGTTAAGTCCGGAAAAAGAAAAAGTGAAGCTCAGCTCGTCCTGAAGGTATATTTGGGACACATTTTTCCTTAATAATGATCTATCCTCCACTTTTATTAAATTTTAACTTTTTAGCATTTCTATTCATTAAATCTTTTATTCTGCTTTCCTTTTATTATTATTATTATTATTATTTTTCTTTTACATGCAATCTCTGTTGTTGTCCAATTTATTTAGCATCTCCTTCACCAAAAGTTGAAAAATAGAAAAAACCAAATTTTTGGCTGTCACATTATATGAGTGCGCTTGCTCATTCAATTACATGTATGATGTGGTTAATCCAAAATCCATTTTATAGTATTCTTGTCATTTCCCTCTCATAATGTTTTTCAAATTTTAATTGCCAGGGTACTCAAACAGGAGACAAAGAGAAATTGCTTAACCAATTTGGTATCGAGTACAACAAATTACCAGTCATGTTCCGCCATGGATCTTCTGCTTTCTGGGACAAGGTTATCTTTCTTTCCTACTTGGACGTGAATGTTTCTTAGTGCTATATGCCAACTAACGTGGTTTGGGCATAGTGGATCTCTTATTGGCAAAAAAGAGAAAATTGCATCTCTTTGTTTATTTATTTATTTTATTCCCTTTTCCCTGTTTAGGATCACACATTTATGAAAGGAAAACCCACATATGATGTTTTTTAAGGAATGGTGGCCTAGCTTTAAGAGGTCTGGAGCCTTGAGTAGATAATGTACCAACTCTCGCCAATAATGTAGGACAATTTTTCTTTGGCCACTAGGAAACACACCAACGCACACATATGAAAGTCGAGACCCACTGAAGATGTCAAAGGGCTAGTCTATCCTTATGGTTTATTACATGCTAGTCCTCTCTATGATTTTCCTGTGGTATGCGGTTTTTTATTTTAAACCTTGTATATTATTTGTATGCAGGAAGACACCACAAGGATACACGAGAACGAAGAATGTAATGGGAATTCTGGGAAAAGAGTTATTGTAGAACATTGTAATATTATTGAGCCAACCTTTTGGGATGCACACCCAACAATTCTTTCTGGGTGACTGATAATGCTGCGAAGCAATGGCGTTCCTTATTTTTTTAGCCATTGAAGGTCCTAACTTTTTCTTAACTACACAAATGTTAGGAAATTTCATCAAAGTTATTTTACTTCCGCTGCCGGTACTGGAGTTGCACATAGCATACACTATTTGGTTTTTGTTTCACGCTTAGATGCTCGTATTCATCTGTAATAACAACACTGTACCAGTATTGGTGTTTATGTTTAATCCACCCAGCAAAGTAGTTTGTGGTACTGGACTTGTATATGTTGCTGCTGATAAAGCTTGTTCACTGTACTTTTTTGGTTCTTAATGTTTTCTGTTCTTACCTATTATTTTAGTCAGATTATGACAATGTAGTTGAGTACAAGCAAGCAGGGAATCCTCATACTTCTTGTGGCACCGTCTCTACATGTTCTTTTCTCAGTTATCCTTGAGCGATTATACTATTCCTTTCCAGTAAATAGATTTTAAATGTGTTTTCAGTTTCACCGACAATTAAATGTGTTAGTTGAATGTGCTTAATATTTTTTTCATGAAAGCTTATTATCTTCAATAAATTTTCTTGCACATCATTATCCAGTTATCTTTGTTGAGACTTTTACCCTGTTTTGAAGTTGAGAAGTGGAAATGAAAGCAGCTGATCAGAGAGGAGGATCAGGAGATACTCCACTGCATGAATTTAGGTAAGTAACTGACCTCTTATTAGAATGTAACAAGGGGCTTTAATTGTAATAGGAGTACCCTGCTGCCATATTCTTTTGATTGGTTTTTTGTTTGCCTTATTTGTTGTGTTTACGTTTTGATATACGTGGATTTAGGCCACAAAAGTTCAGATTGTACATATTGTAATGCTTACAAGTAATAAATCCTTAAACTGGAGTTTAGGCCACAAAGGTTCTACTTGGAAATATACAATATACTAGTATAGTCTTCTATAGCTTCTGTTTACATTATACTCAATTTTATGCATAACATCTAATGAGTCTGCTTGCCTTGATGCATATAATTTTGTTAGGAGGACATGATTGGAACTTACTCTAATGAGGCTTCTTGCCTCGGTGCTCGTGATTGTGAGTCTAGTTAGATGGAATGAAGTTTTTCATGTCCATATAAGGGGCTCATTAATTCTTAATGAATGCCTATTTCTCTTGCATATCTTTGAATCATTTAATTTTGACTCGTGCCAATAAAGCTTTCATTGACGATACCTTCAATATTTAGTAGGGGGAACAGAGTAGCATATAAGTTTTTCACTGAGGCATTGCATCTTGAACTACATCAAATCAGTCACTTATTAGAACTTAGTTGTCTGTCGATTCTTGTATTCAATTCCTAATGGCTCCTACTGAGGGGAAAAGTTAGCATGCGTTGAGTTAAGTGGTTATTTACTTGTGATTAGTATGCATTGTTGGGTTGGTCTTCTAGCTACTATCTTAAGCCTGTGGCATCAGGGCTTGCCATAGCAGGGATACGTAAAAGGGTTTCATGTCGTTTCTGTTTAATTAACTTGATTAACCCTTGTATGTTTTAGTTTGTACTCGTAAAAGAAAGGAATTTGAACATACTTCTACTCTCGCCTAATTCTTCCAAGAAACACTTTATTCTTTGAGTCGCTATCTTCATTCCTTACAAGAGTTGAGTAGAATAACTACTGATTAGCAAGTTGAACTCAATACTAATTTTGCTTGCAGGAATCAGATTTAAAAGCGCGTTTCTTGTGAGCTCACGTCACAGCCTCACATATTGAGCAACGGATATTGGATCAGGTGTATGGAAGAACCAACAACGGAGTGTTTCCTTCCTCTAAAACCGTACAAGGTGGAAGCTGCGAGAGCGCAGCTTTCAGAGCTGTGCGCGGAGCTTCTCCTCTTCTTATCAAAGATAAAGCAACTATTTGTGCGAGGCTGTGATCCTCCTGATGAAGCTGATGATGTCTCCACAAATTCTGTTTATTTTTTTTGGACATATTGAGGTGCTGACATACAAAAATGAAACAAAAAATTTTAAGTGATAAATTTAACTTGTCTACTAAGAAACAAGATTTTATTGGTTTTGGAGACGAACGTCTTGAATGACATAAGGTACTCGAACCAAAGTAAAGGGGGAACTCACTGTGAGACCAGACCTAGCTAGGTGGTATGCAACACCATTAGATTATAACTACGCAGAATATGAGAACCACTTACATGTCACATATACACTTTTACTGTAGCATTTGGTGCCAATCATACGACATCATGTGGAAAATATCTATTGAATGAGAAGCCGCCGGTTAAAAAGACAGAAAGATATGAACTATCGAATGAGAAGCCGCCTATCAAGAAGAGAGCAAGAAAAGAACTGGGATCACAAACTTCCAGTGTGGATGTGATCACTAATTCCATTGATCAAAGCAGCACTCCTTCTGTGTTGCCTTTTGATGAAATTGAATGCAACATGAATCATGATGATGAGTGCACAAGCAGCATTGACGGTAATGTTGCAATGCCGATAAATGATGTTTCGACTCACCCGATATGCTTTGGCAGCGAAGAAGAATTTCTTTTAAGCAATGAAATGTATCTTGGAGAAACTGAGGATTTTTCGTTACCTGTTGAAGCTTCATTGATTCTCGACTTTGAACGGTGGTTGGGAACGGTTGAATCGCCACAGGAGCAACTCTGATGCGATCAGTTGCTTGTGGATGACTCATCGCGAATGTGTGTCTGATCAATATAGGATACACAGAGGTGACGGCGACTGTCTAATTCCCACGGTTTGTGCAGCTACATTCACAGTTTTGATCATTAGAGACGGTGATTTCCTTGTTAACATATAGGATTTGAATTTTTTTTGTTTCTTTTGTTAATGTCTCAGCAAATTCATCGCAACGATGACTGTACTGCCACATTTGTCTTTGTAATGACTGATCAACCGTTTGCAAAACATGCATTCTTTAGTTAACTTACGCTAGAAAAACCGCAATTTCATAAAATCATTCGCGGCCAGTAGCACAAACAGGAAGCAAACTCTGTTGCCTATTCGGCCTGCATACTTCTGGCCAAGATGTGGTGGTAAATTTTCTTCCGGTAAAATCATCACCTTCAAGGCTCAAGAATGCCATGCCTATGAGTGAGATTTATAAACTATCAAACATAAAACGACGCAAAATATAGAGGGCAGGACAATATGGACATCAGATATTATAACATGCGAAACACATAGAAGTAACCGCATCAGAAAAGTTCCATTTGAGTGTTGAGAATTTGCTCTTCGCGAACAGTAATTGCCATGCCAACTAGCGGTGCATCAAAAGACTCAAGTACACTCTAAGTTCCATTGATCAACTCTTCAACGAAATATTTTCACAATTTGAAAAATCTGAAACAAAATTATTACAAGTCCAACCTGCAGTGTCTACTTCTTGTTGATATCCAAATTCATCTCCTGTAGGTTCAACAACAGATCGTCTGAGTTCAAGAAAACTTTGTTTGCGGAATTTGAGATTGTATGTGCAATCTCTCTTGCAGCCTCAATCTTCCTCAGTGTTATAAATGCCGGATTGTTTGCAATAGCTTCACCAATCAGCTTGGCACTTGTCGCCTCTCCCTGACCAACATAGATAATTGATTTAAGCAAAATAAAAGTTTAAAAGGAATAACCACATCCATCCATACAGGAATATCGTGATTTTATGTCCATCTTATTCTGTAAATGGAGTACTTGGACGTAACTAGTTAAATGTTGTTTTATTCTATATACACAGTTGTCTGATTTGTTTCTAAAGATAATGACAGGATTAAGAAATAAAACCACTGATGCTAATTCAAATATGAGCATAATAATAATGAAAAATAAGGATACATCTCAAATTAGGATTTATAAAGTAGTTGTTCATGCACACGGCTTTCCCAAAACTTTCAGCGAGCTATACGCTTAAAAACCAATTTCGGTTTAATGGCTAGTAAAATTGCAATTAAAACAAGACCAGTAGATATTATATATTTTGAGAATGTGTTATACTAACCTCTGCTCTGATGATAGCACTCTTCTTGTCTTGTTCAGCCTTGTCCACAACAAACTTAGCTCTCTCGGCTTCCTGTGCAGCCACTTGTTTGGCCTCAATTGCAGCCGTGAACTCCTTCCCAAAAGTGAGAGTGGTAATTGAGACATCATCCAGCGCAATGTTGAAATTGGCAGCCCTTTCAGTCAAAATCTTCCGTATTTCCCTACTAACAGTCTAAAAACAAAAAGGATAATCAACACTAAGGAAACATTTGAACTTCTACCTCTTCATCTAAATAACTATACAAGTAGACAAGGTATGAAAAAAAGGGGGGGGAACTTCAAAGTGACTAGAAAGGAAAATGAATATATGTATAGCAAGAGCGTTTCTCCCTACCTCTCTCTGAGTAATGAGCTGACTAGCATTATACTGTGCAACAACAGCTTTCAAAGTTTCATGAACAATGGAAGGAAGGACTCTCTCATTGTAATTCTCACCAAGAGTCCTATAAACTGTAGGCAGTTGGTCTGGTAGAGGTCGAGTAAGCACTCGAAGCCCAATTTTCACCTGTACAGCACAATGAGAAAACAAAATTTAACATTGAGGACAAGGACTGCAGACAACATTAACCAAAATAACTAAATTGTCTCTTTAATTAAAATTTTTTGAAAAGTGTTTCCTGATGAAAAGACATGTTTTGAACATAGAGGATACAGGTTTAAATGCTAACACTATGCATACATCACATACATAAAAGAGAATAGAGATTTATCTATTGTCAAAATTACAAACCATGAAGTTGAGCAATATTACAAGCCATGAAGTTGTCAAAATCGTTTAACAGTAAGGAAGGAAAAAGATATCAACCATTTGGAGATCACGGCTCCCAGAAGTGCTCTCCACTAGATGAGGTCGTGCACGGACATCATAAATGACTGGCCTCTCAAACCATGGAATGATAAGGTGTGTACCCTCTGGATAGACCTGAAAGACGTTTCACACGCACAAAGTAAGTCTACAGGTTCTTAGACTCGTCCTTAACTTGAACAAATTAAGCATATGACTCAGGTTAACCCCATTAGTTTTATAACTGGAGGGGCCAACCTCGTTTAGGATAAATTGTCTTAACAAAGGATACAATCATCCTCGGAAGTTTCTCTTCACATAGGATCGCTAATCTGTGTTGGAACAATCTCAATAGACAGAATATAAACCCGTATAAATATAGTTATTAAAGCCAAGAGCTTTTGGGGCTTGCCTTTCAAATTAAGCCACAGTAATACTACATTTGAAAATGCAACTTCGTTCATAAAATCAACTGAAGTATAACCTTGAAATACAGATAAAATGCAAAAGTAGAGATTAGACCATAACCTTGTCCTTGACACCGATTATCCGGTTGAACACAATGGCTCGATGCCCTCCCTCGACATTGTACAGACTGTTGGCAGCTCCATACAAGCCAAGCCCACCAATTATGCCAACCTTAAGCAAAGCAGAAACTGCACCACCACCGGGAACTTTCGGAACCTTAACGTTGTTGAAATTCATATTCACTCTCGCTGTGAAAACATAAAGAATTGAAAAAATACCAAAAACAAATAAAAACAAAACAAAACAAAAATGTAGATTCGGGAACGAAAAATGTCAAGCACCACAATAGTCCATTCAAAATCAAATTCATGGAAGAAAAAAGAAAAAGCAATATAAACTTGAAGCAATTCGGCCATTTCTTAAGTTTGAGCAAATAAAAAGGCGGAGCTGCGAGATCGGCTTCTATCCCGAACCGCAAATGGTTGGGCGGAGGGCGGAGGGCGGCGACCTAGAATCTCATCTAAGAAGAGGGAGGTGGAAGACGAGGAGAGACGAACCAGTGAGAGGTGAGGAACGTAGCGGTCGCAACGGTGGAGAAACGGTGATGAGGATGATGCGGAGGATTCAGGCCCCAGCAGCAGATGCAAGGGTTTAGGGTTTACAGGCAGCGAGCGAGAGAACGCGAAAGGTTTAAGGGGGCCTTTAAAAGGCCTAGAGTATTGGCCAAGTCCCAACTCTTTTACCCAGCCCAAATTTTATAAGGGCCCCATAATCTAATTTTTTATTTTATTTAATGATAACGATGTTCTATACAAATTGGAACAATATATTTTGGAATGTGATATCCACACATCCTTTTTTACTTCCCTCACACCTTGTTAGTTTTTAGCTATCGGATCTGATGAATTGAAGAAGATCAACGGACAAAAATTAAAAAGTAGTGTGTGAGATGTAAAAAGAGATGTGTGGATAGCACGCCCCTATATTTTAGAGAGTTTTAACGAAACACTTATGCTATTATTCAATTTTAACAAAAAAATCACATTTTTACCTCCCACTGGTACTATTTACTACACCTTTATTTGTCATTTTTCTTTAAAATTAAAGTTTTTTTTTTTTAATTTTCATTAGTTTTTCTTCTATTTTATTTTAAGGGAAAGGGTGTTAATCGACCCCAAAAATAGTGTAGGACTAAAAAAAGGCCACAAAAAGCCTAGTACAAGTCAAACCCTAAAGAATAATGTGATGTCCAAGGCCTAGTAGAATTAAAAGTAGGGCTGGAAAAAAAATATTGAAAATCCCAAACCGAATTGAAAAAATTCCGAAACCAAACCAAAAAAAAATCCTAAACCGAAAATCCTGAAAATTCGGTACGAGAATCGATCTCACTTTTCATTTCGTTCGGTAATCCCGAACCGAACCGAAATAAAAATATATATATATATATTATTTAATTTTAAATATATATTTGAAATTGTAACAGTCGCCTAATTTTGTTGAGATTTAATCTCAACCGTTGAATCCAAATAAAACCCTCACTGTCACTCAGTCACTCTCTCAGACTCTCTCTACATGTCTCCTCGACCTCACTCCTCAACATCCTCACCCTCACTCAGGCACTCTCTCTTGACCTCACCTCACCCTCCTCAACCTCACCCTCACTCATTCTGTCACATCCCGACCCTGGGCGGATCACTTCCCAGGCCCGCTCCACCACCGTAGCACGATATTGTCCACTTTGGGCTCCTACCACGCCCTCACGGTTTTTATTTTTGGGAACTCACAAGCAACTTCCCAGTGGGTCACCCATCATGGGATTGCTCTAGCCCCCTTCTCGCTTAACTTCGGAGTTCCTACGGAACCCGAAGCCAGTGAGCTCCCAAAAGGCCTTGTGCTAGGTAGGGATGGGAATATACATTTAAGGATCACTCCCCTGGGCGATGTGGGATGTCACAATCCACCCCCCTTAGGGGCCCGACGTCCTCGTCGACACACACGCGGTCAGGGTTAGGCTCTAATACCAAATTGTGACATCCCGGCCCGGGGCGGATCACTTCCCGGGCCCGCTCCACCACCGTAGCACGATATTGTCTGCTTTAGGCTCCGACCACGCCCTCATGGTTTTGTTTTTGGGAACTCACGAGCAACTTCCCAGTGGGTCATCCATCATGGGATTGCTCTAGCCCCCTTCTCGCTTAACTTCGGAGTTCCTACGGAACCCAAAGCCAATGAGCTCCCAAAAGGCCTCGTGTTAGGTAGGGATGGGAATATACATTTAAGGATCACTCCCATGGGCGATGTGGGATGTCACACATTCACTCTCTCTCTCTCGATCTCACCTCTCACCTCACCCCCTCGCCGATTTCTCTCGATCTCTCGTCTCCTCCTCCCACATTAGACAAGTGACTCACCCTCACTGTGGAGCCTTCCTTCTCATCCCTCACCTCACTGTGCACCGATTCTCCCCCAAATCAGGTAAATTTTGGAATTAATTTAGGGTTTGAAATTTAATTTAGGGTTCGAATTCTAGATTAGTGTTTGTGAAATTTGTTCACGTTTTGGATTTGATGTTCATGACTTTTCTCTGCTAATTTATCTTGAATGCTTTAATAGGTTTTCTTCAATCCTGAGATTTATAGCACCGACTGCACCACTCCATTACCCGTTGTAATTTGCAGGCCTACCTGGTTTCATTACTCTGGTTGTTGGATAATTGGATTTGCAAGGTAAAGTTTTCTGGGTTTTTACTTTGTTGCTCCAAAAGGGTCTTAGAAAGTCTAATTCTTTGAAACATTTATGTGGGTTTTGTTCAGTTGGTGGGTTACAAATCTCTTATGGATAACATCTAAATTTTCATTTTTTTAATCCAAGGGTTTTGCAGCTCCACATTTTGATGTGCTTTCTGCTCTACTTTGTTTATTTTTCATGAAAATTTTGTAACTATTTGACCCCAAGTAGTCGATTTTACCCAAAAATGTGATAGGACTCGTGCAGACCATACACATATCATGATCACCACCTATGCAACGGTCATGATTCAACATCATAACCACATGAAAAGTAAAAGGAAATGAAATTATAGATCCCCACAACTCATAATTAAATTCGCTCGAATTGAGGAGTCAAGATGGAATAGGAACCCCAAATTTATGAAAATAATTTTTGTTGCTTCTTCTGGCTTTGCATCATCTCATTTCTAAGATTGTAGTATTTGTATTTGCAAGACCTCTCCTAGAAGGTTTCATCCTTGCAAGTTGTTCATTGATCTCCAAAAGCTTTAGCTGTGAAACAATGTATCTTTTATAACCAAGCAATGTATTAAAAGCATGAGGCGTGGGCGAGGTGTCCGAGGGATAGCCCAGCCTAGGCGTGAGGCCAAGCCTTGTGGGACCTAAATTTTGTAATATATACACTGAGCATACACATATTATATTAAAAAAAAATTATTAATCAATAATCATCCTGAGCACACATATATATTATAAATACACAAACACACACACACATATATATATATAATAGAGGATGAAAAGCACAATGAGCACACATATAACAATGCACGCAGACAGCACACACATCCTTTATATAAAAAATAAAAATCAGAAAACAAGGCAGATAGATGATAGTGCAAGGAAGAGGTATGAGGTAGTTGAAACCCTACCCAAAATTTGGGTTTGAAAGTATAAAAAAATAAAAATAAATAAATAAATAAAAATAAAAATAAAAAACCCCTAAGGCAGCTCCGACGACACCTTCTGGCGCCTTCCGCCCACTCCCTTAAAATAGAGGCGGCAACCCTCAAGTCCAACCTCACAGGGCGCCTAGGCGCGCCCTGAGGCGAGCCTTTTAAAACATTAGTGCCAATCTATCACACTCAAGTCTTTGGAATTCTACTTTGGTGGTTTTAGGGTTGCTCTCTCTCGCTTTCTCGATATATGTTTAGATATATTATTATACAGGGTGTGTGTGTGAGACTTATAAACTAACTCTTAGTTAAAGGATTTGAGTTTAACTTCTAGGTGTACATAAATTTAGAACTCTTTTTCTTTTTATTCAAATTACATCTATCATTTAGGTTCATATTTGGTAATATGGGTTTTGTTTTCTAAGGTTTTTTTTCATTTGGTTAACACTTACCAATTACAAATAGGAATTTTGATTTGAAACCGGTTTGAATTAGTTGTAGTTATGGGATTACCAATAGCCCAAAATTATTTCAAGATTCCCGATTTGTCCCGAAATCCCGAAACTATTTCGGTATTCCTGAAATTTGGTTTGAGATCGGTCTTGAAATTGGGATTCCCAAAAGCTTCGGTTTGGGAATCGGGACAAGGGTTTCGGTTCAGTATCACATACCGAATCAGCCCTAGTTGAGCCTACATTGCACCACATGTTGGAGTTTACGTCAATGTTTACAGTATGGTACGTCGCAGATAAGATCCCATAATACCCCTCCATAGATTGTCTCTTAACTATACAGGACGGCCAATGGGTATGGAAAAAACCTAGAAAAAGTAAAGCAAATTTTAGCCATCTAGAAATCATTATTAATGTATAAGACAGGTTTCCAGGAAGTAAATAGCATACCTGGTCATAGTCTACAGGAATTTTGCCTGTTGTGCAAATTTCTAAACCGCCGATTATCTACAAACATAAAAACAAATCATTTATTTAAATTAATATAATCTAAACCTCCCTACCCACACCATAAACACAATAATGTTATACAAAAGCCTCCTGCTTGGATGCCAAAGATAACTTACAGTCCCAGAAAAATTAGTCTGCGGAAATAAATAAGATCCCTTACATATGGAAGTGTTTCTCCTATTAAGGGTCAGAACTTTCAAACCCTTATTCACACCAAGTATTTTTCCCTTATGGGTTTGCGTGTATTGTTTTGTAAAGGAAGTGGAACTGATTTGAACTGCATCAACAAGTAAGTGCATGTATTTTACTGCTTGTAATGAAAAGTTTACTAGATATGATATATTGTATTTCATTTTCCTCTACACAATAATGTTAACAATTTTGTTATGAAAAATTAGAAATTTTTTTTTCTTTTTTATAGGGCCGACAGTAAAATGGTAGAGTTGTCCGATAGGGCTCTAAAAGCTACAAATTCGAATGCCTATTCTTTCTCCAGTCAACAATAAAAAAACAAGTAATTTGTACTCAATGTTGGGTAGGACGTGGCATGAAAGCCGGTTTGTGACATCCCGTCCCGAGATTATAAAAAACGTACGTGTGAATTGACCATTTTACCCCTAGTTCGTTACATTTACGTTTGGTGTTGTTTTGTGTGGTGTGGCATGTGTTGGACCACACACACACTCACACACACTGTCTCTCTCTCCCGTGATTCCCTCTCCCTCTGTCTCTTTTCTGTCACTTTTCTCTCTCTTTCCCCCCCAAGTCCTCCATTCTTTCTTCTTCTTTCTTCAAACTCGTACGGACAAACACCAAACTCACCCAAACCACCATAGATCGAAGGAACCAAGGGCATTTTTGGACTCGTGAAGCTCGTAAGAGTGCAACCATACCATTTTCAGGTGAGAAATCCTTCGTTTTCATGTCGATTCGAGGTAGTCCGATTTAGGTACTATTCATGAAAACTTAATCTAGCATGTTTTTGGGATTTTGAAGCTTGTAGATGTCTTAGTGAGATCCCAAGGAGCCTCGGAGTGCTTCGTTGGACAAATTTGGACGTCGGGAAAGCTTGGTTCAAAGTTTGGCCGGAGCTTTCGAGGCTTTTTCCGGCGAATCCACGGCGAGTTAGGGGTCGAGGCAGGTATGGATGTGTTCGTCTCGTCAATACCTTCATTTTGATATAAAGTACGTCGAAAATGGTTAAGAAATGAAGAAGTTATAACACTTTGAAGTTTACCCAGAAATTCCGACAAAACACCCACCTCCGGCGAAACCAGTCCGGCGACGCGAGGAAGAAGACGCGCGCGTGGGAAGCGCGTATACAGGGCGTGTGAGGGCGCGTGAGAGCTCCAAATTGAGTTCTAAAAATTGTCACGTGTTCGTGACGTCGTGTAGATCACCGTGGTATATTCACACACCCAAATTGAGCAACGTATGAGAAAGTTATTGACGAATGTTTGTGTGTGCGTTTAAATGATGATTTTATAATTATTCTTTTATAGATGAAACTTGTACGGACGACGAATGTAACCAACTAGGCGTGAGGGTTACGAGCCGGCTACTTATCAGTGAGTGGGCAGTTATTTTTCAGTATATATATACGTATGCTTGACGTATTTCCCAGAAAACGTATTTTAAATGAAATACGAATTAAATATCCTGTCATATATGCATCATATTTTAATATGTGCATTACCATAATTATGCATATTGTTGCATGGTGCTGAGGAGACCCAAGTAAGCTACATTTGACATACATTTGATATACATTTGATATACGTATGAAATACGTTTGGAATATGAGTGAAATATGATGAATTATACGATTGTGATATGATTGAAATATGATTGAGATATGAAGAATGATATGATAGAGATGCTTAGAGAGCTCATAACCTGCACCCCCGATGTTAGTGCTCCCGCCCTGAGCAGGGCACAGTCCTTCACGTGATGTTCACCTCCCGCACCATATGCTCAGCTTGGATCCAAGCTAGGTGCACAGGCCTGTCGTACAGACCACATGAGGTGGTTTCGACTCGTAGGTGACCCGCGATTATTCGCACAACCTTCACGTGATCGTAGCACTAAAGCGTATATATACGTTACACCTAGGCCTGTCGTACAGACCACTTTAGGTGGTTCCGACTCGTGGTCAGGTTCAGTTGTTCAGTTATTAAGTTTGTGATTTGAGCTCTATATGCAGCCGTACAGGTCACGTTAGGTGACTCCGGCTACCAGATGTTATGTTGTTGATGTGATGAGTTGATTATGAGCTATATATGCAGTCGATGACTGAGTTGATTATGATGAGTTAATTATGAGTTATATATGCAGCCGAGGGCTGAGTTGATTAGAATGAAAGAGTATGAACTATGTTTATAGCCGAATGTTGAATTGATTATATGTTATTCCATCATATTCACACAGAGATGATGAGCATTCTGTTATGATACTTGGCATGACATACATTCATATTGTCTAGCATAATTTGAGATATATTACGTATATGAGTATATACTTTATTTCTGGGAAAGTATACAGGTTTTACGGCGAGGGGTTAGATTGTGTTTTACTAAATGGTTTTCAAAGAGCTTTGTTTTGCTGACCCACTCAACTTTGTTTTTCGCCCCTCCAGGTTTAAGATATCAGAGCTTGGTGGCTATGAGGAATCCAACGGTGTTCTGACAGAATGGACAAAAATTAGGACTCACCTTTGGGTGTTTCATCTTAGAAATGGTATCTTTAAAGCTTCCGTACTGTGTAAATGGTTACGTCACTCTCACGTGACGGCCAGCATGCCCTCCTTCGGGACGGGGTGTGTCAGTTGGTATCAGAGCTCTAGGTTGCAGTCCTGTATATCTTGAGAAATTCCTAGTGTCTTCTGTCAGAACTTTACCGCCTCGTAGAGAGCCACGTCGTTCAGATAAGCCTAGCTTCCCCAATATAGCTCAGTTAAAGGAAACTAATACTATTGTGATTCAGTCACTTAGTCAACGGATTCCTTTTGAGATTGTTTATAAGTTGAAACTGAATCACTTTATGGAAAAATGATGGACCTTAGGGAGCAAAGCGATGGCTTAATCATTTGGAAAAGACATTTTGGATTATGCAAGTTAAGGAAATCTGTCTTTTGAAGGTAAGTCAAGACGACTACCTGGTTTCTGAGTATTGAGTTGCATCCAGGTGGAGACTGGAGTCTTATATGATGTCACCGGAGGAAACAGCTGATTGAAAAAAAAAAAAAAAAAAAATTGTTTAAAGAATTGGTTAAGAAAAGGTTTATTTCTCCAGCATATATGGATGATAATAAGCAAGAGTTTGCGATTTGAGACAAGGAAAGATGACGGCGAATAAGTATTATAGAAAGTTTACGGACTTGCCTTATTACCATCCGGATGTTGTTGATAATCCGGCAAAGATGTCTCGTCGTTTTAGGCTGGGTAATAAGAAGAAGTGGCGCTCTTTGGCGACCACTACCTACTGTACTTATTACAAGGAGTTTTACGAGATTTTATTAAGAATTAAAGACTCTGAGATTATGTCTAGCTATAATGATGAAGAAGAAAAAAGGAATGGGAATAAGAGGAATGATGACAAGGATAAAGGCCAGTCATCTCGAGAACCTCGAAAGATTCGGAACTTCAAAAGAAGTGAAGCTAATTCTAGTTCTTTTGGCAAAGGTTTTAATGTCATTGACCAGAGGCGAAGTGATAGATGTATTGGTAATCCCAGATCTCAGAGACAAGGTGATTTTGGTAAAGGAAATGTACCTTTATGCTGTAGGTACAATAATGGACACCTTTGAGAATGTAGGCGAGAAAGCATTGGACGCTTTACAAGTGGATAGATGGGACATAGAACTACAAATTATGTCCAAAGCCAACAGAAGCCCTAGCAGTCTTCTTTGCCACAACTAGCGCCGATCCAGCAAGTTCCTGGATCTATTAATTATGGTCAGTTAGGCCGTGGTGTACATGAGTGAAGTAATTACACTAATAGAGGTTGTGGGAGACGACAACAAGCCCAGGGATGTGTTAACCACACATCACTGCAAGATACTCAGAATTATTCGGATTTGATTAGGAATATGATAATTATTCTTAATAACTTAGCTAGAGTCTATTTGTTAATAATGTAGAAATTTTACGTTATTAATGTTATTGCCTAGAAAGTAGTAATTAAACGCGGTTGAGACGTGTGTATGTATTTCCTAATGAGTGGCAAAATAGTAATATTACACCCTCGAGAGTTGTTGCTTACTTATCGAGACAACGATGATTTATCAGTATTGCGGGCTGCAGACCGTAATATTAATAATTTATTCGTGGATTCGTTAAGCAAGTAAACCGGTAGTTTATCCTATGTTAGTATCGTACTTATTCAGAGTGCTCAGTAATAGTAGAGTATGTATTGTTGCCAGCTACTTTTGTTCCAATAGATTGTGGATTTCGATGTTATTCTAGACATAGATTGGTTACTTTTTAATCGTGACAAGATAGATTATTTCCGGGAAACCAGTTATTTTCCATCGGTCTGGATGACTAGAGATTACTTTTGTGAGTATGCAAAGTGGAGTGAGGCAGGCCGTTATTTATGCTGTGAGAGCAAAGAGATTATTATCAAAAGGCTGCCAAGGATACTTATCTCATGTGGTGCTAAATGATGTCACTTCTAGTAGTGTGGAAGAAGTGGGAGTAGTCAAACATTTACCTGACGTTTTCCCTAAAAATTTACCTGGATTGCCGCAAGTCAAAGATGTAGAGTTCACTATTGATTTGTCTCCAGGTACAAACCTTATATTATAGAATGATGCCTTTTGAACTAAGAGAATTGGAAATTGGTTGATAAAGATTTTTATTCAACCTAGTACATTACGTTAGGGGAACCCCAGTTTATTAGTGAGAAAGAAAATGGACGTTAAGGCTGTGCTTTGATTTTAAGCAGTTGAATCGAGTAACAATTGAAAACCGTTATCCGTTACCTCACATTGATGGTTGTTTGATCAGTTTCGAGGTGGTTGTATATTTTCTAAGATTGACTTGAGGTCTGGATATTATTAGTTGAAGATTATCGGTGAGGATGCCCTTATGATAACTTTCAGGACTCGTTAAGGTCATTTCAAGTTTTGGTGATGCCATTCCGAGTGACGAATGCATCTACTACTTTATGAATTTGATGAATGAAGTATTCCAATGATATCTAGACCGATTTGTTGTTGTTGCTATTGAAAAGATTGATAAGACTAGAGCAAAGTATGCTAAACATCTTAAATTGGTATTGCAAAGATCGAGGGAACGTCGATTGTATGCTAAGTTTAGCAAATGCCAATGTTGGATGAATCAAGTAGCATTTTTGAGATATGTTATATCTGCTTCAGGTATTCAAGTGAATTCTTAAAAGGTAGCAGAAATTGAGAATTTAGAACAACCACGAATCGTGATTGGGATTCAGAGTTATCCTAGCTTAACAAGCTATCATGGATGGTTCGTGAAAGATTTTTCAGTCATTGCCTTGCCATTGACGAGAAAAGAGGTTAAGTTTGAGTGGGATGATAATTATGAGTAAAGGTTTCAACAGTTGAAGTATTCCTCACTCATGCACGTATTTTAGTACTCCCAGAAGATAGTGGTAATCATGAAGTCTTTAATGATACTTCTTTGATTGATATTGGATAAGTGTTAATGCAGTAAGGAACGAAGGGGAAAAAGGAATGATCCCAAAGTTCGAGAATCGGAATGCATGTTTATACAAGAGAATATGACGTACGTGCCTAATGATGTGGAATTAAAGAAAACAATTTTGACGATGTACAATATTCAAATTCTGCAATGCATCCCGGAAGTACTAGGATGCATCATACCATTAGACCATTTTACTATTGGCCAGATATGAAAAGAGAAATTGCAGAGTATGTCAGTTGGTGTACAGTTTGTCAGCAGGTTAAAGCAGAAAGGAAGAAGTCGTTTGGGCTGTTGCAGCCGCTTCCCGTTCCAGAGTGGAAATGGGAAAATATTACTATGGATTTTGTGTACAAGTTCCCGCGTACACATAATGGCTTTGACGGCATCTGGGTGATCGTTGATCGGCTCACTAAGTCAGCACATTTTATACCAGTGAGAGAGAAGTATTCTTTGAGCCGGTTAGCGGAGTTGTTTACCTCGAAGATTGTGAAGTATCATGGTGTCCCTGTGAGTATTGTCTCGGATCGTGACCCACGATTCACATCGAAGTTTTGGGTAGCTTTTCAGGAAGCTTTGGGTACGATACTACTTTACAGTACGGCATATCATCCACAGACTGACGGACAGTCAGAGAGAACTATTCAGACCTTGGAAGATATGCTGCGAGCTTCGGTGTTACAGTTTTGTGATGCTTGGCACCAGCGGTTAGATTTGATGGAATTTGCTTACAACAACAGTTTTCATTCGAGCATTGGCATGGAGCCATTTGAGGCCTTGTATGGTAGATCTTGTCGCACTCCGTTATGTTGGTCAGAGGTTGGAGAAAGAATCTTAGTGGGTCCGGAGATTGTCGAGGAGACTACTCAGAATGTCCAGGTAATTAGGTCTAGCCTGAAAGCAGCTCAGGACAGGCAGAAAAGTTTAGCAGATCGGCATGCTACAGACAGAGTGTATGAGGTCGGAGATTGGGTATTTTTAAAACTTTCACCGTGGAAAGGTGTCGTGCGATTTGGAAAGAAGGGAAAGTTGGGTCCCAGGTACATCGGACCATATATGGTCACAGAACGAGTTGGTGAGGTAGCTTACAGGTTGGAGTTGCCTCCAGAGTTGACTAGAGTGCATAACGTTTTTCACGTGTCTATGCTCCGACATTATGTTGCTGACCCGTCGCATGTGATACCTCCTCAACCGTTGGAGATTAATCTAGATTTGACGTATGACGAGGAACCGTTAACGATCTTAGATTGGAAAGAGAAGGTTCTGAGGAACAAGACGGTGAACTTAGTAAAAGTTTTGTGGAGGAATCATTCAGTCGAGGAAGCTACATGGGAGACAGAAGATCGGATGAGAGATTTGTATCCTAGATTGTTCTTCGATCACTAGGGGTTATATTTGGTTGTGTTGAATTTCGGGATGAAATTCTATTAAGGTGGGTAGGTTGTGACATCATGTCCCGAGATTATAAAAAACGTACGTGTGAATTGACCATTTTACCCCTAGTTCGTTACATTTACGTTTGGTGTTGTTTTGTGTGGTGTGGCATGTGTTGGACCACACACACACACACACTCACACACACTGTCTCTCTCTCCCATGATTCCCTCTCCCTTTGTCTCTTTTCTGTCATTTCTCTCTCTCTCCCCCCCGAGTCCTCCATTCTTTCTTCTTCTTTCTTCAAACTCATACGGACAAACACCAAATTCACCCAAACCACCATAGATCGAAGGAACCAAGGGCATTTTTGGACTCGTGAAGCTCGTACGAGTGCAACCATACCATTTTCAAGTGAGAAATCCTTCGTTTTCATGTCGATTCGAGGTAGTCCGATTTAGGTACTATTCATGCAAACTTAATCTAGCATGTTTTTGGGATTTTGAAGCTTGTAGATGTCTTAGTGAGGTCCCAAGGACCCTCGGAGTGCTTCGTTGGACAAATTTGGACGTCGGGAAAGCTTGGTTCAAAGTTTGGCCGGAGCTTTCGAGGCTTTTTCCGGCTAATCCACGGCGAGTTAGGGGTCGAGGCAGGTATGGATGTGTTCGTCTCGTCAATACCTTCATTTTGATATAAAGTACATCGAAAATGGTTAAGAAATGAAGAAGTTATGACACTTTGAAGTTTACCCAGAAATTCCGGCAAAACACCCACCTCCGGCGAAACCAGTCCGGCGACGCGAGGAAGAAGACGCGGGCATGGGCAGCGCGTATACAGGGCGCGTGAGGGCGCGTGAGAACTCCAAATTGAGTTCTAAAAATTGTCACGTGTTCGTGACGTCGTGTAGATCACCGTGGTATATTCACACACCCAAATTGAGCAACGTATGAGAAAGTTATTGATGAATGTTTGTGTGTGCGTTTAAATGATGATTTTATAATTATTCTTTTATAGGTGAAACTTGTACGGACGACGAATGTAACCAACTAGGCGTGAGGGTTACGAGCCGGCTACTTATCAGTGAGTGGGCAGTTATTTTTCAGTATATATATACGTATGCTTGACGTATTTCCCAGAAAACGTATTTTAAATGAAATACGAATTAAATATCCTGTTATATATGCATCATATTTTAATATGTGCATTACCATAATTATGCATATTGTTGCATGGTGCTGAGGAGACCCAGGTAAGCTACATTTGACATACATTTGATATACATTTGATATACGTATGAAATACGTTTGGAATATGAGTGAAATATGATGAATTATACGATTGTGATATGATTGAAATATGATTGAGATATGAAGAATGATATGATAGAGATGCTTAGAGAGCTCATAACCTGCACCCCCGATGTTAGTGCTCCCGCCCTGAGCAGGGCACAGTCCTTCACGTGATGTTCACCTCCCGCACCATATGCTCAGCTTGGATCCAAGCTAGGTGCACAAGCCTGTCATACAGACCACATTAGGTGGTTCCGACTCGTAGGTGACCCGCGATTATTCGCACAACCTTCACGTGATCGTAGCACTAAAGCGTATATATACATTACACCCAGGCCTGTCGTACAGACCACTTTAGGTGGTTCCGACTCGTGGTCAGGTTCAGTTGTTCAGTTATTAAGTTTGTGATTTGAGCTCTATATGCAGCCGTACAGGTCACGTTAGGTGACTCCGGCTACCAGATGTTATGTTGTTGATGTGATGAGTTGATTATGAGCTATATATGCAGTCGATGACTGAGTTGATTATGATGAGTTAATTATGAGTTATATATGCAGCCGAGGGCTGAGTTGATTAGAATGAAAGAGTATGAACTATGTTTATAGCCGAATGTTGAATTGATTATATGTTATTCCATCATATTCACATAGAGATGATGAGCATTCTGTTATGATACTTGGCATGACATACATTCATATTGTCTAGCATAATTTGAGATATATTACGTATATGAGTATATACTTTATTTCTGGGAAAGTATACAGGTTTTACGGCGAGGGGTTAGATTGTGTTTTACTAAATGGTTTTCAAAGAGCTTTGTTTTGCTGACCCACTCAACTTTGTTTTGCGCCCCTCCAGGTTTAAGATATCAGAGCTTGGTGGCTACGAGGAATCCAACGGTGTTCTGACAGAATGGACAAAAATTAGGACTCACCTTTGGGTGTTTCATCTTAGAAATGGTATCTTTAAAGCTTCCGTACTGTGTAAATGGTTACGTCACTCTCACGTGACGGCCAGCATGCCCTCCTTCGGGACGGGGTGTGTCACGGTTCCTCCATTGCAATTATTGCAGTTTGTTATATGCGTTGTTAAAAAAACCTAGTAATATCAAGTATAAGCAATGCGTAATATCAAATCATATACATAAATTATCAAGATTCTACCCAAAAAACAATGTACACAAATTGAAAATTTAGTCGAGAAATCAAACAAAAATTGAATGTTTTCAAGAATCCATACAAACACATAAACATTTCAAGAAATCATACAAAAACTGAAATTCAATCAAGAAAAAATACCTGAGTGATCGAAGAGATTGCTTAGAGAAGACCTTTGCTTTTTGGTTCCAATTTCCACCACCTCCGTTTTCCTGTTCACATAAATAGTCATAAATAATGTGCTTCTGTTAGCAGTTCTTCCGAGGATGCAAGGGTGTCGCAGGCGACAGAGGCCTCGACAACGACGAAGGACAATCCATCCAGAATGAAGTCATGGGCGGCGGAGGCGTCGAAGACAACGGATGACAATGTAAAAGAGGTAAAAATGGGAGAAAAATGGGATACTGAGTGTTGAAGCAGAAAGAAAAAAGGGATTCTGGGACCCTCAATATCCCATAATCCCTTTTTACTTTCTGCTTCACCACTCAATATCCCATTTTCTCCCATTTTTACCTCTTCTCAATTATCCTTCGTCGCCGCCGACGCCTCCATCGCCCACAACTTCATTCTAGTTGGATTGTCCTTCGTCGCTGTCAATACCTCTGTCGCCCGCGACATCCTTACGTCCTCAAAAGAACTACTGACATAAGCACATTATTTATGACTATTTCTGTGAAGAGGAAAAGGGAGGTGGTGGAAAGTGGAACCAAAAGGCAAAGGTGTTCTGGAAGCAATCTCTTCGATCACTCAGGTATTTTTTTTCTTGACTGAATTTCAGTTTTCGTATGATTTCTTGAAATATTTCTATGTTTGTATGGATTCTTGAAAACATTCAATTTTTGTTTGATTTCTCGACTAAATTTTCAATTTGTGTACATTGTTTTTTTGGGTAGAATCTTGATAATTATTATGTATAATTTGATATTACGCATTGCTTATACTTGATATTACTGGGTTTTTTTCACAATGCATATAACAAACTGCAATAATTTCCTACCCTGAGTACAAATTACTTGCCTTTTATTGTTGACTAGAGAAAGAACAGACATTCGAATTTGTAGCTTTCAGAGCCCTATCGGACAACTCTGCCATTTTACTCTCGTCCCTGTAAAAAAGAAAAACAGATATCTAATTTTTCATAACAAGATTGTTAACATTATTGTGTAGAGGAAAATGAAATACGATACATCATACCTAGTATATTTTTCATTACAAGCGGTGAAATACATGCACTTCCTGGTTGATGCAGTTCAAATCACTTCCACTTCCTTTACAAAACAAAATACACAAACCCATAAAGGAAAAAAACTTGGTGTGAATAAGCGTTTGAAAGTTTTGGAATAGGAGAAACATTTCCGCATGTAAGGGATCTTAATTATTTCCGCAGACTAATTTTTTCGAGACTCTTATGTTATCTTTGGTATCCAAGCAAGAGGCTTTTGTATAACATTATGGTGTGGGTAGGGAGGGTTAGACTTAGATTATATTAATTTAAATAAATGATTCGTTTTTATGTTTGTAGATAACTAGCTTGGAGGTTCAAAAAAATTTGCCCAACAAGCAAAATTCCTATAGATTTTGACCATGTATGCTATTTACTTCCTGGAAACCTATTTTATACATTACTAGTGATTTCTAGATGACTAAAACTTGCTTTATTTTTTTTGAGGTTTTTTGCATACCCATTGGCCGCCTTGTACAGTTAAGAGACAATCTATGGAGGGGGTATTATGGGATCTTACCCGCGACGTACCATACTGTAAACATTGACGCAAACTCAAACAGGTGGTGCAATGCAGGCTCAACTAGGGCTACAACTAACTCAAACCGGTTTCAAATCAAAATCCCTATTTGTAAGTGTTAACCAAATGAAAAAACACATCAGAAAATAAAACCCAGATTACCAAATATGAACCCAAATGATTGATATAATCCAAAGAAAAAGAGTTCTAAATTTATGTTTACCTAGAAGTTAAACTCAAATCCTTTAACTAAGAGTTAGCTTTATAAGTCACACACACCCTATATAATAATATATGTAAACATATATAGAGAGAGAGAGCAAACCCAAACCACCAAAGTAGAATTCCAAAGACTTGAGTGTGATAGCTTGACATTGATCAAAGATACATTACTTCACAGCTAAAGCTTTCGGAGATCAGTGAACAACTTGCAAGGATGAAACCTTCCCAGAGAGGTCCTGCAAATACAAACAATACAACCTTAGAAGCGAGATGATGCAAAGCCAGAAGAAGCAACAAAAATTATTATGAAAAATTTGGGGTTCCTATTCCATCTTTACTCTTCAATTTGAGCAAGTTTAATTCTGGGTTGTGGGGATCTATAATTTCATTTCTTTTTATTTCATGTGGTTATGATGTTGAATCATGACCATTGCATAGGTGGTGATCATGATATGTGTATGGTCTGCACGAGTCCTATCACATTTTATGGCATAGGTGGTGATCATGATATGTGTATGGTTTGCACGAGTCCTATCACATTTTTGGGTAAAATCGACTACTTGGGCTCGAATAGTTATAAAAAATTTCATGAAAAATAAACAAAGTAGAGCAGAAATCACATCAAAATGTGGAGCTGCAAAACCCTTGGATTAAAAACTGAAAATTTAGATGTTATCCATAAGAGATTTACAACCCACCAACTGAACAAAGCCCACATAAATGTTTCAAAGAATTAGACTTTCTAAGACCTTTTGGAGCAACAAAGTAAAAACTCAGAAAACTTTACCTTGCAAATCCAATTATCCAACAACCAGAGAAATGAAACCAGGTAGGCCTGCAAATTACAACAGGTAATGGAGTGGTGCAGTCGGTGCTCTAAATCTCAGGATTGAAGAAAACCTATTAAAGCATTCAAGATAAATTAGCACAGAAAAGTCATGAACATCAAATCCAAAACATGAACAAATTTCATAAACCCTAATCTAGAATTCGAACCCTAAATTAATTCTAAAATTTACTTGATTTGTAAAGAATCAGTGCACAGTGAGGTGAGGGGTGAGTCACTTGTCTGATGTGGTAGGAGGAGAGAAATCGGCGAGGAGGGTGAGGTGAGAGGTGAGGTCGAGAGAGAGACTGACAGAGTGAGGGTGAGGTGAGGTCAAGCGAGAGTGCCTGAGTGAGGGAGAGGATGCTGAGGAGTGAGGTCAAGGAGAGATGTAGAAAGTCTGGGAGAGTGACTGAGTGACAGTGAAGGTTTTATTTGGATTCAACAGTTGAGATTAACTGAGTGACAGTGAAGGTTTTATTTGGATTCAACAGTTGAGATTAAATCTCAACCAAATCGGACAACTGTTACAATTCCAAATATATATTTAAAATTAAATAATATATATTTTTTTTATTTCGGTTCGGTTTGGGATTACAGAATGAAATGAAAAGTGAGATCGATTCCCGTACCAAGTTTTCTGGATCGATTCTATATTAGGCATTGAAATTTTCAAGATTTTCGGTTTGAGATTTTTTCAGTTCGATTTGGAATTTTCGGTATTTTATTCCAGCCTTAATTAAAAGGAGGCTTGTCAAGCATAATAGTCAATCGCTCACCATCCTGGTTCAACTAAACAACATAAAGTACTTTTCGACCGTTAAGGACACGTGGGAAGATTGAAAACTTTACGGCACAAGGCTTTAGGAGTAGGCCTACTCAGGAAACAATCAATCCACGTGTCAATCATCAATCAAAAGCAGAAGTATAGAACATAACGTAAAGGTTGTCAGGCCACTGCCCAGGAGTGACATCGTTGATTAATGAAGGCCGAGCAGGTCACTCAACACACATTGGTCTACAAGAATGTGCAATCCCAACTGCGCAAAATGTCACTTCATCGCTGAATATTCGCTGATGGTTACAAAGGTTGTCAGCATGCTAGTCTACGTAGGTGCCCATTAAACGCCAGAAAAGTAAAAGTAGGTGAGCTCAATGCTTTCTGAGTTCACAGGGGGCCTACATAAAGGAGTGGAAACCTCTTGTAAGCGGGTCAGACGACTGAAAGGAGAGGGAATTCTAGTCTTTAGCCGAGTGCTATTTGTAACCTTTGAAATCAATATATTCTGAGCAACACAGTGAATGTAGCCCAGTTACACAAAATTGTCAACGAAAAGCTCTAAAGATTATCAATCCCCCATATACTTCTGTTTCTTGGCCGTGTTCATGTATGGTCTGATGACCCATTCATTCTGGGCCTCGTCCTGATCCATTGTTCCTAACCTTATCTGCAATATCAAAGTGGTAAAAAAAAAAAAAAAAAAAAAAAAAAAAAAAAAAAAAACGAGTGTAAACGCGCACAAGTAATGCTATGAAACATTAAACAGTCTACTAGGAATAAGCATGGCATGAACATGATTGATAAATCAGGTGATTTGATTACCACCTGCACGGCTTAGAAAGGAGGTATTGGATTTGATAGGTAAACAAAACATCATTGTGCCTCGGTATGTGTATGCGCTTGTGTGTATGTTATGTAGCTTTCTTTGTATTAAACAGAAGGGAAAAAAAATTAAAAAATATTAGTGTCAAAAATTCAGCAGGCAGCAAGAAAATTTTGAGCAAATGCTCAATTAAATTTAAAAAATATTAAATGGAAGGAAAAAAAAACTAAATAAAAAAATATTAGTGCCAAACGACATAAACAACACCAGCATGTCTGCATGTGAGTGCAAAATGAAACGCGTGCTATATCCTTTTGCAAGAAGCACAAATTTCTCAACAATGAAGATGAGGTAATGAGTACTAACTTTAAAAAGCCTCAATTCAAAACGAGGACCAATCTCCTTCAGCTCAATGGAATTAGGACCTCCAGGTTTCTCATAAGTATGGTGCCTGTACGTTCTCAAATTGTTAACGGAAATGGAAACACAAAGCAGTGGTTAAAGATAAAAAAAAAAAAAAAAAAGGAAAAATAATGAATACAATGTACAATTGCTCCTAAGCAATGGTTAAAGACAACAGAAAAAAGGAGAAAAGAAACGAAAATGCACAAAAAAAAAAAAAAAAAAAAAAAAAAAGGAGGAAAAAGCAGTATTAATATCTAATGACCAAATAAAACAGTTGCATAATATATGTTCTGACCAAATAAAAGTAGCCTGAGTCGGTATCATTCAAGAAAGCCCTATCTACATTCACCAACATGTGCAAATAATAGAATTTATGGGAAATGTGAAAATCATTTAGATATATGATATATCAACAACCATCCTTATAGAGGAGTGACAACAAACCAACCTGAATGAAATGTAGTCAGACCGATTGGCGAAAGTGATTATGCGTTTCGTATCCGGCTTTGGCACTGGAAAGAGATGCTTTAAAATATTTGCTGCCCTCTCACCCAACTACGAACAATCAAGAAAAGAAAATCATATTCAATGGAACAGTCAAAGTTAGTAACTACAAAGGCCAACTCAAATAAAAAAAAAAAAAAAAAAAAGGAACTGATGCAGTGATGTAAGTGTACATATGATTAAGACATAGCAGGATTGGATGTATAAGAATTAGTAAGAATAGTAATCAGGAAGGGCACTACAGAGAGAGAGAGAGATGAAAGATGGCCTCATCTAATTATATCACCAAGGTAGGTTATCAATAACTCAATATATAGAGATAGAACAGCAACATTGAAATTCCTCGCATGATTTTCATAGTCAGTGGGTATGTCATAAATAACTGGCATAAAACCTTTGGAGAATAACTATAATCAATCATCCTCATCTCTGAACCATTATAAACTATCTCTAATTGGATCAATGGGGTCCGATCTACCTTGGCATAATGTACAGAGTAAAGTAAGCAATCAAGATGCTGGAATCTTTAATCGAAACATGATACCTTGGTCGTGAAATTGTCAAGTATCAGGTGTGGATAAACCTGAGGCATCGTTCCCATGGCTTTCTTGTCTTTGATGTCATGCCTTGTGACCTACAACAAAAATACTATTAGAACAGTGCTCAAAATAAATAAGTCAAAGCACAGATCCAATAAAGCATGACAAAGTCAAAAAAGTAAACTGTAAAAACATGTATTGGTTAATACCAATGTTCACCGAGATTGGCAATCTGCAATTGTCAGTAATAAACCTTCAATTTATGGTTCTTTTCACTTAGAAGCTGCTGCTTTGTTTTTTACTATTTTTTTTTTTACGGAATTAGAGTCACTCAAGTTGCCTGGAGAAGGATTGTAATAGTGGTCCATGGATCATTCGTGGGTGATCTCAAGCTATTGACTTGCCTATTATGCTTGACTTTGAAACTCTGGATCCAAGTCTACCAATATTCATCCATTTAACTCTCTTTATAAAAAGAAATATTCCAGTCAATACTTTTAGAAGCTATGAGGCTTTCTTGCTAGGTTTAGGCAACAGAGTTACATCACCAATGCGAGGGCGAGATTGATCTTCTTCAACTTTCTCTTTATTTTTTTTCACCTGACAATCACTTCTAGCATTAACCAGACTCCGTTTAAGTACAATCAACCATTGAAAATCACAAATTTGAAAACCCAAGGCCATCTCTCCCACAAGAACTGTTAAGCAATGAAACGAAATTCCTTGTAGCCCTATTCATACCTTTAGATCATGATCCCTCTCTTTCATTTTTTAAAATTGTATCTCGGCCTCACTTTTTCCTAATTTTTGCTGCTGACGGCCCTAAGGAATTTATGTTGTCTGGATTCCTGTCCTACGTCAGTCTTAATACCAAGATATTTGTCCAACATTAACACAAAAATTATCACACTACTTACCACATTGAGTAGTTGAAAATAAGCTGTTGGACCAAAAGGTAGGTGGCTTATAATCAAACCATCTGGTACACCACGATGTTCATGAACCAACACAACATCCGTAAATTCATGTGAACGGCATGTTTCAATAATTTCAGAAATAACCTGCAGGATTTAGAGAAAAAAATATCATTATATGCTCAAGTATGGAAAAGGACCAAAGGCCAAAGCATCAGAACCATCAATGACAAGATAGGCACGTCCTTAAATGTCATAACGTTCTCAAGTAAAGAGGTCAATCTAGACATAATTGTAACACAAAAAATGACTAACAATGTAAAAACATAAAAATTCACACAAGAAAACTGAATAAATTAAACGCGCAGAAAACATCTTCCCACAATTCAACGGTTGGGTGATGCATGTTGATTCATAAGAAGTAATCAAATAGCATCATGCAAAGCACTATGTGCACATCAATTCAGATTACCGCTCTGTCCACCTTCTAGTGCCTCCAGTTAGATTGAAAATGGCAGAACTTTTAACGAAGTCAATGATTCATTAGGTCAAAGGCCCTTTGAGTGGAAAAAATTATCTCCACAATCAATAATAAAAGCTAAGCAAAAAAATGCACCAACCTGGCCACCACGATTCATTTGTTGCGCATTGGGAAAAACAAGTTTCAATTCCTGAAACAACAGTGTCATTGAACGGCAATCAATAATCAACACCGGCCTTACATAATATCACTAAAATGAACACAAGAGTGCAGCAAAACTAATGTGGCACATAAGGAAAAAGGCTAGACCAACCTTGGCAAATTGTATTAGTGGTGCACTCGGATCACGAGAAGTAGTCAGCAAAATTTTCGGGTCTCTTTGAGATGCATTTGCATATTCATCATCGATATGTGACCTTGGGACTGGGATTCAGAAATGAAAGCCATGAAGAATCAACAGCATAACTTAATGAAAACTAAACAAATAAAGGTTTAAATTACTACCCGAAAAATTACAAATTAATAAATTATCGATTACACAAGAAATTTAACACATTGATACATAATAAAAATAAATAAAAATAAAAAGAGAACTTTCATAGATAAATGATCATAAATTGATAATTTTCATAGACCCCATACCGGCAGTGTTTTCGTCCTCTAAATCGATCTCTTGACGAAGAGCAGCCTCCTCATTCCGGAGCTCAGTGGGTATCGGTTTCCCCTCTGCAAAGACAACAAATTTCCCAAAATTGTTACAAATTCAATTACTCCAAAACAAAACTTCCAATTAGAAACAAATAACATACACACATATATGTAAATTCTAGAGAAAGAGAGGGGGGAAAGAGAGAAACCTTCTAGAGCTTCTTTGATCTTGCGCTTCTTCTCATAGAGCAGTCGTTGTTTGCCTTCCAAGCTCTTTCTGTACAAGTACTCCTTGGTTAACCTAATTTTTCGGCGCAGCATACTTTCTCTCTCAGTACCACAAACTATAGAGAGAGAAAACGAAGGGGGGGGGGGGGAGAGAGAGAGAGAGAGAGAGAGAGAGAGAGAGAGAGAGTAGGGGTTTAGGAAAAATGTCTCTGCGTCTGGGTTTTAGGGATCTCTTCTCGCTCACCTGCAAGAAGGCGGGGACATAGGGTTTGCGCGAAATTTCTAATCCTAGCCGTCCACTTTTTGTTCCTCTAAGTCATAGCCGTCCTATTTACAATAACGAAATTTCACAAAATCCACGTAGTTTACAAGAACTTTCACTTTTGTCACTATACTTTGTTTTATTACATATTTGTCCTTGTAATTTAGATTTCACGCACATTAGACAATTAAGAATTCTATCAAATGACGCGGTCCATTTATGTCTGTATATTGTTTGTTTTATGTTGTTTAGTACAATTTTCACCGTTTATTGTCTTTGCTTTCTCAGTGGATGATTAAAGTGATGTGTTCGAATATAACAATTTATATGTAACTCATCCATGGACGGATTCATATAGGGATCCGGAAGGTTTCGAGATCCTTCGGAAGCTTAAAGAAACACTTGTGATCGACCTTCAGGACCCTTCAACAAGGTGCAGCGGAGAGACTTGTTGCCTCCATAGATATGCTGCTTGTTGCCTCCAGGTGCAGCGGAGAGACTTGTTGCCTCCATAGATATGCATGCAGCAGTGCTCATAACGAAGAAGAAGAGGTTTCTAATTTTTGTTTTCATCCTCCAAATCGACGCAGTTATCCATCCCTTATAGGGGCCTAGAAGACTCACAAAGGCATTTCAGCTTTCTCTTGGCCACAGTCAAGCAGACTCACCAGCTTTGAACCTCGAACCCGAGACCTCCCTATTTTTTGTATTTTGAAAGCCGAAATATGCGCCCTTACCACTGGGCCACATGATGTGGTTGATTATTCAATGAACCAAATTCAATAAAAAATAGTGATATGGAATTAAACTAGTCTAATTTCTTTTCTTTTTTTTAACTTTTATCTTGGGACCCCGGATCTTAAAATGCTGGATCCGCCACTGAACTCATCCCAATAATTTTTTTTCTAATATTGAGAAACAATTAAAGTTCTTAACAGGGCATTTAAAGATTTAAAGAAACCAAATACAATCCTTTATAAAAAATAAAAAATAAAGTTTACTTATTTATGGTGCAAGTATTCAATATATAATATATTCGAATATAACATCTCTCTCTGATGACAATTGCCAACGATGTCACTGCTGATAATCAATAACAAAAGGATTCATTAAGCCTTTTCAAGGGTCAAGGTGTAAAGCCTATATCAACTGAGAAACAAAATTATTCCACCAGCCAATTGTGTGTTTTCACGCGAAGACTACCAGTGGCTACACCCTCCCTCCCTCCTCACATTTAATGGTGGAGATAGGAATTATTCGGAATGTGAGCTAAACTAAAATTATTACTACGAAATAAAATGCTCAATTTTTTTTGTTGTCAACATAAAGCCACCGTTCTAAAAATCCCTTGGCAGCGCCAGACGGCTGACCACTACCCCAATTAATCCTTATGCCTTTGAAAACTAAGAAAGGGTGTCTAGACCTGCTTAAGCGCTTGCCTAGACCACCTAGGCGCCCGCTTAGTACGCCCAGACCTACCTAGGTCGCGACTCATTTAGATAGAAAGTAGATAACTTTCATTTTATGTTTTATCTTTTTTAATAAATTGTAAGAGACTTGTTGAATACTTAGATGAACAAACATTATATGCTTATTCCCCATGTTTTAATTATGTTCTAATATTTTATAATCTATATGTTATTTTATTTTGCAGTTTATGTATCTCATTGAAATTATGTATTTTTTTTTAAGTATATGCAGACACTTATTTACATGATATATAATAAATTTACTTAAATTCGCCTAGGTCCCGGCTAACCGCCTAAGCGCTAGGCCCTAGGCCGCCGCCTGACTAACACTTAGCATCTTTTAGAACTTTGCATGAAGCTATATAATAGTAAACCTGAAAGTAATAATTTGAAGTAAGAAATTTATGGTCTATTTTCTAGGCTTCTAGCCTTCAAACTTTTAGATGAATAAAATAAGGAACTGTGAGTGGTATTAGAAGTTTTATATTATTACCATTAAATTTGAATATTTATTAAACTCTTATTTTCCCTACGAACAACTCTCAAATTCAGACTTTCATTTGTTGGGTGGACTACTACAATTAAAAATCATAAAATAGGCCAAACGATTAGTATTTTTAACCTTAAATAATTAAAACTCTCCCTATGCTATAGGTGAGGATCCTAGGGATTCTATGATCGTGACCGTTCATCATACATCGTGCGGTCATAAATTATTTTAAAATTTAAAATTTAAAATTAAATATAAATAGTTCCTAACGAAAATTAATCGCATGATGTACGATAAACAGTCACGATCACGAGATTCCTAAGATCCCCAAGAAAAGAATCTGGCGAGGATCATTTTCCATGCTATAGCCCACTGGAGCCATGTACTTGACTCCGCCAATGCTCACAGCCAGCCTCCTATAAACCCATGTACCAACTTACCCATATTTATGAGGCCTATTTTTAGGCCCCTGAGACTCAATTTTGATTCCACTTTGCTTTACGCAACTCAAAATTCGAGTCACTTTACCGTGTTTATGTTCTTCTGTCAAATCCGCTCCATTTTGATCTCACTTTGTCCTTGGAACTCGATTTTGATCCCACCTTGACCCTTGAAACTCAAAAATTGTTGTTTTACTTCGTGAAACTCAAAACTCGGTCTATATTACCTTAATTATGTTAATTTCTTTCAAAAGCCATTAAATATGCTAATGTGGATAAAATATGCATATGTGAAAAAAATGAAAAATACGATAAATGGTGAACCAAAGAGGGAAGAACGACTCCTGACATCATTTATCTTACCACTAACGTAACGACCCCATCTCGCCAGCTAGAACTCCCTCCTTCTTATCCAGAAATTGATGTCACAACGATGAAACTTTTTATCTCAATCTAATCGTCCATATTTGATGCAATGGTGCTAAAATGAAGCGCACATAAGCAGCGCAAGGGAAATTTTATTTAAATCCATCTAACTCATTTCTATACCCAACTTACTTGTTGCATCCATTTGATTTTTAAATAAACTATTAATATCTCTTTAAACCCAAATTTAATATCTAATATACTCCTATAAACCCAATTCAATATGTGGATTTATTTTTACACCCTACGCTATGTTTTCTTAGTGTCCTCATAATTCTTGAATTCCCATAGCTTGAATTTTTGCAAGTTTGCAAATTTGCAAATTTGCAAGATAAAAATCAATGGCTCTCAAGGCCGTTCATGTCTCTGACGTTCCAAACCTCAATCAAGATAAAAATCAATGGCTCTCAAGGCCGTTCATGTCTCTGACGTTCCAAACCTCAATCAAGTCACAGAAAATGCTGCCGCATTGCCCATACATTCTCTGTGCTTGGCTCAAGGTCTTGGCATTTGCCATCGAATTAATTACTTGGAATTCAAGAAACTAAAAAGCAAGAGGAATCTGACTTTTGGAATTGGGTTTTTTTTTTTTTTTTTTTGGGTGTGTGTGAATAGGTGTGAAAGATGAGGGTGAAGAAACGAAAGGGTATTTAATTTTATTAGTTGCATATACAACTATACCGGTAACAAGATGTAGGGAAGGTAGTGTTTTCTAGTCCTTTTTTGTTTGAAATTAATTGGGATTTGTTGGCTTTTTTTTTTAATGGTTGAATAGATTTTTCTCCCTTATCCGTCTTTTCTCTCATTCATTTCGAGAATCAAAACTCGGGTCAGTGTCAAATTTGGATAATAATTCAAGTTTCTAGTGCACAAATGTGATTAATGCATTCTGTTCATTAACAAATACCTCTTAAGCTAGTCGTTTCTTGTCTAGTGGCACACTGATTACCTCTTATTTCTGCATTAGGGTCTATTTCTGACTCATTTTTTATACATTGCGGTATAGGTCTTGCATCACCGTTGTGACAAGGCCTGCTGGCTATGTGACGTAGACGGTGCATAGGGTTTCCCTTTTGAGTCATGTCTCGACATTTTGGACACTGAATGAGCTACACCAGCTCGGTTAATTCAGCTATTTAGTTGCTGCTCTTAAACTTCCGTTAGTTGCTGCTCTTAAACTTCTGTTTGAGCCCTTGGTTTAGACAGAGAAAAATAATAAAACAAGCTAGACATCTTCAAGTGAACATCTTCTCATTGTACTCAAATCATCTGTCACCTGTATGGTGATGCAAATCTGGTTCCATGAAAGAACCACACTGGCTTTGATTTTCACTTCACCAGAAATACGACGCAGTTTGTTGTAATTTTCCTTTATTAAATTCAGGCTCTTCTGAGACACGCTCTTCTTCAACATGTTATATCCTACTTGCCAGTAATCAATTTGATTTTCTCTTCGTCGGTAGAATTTCTTCTTCTACTGATTTTCCTATTTGCTTCATTGGTTTTTCTAGAGGCTGCAGTTCCTCGGTGGTAAGGACTCTATGCTCCGGTCATTTCAAACTTTCAACCAAATTGGCTTGCATATTGGTTCCTCCATCCTCTGTTCTTTTCCCTTTCCCATTGCTTTCTTGCAATTGCTTTGTGTAAGTTACTTCCGGCGTTCCTGAAAAATAGTTTTGCTGTCTTGAATGTTTACATGCTAATGTGCATATTGACATTTACTCCAGTACCTTTCTAAGGTAGACTGCTGAGGACATTTGCTGTGTGGTTTTGTTCAATCACAGAGCTTGTGTTAGTAAATGATTTCGGGCAGTTTGAATAACGTTAAATTTGGATTTGACTATCTTCAATGTAGGACTTAGGGATAATTAAAATTAGGAGTTTACAAACGAGTAGCTCTTCATGGGTTCTTTTAGGTGGTTCTAAGTTCTAGCCACATTAGTGGCTCCTCTACTCTATGACCGTTGCCAGTTATTTACTAAGTACAAAATGTCCAAATCAATGATGGCTGGACAGGAATATCTTATTGCACTGTCTGGTTTGATGCAAATTGCTTAGTTACCTTATTCTTTCTGCCATTACTGCATGGTCTGATCACTGTGAAGTTTATGTTCTAATACTCTCCAATAAAACCTAATGACGGGGTTAAAGCACCTCCACCTAAACTACTCAAACTTACATCAATTGTGTGGCTGTGATCGTTTACCTGTGCTTCTTTAGTTAATAGCAATAGCATGATTTCTGTTGAATGAGTTCAAGTTCGGCTGATTATAAATTATTCTTGGATAGGGTTTCTCGACCGAAGCTGAGCATGAACCAAAGTTAACCAAGCAACCTTGCCTCGGTTCGACCAAGTTGTACTGCACTGCTCTCCTCCGTCCTTGTGTGCCCATGGCATATAAATTGCTATTCGTTAAACGGTTTCCGTGATCAATTTTGTTTTTCCTTGTGTGCACGATGTAATGCTTGGCCTGAAGAATTAATGGACTATCAACCTAGAACGATAGGAATGTTTCATTCTCTTTGTATGGTTTCTACTTGCTAGCAGGCTGTCCCTGTTACTCTGTTAGGTTCATGTGATGATGCATGAGCTTATTTGGGTTGAAGGCCTTCGTAGTCCAGACCTTGCTCATTAATAAAGGGTAAATAGTTTTTAGCAGTCTGAATTATGTTTTCTTTTCGGTCATTGGAAGTGTTATGGCATAGTATGTTCTCCTTCTGCCTTGTATATGTATGTTAGATTGCCGAATCTACAGCGCATAGAGAAAATGTAGTGGCATGTTATCGATGGACGGGTTTTTTACAAAGTCGGTGATCAGTCCTTTTTGCGTATGGCATTGCCACTCCCGTTTACAACATCTACATTCAAAACTTAATTTGGAAATCATATTTCGACCAGCACGTTCTTGATATGCCCCTAATAGCCCATGGAATGTGTAGCAATGATTTTTTTGGTTAACTTCGTTAGAATTTCTATCGATGTTTTACCTCTCCCCCTCAACTCTTTATTTTGGATAACAATTGTAACAATGTTACTCATCAAGTTTCCATTAAAATAGAATCCACACAAGGCAAATAAATAACTAAGTTCGTGAAAACAATTCCAAACGAATAATTAAAACGTTTATTTCTATCTAGACTTATAAGGATTTTAATACATAATTTTTATTCCACTTTGGAGTATAAAATGCACCTGACGGTTACGTGCAAATGATACTTTACCGTAATGAAAAAATGTAAAAATATCTCTGCATTTTGAATTCTTCGTACGGGTTTGATCCTTAGCGATTTTCTATTTTCTTACCTTTAACAATTTAACTCGCTCTAGTTTGTAAGACAAAATGGAGGTGACGAGTCCCAAACAAATCAACAGCACAAATTTGAAGTCGTGTTGGAAATTGGGTAGGTAGATCTAGAGTTAAACCAAACAAGTTATCCGCGCAGCCAAACAGGGGTTAGCAACAGTCAGAAGAGAGACGGTGTCTACGAAGAGAATCTGAGACTGAGTCCGAGTCCGAGTCCGAGTCCGAGGAGTCGTGGCAAACTGAAATCAGCTGCTTTTCCTCTTCGGTCTTCCGTCTCCCGTCTCCGCCGCTCTGGTTAAGTAACACAACGACGGAGAAGCAGCCAAATGGCGGAAGCTAAAGAGCCTACGTCGTCGAGTCCGCTGACCCAAACCGACCCTGAAGATGTTTCCAGGTCTCCGCCAAGCTCCCCCAACTCCTCAACTCGCAAGGTCTGTCTGTCCGTCTGTCACTCTCCCGGTCACTTCAGAATACCTCTTCCCCAATTTGGAAATTTAATCAAATTTCTTTTCTTTCCTGTGGCAGTTTGGGATTTGATTAGAGCATAAAACCCTAATTATGAATTTGAAACAACCATAATTAATAGTTGAACGCTTATTAGGTATAATTTGTAGTAGAAGTAGTGAAACTCGGTTTTCTTTACTAATAAGCTTTGATTTGGTCCTGATGATCTTTTAATTGTCCTTACTGTTTGTGGGTTTAATTTAGTTGTTGAATGCCAACTTTTTCCTAATTAGCTTTTCGAGATAGAGAAATGTTGTATTAGGGGGTCTGGAATCTGGTTAAAACATAGATTGTTCTGATGGTAAAGCAAGGGGCTTGGAGCTCGGTTGGTTTATAGCATTCAACCCTGCACCCAAAGTATCGAGTTGGAATTCCCCCCTTCCCCAGCATTGCTTGTATAAAACAAAAAATGGTAAAATCTTATTTTGAGCTCTTGAATAAACTACAAATGGTTAGCCTTGAGATATAAACAAGTGTTGCTAATTTCTTCATACTTGTTCCAAGTTTGAAGTACCATTTGTTGTGCAAATGTTATCCTTCTTAGAAACAGCTTGCATTTATATAACCTCTAAAAAGACTATATCATAAGGTTAAGAAAACTGTTAACAAAAGGGGCGTAATTGTCTATGATAGTGGTCCGAAGTAGATTTTGTACCAAGTGGTTTTAGGAAGTTATGTTAGTCCTTTTCCTCTATCTAGTCCTGTTTAAAGTCATCTTTACTGGATAAATGTTTTTTCTTTTTTTAAATTATTTTGTTGGTTGTTTTTCAATGCATAAAGTATACCAAACAACTTGTGCCTTCATCAGGCATGCTATGCAGTGCTTCAGAGTTGGGTCTCAAAGAAATTCATGACCGGATGGTAAGGTTTTTTTTTTTTTTTTTAATTGTATAATCTTTTATAAAAATGTTGTTTGATTATAACGTATTAGTTTTGAATTGTGAATTTGCAGTATGGTTCTCTTTCCTGTCGCAGTCACATTCTTCATCACTTGGTGGTTTGTTCAGTTTGTAGATGGTTTCTTCAGTCCAATATATGCCAGGCTCGGGGTTAACATATTTGGTATGACTCCAGATCACGAAATTGATGTTTACTTTGGGACAGCGATGACTAATGCTTAAGGAAGTAGAATTTGATGAATGAATCTCTGTGAATAGTTCTGAAAAACTTAATAATGATAATCGCTATTTTACCATTATAATAACCAATTATAAAATAAATGCTATAGAGGTTTGGATACTTGAAGTAGTTTGTGACTCCTTAGTTCTTACTTGCATATGTTTCTGCGTGTCTTAAAATACTAGTAATAATTTTGACCACAAAAATTGGGGAAAATTCTAATAATACTGTAATACTATAAGGATTTGATTTGAATAGGTTTTGTGGAAGTTTCCAAATAGTTCAAGTTGCAGTAACTATCCAAATTTGGTATTGGTGTAACACTTTTTAGTGGTGGCAAAGCATAGATTATTACTTCATCATGTACGGAAAATTTCCATACCTTGGTCCATCTTTAACTTTTTGGTCTAAACAGAATCATATCTTAAGTTCATACTAAGTTTTGCTGGATAATAGATTAAATGTTCGTCATGATGCAGCATGATAGTATTTAGGGCCAAGATTAATAGTAAAATTAATTCAACAATGAAAACTCAAAAGAAACTATAAACACCCACAACACCCTGAAATTAAAAGTAGGAAACTAACATGAAACAAGCAGATTTTGATACCCACAGTATGTTCCTTCGAAAATTTCAGAAACTAAGTAGTTTCTAACTTTCTCTGTCCGTGTTGATCCCTCTAGTTTAGGGCTGGTTCAACTCCAATGCAAGTAGTAATCCCTATAGAGTTGTGATTATATGGTAGAAGATGAGAAGGGTAAGAAAGAGGGAATAGAAGCTCTTTAGAAGAAGAGAAGAAACTGGATTCGCTCCAGGGCTTCACACCAAATTCCCTTTGCAGGAGGATAGATCAAAGTATTTTTCTGAAAGCTGATTTTTATTCATAAACTTCATTACTTTGCCTAAAAGCATTTACATATGCTTATAGTCCAGATAGCTCTTATGATGAAAGACTTTTCGACTCCCAGAAAACTCTAGATGCATTAACTTATTAATTTCTAGAATCTACCTAAAAAAGGCTTGGAGAGTAACTCCAAGGTCCATTGACAATTTGAAACTGAAGAAAACTCTAATCCAGCCACAAAAAGGTAGAGCTCTAAGGCCTCTTCCTGCATCTCTTTTGGTGATGCATCTTAAATGACTTAGCACTGATGTCCTCGTCACGTCAATTTCGTCATGGGTGGTTAATTGTTTTATCTATGCCCTTTTATGCAGTATTGAATACTTCTTTTTATTGTTGCAGGCCTAGGTTTCGTTACATCCCTACTTTTTATATTCTTGATTGGTATTTTTGCCTCATCATGGATGGGTGCAACAGTTTTCTGGATTGGAGAATGGTTCATAAAACGAATGCCCTTCATGAAGCACATATACTCAGCCTCTAAACAGATTAGTTCTGCAATCTCTCCAGGTAATTGCTATTATTTCAATTTCTCGGTCCATACTTTAATGTCCTTGTTAAGCTCTTGCATGGCTGTCCTAATTATCTTAGGCCTTGTTTCGCACCTTGGGATTGTATTGACTATTTCAATCGGATAGGATAAATAGTCATCGGATAGTACTAACTAAATTAATCGGGCGTATGGTGCAATATCAGACTAATGACTGTATTATTTATACAGTGTTTGGTACTAGTTAGTAACAATTTTGGATTGATGATTCAAATATAAAAAATAAATAAATAAATAAATAAAAAATAAAAAATAAAAAACACAAATGTGTATTCCAACCAAAACAAAATTCACAATCCAACAAAATAAAAATTCACAATCACTTGTTAATGGAAGCTTCGAGCAGACTCTCCACAAAGTGCCATGAATTTACACTAATCAAAACCTTCAAATTTCCAGAATCAAACCTCCAAATTCTTTCATTAAAAAAGGAAACGCAAATAAAAAAAATCATCAATTCAATGCTTTCCAGGCGAATCGGTGCAGCCAAAAACCCATATGAAATAAAAAACCCAATTTTGAGTTTCTGATCCATTGAAAAAAAAAACACAGATGAAATCTCCCCCAGATTTGAGCTACTAATCCATTGAAATAAAAAAACCCAGATGAAATCTTGCCCATTTTTGAGTTTAAGCACCACACACCAACACAATCAAGGAACAGTTAAGCCAAAAACCCAGATGATGTCTCTCCAGAACAGGAACGACGTGATTTGAGTTTGATCTGCCACCTCTGGTTTTCCTTTTGAAATCTGCTTGATGCTGATCGGAGGTGGGGATGGAGAAAGAGGGAGAGAGTACCTTGAGAAAGAGTTAGCCATGTGCAGAGGAGATGGCGAGATGGCTTGGAGAAAAGCCAGCACGTTTTTGTTAGCGTGAACCCGACTAAATAATACCAAGGTTTTAGACAGGATAAACAAGCGGGTGTAAGGGAGATAAAATAGGTGGGGCCAGATTAATAATCCGATGCTTGTTTAGTACAAAAGCTCACCAAACACCTGTTTCGTATTATATAATACTATCCAATGTCTTATACTCTTATACGGTGTGCCAAACGAGGCCTTAGGGTTTATGTTCTCCTCTATCTAAATGAGCTCATCCACTTGCAAGCATGTTGGCTTCACTTGAGTTAGGAGTTGGTCAACAAATGAACTAAGCCAAGGTTAACTTCAGGCTTGTTGAAATAACAATCCAAGCCCAAAAATTGGTAGGTTTCACATTAGGCTCACCAACGTATCTGAAGTGGCTATGATTTTAAAGCCATTCAGCATGCCATATAGGCTCTTGGTAAATTCTGCCTGATTGTTTTTCTCACCTCTGCTATTGGCTTTCATTACGCTGTTTGACCTAAGTTGAATAATGATGTGAATTTACGATATAAGTTCCCTTGCTTGGGTACACGAGAGACACATATGGTTCCCTATCTAAGATAAACCGTTGAATTGACCCCTATTGTTGCCATGGTAAGGAATAAGTGGTGAGTGCACACATGCAATGGTCTTTCTAATCCAAACAAATATGGTTTTATTTCATATTATTTGGTAGGTTGAATTAGTTTCTCCTGACCTAGTAAAAGTTTGTGATGCCATCTACCTTGTGAGTGTGTGGTTTGGTGCAGGGTAGAAATATCGTATTTTTGACATGGAATCCATTCAGTGTTTATTTTTCTTTTTCTCCTCTTTGGTATATTCATAAATGATTTCCTTTTTTCTATTTGACAGATCAAAATACCACTGCTTTTAAAGAGGTTGCAATTATTCGTCATCCTCGAGTTGGTGAATATGCATTTGGTTTTATCACATCATCTGTAACACTTCAGGTATGTTGGACTGTCCAATTAATAGATCTACCTTCTACATGATATTAGAACTTCGTGTACAGCCACCACAACATGGTTTAATTTTCTATTTGTCAACAGTTTGGTGTGTATTTGGAAGAAGTAAGTTTAGTTGTATGTTAAGATTGTTTTGGCCCAAATTTCGACTCCGCAGAACTTTTTTCTGCTTACTTTTAGAAGCAGGTGATGGATTATGTTGGTTATTAATGCAATGGAAAGGAACAGCTGTCTGACAGCTACTTGATTCCCTCAAAAAGCAGTTTTTATATCTGAGAAAAAGGGTTTTTTGTTTTCTTTTCTTTTGTCGAAAAAGAAAGGGCTAGTTTTGGCACCTCCTAGGAAGTACAGAAGTGGTTTCTCTGGCAGTATTATTTTTTGCAAGCACAGTTCATGCGAGAGATACTTAAGTTCATTAAATGTAAAGAAGAATTGTTCATATTTACAGGCAGCTCTAATATTATAACACTTGTAGTACAAAAATACTATGGATATCACCAATTTGTACATGCAATCCGCAAAGCAATCCATTAAATTTTGAAGAAATATGTTTGAATAATGTTCACAGCTATATCACAACAGCCTTCTAAAAGGCAAGTAAAAAAAAAAGACTATTGAAATGTTATCTACAACTTTTATATGCAAAATAAGCTGTAAATGAAAGAAACAAAACGGTTGTTTTGTGATGGTTTGCTATGGAAGATATTAATATTCTACTAGTTACATCTGGTTGTAGTTTATTTTGGATTTTCTCATAAAAACCATGAGTTAGGATCTGATTGTTTTGTGGTTGATTACAGAGGGATGACGGAGATGAGGAGTTGTGTAGTGTTTATGTCCCAACAAACCATCTATACATTGGTGATATTTTTCTTGTCAATTCTGAAGAGATCATACGACCAAATTTGTCAGTTCGGGAAGGCATAGGTTTGTTTCCTCTTTCGTGGACATGCAGTCATGCACCATATAGTCTATTTCATACATGGACATGATAGCTCTGCATACTGTGCATTTTGCCTTGTGTTTTTTCTAAAAGGTACTTATTCATAGAAGAAAGGATACACATCCATTATAACCAGGAAAGCCGATGTTTGATATGGAACAAAGATGGATTGGTAATTTACAGTTTCTTATAGGTTTAGCAGACGTGCTTTAATTTCAGAAACAGTCCAATAACAAACTGGTTGAAATTCCCATTCAAATTAAAATTTTGATCTTGGTGGGGATAATATTACCATTCAGCGAGCGATTAACATGTATACAATGGGTTGTCTTCCTAACTGTTTAAAACTGTATGAAAAAGAGCAACAATTTAATGAAAAACACATATAGATTTATTGCCTATCTAATAAGTGAGAGATTTCCATTGTGACAGCAAGTATCTTGAGAAAATAGTTTGGCTTGACAACATATCGTAAGAAGTTGGGTCCAAATAGTTTCAAATTTTTTGCTGGGTTGTTAATTGTTTTTGTATTCTGATACGTGAGTCTCTTTCATCATATTCCGGTGTTCATCAAAAGCCAGACGAGGTTCCTTGATGGCTTTCTCAAACAATTTGTTTGTTGTTCCAAGAATTTTAAGAGTTAGACGTAAAATGAAAAATAAATCAGTTCAAGTTATTCTAAGCCAGACAAAATCAAATCTTAATTGTATTATTGGTTCTGTATCCGATTTGAATTCAGTGGAGAAAATTGGGTTTCGAGTATTTTTGTTCTATATTAAAGACGGATTTGTATTCGAACAGGATTTGATATTTTTCTCACTGATCCCTCTATGCTGGGGTATATGTTCTCTCGCAACTTGATTGTTATACTCTTTTGACAAGTGTACTTCTTTTGCATTTTCTGACTATTTTTCACGACTTCTGTCCGAAAAGAGAAGTCGTTTGACTTGGAAGGAGGATTTAAATTCAACCATGGATGATTTTGTGACAATTAGCATAATTTTCTTTCCTAGTTTTTCAGAGATATTCGAGTAGTACTATTATTGCATAACGGTTTGACAATTGTTTCTCCCATGAAATGCAGAGATCATAATCTCAGTTGGTATGACGATGCCGCAAGTGATTTCTCCAATCGAAAGGATTCCTCGTCAAAGCGACAGGATTCCACTGAACAGAATGGTGTCCCTTTAGAATCAAGTCATACGGAGGGCTTATAGAGCAGGTTCAGTTGTACGCAACATGATATGTTTCTTATACGGACCGCCGGTGTTGTACGTGGTAAGATAACTGCTCTGCTTGCTCTCAAAACACAGCTAGACATGAGAAAACATGAGAGAAGCTTTATTTTTTGTTCATGGATTCATGGCTAGGGTTTTGGTTTGTATTTCGTATTCGCGATCCTATGCGTCATGTAGGAGTAGGTTACGCGATGTTGTATGTTACGTAGTATTTTTCACTGGTACGATGTACTTTTACTTTGCCTTACGCGGTAGAAATGGAATATAGAAATGCTGGTATGATGATTTTGGGGAAAGGATTTTCAACGCCCCCGTCTCTCCCACTGCACTTCTCTGTCTATTCATGGCCGGTTTGATTGAATAAATCAAAGGAGAATCAATGGACATGCATTAACTGTTTGTTTGAATATAAAATATTATGTCCCAGTGACTTTGCGCTGTGAATTGGTGTCACATTAATGTGCAATCGTTTCTCCGTAATTACAAACCATAATTTGCATATAAAAATTTGATTTCTAGCCGTTTCATTAAATAAATCAAAGATAATCAACGAATATTAATGAGCAAGGTTATGTAGAAGGATAAAAAATAAAAATGGTGTGGAAAATTAGTTTCCTTGAATTATCTATCTTAAGGGAAGGACAGACAATGACATTGCTGTTGTAACTTGTAATAAAAACGTGAACTCCGCAAGGATCTGTAATTATAAATTCCTAAAATCTCTCTTGATGTAGAAGCATATAAAGAAATATAAAGAAATATATTTGTAAATTATAAAAACATTAATTTTGTGTGCATTTCCCAGAAAGCTGGAGTAGCTCAGCTGGTTAGAGCGTGTGGCTGTTAACCACAAGGTCGAAGGTTCAATCCCTTCCTCTAGCGTTTTTTTGTCTTTTCCTGTGATATCTTTTTAGTTTTTGTGTAGCTAAACAGAGTTATGTTTATGTTGTTTTTTTGGGTCGATCATGTCGTTGAAGTCTTGAAGATGGCTCAGTTGAACGTGTGTAAAACTCCACCACTTAATTTGTTGCATACGTTCTATTAAGTTGTTCAGCAAAAACAATAATTGGAAGTTTTTAGTATGAAATGCTGCCTTCCCCCTACAACATGGTTTTCTTTTGTGTTTTGTCAATCAGAAGGAATCCTATACGAGTAGGACTTAGCGCTATTAGCGAAAATGCTTTTTAATGTTAAAGAAAGACAAATTATGATCTATACCAAGCAGTTGAAATAAGTAAGAGTTTGTACAGCCATATATTTTAGAATTCAAAAGTATATGGAATAAGGACCACTTAGTACTACGGCAAGTGAGAGATCTTAAATTCAATTCTCAACAGAAGAGAACTTATACCATATTATTGCTAGCCCATTGTGAGGCTTTGCCCACTCTCCACCCTCTTAGAATAGATAATATCGTTTGTTAAAAAAAAAAAAAAAAAAAAAACATGTAAAACGAGAGAATTGAACCTATTTCAATACAATACACATAAATCATCTATACATCCAACTATACATTAAAACTCAAGCAAGATCGAACAACATGGCCCTAAAAAAACTTGAGTAAAATAAAAGTAAAAACATGGTGAGTACAAGCCAAATCTTAAAACAAGGTGACTACTAGCCAAGTCTTATATTACACTATAAATTCCAATTTTTTGTGTTCCCGTCTTTCTTGTTACACGGTTTTATTTGTTTTATAGAGCCCACAAGTTTATCTCCCTCGTCGAGCTGTGGGAGGCAGCTTCTCAGATGGGCCACACGGAAGCTTTTGTCCAGTCTCCCGTTCGATCCTTCTCTTGAGCTCTCTAAGTATTCTAATTTGCCCCAGCTTCTCAGGAGACAATTTGTCCCAGTAAATCCCTATAACCGAAGCAATATTGGTATAAAAAATCCGACACAGTACTGAAAAATGGGCATATGGTAGTATAACAAGCCGATTCCATCATATGTCTAGGAAATTAGTTTCCCAGGAATATAAAAAAAGAAGTGAAGCATATTGCACAAGTTCACCAACCTTGAGGCTTTGGAATTGATGTGTTGGTAAAAATGACCTGCGTTGGAGTGCAGATGATGTCAACAGGTACATCGTGGATTAATAGCTTTTCAATCGGAATATCATCTACCAATTGACTGTCGTGCACTGCAAGAAATTTCACATGTTACATCTAATGCAAACACAAAAGTTAACCAAAGTTGTGCAAACTGGTTTACAGTTGTTCAGTGAATGGAAACAATATACCCGAGCAATGTCTTAAAGACAGACGAGAATCACAAATGTTCAAACAACAGTCATATTCATATGCAAACCTTTCATGCCTCTTGATCAAAAGAACGATGGAATAGGAATGCAAGCAGAGACAAATTTAATCTTCTTGAATATGCACGATACCATACAGAAGAAACAGGAGGGTTAGCAGCAAAGACAACTCACTTACCAGTTGTCACAACTGCTGTTGAGTCATCAATGGCTCCCATGAATCGCAGCATCCCGTACTCAAGTTCAGCAAACCCCTGATACATCAAAGCAAAAGAATTCAAAAAATTATTCCCAGCTCCTACAGTATGTCAAAGACTCAATTTCATGGCATTACCCAAGACAAATTCAGATTGACCAGGCTGTAACTTCAAATACAAAACCTTCTCCTATCAATACTCCAGAAAAGGAGTTACTTGCATTCAATACTAACCAAACTTTTGCCTAAAACTCAAATTTGGTTTGTTACACTGAACCAAAATACTGTTAGTATGACAAGGACAACAAAAATGCCCAATGATTACCTCACCCTTGCCAAGTCGAGCACCTGTCCTTGGATCAACAGCAACCGAGCCAATGACAATAAGATCAACCTTGATTTTCTCATCTAATCCAATTGGCCTCCCATACTTGGCAGCTCCGACAGACGTACAAGCCTCTTTGATGGTACTAGGATTCAACAAATCAGATTCAAGCACAGAGAAAAACCCAGTCCTTAAACGCGGTTGAGGAGTTAACAACTTCTTCCCACCTGCACAAGATGAAGGGTCTTACAAAGGGATTTTAGAAGTGAGCAGTAGCCATTACTGGTTCCTGGTGCACATTGATACAATCTTCCGATTTCCATCAAGTGCGACTCAATTTATTTGCACAGACTATCAATCAATACAGTATTGCAATTATTAGGTAGAATCATGTTTCACTGTGTCCCTGACTCTCATGCAAGAGAACATTCTTTTAGGGAAGTGACTGCCGCACACTCTTTTCTCCTCCTGCACACCACTTTCTATTTCTAGCCTCTCGATGAAACAAGTCAAACGAGAATCAAGGGACATAAATACCAGAAAAGGTGAGAGGAAACCAGTTTCCTTCTTTTATGGTAGATATTATTTTTAATTCGAGTGGTATTTTAATCTACTCAAAACTACAGGAAGGGGATTCGAACGAGCCCCCTTCCCGTAGGGGCTTTTTTATGGTAGATTTAGTCACCCTAAAGCACAGCTATTAACCATTTTATAAGCTGAAAAGAGATGATATAAGATGACCATTCATATTTTGCACATCAGATTGGATGACAAACAAAACAATCCATAAGTAGCTATGTTAACAGCAAAAACTGACCAGAAAGAGTGAGAAACCTGACTTGCTTCTGTGGTGAATCCGGGTTTACCTTCACGCAATCCCCGACCCGGAACACTTCCAACCCACCCAACTGTCCAAACCCACATAATCAAAATACAAATTCTCTGTAAATTTCTCTACACACACACACCCCAAAAAAATTAATTTTTAAATTGCTCTCTTACTTTATCGGCAGCCGCAGAAGCGCCGACGAAGTTTGGGATGCGGTGGTGAACGGGGCGGGGGTTCTGGGCTATGTTCCGGGCCTCCATTATGTCCCAAATTCTCTTCCGGATAACCCATTTCCAAGCTTTCGGGTCTTCGGCAACTCCACTTTGCTCGGTCTCAATCTTCGAAGTCTCGGCCATTTGCTCCCGAGCCTTGGCGTCGAGGCTGAGCCGCTCGGCCTCGTAAGCTGCCTCGTCGAAAGCGACGTCGGTTTGGGGTCCGTTGCTACTGCTACTTCTCCGCGCGAAGAGGAGCTTCCGAGAACTTGTTGGGAGGGAGACAGAGAGTGCAGAGAGAGAATGGGATTGGCGGCATTTCTGGGTTTGGTTGAAGAGGTCGAGTATGGGTATGGCCCTTACGGGTATGGATATGGATCCGAATGTAAATTGGTTTGAGTTTCGGAGCCGGCAGAAATCCATTAACGGCATTTCTGGCAACCGTATCTTCGCTTGAGAGATTATAATTTGGATAGTATTTCTTTTTTCTTTTTTTTAATAATTGATATACAGCCACTTAGTAGTATGATTTAGTGGTATTCTTCTTCATTTGTATGTGAAAGGTATTATGTTCGATTCTCGCGCGAGTTTGAACAATATTATTGCCAGCCTATTGTGAGATTAAACTCATCCCTTCTACTTAGTGTATTTCCATCTTTTTAAATTTTTTCGTTAAAAAAATTTGGACCGTCAGATAGAAATCCAATGCAAATCGAACGGTTGGGGGGTAAGTACTCTTGCAGTGTGGGCCCCAACGTTGCAAGGTTGGTCGTTCCACTCGCACTCACGCACCTGGCGCAAAAAAAATAATAATAACGCTAATGACTTCACTATGACATCACCTTAAAGTCGCGCTCCTTCAGGTACTGGGTTGGACAATTTTGGCCCAAGTGAGCAGTCGGGCCTCCTTTTTATTATAGTTTGACTTGTTTGGGCAAGGGTGGAGCTCATTTTGTTGGTTTTGGTGGATTGAATCATCCAATCTCCTTTGCAATTTGTGAGGGATGGAGTTGTTCTTATGAAAAGCTAATTTGCTCACCATGCAAATCTAAAACTGAATGAGGCAACAATGTATTTTTAACTTTCGAAATCGAACAGCACACTAAAATAGATATGAGACCACGAGACGCATCCATGAAAGATAAATGCCTTGAAAAATTGCACACGCATTTGTATAACACTAAGCACTTGTCCATTTGTCGTACAATACAAGGGTTTCGTACCTTTTTGATTGATTTTGTTGCTTAGTAAAAAATTGTAGGATTAATCTCAGTTTACTACCCTAAAGTTTCGTGGTTTTTAACATTTGGTACATGAAGTTTTTTTTTTTCATCCCAGAGTCATATCTTAAGTCTTAATTTTGGGACAGTCTCATACATCCGTTAAGTTGGCTATTAAGTCTGTCATTAATTGATGACGTGGTACCTACGTGGACAATAACTGGATGTCATGTGTCAATATGAACCCACTTAAATATTAAAAAAATAATAAAATAATAAAAAAATAAAAATTTTCCCCTCCACTTCCTTTCTTCCTCTATGTCTCTCTCACTCATCTGGGATAAAACCCACCAACCACCAACCACCTGTTAGAGTATATAGCCAAATAGATAAGGCAATTAGGATTGTTGCTGTTGTAATATTCAGTTAGGATTGTTGCTAAGTGTTAGATTCAGATAAGGCAGTTAGCTGAGTATTCACCTATATAGCAATTGTATCATTGTAACCAGAAATCATTCAAGAAAATACAAGTGAAAATTCATTCTCTTTCTTTCTCTCTCTTTCTCTAAACCTTCTTTGTTTTCTCCTTCTTCTCATTCTGCAATCTCTATGTTCTCTTTCCTGCGTATTGATTAACATGGTATCAAGAGCCATTAAAGCTTGATCAGCTTCTTCGATCTTTTCTTTTTGCTTCCGCTACACAAAATTATTTCTTCTTCTGTCTTGTGGGTGCATCAAGATTACCCAATTCTTCTTTCTTTGCTCTGCAAGATTGTGCACACCAGGGGTTTGAGTCTTTTCCTCAGACAGACTTCTCTACAATTTTTCAAAATGGTAACTGTGAATCAACTTCAAATCTTGCAATCACCGATCACTGGATTGATTTCATCCGTTTCCACGTCTATTACTGTGAAACTGGATGAGACCAACTATCTACAATGGCATTTTCAGATGCAGTTAATGCTTGAAGTCCATGGAATTATGGGGTTCGTTGACAGATCAAATCTCTGTCTTGCTCAGTTTTCTTCTACTTTTTCAGGAGATTCAGAGGTAACATCTGGTACTTCATCTTCAAGAATTGAAATCGATGTGTACAAAGTCTGGAAAATGCATGATCATTCCTTGATGTTGTTAATTACTGCCACACTTTCTTCATCTGTTATTTCCTGTGTGATTGGTAGCAAGAGTTCTCAAGAGATGTGGGTTCGTCTTCAAAACCAGTTTTTCTTACCAAGTACAAATTACAGACTGATCTTTACAACATTAAGAAGGGATCAAATTCAATTTCCCAATATCTTCAAAGAATTAAAGAAGCAAGGGATAGACTTTCTATTTTTGGTGTCACACTTGCTGATGAAGACTTTGTGATCATTGCATTGAATTGACTCCCTCCAAAATACAACACATTTAAATGTGTACTTAGAGGGTGTGAGAGTATCATTTCACTCAAGTACTTTCGTGCACAATTGCTCGCTGAGGAAACCATTGTGGATTGTGCTCTTGTTGAATGTAAGACAAAAGGTTCTTTCTTTCCTCTCCTTAGCTCTCAATTTCATGCTGGCTTCAGTGGTGGTTATCATGCTCAATCTAATTTTAGGTCAAGCTATGGTAATAATGTCGATAGTTATAATGGAATTCTTGGCTCACCTCCATCTCTATATCCTAGTTATCTGGCACCTGAAATTACTACACATCAAATTTGTTCACATAAAGATCGTTGTGATGTTGATTGTCTCTCAACTTCTAGTAATGTAGTTATAGGATTTGTTGGATATCCAAATATGGGAAACAGCTTATCTGAGCAGCATAAATCAGACTCCTCTAAGAATGAACACTTTGTAGATGATGAAGGTGAAGACGAGCCAGAGCTTGATCATGTCCTGGAAGACCTCAATTCATTTGACTTAGCTAATGGGATGGTTACCAAGAAGAAAGTCATTGTAGAAAGCCTACTACGCCCCATAAACAACACAAAAATTATGAAACTCCTTTACAGAACAATTCTAATGTTGAAATTCATACAGCTTATGATTGCTAGTTTGGTTTTCTCTCTCACTTCATTATTTCAGAAGATGAAATGTGTTTAGATGATGCAGAAAAACAAGTTTTGGAATGTATTGACAAGGAAAGTGCAGACTCTCAGTTGATTTCAGTGGGTTTACAATTGCGTATTCAAGTGATATTTCCGGTTCTTAACTCTGACAACAAGGCGAAAATTGGTGTTCATACTCAAACTGTTGTACATGGGTTCCGAGGATTTTATGTACTTCAGTTATGCAAAGGTGGAAGCATATTGATATTCAGTTCGGCTACCATATGAGAATTTCTGATAAGGGTGGGGGCACTAAGTCTACGCTGATTTGGGTACTATGGTATACACAATATAATGGTAAAATACAAGCTCCAGATGTTATGAGGTTTTCTTATTGCAGAGTATTTGTACAGCAGTGACCAAATACCCCACTCTCCAATTGCAAGGAATACTATCCAAAGAGAGTTTAGATTGCCAGATACTTTTCAACTATAACAATCTCATGCTTGGACCACCATGAGCTTGCAGGGGGATGTTAGAGTTATATAGCCAAATAGATAAGGCAGTTAAGATTATTGCTGTTATAATATTCAGTTAGGATTGTTGCTAAGTGTTAGATTCAGATAAGGCAGTTAGCTGAGTATTCACCTATATAGCAATTGTATCCTTGTAACAAGAAATCATTCAAGAAAATACAAGTGAAAATTCATTCTCTTTCTCTCTTTCTAAACCTTCTCTGTTTTCTCCTTCTTCTTCTGCAATCTTTTGGTTATCTTTCCTGCGTATTGCTTAACACCACTAACCTTTCCCCACCAACCCAACCTCGTGAGCCACCGGAAATAGGTTCCCAATAGGAGACCAAGAGAGAAAAATGAGAGCTCTCGCCGATCTCATCCTGTCGCCGATCACAATGCTGAGCCTCTCCACCCAATTCCCAACAATCCCTCTGTCTTTTCGGTATTTCAGTCTCACCTGCCTCCGTGGGAGATCAGCGACTTCAAGGAGCAGTGAGAAGGGACGATCTTTAGGTTTTCGAGCAAGGCGGCGTTGGGTTGGGTCTAGAGTGGTAACCGGTTCCCGTTGAAGAAGATAATCGGGTCGAAGGAGAAGAAAGGTGTTGATGCTAAGGCTGAGAAGGATGAGGAAAGGTGGAGAGGTAGAGAGCGAATCACTCATGCTTCATTTCCCTTGTTCATAAGATGGTATCTTTCTCTCGCTTTAATTGTTTGATCGAATTCAAGGGTAATAGGGTAGGACTACCCAACGGGTTAATTTCTCTACTAGGAGAAGGGTTGGTGTTTGCTTGAAGAAGAGGAAAATTGGGAAGAATGTAGCTACTGCCCAACGTGGATGGTCTTCTTCCAAAGTTAAATTCTCTATTTTTCCTCTCTTTCTCATTTCTGTTTGGTTGTTGATCCAAAAAGAAAATAGGGTTTTACTGTTTTGACATCGCTTAGAGAAAATGGGGATCGCGGGGCTCTCATTTTTCTCTCTCAGTCTTCGATTGGCCCCATTTTCGGCGACTGGTGTGTTTTTTCCCAGAAAAGGGAAAGAGACAGAGGAAGAGGAAGACATGAAGAGAAAGGAAAAAAAAAAATAATAATAATTCTTACTTTTTAATTTTTTAATATTCAAATGGGGCCATATTGACACGTGACGTCCAATCATTGTCTACATGGGCGCCACGTCATCAGCTAACGGATGTTCTGATAGAAAACTTAACGGATGTATAAAAGTGTCACAAAATTATGATTTTAGATACCTAACTGGGACGAAAAAAATTTGAGATATCAAATATTAAAAACCGAAAAACTTTATGGTAGTAAACTAAGATTAACCGAAAATTATAACAAAAAGTTGGCATGAGATTCCATAACTTATGTTGTTTGGTCTTGTATGCTAAATGCACCACCACGCAACACATCATCCACCTCAGCACTCAAATATTTTATAACGACAAATGTATATAGAACATTGACACACCCCGACCTAGATCGAGGCATGATGGCTGTCACGGGAAGGTGACGTACCCATGTGCACATTGCGGAAGCAATATTAATATAAGAAATGAGAATAAACAAAAACCAAACCAACTAGAGCACTAGATAAGAATAAGTGCAAGACGAAACTAAGTGTGAGTTCACAACCAGAGCATAAGTAGCCTAAGTGCAGTCCAGCAGGACGAATACTAATTATACAACACCAAAGGTAATCCTACATTAGTGATAATCTGTCAAAATTGCCACGATCCTCGTAAGCCACCAACAAGCACTCCTACCCCCCTTAAGAAAATTTCGTCCCCGAAATTCCACACAACAATATAGAAACCATTAATAATCATAAAACAAGCGTGGATACATCTTTTTCATACGCTTCTCTGTCTCTCAGGTAGCTTCCTCCACTGAGTGATTCCTCCACAAAACTTTTACTAAGCGCACGGTTTTATTCCTCAAAACCTTATCTTTCCAATCCAAGATTGTCACTAGTTCCTCATCATAAGCCAAATCTGGATTAATTTCTAAAGGTTGAGGTGGTATCACATGTGACGGATCTGAAACATAATGACGAAGCATAGAAATATGAAAAACATCGTGCACTTTAGACAACTCTGGAGGCAACTCAAGCCTGTAAGCAACTTCACCGACTCACTTGGTGATCCGATACGGTCTAATATACCTAGGACTTAACTTACCTTTCTTCCCGAACCGTACAACTCCTCTCCACGATGACAACTAACAAGCACTCCTACCGAAAACCTGGAGGGGCACAAAACAAAAAGTGTGAGTGAGCAAAAACAAAGCTTTTCAAAACCATTTCAACATCAAAGATAGTAACCCCTCGTCATAAAACCTGTATAATTTCCCAAAAATTAGAATACATATCTATACCACAACCATGCTCAGAATAGCAAAAATCCTCATATATGCCATGTCAAATATCTCAGCATAAAATATGTAAGTCAGGTGATATAAATAAATGCAAATGATATGTCAACCGAAGTCACTTCATATGACCTGTACAGTTGAATCTAGAGCTCATCCATCCACCCGGAGTCACTTAACGTGACCTGTATGGCTCAAATCCATATCCCAACAAATATGCATGCACACGAGTCGAAACCACCTAAAATGGTATGTACGATAGGACTAGGTGTAAATAAATATGCTTAAGTGCTACGATCACATGAAGACTGTGTGAATAATCGCGGGTCACCTACGAGTCGGAACCACCTATAGTGGTATGTACAACAGGACTGTGCACCTAACTTGGATCCAAGATGAGCGTATGGTGCGGGAAGTGAACATCACGTGAAGGACTGTGTCCTAACCACGAGCGGGAGCATTAACACCGTGGTGCAGGTTATGAGCTCAAAATATATCTCAACATAATCATGCAACTCACATCCACAATCAATAAACTCACCTGATACTTACCTGAGCTCCCGCAGCATCAACGATAATATATGCAACTACTAAATACATATTCTAAGTATAAGACATTTGGCATGGCATTTCAAAACATAGGAATCATTTAAATCAATTTTATGGGAAAAATACCAAGCATATATATATATATATATATATATATATATATATATATATATATATATATATATATTGAAAACCAAAAGCCCACTCACTGATATGTGGAAGGGTCGTAGCCCCTAAGTCTCGCTTGACTACGCTCGTCCTCTGGAAAAAATCTCACCTATATGCGAAACAACTATATAAACGTTATTTTAAGCACATAAACAAAACTAGGTAATAACTTCTACTGACACACCTCGACCTAGATTAAGGCATGTTGGCCGTCACATGAGGGTGATGTAGCCCTATGCACAATGCGGAAGCAATAATAATATAAGAAATGCGAATAAACAAAAACCAAACCAACTAGAGTACTAGATAAGAATAAGTGCACGACGGAATTAAGTGTGAGTTCACAACCAGAGCATAAGTAGCCTAAGTGCAGTCCAGCAGGATGAATACTAATTATACAACACCAAAGGTGATCCTACAATGGTGATAATCTGTCAGAACATCTGTCAAATCCTCGTCAGCCACCAACAAGCACTCCTACCTAAAACCTGAAGGGGCGCAAAACAGAAAGTGTGAATAGGCTTTTGGTTTTCAGATATATATATATATGCTTGGTATTTTTCCCAGAAAATTGATTTAAATGATTCATATGTTTTGAAATGCCATGCCAAATGTCTTATACTTAGAACATGTATTTAGTAGTTGTATATATTGTCGTTGACACTGCGGGCACTCAAGTAAGTACCAGGTGAGTTTATTGATTGTGGATGTGAGTTGCATGATTATGTTGAGATGTATTTTGATATCATAACATGCACCCTGGTGTTAGTGCTCTCGCCCGTGGTTAGGGCACAGTCATTCACGTGTTGTTCACCTCCCGCACCATACGTTTATCTTAGATCCAAGTTAGGTGCACAATCCTGTCATACAGACCACTATAGGTGGTTCCGACTCGTAGGTGACCTGCAATTATTCGCACAGTTTTCACGTGATCGTAGCACTTGAGCGTATTTATTTACACCTAGTCATGTCGTACAGACCACTTTAGGTGGTTCCAACTCGTGTGCAAGTATATTTGTTGAGATATGGATTTGAGCCGTATAGGTCACATTAGGTGACTCCGGCTGGATGGATGAGCTCTAAATTCAACTGTACAGGTCATATTGAGTGACGCCGGCTGACATATCATTTGCATTGATTTATATCACCTAACTTACATATTTTTATGCTGAGATATTTGACATGGCATATATGTGGATTTTGCTATTCTGAGCATGGTTGTGGTATAGATATGTATTCTAATTTCTGGGAAATTATACAGGTTTTACAATGAGGGGTTATTATCTTTGATAGGTGAAATGGTTTGGTATCAGAGCCTAGGTTTGGCGGTCCTGCATATTTTGTGAATATTCTAATTCTTTGGGTGTTTTTGAAGTTGTCACTGTGGAGAGGAGTTGTACGGTTCGGGAAGAAAGGTAAGTTAAGTCCTAGGTATATTAGACCGTATCAGATCACCAAGCGAGTCGGTGAAGTTGCTTACAGACTTGAGTTGCCTCCAGAGTTGTCTAAAGTGCACGATGTTTTTCATGTTTCTATGCTTCGTCATTATGTTTCAGATCCGTCACATGTGATACCACCTCAACCATTAGAAAATAATCCAGATTTGATTTATGATGAGGAACCAGTGACAATCTTGGATTGGAAAGATAAGGTTTTTGAGGAATAAGACCATGCGCTTAGTAAAAGTTTTGTGGAGGAATCACTCAGTGGAGGAAGCTACCTGGGAGACAGAGGAGCGTATGAAAAAGATGTATCCACGCTTGTTTTATGATTATTAATGGTTTCTATATTGTTGTGTGAAATTTCAGGGACGAAATTTTTTTAAGGGGGGTAGGAGTGCTTGTTGGTGGCTTACGAGGATCGCGGCAATTCTGACATATTATCACTAATGTAGGATTACCTTTGGTGTTGTATAATTAGTATTCATCCTGCTGGACTGCACTTAGGCTACTTATGCTCAAGTTGTGAACTCACTTAGTTTCGTCTTGCAGTTATTCTTATCTAGTGCTCTAGTTGGTTTGGTTTTTGTTTATTCTCATTTCTTATATTAATATTGCTTCCGCACTGTGCACATGGCTACGTCACCCTCACGTGACGGCCAGCATGCCTCGATTTAGGTCGGGGTGTGTCAACATCAACAACAAAAATATTGAGTAAAGTTGTAGAAATTGACAAACTTGGCTAGTGAGACTTGCATGAATGCAATGTTCCAGAATTTTGCTCACACTCTTATACTTGCAAAATTGGTAGGCGGCCGTATTCAGAATACAACCGTAATCTTCATATTCTAGTGAACTATTTATATATTTACACTCCCAAGAAGTGACTCTTTAAGACAACAGTTGGTAATGCTTATGCCTTCTAAACGTGTAACCCTTAATCAAATTAGAAGCATATGAGTCTATGACCGTTTGCTTTCAACAACAAAATTTCATTCGCATAACCAACATCAGTTTTGCATGTAAAAACTATTGAACCTTGCGAAATTTAACTATGAATTTTTCATTCAAACATTATAATATTTAATTTTAACATAACAATTAAAAAAGAAATTATTATCAAATGACCCCTAAATGACTTTATATCAGTTTGCATGTAAAACTATAGGCCCATGTATGCGCATAACCTTACAAGAATAAAAATATCGATGTACTTAAACAAAAAAAAAAAAACAACAATAATTTTCATGTGCATAACCTTACAAGAAAATTGTAATATTCTTCTAAGAGACACGTAGATAATTAGGCTGAGGTGCAAGTATCTCGCTCTCTTTAAGGAGATTCAAGCGCCATGCGGTTTTACAAAAGTTTACGAACCGATGCAGCAGTATATCTCTTGACTTGTCCCCTCTAGGATACAACAGTCCAACAAAATTGTGTTTGACTCAAACCTATATGCACAAAAAGAGAAGAGTCCAAAGCTCCACCACAAGAACACCCTTCTTTGGCCAATATAAGTGAAAGATACAAAGTATGGAGGAATAAAGATTGTAGTTATTAGGAAATTGGTAGTGGGATCATAAATAAAGAGACAATGGGAAACTTCTAATAATTATATGTTTATTATCACCCTTAGTGAATAGGATAATAAACACAAATTAATAAAGAAAAAAAGTTACAATAGTGACACAAAATGAAAAGCTAAAGACTAATTTTCCACTGACCACAAATAATGACAAACAAACTTATTTTGCCACTAACAACCAAATAATGGCAATTATAATTGCGTTAAAAAAAATAAAATAAATTAAAATAATGGCAATTATAATTAATTTAATTTATTTAATGTTAAAAATGAACCAACATAACCCAAATTCTGGTTTGCATGTAAAATGGAACCTTATGAAATTTAACAATGAATTTCTCATTAAAAACGAAAAAATTATCAAACGACTCCTAATCAATTGTCCAATATATTTGGTATTTAGTGGATCAGAGATATCATCCTTCTCTATTTGACATATCTATCGCAAAGAAATTATAGTTGCCGATGAATTAGCTTCCTAATTAGGACATTTGTATTACCACCACTCATGTATTTAGTGTAATAATTTTCGTTATTTTATTTTGCATAAGCTAGTTTGACCTGTTTGAGATTGAGATCCATCGAGAATCCTCGTTGCAATTTTTTAGGGTTCAGAAATTTAAAAAAAAAAAAAGTAATGCATGTAAGTTAGGCAATAGGCAGTTTGCCCATCCTCGAGGGAAGACCTCCTTTATATCCGATAAAAATTAAGCAACAGCAATATTTCCACTCTTGGACGTCGATGTTTGTCATTTGACTCATATCTTCGCTATAAAAATCTTACAACTCATATCAGTTGGTTATATCTACAAAATGGAAAGCATCAGCAGTAGTTGTAGCTTCAGAAAAGTTGTGTTTTTGCTACAGATCTTCATCTTCTTTGAAGCCCATCGTTTCTGTGCTGCTGATCCAACTTATGGGTTCACACTTGTGCAACTCAGTGCACAAAATCGCAGATTACAGAAACCATATGACAAGGCTCCTCATGAGCGTTACAGTAATATAGATGGAGTTGAAAAGTTTTGGATCTACAACCACGACAAGCCCTTTCAAAGCACAATCCAACCAGGCCACGCTCCGAAATTAGAATTTCTGTATGTATATTCTCTCTTGTTTTCGATATGTTTATGGGCTTATTGTTACTAGCCTTTGCACGTTTGGAACTACTTTTGTGCGAGCACATTATTACAAACAGGCTGACCCAGAAACACTTTATTATGACATTAATCAATGTCCAATAATGTAATCTAGTTAGGCTTATATTATCTCCCTTCGAAAGCAATTGTATACATATGATGATACCCAAAAACACTTTTAAGCTTTTCTGTCAAATGTAGTTAATTAGAAGCACTTCTATTTGTTCACAAAGTACTTCTCAAGTCCCATTGAATTTCTTTCTTACATTAGGAAGTTGATTTCATTTCATAATTCATAATATGGATTTTGTTCTAGGGGTATGACTACACTTCCGGGGTTTGGCAATTTGAGGGCAACTTTCTTGTGCCACAAGGCATGTCGGGGGCTACAACAATGCAAATCTTTGGTTCACCCAAACAAGCTACAACTCTGCAACTAGGTGTCTACAATGGGGATTTGAAGCACTATCGTGGCAATGTGCTAGCTGCTAATGTCCAACAAGTGGGTTAGGCTGAACGTGATTCACAATGTTTCCGCAAGGACAGTGACCCTTTTTATCAATGGCGAACGGAAGTTGATCACCAAAGATCACGGCCGAGCAACCTTTTACTTCAAGTACGGAGTTTATGGAGCCTTGTATCATTCAAGTAATTATATGCAATCAAGTTGGGGAGGGATCAAACTTTATAAAAAATGAAATATCATTGGAAATCAAAGGAAGGGAGCCAAGTTTTGTGTGTAATGGAGGGAGAAGGGAGGAGAGTTTGATGTTCAAAGTAATTTTATAATTTTTTATACAAGCTATTTGAATTACAAAAATAGTCGTCATGCATTTTCTATAATTTAAAAAAGGGTAAATTACACTTTCATACCTCAGGTTTGGGGTCTATTTCAATTCCTTACAACATCTTCAAAGCATTTCACTTTCATACCTTAGTACTATTTTATTTCAAAATAATACCTTTGTTACATTTTCCATCCATTGGTTCGTTAAATGCTGACGTGACATTAGTGAACCCCGTTACACGTCAACACACTCCCTCCAAAACTTGCACATGTGGAATTTTTTAGTCCACATGGAGCCACGTGGACTGACAAAACCCCACTATCATCGAGCACACCATTCCCAAACCCAAAATCGAGAATGTTGAAGTTTATGGTAACCCTAGCCCCACCGGTGAAACCCTAGTTCCGTCGCGAAACTCGAGTTCCTATTGCCGTCGTGCCCACTACCCATAACAACCCTTAACCCGTGACCCACAACCCACAATCTGCAACCCAGAACCAACTCCCGATTGCAGCGATAATCAAGTGATTCGAAGTCGAATGCTGAAAATGAGTTGGGAAATGAGGGAGGATCCATTGGATCCATTCCCAAAATACGGTTAGTGCTTTTTTGTTTCTTTATTTTGTGTTGTTCGATAATGCTTGGACTGTTCGAAAATGGTTAGAATGTTCGAAAATGTTAGGGACCTGAAATTGTTTGTACTTTGTAATTTTGGATCTATATTTCCTATTTTTAAATTACTTTGTTCGAAAATGGTGGGGAACTAAAAATTGCTTGGTGTTGTCGGTTAATGGAGGACTTTTGTCTTTGTTTAATTATGTTGGAAAAAAAGCTTGTGGGTTATGTATGTTTGGCAGTGCTTTGTTCATGCTTTATATGTGCCTTTTGTGTATGATGCTTTTTTTATGCCTTTATCAATGCCTTTATATGGGACACCACATTGTCATTTGTGGTGTGCCTTTATCTATGAATTGTTTTGTGGTCATGGGTCCTGAATTTTGGGTTTCATCACTTTAAAATAGGAATTTTATATGCTGATATTTGGGTTTCATCAGGGTTTTTTATGCTGCAATTTCAGGGAACAAATAACTATTCACAATCAAAATGTATCACGGTGGACAACTCTGTGAAGACTTCTATGGTGGAGGGAATGTGGATTTCTTTGACTTCTATGACAAAGATTTCATGTCAATGCTCGAGGTTGACAATATGGTTAAGGAACTGGGATATGGAAATGTGTTCATGAGTTACCAGTATAGGATCCCAGGGATGGAAATTCGAAATGGGTTGAAGCCTTTGATGACAGATTTGGATGTTATCAGCATGTGCAAATTTGTGCCAAACCACATTGTGATTGATGTGTATATTGAGAAGATAACACCTGAATAATGTGTCTCTCAAGAGATGGAGTTTATCAAGTCATTTGAACCAGTTGCTCATAGTAATGTGGTTATTGAAGAACTTGATGGTGATGAGGATAAACAGTGCAAGAGGATAGAGGAAAGGCCAGGGCAAGTGAATAGAGGAAAAGCCAAGCTAGCCATAGAATATCTAGTCAGTGGCCTTGGTGGTGAATGTAGTGTGCCTTCTCAATGTGTGACTCAAACTGTTGAAGGAGTGCCTGATGAAATAGGTGATGGAGTAATGGGTGAAAAAGTGCCTGATGAAATGGTGGCTGATGTGGGTGAAAAAGAAGATGAGAATGACAGTGACTTCATAGAAGAAGAATTTCCTGCTGATGAAGATCACTTATAGTTTATGAAGTTTGTAGATGATTATGTGGATGCACATGAGGATGGAGTGTTGGCTGGCATTAGGGAACAAAATAACCCTCAATCAGGAAAGGGATATCGGCAGCAAAGGGAAGGATTTGAAGAAAAGATTGATGTAGATGTTGTTGGTAAGCCGGATTACAATTCAGATGGCCTTCACAGTGTGCATGAAGATGAAGACGGTGATGGTAACAACAATGAGTGTTATCCTGAGTTAAATGAGAAGATTGACATGAAGAACCCATACTTGTCATTAGGGTTAATATTTAGGGATGATGCACAGTTTAGAAAGGCATTAGTTATGCACTCTATGATAAATGGGTACGGGGATGTCCATTTTCCCTGAAATAAGAAGTTCAAGGTTGATGCAGCTTGTAAAGAAGGTTGTATGTGGCTTGTCAAGTGTAGGAAGATGTGCAATTCAAACAATATGCAGATAAAGAAGATTTTGGATCATCACACATGTGGTAGATTATGGATAAATAGGAATATGAAACAATCTTGGCTTATTGAGCAATACTTGGAAATGATCCAATTTAATCCAACATGGCATGTTGAGTCTTTTATGGACACCATTGAAGCTGAATGGAATCACGGTTACTTTAAGATGAAAGCCTATAGGGCTATGGCTGCTGCTATGAAGATTATTGAGGGTAAGCATGTTGATCAATACACAAGATTACGGGATTTTGCTGAGGAAATTAATAAGACAAACCCAAGAAGTACAGTGAAGATTAAGTTGGATGAATGAAGGTTTCAAAGGATGTATGTGTGTTTGGGTGCATGCAAGGAAGGTTTCAAGCATGGGTGCAGACCCTTGATTGGTTTAGATGGTTGCCATTTAAAGTCTCAGCATGGGGGTCAATTGTTGGTTGTTGTGAGGATAGATCCCAATGATGAAACTTGAGTGATAGCTTATGCAGTTGTCGAGATAGAGAACAAAGATTCCTAGATTTGGTTCTTGGAGATTTTGGCCGAGGATATTGGGATTGTAGATCAGCATGGTTGGACATTCATTAGTGACAAGCAGAAGGGTTTAATTCCTGCATTCTTGGTGGTTCTTCCCGATTGTCACCACAGGTTTTGTGTTCGCCATTTGTACACAAACTATAGAGAACAGTTTAAGGGTAAGGCATTGAAGGATGCTTTATGGGCTGTTGCCAAGACCACTACAATTCCACACTTTAGAAGAGCCATGGAGGAACTTAAATTGTTGAACGAAGATGCATATGATTGGCTCATGAAGAGACCTGCCAATCACTGGAGTAGGTCTCATTTTCAAACGCAAACCAAGTGTGAAATGTTGCTAAACAACTTGTGTGAAAGTTTCAATGCCGTGATAGTGAAGGCAAAGTCCAAGCCAATTGTAACCATGCTTCAGATCATTTATACCATGTTGATGAGAAAGATTCAAATGAGAAAAGACATTATGGTGAGACAACCTGGAGATTTATGCCCCAAGATTAAGAAGAAGTTAGAGGATGCAAAAATGGAGAGTGGTCGATGCATTACTCAATGGTCTGTTGGGACTAAATTCCAGGTGGATGCTAAAGGAGGTGACCAATATGTTGTTGACTTGACTAAACTTACATGTTCATGTCGGAGATATGACCTCACTGGTATTCCATGCAACCATACCATTGCTACCATTAATTACAAGAGGGAAAAGCTAGAAGACTATGTGGATATTTGTTATTCCAAGGTTATGTACTTGGAAATATATGGACACTTGATCCAGCATATGAATGGGATGTCGATGTGGGAGGTCACTGAAAATCCACCTATCCAACCTTCTCTATATACTAGACAACCTGGAAGACCCAAAAAGAAGATAAACAAAGAGGCTGCAGAAATGGAGAAATAAGCTAATCCTAGACAAAGTGAAGCCACTAACAGAAGTGGAGATATTCCACGACCACAACAACTCTCAAGGAAAGGCCAAGAAACCCTTAAAAGTGGAATTTGTAAAAAAAAAGGTCACAATACCAGGACCCATCACAGGCATCTTCCTACAAGACAAGATGTGACATATAACCTTGTAACCTTGTACAAAGTTATATGATTTCTAAGTTGATTTAAGACTTTGTTAATCTTGAAATCCTTTAATTTGTTTTAGGCATCAAGTTCTGCACATGGAGCATCTGGTAATCCAGGTGGTGTACCAAGGAAGAGGAAGCACTGTTTCACTTGTTTTATTTAGTTAGGGTTTGTAAATGAATTTATGGCCTACATTGTGATAACTTAGGGATTCTTTTGTATGTATTGGATGTGGATATTCTTTTGTGATAACTTATGGCCTATATTGTTGTTGATTTGGATATTGGATGGAGGCATAGTACAGCTAGAAGAGGTAATTCAGAGGTTCAAACAAATTGAGGAGTGAAGAAGAGAAGGACAAGGCAACCAAGAAAGTGAAAAGTGTTGCTATACAAGAACAAACTGGGTTTTTAGATGATGGAATTTTTTGTGAATGTTAGCAGCAGCTAGGAACTGTTATTTTGCTCCCAATTGGATTTGTAGCTTATTATGAACCGTTATTTTGCTACTGGCTAGATATCCTTTTGGGAACATGCTAGCTTGTTAGAGTTCCGAATAGTTATTTCCAGTTGAACTCCTAGATGATAGCTTTGGTTGCCAAGATATGGAACATGCTTGTTATTTTCAATTGACTCTTGTGAAATATATTGCTAATTTAGTTACCTATTTGGATATTGGAATGCATTTTTGCCTATTCATTGATTACCAGGTTCAATTCAATTTGCATTTTGAATTGCATCTGATGCAATTGTTCATAATTATAAATAATAATAAATTAAAAAAAAGGCGGGAAATTTTGAAATTTGAATTTTTGGCCATGTGGCGCTTTTTGCTAAGTTGGCATGATGTGGCAGATGGATATCCATGTGTGCAAGTTTTGGAGGAGTGGGCTGACGTGTAACAGGGTCTACTAATGCCACATCAGCATTTAATAAACCAATGGATGGAAAATGTAACGGAGGTATTATTTTGAAATAAAATAGTACGTGAGGTATGAAAGTGAAATGTTTTGAAGATGTTGTAAGGAATAGAAATAAATCTCAAACCTGAGGTATGAAAGTGTAATTTACTCTTTAAAAAAAAAAAAAGTATATGACGACTTTTATAAGTGCTAATAACAATTTCTTTTTTATAGGAGTTTGATGTGGATGTTTGTTGTGATTTTTTAGTGGTTCTATATCACAGGATAGTCATCATCAAAAGTGGGATTCACATTTATGACATGTAAGAAAAAACCATAACGCCTTCCACAGTAGGCCAGAAAAAGCGAGTAAGATACCGATATAATGAAATCATATAAGAATCATACTTTATTAAACTTGCACTAATATAGCAGTGGTGTAATATAAATCAAACTGAAGATGCCTAATTTTATAGGTATCACACTCAAATAAACCACTGTGAAAGGCCTAAGAGTCCGTCTGGTAACAATATAAATTTGTGTTTGGTTGTAATGGTGGCGGTAGTAGTAGAGATGGTGGTTGAGACGAAATTGGTGTTGGTACCAATGATGGTTGGAATGGTGGTAGTAGCGAGGATAATGGGGTGGAGATGGTGGAGGTGGTGGTGGCCATAGTGTGGATAATGAGGTGGAGAATGTGGTGGTGGTGGTAGTGGTGGCTGCAATAGTGAGATGGTAGAGGTGGTGATAACTATAGTGGCGAGAGTGATGGCAGTCGATAATATGGTGGTGGTGGAAGTGTAAGTGGTAGTTGTCATGGTGAGACAGTGGCGCTTGTGTTGGTTGTGGTGACGGTGAGACGGTGGATGATACGGTGGTAGCAACAATTGCAGGTGGAAGGTGGTTGTGTCAAAGATAATGATGGTGTGGTGATTATGGTGAGACAATAGAAAAATGTTGTGGTGGTGGCAAGGATAGTGACGATGGTGGTTTTATTTATTTATATTAAAACTCTAACTTAGGATAAATACTGAAAGTAAAGGAAAAATCATGCATATGCACCCTTGTTGGGGTTCTTCAAAATTTAGGATAAATACTGTTTTTTGCATTTTTTATTTTCGGCGTTTATTTTCACAAAACAGTAAGCCAAACGCATTTTTATCCATTTTTCGTATCTGCGAAATTCAAAACTATTTTTCAAAAGGCTAACGAAGGGATGACACTTAATATTATGATTTAATGATATTTTTTTCACTTATAAGTAAAATTTTAAGTTTGAATCTCATTAATGACAAGTTCAATACTAATTTATTACATCACTTTTAGTGTATATCTCGTTATACAAAAAAAAGGAATATAAAGCGATCTCAAAGGCAAAATCGTAGGCAAAGAAGAAAAAGTGACGGGCTCCACCAAGGCTACAAACAAATACTCAAAGACAAATAAGCAAAACTGGCATACAATGTTGGTTGATAGTTCTTTGTAAACAGAGCACACAATTTGTTTTCATCAATAGAATGATGTGCACATTTTTGTTCTCCTAGATTGAGAGACTCTTTTAAAAGTGAGCCTCTTTATAAATTGTCACCTTTTTATAAACTGTCACATCATGTTTTTCGCATAATATTTTATAATTTTGATGCGAAAATTGACGTTAAACTGTGAGATGACAGATAATTCATAAAGAATCTTACTTTGAGAGAGTCTCCTTGTCATTTCTCCATGTCTCCATTCCAAGGTTGAGGGATTTAGTTTTCTATGCTTTTTGTTGATTTTCTTATGCTAAGAACCAGTTGTCTTACTAGTATCTATCGATCTAGTTGGTCCAAAGCCAACTTTTCTTTTCTTTTTTACCTTTTTCCATACCTTACGCTTGGTCTTATCCTTTGCAGGAAAATGATGTGTTCTTTTAGACAAGTGAAATTTACGTTACACAAATTTAAATTGCAAAAATCGAAAAATAAGACTTAAAGCACATATGATGGAGGACATCCGCTCTTTGATCATGTGGCTGCTCTGCTCCTAGATATATCAAAAAAATCGCGTTTACACTGCTATCATTATGTTGCTCCAAATCTGGCACTTTACTTCGTATACTATTATGTTCTATTACCCATTTCGTCAACTGAGTTTAGAAAAACGTGAAAGAAGTATAGTAAAAAGGTTAAAGAAATGGACTAAGATTCTCTCCTCGTCTTTTCATCCGCTTCCCTCCCCTTCTCTCACATTCTCTATTTTGTCTTTCTCTTTTTATATGAAATTAATATAATATGTTGATATGGCTTAACTGTAACCGTTTAAATAGAAGAGGAGTGAAGGGGAGGGAAAAAAAGGGAAGAGGTCTTTTCAACAATAAATATAGGAATAGGTTAGAGAAACTGTGAGTTTTAACAAGGGTAATTTTTGCAGAGTGCTAATAAACCCACCATACTGACTTGTAAAATAACATCCAAGGACCAAAGCAAAAAAGAAAAAACAAGAACTTCTCTGCAACTATCTCAATTCCTCCAAATAAATATTTTCTTTATTTTCTATTCCTCTAGTTTAATCATATATAACAGTTGTTCAAAATATTTTATTAATGAAATAATTATTTTAAAAATTGAAAAACGAAATGGAAGACCATAAGAAGGAATTGGGGTTGCTGCGGATTTGGATTGGATCATGAGGATGAAATTTTGGAAATGTGTGGGACTTGGAGGAGGGGGGCGTGGGGCGTGGTTTGTGTTGGAGAGGGAAGGAAGGAAAGCTGCAATTGGTTAGAGATCTACAAAGTGACCGAATTCTAGAACTTAGGTGGAATAAAAATCGGGAAAGAAGGCCCCGGCGGTGAGTGGAAGCTCAGATGGGGTCATATAAAGGGCATTTTGGTGATAAAGTGGGCGAAAAAAAAACATTTTTGCATTTTAAATTTTTTTAAAAGGGGGTAAGATAATAAAGTAGCTGGAGAAATAAGCAAATGAGGTGAGCTTATCAACACTCTTTTTTGCGGATTCAAACGTCCTCCCAAGTATTTACTGCTTCAGAAAAACTAACAGCTCCCTCCTTCAACCTAGTTGATGAGAATCAGATTAAATAATGTGAAACACAGAAGAAGAGTACAAGGAGTAAGTGCGACATAACAAAGTGTTAACACCTGAGTTTCATCAATTGTCACTCTTGGATTGACTGAAGAGAATCGGTTGGAGCTTGTGAGGTGGTAGGTAGCCTAAACCTGATGTCAAATTTGACATCAGTTTATAGACAAGGTCTATCGTAATTACATTAACCTCACAACATCGTTCTTTTTGAGTTTCGGTCACACTTGCACATCGTGTTATTAATCCATACATTATAATATAGGAAACAACAATTCGTATGTCGTAATTCACTTGTTATAGCACAAGTGAATTAGTTATAACAAGTTAAATTACTAAGCAATCATTGGTCATACAATGTCACAATTTTAGTATAACATGGTGACGCGATTCAAATCCAACACCTTACTAGTGAATTAGGATTTACTACTGCTCTGTCGTAACAACGAAAAAGAAAGTGCAGAATTAACTCACAGTTTGTGTTTGAAAAGGTGAACTTCTGAAAGTTAGCGAAACCGTTTTAACAAGTTTGGTTTGAAAGACCAGAGTGCAGTAATAACTTCAGAAGTTCACGTTATCAAACACGTTCAACTGGTCTTCACCCTGAAAAGATGTCTCTCCCAGCGAAGCATGAGGCTGACCGAACATAGAAGGAGGCTGAGTGTATGTAGAATCACGGTAATTCAATGGTTCGCCAAGATCATCCAGCTCCAAATATTGCTCATCGTCACCTAGTGGGATTTGACCCGGAGCAGAGACAGAATTTGGCAAACTGGAGAAACTACATCCTTCTTCACCGACTCTTGCTGCCTTGCCCAAATCTCCTAAATTGTCATACGTATAATTAATAACGAGATGAGGCGTTGCACTAGCATTTCCAATAGGAATGACATTACCAAGCTCCTGCAAATAATGAAGAAGTTCTACACATTAACATACTTTAGAAGTTCAAAGAACACTTGCAAGATAGTTTATTTGTACTAATGTACTTACGGATTTAATTTTGTTCTATAAACAGATATAGATGCATAAGATATTCAAGATGCTCTAGTATATAATGAAATTATCAAAAACGACATTCAAAACCATCAACTTCTCAAGGTACGCCATCTATTTATAAACTTGGACAGTCACGCCATCCAATTTTAAATTCTAGCTTCAAGAAATAACATTGGTATTATAATTATTAACAATGATTATATAGTCCCTGCTTCCACACAAAGGCTAATTTGTATCTTTCAACAACCTCTATGACATCAGTGATAGAACTTCAGTCACAGAAAATATAGACGCTAACTCCTTGAATTCAACAAAATCTAACCTAACTCTATCTTGCCACATTATCACATATGCATTGGAAAGCTATAGCATGAGCATAATGTCACAACATAAACATTTCTCAATTTTATAGTAGTGACGATTCCACCACTCAGAAAATGTAAATTCATTTCATGATTGGTGGTTCCACTTACTATTAAATCATGAATGCTATAAACTACATGCAGAAAAGAGAGAAGGGCGTATTACACACCTCATTTTTTTCGTTTTCTTCAAATAATGAAGGGCTTTCTTCTGAGAAGCAAGCCAACATTGACAGGATATCATCCTCAGAAGTATGAGGCTCCTCCACTGTAGCATGATTACTGGAAACCAGTTGGGAAACATTGCAAGAAAGTGGTACAATATCTGATATACACGATTCAGATGAAGGACCTATGCGTATACCATCATGGGTGTACGTGCTAGTAGTGATGGAACTATTGTAGTCACTCGGCAGAACAAGGTTTGGTACAGGCATATTTGCATGTGGGACTGCTTCTGAACAATTTTCAGCCTCATCATCACTCCAGTCTTCCTCCATAAGGGGCGCACCATATTGTGCACCATTTCTCGGCCCTGGCCCTTCTTTTTGAAAAATGGTACAGAGCACATACGATTCCTGCAATATGAGAAAGACAGAAAAAGTAATCAACACCAACTAGCCATCCAAAGCAGTATAAGAAATTGTACAAAGTAACAGTTCGATTCAGAAGCATGAAAAAATTCTAATCAGCTGAAACATTAAAGAATAACAAATCTTTACAAAAGGAAAGTATATTACAAACTCAGTGCAGATTGACAAACAAATTTTACAGAAACCAAGGAAGAATACAAAATTATGAGAGGAAGAGTATCATCTACCTGAGGCACACCCCGATTAGCTAGGTCCTTAGATTCAAGCCTATACTCATGCATAACCCAGTCTGTTCGATCTCCTTTTGGAGCTCGACCTGTATGAAAAACCAATGTTTTTATCTTGCCCGCAACTTCACCATTGTAAAGAACAGATCTGTCATTTCCTGTGGCTTTCCAGTAACCACATTCAGTAGTACGTTTTGTTCTAACCCCAGTTGGGTACTTCCTTTCTGTTGGACAAAAGAAGTACCATTTTAAATCTCCACTTTGCCAACTAGATTTGCCTGAAAAATAAAAGCACAACACAGTCAGAAACATATTACAAAGCAGGAAACCCAAGGCTAATTACAATAACAAGGTATATAAAATAAAGACAAGAAAGAAAATAAGTTAGAATGACATATTACCTGGAAGATCCCAAGGAGCGTACTTATGAATGTCGACCTCTGCAACGAAGTTATAACGGAGTCTTTTCCCCATAACTTTCCTCTTCAAATAATATTGTACAAGCTCTACATCAGTTGGAGAAAACCGAAAACCAGGAGGCAACAATGATTTCCCTTTCCCCATTCACAATATACACGTCTCAACTATCTAACAATAACCTTAAAATCCCAATGTGGAAATTCCTCACAAGATGCGAAGAAAAATAAAGTATAGTCTTTTAAAACCAACCAGCACGTCTCCTCAAGTCCAATGACGGAACAAGATCCTCCACAAACACCAGAGGCTACCTCGGTTCATAAAACAAAACAATCGAATAATTGATGGATGCTTGTTGTTGAGATCAAAAGACATTGGCTGCACTCCTGTTATCCAACATTATTAGACATACATACTCAGATTAAGCAGCAAATACCCAAAAAATAAATAAATAAATAAATCAGAACTTGATATCTGCAAAACATAAATAGGGCAATGCACTTATTCAAATTGAGCAGATCAAAGCAACATATTTCACATTCAAAATAACAACCCTAAATGCAAACTAGAGACGATAATTTTAGACAAAAAATAAAACAAAAATACGAAAGAAAAAAAATAAAACCCAGATCGTTGAATTGAAACAATCACAAAAGCCGGACAAGAATAAAACCGAACAGAATTCTAGTCGCCAAATAAAGACAATTAGATGGAAATCAATGTACGTTGATCCCTTTTTATCATCTTTCCACATTCACATCCAAATTTTACCAAATACTCTAGTAAGGGAGAGCGAAATTTGAACAGAGAGAAAAAAACCCTAAATCGAGGAAAAAGCAAAACATTTATATAGAGTATAGAGCGAGAGAACGTGATCAGAAAATTAAACGGCGGCGATCATTAGGATTTCGCCGGAGGATGGAAAAAAAAAAAAAAGATGATCAAAACCTAAAAAGAAAACGAAAATGTTGAGGTCGACTGAAACAGCGAACGAAGAGAGAGAAACATACAACTGGCGACAGCAGATTGGACGGGGAGAATCGGCGGCGATTGCGCTGATGGGAGGGCGGAAGTGGAAGAGCCAACCAGAAGAAGAGAGCTGCTCCGGGCGAGTTCAGTGTACTTGTTTGTTCTCCATGATCGGGGTTTATGGGGTTTATATTTTTGAATTCGCTGCCAAACATAAAATTTTCATTTTATTTTTTATTTTATTTTTCAGGCATAACTCAATCGGGTTTTTCTGGCCCGGCCCAGATGAGGATGGGCTTCAAAAATCCTCTGCCCAAATGCAGCCCGGACCTAGATCCTACGCTCCTTTTTTTTTTCTTTCTTTTTTTTTTTTTTTTTTTTTTTTTTTTACACAAAACAAAAAGGGGAAGTCACGGTTATCTACTTTTTTCAGAGGTCACAAAGGCATTTCAGTCTCCCCCTGACCACTTCAAGTAGACTCACCAGCTTGGAGCCTCAAACTCGGAACCCATCTGTTTTATGTATTTTGGAAGCTATAATTCATGCCCTTATCACTGGATTATTTGTTGTGGTTCGAGAAGCTATACTCCCTGAACTGATCTTCTTTCAACTTTCTTACTCAACTCTCAATTTTTTTTTTTTTAATACAAACCATATCAAACTCTTCATTCATGACATTCAACCTAAGACCTTTCATTAACTTAGCAATTTTTAATAGTTATGTCTTTGAAGTATCCATTTTTAGTAGGGCGGAAAGAAAAAAAAAACCTGAAGAACCCAAAAACCGAACTAAACCGAGGCAAAAAAAACCCCGAAGAAAACCGAGTTCACCAAAATCGAGGGAAACCAAACCAAAATCCGAAGCGACAATTTAAACACTAGGGACTAATGTGAAACTCAGAGTAACTAAAAAGACCAAAGTGAAATTTAGCACTGCAAATTTAATTGCAGCGCAAAGATAACATTGAATTCATTCAATTTATTTATGAAATTAGCAATTAAAAATGTGAGTTTTCTAAATGTCGCACACCAATTTGTGAAAGAAATTTGTAATTAAGCAATCACATTGAAATTTGGAGAAATTATTAGATAGTAGTATATCATCGTGGCATTGACAGCTAGTAATTCCCATCAACAAATCATGACACGTAGCAAAGCTCACATCTTTGGCTTCCAGAAGAAGAACCAGCAGCTAAAGCGTCAAGCTTTGCGCCCTCCTTCCTCCATAGCCGTCAATATCAAGTTCAAAGTTGAGAAATTCCAACTCAAAGGTGTGCGATTTCTTCATTTCATCAGCAATGGCGGCCCTTCATTCTCTTTCAGTAATCTCACGTGCTTTGTTTTTAGGGTTTTGTTTTTTCAGAAATTGAAAAATGCACCTTCTTTGATCACTGAACACGCTAGGCACATCATGGTTTTCTCTTTTTTGTCCATGTTTCACCGAATCGCGTTCGTAACATTTTGATCCTTAATTTTTGGGGTCTTTTTTTAAATTTCATTTCATTTTTAATCTTTAAAAGAAGAAGCAAACTTGATCAACAATGGCGAAGATGGTTTCTGGTTTCAAACAATCGGAGATGAATCAGTTTGATCGTTCCTTGCTGCAATTGAATGGTCTTTTGGAGAAGATGTGTTATGATCCACATCGACTACACTTATGGGGGTGTAGTGGTTCTTAAGTTTTAGGGGTCCTCTCACTTATTGGACTAATCTTTTGGTTCAACTCTTCCATGAGCTTAAGTACCTAACATTGGTACCATAATCTAGGTTCCCGATGCTGCGAAGAGGGCAACCTGGAAATGGCTACCTTAACGGGACAACCAAAGGGTGTACCACCATTAAGAGTGAAAGCCACCAGAGTAAAACCTGGTTTGGTACTGAGGTGATTCTGAAAAAAGCTGCTATCAAAAAAAGCTGGAAGCTGTTTTTGTGTTTGGTAAACACTCAGCTTCAGCTTTTTTTCACAGTTTTGGGTGAAAAAAAGCCAAAAACAAGAAGCTGCAAAACCCAGCTTTGAAAAACCGGCTTTTTTTCACATCTGTTTTACATAAAAGTTTACCAAACACTCTAATACTGCTTTTTTTTTTTTCAAAAGCACTTTTACAAAAAAGTTTACCAAACACTCTGCTGCTTTATTTCACAGCTGCTTATTCTCACAGCACAGCAGAATCAGCTTTTTTTCAAAGCACAGCAATACCAAACCAGCCCTAAAGGCCGTTGTGGGTGTCGGCTTCCGAAAGGTGTTATAATATTATGATCCCACATCGATTATATTTATGGATGTGTAGAGATTCTCCCATCTATTGGACTAGTCTTTTATGTTGAACTCTTTCCTTGGGCTTGAGTACCTAACAAGATGGGTTTCGTTCGAATATGCTTCAGAGCCAATTCCAGGAGATCTAGGACGGCACAACTCGGATCGGAACTCCCTCTGGATCCGATTCAAGGAGGAGGACCGAGAAAATGAGCTGGAAGTCAAACTTGTGAGCTTTGCCACGTGTTTTGTATTTGTTGGTGGGTATTATCTCAGTGCCACGTGGTGATATTGTACCATCTAATAATGTCTCTGAAATTTGAAACTACATGGACAGAAATTAAACTTGGCTCAAATTTCGGGGGCCATTTAATAAATAAAGTAAACAACTGAAGGTACTACGTAGATATTTTTGTATGTGATTCCAGCTTCAAAGAGAGACGGCAGTAGCGAAATCGTCTTTGAAGTCTTACCTTTCACTGGGAAATCGCCGCCCTACTCTGCATTTGATTCTTCACCGGTAACTTTCTCTCTCTCTCCCTCTGATTTTCCAATCTTCTGTTTGGTTTCCGAGAAAATCGAAAAGAAAAAGTTTATGATTTGGGTTCAATGGAGTGGGTGTTTCTAGGTTCTGGGATTTTCCAATCTCTCGCAAGTTGACAATGTTACTTCCTATTTCGTGTTTTCGATTCTTTTATGCTGTTTTTAATCAGAAATTAGAGCTTAATCACATTAAATCTGATTGCTTAATCACCATTTTGGTCATAGTATTAATTTTGTGATTTTGCAGATTATTAAGCATTGCATTCTTGATTAGCTGCTTCTTTTTATTCTTGGAATTTGCGGAAGTGCAATGCATGCTATCATAACATAACATAAGTAAGGATGTGATATTCACACATTATTTTTTACTTCTTTCACACCTTTTTAGTTTTTTATCATCGGATCGGATAAATTGAAGAAGATCAACGGATAAAAATTAACAAGAAGTATGTGAGAAGTAAAAAAATGTATATGGATAGGATATCCTTAAATAATATACAAATAAGAAATAAAATGTATCTAAATATAACAATGAACATGATCAAATAAGAATATGGATTGTTTTTTTTTTTTTTTTGTTTTATAGTACTACGTTTTGAGAAATTTTGAATCGGATCGGTTTGGGACGAAAACAAAGTTGAGAGACCAAAGTAGGACAAAACAAAATTTAAGGGGGCAAATTTGAATTTAATCTAGTTCTCAGCTCTTTGAATGCAGCGGCATTTTGATTGAGAGCAGCAGAGCTTTGGGTTTTGGCGAGTCGCTTATTACATAGGCTCTATTGGGATTTTCAGATTGATTGTTGCCGTTGCACAAACCCTAATTTTCTGTAGAATTTAATTAGCCACGACCCACCCAGGTACTTTCTGATTTTTAATAAATAAAGTAAAAAACTGAAGGTACTACGTAGATATTTTTGTATGTGATTCCAGCTTCAAAGAGAGACGGCAGTAGCGAAATCGTCTTTGAAGTCTTACCTTTCACTGGGAAATCGCCGCCCTACTCTGCATTTGATTCTTCACCGGTAACTTTCTCTCTCTCTCCCTCTGATTTTCCAATCTTCTGTTTGGTTTCCGAGAAAATCGAAAAGAAAAAGTTTATGATTTGGGTTCAATGGAGTGGGTGTTTCTAGGTTCTGGGATTTTCCAATCTCTCGCAATTTGACAATGTTACTTCCTATTTCGTGTTTTCGATTCTTTTATGCTGCTTTTAATCAGAAATTAGAGCTTAATCACATTAAATCTGATTGCTTAATCACCATTTTGGTCATAGTATTAATTTTGTGATTTTGCAGATTATTAAGCATTGCATTCTTGATTAGCTGCTTCTTTTTATTCTTGGAATTTGCGGAAGTGCAATGCATGCTATAATAACATAACATAAGGATGTGATATCCACACATTATTTTTTACTTCTTTCACATTTTTTTAGTTTTTTACCATCGGATCGGATAAATTGAAGAAAATCAACGGATAAAAATTAACAAGAAGTATGTGAGAACTAAAAAAAGGTATATGGATAGGATATCCTTAAATAATATACAAATAAGAAATAAAATATATCTAAATATAACAATGAACATGATCAAATAAGAATATGGATTGTTTTTTTTTTTTTTTATAGTACTACGTTTTGAGAAATTTTGAATCGGATCGGTTTGGGACGAAAACAAAGTTGAGAGACCAAAGTAGGACAAAACAAAATTTAAGGGGGCAAATTTGAATTTAATCTAGTTCTCAGCTCTTTGAATGCAGCGGCATTTTGATTGAGAGCAGCAGAGCTTTGGGTTTTTGCGAGTCGCTTATTACATAAGCTCTATTGGGATTTTCAGATTGATTGTTGCCGTTGCACAAACCCTAATTTTCTGTAGAATTTAATTAGCCACGACCCACCCAGGTACTTTCTGATTTCTCTCGTCTTCTGTACCGTAATTATACATATTTTCTTATGTTTTTAATCCTCAAATTTGTTTAGTTGTTCATGGAATCCAAGTTTGTTCCTTTTTATCATTTCGTTAAGAAACAGTGCGCAAGTTGCGTTTTGTGAGCTCAAATGTTCGTTTGAGTTCTGCTGGGAAATGGGTTTTTGTAGAACACCCTCTGATGCAGTAACAGTGTTGTTCTGTGTGCTTCATTTCTCATGGTTTGTCGAAAAGGTTCTCCTTCTGAGAGATTTTTCCAAGTGCGGTGTATTCAAGTGGTACTTCACATATCATACTACAAAGTGGAGGAAATGGTAAATTTTTTTTCATGTCCCTCCGCTTATATAATGACACGTGGAGCACCCACTTGAAACTGCCGGGCACTGAGAAAATTTCTCGTTCTTTTGAAGCACTGGATGTGTTTGATGAAATGCCTGACAGTGGGAATAGCTGGGTTCAGTTTGATGTGGAAAAATACAGACTTGATCATTATGCATTCTATGGCTGATGGTTCATGAATCTTTTGCGTTTTTGACGTTTAATAAGCTCTATTACATTTGAAGTTTCGGGCATTAAATTTGTTTTATAAGAAGGGGAGGGGAGCATGATTTTTGGGCGATGTTGCTGTAGATTCAGGAGTTTGGGATAAATTTTGTTTATTAACTAACAGGTCGTATCGGTTTTATCAGAGAACTCGACAGTTGTACGGGGCTCTAGGATGGAGAAAACCAGTGGCAATATAGCAACCCGCTTGTTTTGGAGCATAGTTAGTTTTTTGAGGAGATGTCTCTTTCTTGTAATATCTATTCGTCCCATACCACGTCACATTGCCTTCATCATGGATGGAAACAGAAGATTTGCTAAAAAGCGGAAGATGATGGATGGGGATGGACACAGGGTTGGGTTTTTGGCTTTGATGTCCATGCTCAAGTATTGTTATGAGTTGGGTGTGACATATGTAACGGTATACGCGTTTAGTATTGATAATTTCAAAAGGAATCCTGAAGAAGTTCAATCCTTGATGGACCTCATGCAGGAGAAGATCGAAGGGTTAATCAAAGAAGAAAGCATAGTGAATCGGTATGGAGTTAGGGTACATTTTATTGGGAACCTAAAGCTCTTGAGTGAACCTGTCAGGTCGGCAGCAGAGAGGGCTATGGCAGCCACGGCCAATAACTCCCGAGGAGTGCTGTCAATATGTATTGCCTACACTTCCACTGATGAGATTGTGCATGCTGTTCAAGAATCCTGTGAAGAAAAACTGTACGAGATTAGCGCGATGAATGCAAGTGGAGCTGGGTATGGTCTAATTAAACTTGGAGGCAATGAAGAGGATGAAAGGGTGAAGATTGTAAAATTGACAGATATTGAAAAACATATGCATATGGCGGTTGCACCAGACCCTGATGTTTTAATCCGTACTTCAGGTGAGACCCGGTTGAGCAATTTTCTTTTGTGGCAGAGTGCATTTTGTTATTTGTACTCTCCCTCGGTGCTCTGGCCTGAGATTGGTTTCCGTCATTTTGTTTGGGCGATCTTGAAATTTCAGTCCAACTATTTTTATCTTGAACGCAAAAGGAAACAGTCATAAGTTTGTCGAGTGATGTGTTGTAGCCCTTGGTCTAAAATGTTCTTGTTAATCTCTTCTTGCTGCTAAACTACTGTTTTATGTAACAATATAGATTAACGCAGGCTGGTACCATTTGTCATTGCTTTGGATAGTACTTTTACAGTTTACATTCTCATGTAAACGTCATTTTGTTGTACTGTAAGAATAAACTGTGGACACGGTAAAATAAATTGGTATGTGATGGATTGATTTGCATGGTTGACATTTTGAGCAAAGTTCTGATTGTTATATGCTAACTACCTACATGAAATCTGTAAAGTTCAGAGAGTTTTGAAAAGGATTTTGTCTTGAATTACTGTTGTTATTTCTCAATAAATGCAATAAGGCTAGATTCATATTCAGGAAGTCAAATTAGGATTTGATAGCATCGTAATAGACTTTAAAATCCAAGTGTAGTCAATAGGATTCTAAAACGCTTTGACTCCAAATGTCATCAATGACTCCTCCCAATCCAAATGTTTACTTACAAGGACAAGATCACTATGATTTACTTGTTCATCTCTTTTATGTAATTTTTATGTAGTCATGTTAAATTACTTGGTTGATGTATTCAACTGACGCACTTCGACGGATACGCACTGGGCGGGTTTGTTACGAGTCTTAAACTGGATTAGCATTCCCGATTGCGTTTGTTGCCCATGATTGGATTCGACTGGACGCTATAACTCTCACTCTATCGCTATCATTCCTACCATTTTGTGGCAACCACAAAATCCACAAGGACAAACACAAAAAAAAAACCAAAAACAAAAAAAAAAATCAAACATCGCCATCCCGTAAATTCATTTCCTATAAAACAAGACATTAGGACGCTATAACTCTCACTCTATCGCTATAACTCCTACCATTTTGTGGCAACCACAAAATCCACAAGGACAAACACAAAAAAAAAATCAAACATCGCCATCCCGTAAATTCATTTCCTATAAAACAAGACATTAGGACAACACGCAGAATCATCAAAACAATCAGTCAATTTAAGTAGCAAAGAATGAAAAAATAAATATATAATAATGAAAGGGCTCGGCTTTTTCCACCATGTAACCAAAATGTAGTGGGAGTGGGGCGGGAGGGGTGAGATGAAGGGTATTCAGGCTCCAGCCTTAGCAGTGCAAGTCACTAGTGACTTGGATGACAGTCGCTAGGGCTCACAACCACTCCCTGGCAGCAGAGTAACTCTTCAGCGCCAGCAATGTAATATCGCGAACTGTAATAGCAATTCTATGGGATCCACTGCACAACACCATGTTAACAAATAATCACAAAGCAACAAACACCAAAAATTTGCACTGCGTTTAGCTTTTGATACCGGTACAGGTATCAACCGGAGCCTAAAATCCATAGCCAGTTCAATGTAATAAGTTCTACTTTTCCATTTGATAAGAAAATGAAACATTCAATGTATGTGAGCCCATAAAATAAGACACTAAAGCAAGAATCATAACACTTGTTTTCGATCACTAAAAAAAGCTGCAAGGATAAACACAATATAATCCTCAAATGCAAATCCCAGCTCAAAAAAGAAGATTACCAATTTCCAGCCACAGATAAGCTTTGAGACATCCAATCACTTAGATTTCTTTCCTTGCTTTTTCTTGATAACTTCATCGACGTACATTATACCCTTGCCCTTGTAGACTTCAGGTGGCTTACAACTACGAACAGCAGCAGCAAACTGGTGCACCCTATCTTTATCAATTCCGGTGCAGCAAACTACGTTGTTCTTGAAGCAGAAAACACGAACCGCAGGAGGAACGGTCAATTCTACCTCATGACTGTAACCCAACTTCAGATACAACATGCGTCCTTCGGCTTCCGCTCGGGCCTTGTATCCCACACCCACAATCTTAAGAAATCGAAAAAATTTGGCTTCCATTTGAATATCTGCTCCTGAAAACACCAAAACCCACTAATTATTTCGTCTTAATATTATCGAATTAAGCTACTTTTAATTCCTCATTCTCGTTGTTTTAGTCTACAATCTTCAATTATTAAATTCACATTTCAAACCATATCCAAGCAACATCCACATTCCAATACAAAAAATTGGAAAATGAAATCAAAAACCCAGAAAATATTATAAAATTTTAAAATTTTGATGGACCCAAATTTTATTCAATCTCACTGAGCACTAAAAATCCAGCAAATGAACATAGGCATGTTTGTTTCTTTATGCATGTAAACATCTGTTTTATATGTAGAGAGAGAGAGAGTAAGCAACTGGAGATTATCGCGACCAGTATGAAGTCTTAGGCATACCTATTAGCTGCTGAACCCCTTAGATTACGGCAGTCGGCGTCGGCGTCGTCGGAAGGCTAAAGTTTTTCTGGGTTCAGAAGAGGCGGAACGGGGGACAGCTTTGAGACGAAGGAGAATCAGATGAGATTTAGGGGGTATTTAATTGAGAAGACGAGAGATTTTAATGGGTTTATAAATTTAAGGATTTTTATAGGCTTAACTGATTTATAGATATTTTATGTAAAATTTTGATTTAATTCTTTCGAAATTTTATGGGAATAGTTGAAATTTGTGAATACTTAAATTACACTATAAAATTTCTCTAATTTCCTCAACTTTTTCAAATTGTTTAAATTCAAATTCTAATTGAATATATCTGAAATGTTATAAATTTCTTTAAAATTCTAATTGAATACATCCGATTTCTAAGGATTTTAATAAATTATCTTAAAATTCTGATTGAATACACATTGAATTCAGAGATTCATTTAAAATTCTGATTGAATACTCTTATATTCATTAAAATAATTAAAATTTCTTAAAATCTCAATTGAATACACATCATTTTCTCAAGTTCGGACCTAAAGCCCAATATTTTCGGCTTACTCCATTGTGCTAATGACCAAATTGACGATGTGCCGATCCAATGCAGTGTTACCAAGGGATTTTCGCACTTTTAAAGCCCAATATACACGTCTAGTTATATTTAAGTGCGACTAACACAATTAGACTTGGCAAAATCTTGCACTATCCAATAACATGACACGAACACGTGAGAAAATTGAGCATTTAGGTCGAGCCTTAAAGGGTCAAAGTTTATAACAAATGTACTCGTTAGTAACTCGTTAGGAAATTAAATTAATGTATTTTATTTTTATTTAAGATATTGAATATATAAATTGGATATGAACATATCTGTCAAAATTAATGATTTTTCTCTGTGAATGTTATTCATTACCCACATTGTTTGTCACACAATTGGTAGGCCATTTGGGGCAGGGCATTTAGGCTAAATTACATAATCAATCAATCATAATAAGATATCGAACTCACAAGGGCTAAGAATATACTACTAGATTTGCAGTGCCATATGTTGTCATATGATTTTTTTAGGTTTTGTATTATTACAGTGATATTAATACTACAAGTTAGACTAAGGAGAATAAAGGTGTGGATCCGGACGGATTTGGATCCCAACCGAATCCAAATTGTGGGGATCCTGACGTCCTAGTCATTTATCGTATATCATGCGGTTATACTTTATTTTAAATTTTATTGTTTAAAATTAAATATAAATAGTGCTTAACGAAAACTGCTCGCATGATGTACGATAAACAGCCATGATGTGATGATCCCTAGAATCCCCACAAAGAGAATCCAAAGAGAATCCTCATCCGATCCGGATGACGTCAATCAAGACCCTATTTACCATGACAACCCACCACTTTCAATTGTAAGTTTAATCTTAAAGTAAACGTAAACTAATGTGTTGCTATTTGAAGGAAAGTTGGTGTTTTGTTTTATATGTTTCTTCGTAGCTATTATCTAAACTATTTGTTAATAGAACTTTTTTTGTCAACCAAAAGAGGGTGAAAATATCATTTAGTCTTCTATCACAACAAAAAGTTAAGGGCAGTAACGTAATTTCACAAAACAAAATTTTTCTGTTTTTATTTAAGCATTACTTACAGGTGATTCTAACATTTCTAATTATGAAAAAAAGTAAAAAATAAAAAATAAACTTCTCTCTCCACCTCCATATTCTCTTTCACTCTCTTCCTCTTTCCTTCAATTTAAAAAAAAAAAAAAAATTAATAATTCACACACTTTTGTGTGTGGGCATGTACTAGTGTTTTACAATTGAAGACGTAGCTCCGGTAACTAGTGTTGCTTTGATTCTTTACAGTCCTCAACCGATCACAAATAAGCTTTGTTTGGACTGAAATCAAGTGTAATGACATGTCCCCAAATATTACGGTTTTTATAATTTTTTTTAAATGTGAAATTACAAAAATGCCCTTTCAAGGTAAATGTGTTGACTTTTGTTAACCATCTTATCGTCCATTTCCTTAGCGTATTCTTGGCGTACTTAGCATTACGGACGCATGGGTGCACACATAGTCTAATTTGGAGGTATAACAAAAGAGATTAACGAACGAAGTTGAGCGCAAAATGGTCATTTGACCATAAATCTAGAAGGCTCTAGATTTTGTTGGAACATCAATTTGGTGCCACGTGTATGGTTGTGATGGAAAGAATAGGAGAGAAAGGCGGGGGAGCTACCCAATCAGGAAAAAAAAAAGGACGAGAGTGGACCAATAGGAGAAGAGAGAAATGAGAGAGATGAGAAAGAAGAAAAGCTTCGGATTACCCTAGACCCGACTACCAGACCTGATTTAGCTGGATTCTCGTGAGTTTTCCGACGATTTTCCGTCAGTTTTCCGACGAGTTTCTTCAAGCTACCACCTGGAAAACATTCCCTGATCCTCCCTCTCCCATTTACACCCAAAAATCGATGGAAATTAGCCTCGGGTGTGGGTAAAAATGCACCAATGGGTTTCGTGGGTGCACGGTGGTGATCGGCGTTTCTACCACCACCATCGTCGACCACCACCATGGTTTGACTTCTCTTGAGGCCAAGAACAAACCCTAACCCAGTTTGGAGATGGCAGAGTAACAGAGAAGGCAAATCGAAGTATATCCACTTCTAGGGTTTCCGACGGATCAAGGGTGTTTTCAGGCATTTTCTGGCCGAATTGGATGTTGCGAGAATTATACGCGCACAAATTAAATCCTCTTTTTGTCAATTGTAGTAAGTTTGTAAGTAGGGATCGTTCTGGACCGGGGATTATGAGGGATTGTTAATCACTTGGATTTGACTCAAAAACGTAAAAACACAAAATAAATTACTATACTAGACTCAAATATTGCAAAACTAAACTTTAAAACACTAAAATAAACCAAAAGACTCAAACAGTACCCAAAGCACTCGAAACTGCCTTAAAAACACTTTCTGGGCAGTTTTGAGCACCTTGAGTACTTTGGACGAATTTGGGAAACAAAATGAATCAAAACGCTTAGAAACACAAACTAAATGTATTTCTAACTAATCTAACACTTTAAAATAAATGGGGGATTGGTTTTGGATGAATTTAAACTAAATGCACAGATTCTAATTAAAACAGATTATAAAAACGAAATTGATAAAATAGAATGATGATGTTGAGGTTTATTCCTTCCTAATGCTAGAATATGTTTAGTATAATGGCACAAGTAAGGGTGTCGAATCCACAGAGACTAATTAGTCCTATATAATCACTTGTTTTGCAAGAACTCTAACTAGAGAAATAAAACTACTCAATGTAGGCAGATTTGTGGTTGTAACTTGAAAGCACAAGAAAATGAAGTAGACACAAATAAATGAATCAACAACTAATGAAATGAGATAGCACAAATAGAGATGTAGCTAGAGATTCGATTTCACCATTGCTAAGCCAAGTCCATGCTTGTTAAGTCAGTTTATACTCATCCCTCTACTTATTTCTTGGGTTTGTTTCACTTAGATATGATCAGCCATATGATGTGTGGACTTGATCAAATGTCCCTAATCATGAACCTAATTGTGATGTGCAACTTTGGTTCCTAATCAAGAATATGTAGTGCATAAGAAACTTTCACAAAACCAAAGGGAACACTCGGCAGGATGTTTGCAAAACATTCCCTTCATTCATTCACATATCCACCAAGATTATGCATGATGTGTGCTTTAATCTTGGCTAAACAACCTGTGGTTAATTCAAATGATGATCAAGCACTAAAATCAACACACTAAGTCACAATTAAATCGGAGAATGAAACAAGAAATAGATAGATTAAATGAGAATTCTGAATTAACTACATGGCACTCTTGCAAGGCTACATCGAATCCCTAGAGAGAGATTAGTTACACTTCATGTTTACAAAAGGTTTGACATAAAAATATATAACATGAGTGAACATAGGATTAAGAAGAAAGAACCCTTGAAGCAAAACTGATGTCGAAAGAGGAAGTTCCTCATGGTACAAAACAAAGAGAATCAAAGAAACACCTAAACATTCCAACAACTCAAACTTGAATTGTATGAACGTTTAGGCCCTCTTATCTTCCATTCCTCATTCATACAAAACAAAGAGTATTGAAATTAAACCTTGAAATCAAAGAAACACCTAAACATTCCAACAACTCAAACTTGAATTGTATAAACGTTTAGGCACTCTTCTCTTCCTCTTCGTTGTAGCACAAGGTCTAGGGATAGTTTGATGGTGTGAATGGTTTGGGGAGTGGTGGAAATGGAAGGATGGTGTTTGGATTATAAGGGAAACTCACGGCACAAAAGGGGGAAGTGTTTGTGGTATGTACAATGGATGAATTTCTGAAATGGAAGTGTGTGATGAATTGTGTATGAATGAGAATGAATGCAAGGGTTTTTATAGGAGGAATGGAGGTGTATATGGCTGTTTGTTTAAGCATGCAAGTGGATGGTTAATGATGAAAAACAGTTAGGAAAGCATGTGAAAACTGGAATTGCATGTGTGTGCATGTGAAATCTGCCAAGATGCATGTGATTTGGCTGAATTGAAAGGAGAATGTGCACGGTTTTGAGAGGAATTTTGCTGAAAATGAATTAAAGGATGCATGTGAATTATTTATGAATGGAATGCATGTGCAATGAAGTGGATTTTCTGATGAGAACTCACGGCATGGGCAGATTTCTGGTGGTTGTTTGGGTGTATGTTTGAATGGTGCATGTGAGTGAAGGTGTGGCTGCATGTGGAATTAAAGAGAGAGAATGTGGTGTAATGATGAAGTGGAATAAGTGCATGTGCATGTGGCTGATTTGATTTATGGAAATGCAAAGGAAAATCTGGAAATGGGATTGAAGAGTCACGGCACATGTGTAGGAATGATTATGGATGCATGTGTTGAATGATTTCTTGGTGAGGGATGTGGAATGGCTGGAATGATGAAAAAATAAAGGGTGCATGTGGGTTAATTAATTAAGGAAATGCATGTGCAATGACAATGTGTTAGAATGGATGTGTGTTATGCATGGCATGATTGGGATTAGGAAAGGTTTAAATGTCCTAAAACTAAAGGGAACAAGGTTCCAACACTTTGGTCTTCAATTAGGTCTTCAATTTCGTCCAACACTTTGGCTCCAAGCATAAGCTATCCATCCTTAGCCCAAAAGTGCTCCAAAAGTCTCCAAAATGCATCTTTTTGCTCCTTTAGCCCTTTGGACCTACAAACACACGAAAATAGCTTAAAGTACTAAAATAACTAAAGAAACATAACGTAAATGCACGAGAACAAGCCATTTAAGTCGCATGAATATGCTCCTATCATTGGACTTTGGCCCAGGTATGAAAGTTCTTCCCCTCAATGAGCTCTACATTCCTGTAAAATTTGGTGAATTTTAGAGTTGGTCGGAATTTGTAGTTTTTGTTCATCGGAAACCGCCACATAAGGCAGTGCATACGGCGTCGCGATGCCTTTCGGGCCACTACCTCGTGGCGGCTCGTGCACTAGCGCATAGGGAGGAAACTTAAGGTTCCTCCTTAGGTTTTTCGACGTGCCGAATCCAAATCCGCTATCCGTTTTCTTAAATTCGATCGTTTTAATAAAGTTTTACTAAGTGGCCTCTATATATGGTTAGGTGCATCAGTGGGAAGTAACACCATCCTCGCTAGTTCTAGTGGCTCTCGAACCATGGAATACCATGAGTGGACCCCTTCTAAACTTGCATGTTTTTATAAAATATTAGGCTTACATGCATTTCATATTTCATAAATGGAATATGTTCTATAATATGTTTTACGGATTTCCATACTTATGATTATTTAAATAGCTTTCAAGGAATATTTGTTAATTATCGAAATTATGTTTCACGAAAGGTTATGAATCATTGGATTTTCTGGTATATGAAATTATATGACTTTAGAATATGATTTATCATGGATTGATGAGATGAGATTTTGAGATATGTTTTCCATACTTATCTAGTGGGTTATCATACAACACATCCACACAACACGGGTATGTAGACGTCTATGGCTATAGGACACATTTGAGGATATCTATGTATATGTTTATTCTCTGGTGTAACCCAGAGTCATACAGCTTCACCTTCAGGTGATGGGGCCTACCATGTTTCTTCACTAGCATAACCCAGTGTCGTACAGCTTCACCTTCGGATGATGGATAGGTACTGCCTTTGGGCGAATGAAGAGTTGATGATATTGACGATATACCCCCAGCTTCACTAGCCTGAGGCTAGTGTCGGTGTTTGATGTTATTTATTTCTTCTTTGGCGTAACCCGGAGTCATACAGCTTCACCTTCAGGTGATGGGGCCTACCATATTTCTTCACTAGCGTAACCCAGTCTCGTACAACTTCTCTTTTGGGTGATGGACAGCTACTGCATTCGGGCGACTATGATACCCCTAGAGAGTACAATATGGATGAGATTTACAGATTTGCCTTCAGGCGGTTTTACTACGATCTCCGAGCATTATTTTACGCATACATGTTTTACGAATGATTTCATAGCATGCTAGAGTTTTCAGAAAACTTACTATGTAGTACTATATGTGTTTTCAAAACAGGGGGTTGGTATGTTCATAAATAAAATGGTTTTCCTATTATTAGTATTAATATAAATTATGGTCCACTCACCTTTTCTGTTTTGCGCCCCCTCATGAGTTAGAGTCAAGGCACACGATCCTGGCATCATGGCACTTCCATTTAGGCATCTTTGAGCCTCATCTGTGTTGGTTCCATTCCTCGATTCATACCTTTTCATAATAATTCTTTCACATTATTCTCGATTAGTTGTATGCTCTGAACACGATTATGCATTTGTGCATCTTTTTTTTTTTTTTTTTTTTTTTTGAGAAGAAACTATAACATTTTATTAAAATAGAAAAGTGGAATTACATAGAAGTGGATAAGAAATCCACCAAGAGCAAAGCAAGAAAATCTCTCAAGAGGATTTGATTACAAGTAGCAAAAACTCAACCAAATTCACTTTACGGCTTCTAACATATCCCACAGTATGCGAGAAAGAGAGTAATTCTTAAAATCATTCGAAACTGAAGGCCAGAGAACTGCCCAATATCTTACTCTTCCCCATAAATATGCTACACCCACACCAGAATAATCCTAAAAAATTCTTTTGTTATGCTCCAGCCAAATGTTCCAAAAAACTGTTGACACCAGACAACCCCACAAAGCTTTAGCTTTCCTCCCTATTCCTAGAGCCTCAAAATTTGTACTTAGGAGCTTGAAACAACCCTTTGGAATGACGCAACTAACTCTAACCTCCTGAAACAATTTCCACCACAGTTGAATCGTGTAAGAACAATGGAGAAAAATGTGGTTAACACTCTCCTCCTTAGCTTTACACAAACTGCACCAATGGGGAGAGAAACAAATAAAAGGGCTTCTCCTTTGAATTTGATCACAAGTGTTGAGTTTCCCATTAGCCATTAACCACACAAGAACTTTGACCGTCGGAGGAACTTTTGATTTCCAAATCTAGTAAGAGGGTGGAAAATGTTGCACAATCCCATTGTTGCTCAAGAAAGAGCGATAAGATTTGCAAGTGAACAATCCTGATAAGTCCAGTTTCCACCTTCTGTTATCCGCTCTTGATTGAGACAAGCGAACATTTTCCACATTTTGTAGTAATCTAGCCACCTCTTCTATCTCCACCTCATTCAGATTTCTCCTAAAATCAAAATTCCAGCTTACACAATTGCTAGAAAGATCCACAAAATTTGAGATGTTCTAGTTGTGCATTCTCGATAGCAAGAATAATCTAGGATACTGCTTTTTCAATGGTCCCCCTCCAACCAACCATCTTCCCAAAACCTCACCCTTTCCCCGTTGCCCACCTCAAACTTGCAACATTGTAGAAACGATTGGAGACCACACGAAATATCTTTCCAGGGGCTGCGACTTGAACCGTACAACAGAGGATTTGCATTCCACCCATTATCCTGCAGCCCATACTTGCTTCTTATCACCTTGTGCCAGAGAGAAATTGGTTCCTTTGGGAATCTCCACAACCACTTAGCTAGTAACGCTTCATTCCGTTTCCTCAAATTCCCCACACCTAAACCCCTTCCTCCTTACTTTTAATAACTATCTCCCATTTCACCAGGTGGTTTTTCTTTCCTTCCTCCACCCCTTCCCAAAGAAACCCTTTCATTAGTTTTTCTAGGTGTCCAATCACCCCGCAAGGAATTTTGAACAAGGATATGTAGTAAATTGGCAAGCTTCCCAAAACAGATTGAATCAAAGTTAATCTACCTCATCTGGATAAGAAAGCCTTCTTCCAACTTTGAAGTCTTTTTTCCATTTTTTTCTACCACTGGATCCCAAAACATAAGTGCTCTTGGCCTACCCCTAAGAAGGAGACCCAAGTACTTTATTGGCCAACTACCCACCTCACAACCCTAAGAATCTGCCATCCTTTTTAATTTCTCACAATCTGAGTTTATTCTAGCCAAAGAACACTTTGCTTTGTTGATTTTCAACCTTGAAACAGTACGAAATAAATTGAGCACCTTTAATAAATTGTTCCAAACTTCCTCATCTTCTGCCAAGAAGAAAATTGTGTCATCAGCAAATTGAAGATGAGAAATCTCCACCCTTTCTTGCCCAATGCATAAACCTTTGATCAAATGACTTTCTTGAGCCTTCTCCATTAATCTACTTAAGACATCGACTACTAAGGTAAAAGGAAAAGGTGACAGTGGGTCGCCTTGTCTCAAACCTCTTGAAGCTTGAAATTTTCCCCTAGGCCTTCCATTGATCAAAACGGAGAAATTTGCAGAACTTAGACATCTCTGCACCTATTTCCTCCATCTATTGCCAAAGCCTTTTCTTTGTAAGACTTCGTCCAAAAATCTCCACTCGACATGATCATAAGCCTTTTCAAAATCGATTTTGAACACCAATCCCTCCTCTTTCTTCTGCCTCACCTCTTCTACCACCTCATTTGCAATAAAGACAGCATCCAAAATTTGTTGACCTTTAACAAAAGCTCCTTGATGTGGAGAGATTGTGCTGCCTATAACCTCCCTTAATCTTGAAGCCAGTGTTTTTGCCACAATTTTGTATAAATCAGTAACTAGGCTTATAGGCTTGTAGTCCGTCACTTTCAAAGAATCTGACTTTTTCGAAATTAGACAAATAAATGTTTCATTTGTCACCACATTTATTATCCCTATCTCAAAGAACTCCTCCATGACCTTCAAAATATCCACTTTCAAGATTTCCCAACAATGTTGAAACATTTGCAAGGAATAACCATCTGGTCCTGGCGATTTATCCCTTCCACAATAAAAAAACTACTCTTTGAACTTTTGATTCCTCAAAAGGCCTCTCAAGCTAAGCTGCCTCAGATTCACTTAGAGCAAGTCCACCGTTATGGATTGCTCAGTGGACAGTGGACCAAATAGGGCTCCATAGCCTGGCAGAAGCCCTCCAGCGTTGGGAGCCCGAGGTGGACCTGACGCAAGGCTGACGTCAGCTTGGCGTCAGTCACATTTTAAATTTTTTTTCTGTCAGGTGCGTGCGCCTCACCCGCGGCCAACAAGTTTCAGACCCCAGGGGCTCGCGGTGCAATCTGCCTCAGTTACCGCTGGGAAGCCACGTGGCTTCCTACGGTCCGTTCGATCTCAACGACTCTTTAACATAGGCCGTCCGATTTGTAACGATAATAAAAAAAATTCTGATTTAATATCAACCGTTCGATATGAGATTGATGGTTGATATTAATCTGCTTTATAAATAAAAAAATAAAAGAAAAAATAGTTTTAAAATTAAGAAAAGTTACCGTTGTGACATATGGCACAATCTAGAGTGTTGGAATTCAAATTTTTTTATATCCAACGGCAGAGATTAATTAGTTGAATAAAAATTGCAAAAAATCTGAATTTAAAAAAAAAAAAAAAATTGTTTTTACTTTTCTATAAATATCTTCTCATTATCATCTACCTTACACCACAATTTCATATTTTCTCAACTACTTTCAATCACATTCCTATCTTTCTCTCAAAGTTTCAATCCATTTTTTTTTTCCACAAAATGACTACTGATGCAGGTACGAATTGGTCGCTTCTTGAAGATGTTGCGTTGTGTACTAACTGGGTTGAAGTTACTCATAGTTTGCTTACGGGTAATGAGATGTAGTTGCGAGAAATGTGGAGTCTTATTCATACCAATTATCTTGAGAAAATTGGTGGGAAAAGAACCAAAGAATCGATGTCCAGTCGTTGGAAATTACTTAGCCAATCGTTTAGTACGTGGAGAGATGCCTTGGCACACAAGCTAGTACTAATATTTGAAGTTGGGAAAATTACTCGGATCAGGTAACAATATATTATTTATTTGTTTGTAATATACCCAAATTTACATTATAATTATTTATTTGCATTATTTATTTGTTACCTACTTACATTATAATTATGTGTTTGTATTATTTATTTGTTACCTATTTTCATTATAATTATTTATTCTCCCGCATTGTGTAAGAACTTCAAGCACAAGCTTGGTACGATGCCAAAAGCAAAAGCAAAAATAAATCATTCAACCGGTGGGAATGTTGGAATATTGTCAAAGATTGTCCTAAATTTAGAGTTGTGTCTGTCGATCCAGAAGTTTTCATGAACAACACCCATTTACACTCTACAACCGATCATGGCTCATATGTTCATGAAGATGATGTAGAAGAAGTGTCTGAAACGCCCCTCCCTGAACAAGCGTCGGGTTCGACCCGTTATCCAATTAGGCCTGAAGGTAAGAAGGCTTCAAAGAGAAAAGGGAGTGATTCCAAGAATGATTATGCAAAGTACATGGAAGAACTTGCTCGCCAAGGTGAATTGACTTTGGCGCAGGAAATGGCGAAATATGAGGCTGATAAGGCTAGAGAGGAGGCAAAAGCTGCAGCTATTGAGAGAGAATTTCAAGCTAATGAGAGAGAAAGAGAGCTACTTAGGCAAGAAAGGGAACATGTTAGAGAAGAAAGAATGGCTCAACGAGATCGTGAGATTATGAACACGCCTTTAGAAGGGAAGTCTCCAAATTCTAAATTATTTTAGAAGTCAGAGAAAGCGGACGTGGTGCAAAGAAGGCGTGCAAGAGAAGCGAGAGCAAGGCAAGATGGTCCTAGCACCACAAGAGAAGATCATCCTAGCACCACAAATTGGTTAAGTTATGATGAATAGAGTAGTTTTTGTAATCGGAGCCCATAATTTTCCAATCACTTTGGGTTGTAATTTATTATTTATTGAATATAGTACTTTATGTTGTTTCCAATTTATTGAATTTAGTACTTTATTTAAAGTGAGAGTAAATTTATTGAATTTGGTAAGTTATTTATAGTAAGAGAATATTTATTCAAATGACAAAAACACACCAAATAAAATTACATAAACATACCGAATAATAAAAAAACTCACTAAAGCTGAACTTAAAAAAACACACCAACTAAAATTAAATAAACACACCAAATACAAAGAAACACACTAAATGAACTTAATTATCTTCAGCTTGTTTCAATGCCCACTGGTGCTCTATCAAGTCATTTTGTTGGGCATTGTGCATACATGGCCTTTGAAGTGCAGTATATCGTTGAATGACCAATTCATTGTAACGTCCATCCCTTTCTAATGGCTCATATTGCACGGGTTCTTCGGTGGCATCATGAGTGCAATATATACGTGTTCTTGAATTGTTCATCGTGTCTGGCTCATATTCATCAACAGCATCGTAATCATACTCATCTTCCACAATCATGTTGTGAAGAATGATGCACGCCATCATGATGGATCGAAGCGACTCTACATCAAACAATCTGGCAGCACCCCTGACGATCGCCTAGCGACCTTGGAGGATACCAAAACAACGCTCCACATCCTTCCTGCACCCTCCTTGACAGCAAAGTGTTTTTCCTTTGCACTTCGCCGACGTGGCACTGTTTTGACAAATGTTGACCACCTTGGGTAAATGTCGTCTACTAAGTAGTATGGCCCGTCGTACATATGTCCGTTGACGCAGTACGTGACTTTTGGTGTCTTTCCTTGCAGGACATCGTTGAACACTGGGGATTAGGCAAGGACGTTGAGGTCATTTTGAGCTCCCGGAACCCCTAAAAAGGCATGCTAAATCCATGTATCAAAATATGCCACCGCCTCCAAAATTATACTTTTTGCTCATGTTCTATCCCCATAAGCGCCTTGCCATGCACTTGGACAGTTTTTCCACGTCCAGTGCATACAATCAATGATTCCAATCATCCCAGGAAAACCACGTATCTCGACCTCCTTCAGAAGCCTTTGCAAGTCCATGTTTGTAGGTTTCCGGAGGTACTCTACGGTGTAGATAAATTCGATTGCTCCGCAAAACCTCATCAGGGACTCAAGAATGGTTGATTTCCCCATCCTCATTATCTCATCCACTTAGTCTGCAGATGCTCCATATGCAAGCATCCGCAAGGCAGCAGTAATTTTTTGCTGAGAAATGAGACCCATAGCACCAAAAGCATCCTTCTTTTGCACAAAGTAAGAATCATGGTTGCAAACAGCAATCATGATTTTGTTGAACAAATGTCGTTCCATTCTAAAACGACGTCTAAAGTACGTATCAGGGAATGCACTATTATGGACAAAATAATCGTCTAAGAGTTCCATACCTCATCATTGCCTACTTCTATCAAGGTTTTCTGAACGGCTAAGCCTGCAGATCTGAGCCACATCTTGGATGACTTGACGAGAATGTGAGGCTCTGCCTATTCTTGCTTCATCATCTTTCTTTCTACGCTCCTCATTCTCTTCTTTCTCATTTTTTGCCACCTGGAGATTGAACATTCCTTCTGATTGGTTAAACAATTATTCCTTTTGTTGATCGCGTTCCCACATCATCCTTGAGGAAGAAGAAGACATTGTAAGAAAAAAGCAGAAACTATGAATAATGATAGAGATTTTTGTGAAGAAGGAAGCATAAACTATGAATAATGATAGAGATCTTGAGAAAATTGGTGTGAGATTTGTAAGGATAGATGCTGGATTATATGGAGGATTCAAAAAGGATTAGGTTGTAGGTAATGCCACGTGGCATGCCGTCATTCGTTAAAAATCTTATGGAAATCTATCCTCAAAGATTGTAAACAGATTATGACACGTGGCGCGACGTGATTGGTTAATAATCTTATCAGAAATCCATCACCAATAATTGTATTTTCGGATAATGACACGTGGCATGCCGTCATTCGTTAAAAATCTGATGGAAATCTATCCTCAAAGATTGTAAGCAGATTATGACACGTGGTGCGACGTGATTGGTTAATAATCTTATCAAAAATCCATCACCAATAATTGTATTTTCGGATAATGACATATGGCGTAACGAGTACGATTAAAAATCTTATCGAAAATCCATCCCCAATAATTGTCTAATAATTGTCTTTTCAGATTTTATGACATGTGGCGCAACAAGAACGATTAAAAATCTTATCCGAAATTACAAATAAAATTATTTTGTATTATTTAATAATTTTTCGGATAATGACACATGGTGCAATGAGAACGATTAAAAATCTTATCCAAAATTACAATATTATTTTATAAATAAAAAAATACTAATATTTTATTGCCTATTGCTAGGGCTATTGAAGTGTAACGGTGGAGATGCAAAAGGCGATTACTGTTCATTAAGGGCAGTTACTGTTCATGAGGTGGATATCATAGTGTATTGCCTGGGGGGAGGTTTCACACGCTGGAATTGCTCTTATTGAGGCCTAATTGATGCCTTCCAAACCCCAACATGCCTCTTCGTTGCTACTAAATAAGGACTTGAAAAAGTTAACGATATGTTTTTCTATCTCTTCTGCATCCTCTACCACTCCCTCGTCATCCGCTTCCAACCTTTATATAAAGTTTCTCTTCCTTCTCCCACTTGCTATTCTATGGAAAAAATTAGTATTACCGTTCTCTTCTTTAGCCCATTCCACTTTACCTCTCTGCCTCCACTTCACTTCTTCCTTATAAGCCAGATCTTCCACTAGGAAAAATAACTCTTCCCTCTTTTTGTTAGCAGCAACATCTAGCCCTTCCAACCCTTCTCTCCTATCTAAATCTTCTATGCTAGCCTCAGTTTCCTTAATGTCTTTCTTGACATCACCGAAAATCTCTTTACTCCATCTTTGCGACTTTCTTTTGATAGCTTTTAACTTGCTCAAAAATTTATAACCCTTCCAACCCTTGTTTGAAATTGTTCCTGAAATCTAGATGTTGTAGCCACATGTTTTCAAATCTGAAAGGACTTGGCCCCCATTTCACCTTGTTAGTATCTAGCTAGATTGGACAATAATCAGAAATGACCCTTGCCAAAGCCATTTGTCTTACCTCAGGAAAAATATCTTCACAACCTACAGAGAACAAAAATCTGTCTAACCTCCGACACACAAGTTCTTCTCTGAAGTTTGCCTAAGTAAATTGAGCATTGAGCAACTCCATATCCTTCAGTTCTGTATCTTGGATAAAATCATTAAAATTCCTCATGATTGTAGTCATCCTTCCCCCATTTGATTTCTCATTTACAAATATCACCATGTTAAAATCTCCTCGTACACACCATCTTGGTTCGCAAAGGTCGTAAAGGCCGACCATTTGTTGCCAGAACTCCATTTGCTCTTTATTTTTGCAAGGACCATAAACACCTGATAACCACTATTCCAACCCATTGAAGGCCTTAACTTTTATGGAAACAGAGAAAGCTCCAACCAAAGATTCAATAACTGAGATGTGTTTGGTGTTCCAAATCATAACTATACCCCGAGATCTTCCTTGAGCAGGGGCATAAATACACTCTTTAAATATATTCCCCAAACACTAGCCACAAAGCCTCCTGTCAATTGATGCTTTCTTTGTTTCTTGTAAGATAATGATATCGGGCTTTAAGCGCCGGAACTGCTGTTTCAAAATCAACCTCTTCTGCCTACTTCCCAAGCCTCTAACATTCCAGCTAATTATCTTCATTAAATCTGACAAAGCCCTTTTGAATTTTCTTGCCTCCCTTGTTTCCGCCCACGAGCTTGCTAACATTGACTTTCCCAATATTCATTTCATGAAATAAAGACTTTTTCAGTGGAACCAAAGAAACTTTCATATTTGACATGAATTTGGTAGTTCGATTTTGTGCCTCACGTTTGACTGATACGCAAGCCGACCTTTTCCTCCTGCTATGCTTTAACAGTTTCTTGTTTTTTTCCAGTATCCTTGAATTCAACTTGTCCCACAATGTCTAAATCTGCTATATTATGTGACTGAGAAGGTACCTCATCCAACGTTGCCCTTGTTTCCATGGTTGTATCAGTGAAGAGATTGTGAAGCACGTCGTTAAAACGTTCAAAAACATCGAAGGTTTCTTTTTCATCTTGTGAAGAATCACCAAGCTCTTCTTCTGAATCTGATGATTGTGACATGTATTCTTCTTCAACAAACTCTGAAAATTGAGAATAATCCAGACCAAGATCCTCTTTCAACCTCATCCTTTGTTAAGATGATTCCTCCTCAATTAACCCGCCCAATGGGCATAATGGATCTTCATCGACATCACCCTCCTTTTCTTCCACCTGTTCATAAACAATATTTAAGAAAGTGAGATTGGGAGATTGAATTTCCTTCAGTTTAGGCCTCTCGAAATGAGTCTGATAAGATCCGAACTCATGTGGAAGAACATGCTTCAGTCTTTTTCCACAATTATCAAATTCGCCAAATCTCCCAAGAAAATTCAATTTGAAGCAAATTGGGGTTCTTCTTGAACCACCATCGTACTGAGCTTCCTTAGCCAAAATGCGTGAGATTTGTTCTCTGTTGAAAACTTTGAAGTGCTGCTTCCTGTTGTCAACCAATTCGAGTGCTTTGGTTCCACCAATAGGGATGTCTGCGTATTATCCTTGGTCGACATTTTTTTTCCTTGTAGTAGTTGAAATCTCAGCCCATTGAATTTTAGATTAATTGGGCCTAGACACGGCCCAGCAAAAAGATTTTGTGGGTCAAAACCCATCCTCCTTGCAGCATCATTTATAGAAATCTCCTTATTAATGGAAGGCCCATATGCCTCCAAAATTTTTTCTTTAATCCAAAAGAGACCACTTTTGAGATTAACCTCCCTTTTTGTCCTATTAAAATAAAACCCATCTGTTGATTTTTGTGCTCTTTCAATGGAAATACCACCGCCACCATCTGTCCCACATACTTCCAAGCCTTTGCCTTTATCCGAATAGAAAACTTCTTTGTGACTTCCTTTCTCTTTTGATTTATTAAAATAATCCCTTGCAACTGGATTTTCTGCTCCTTCTGTGAAAACCGCCTCTTCTATAAGTTCCGCCGCTTCTGTCAGTTTTTCTGCTTGTTGTAGCACACCTTGCTTTCTTATAGAAAAAGTAGAGACATAAATTACAGGCTCCTCAATCCGCGCACCATCAGTCACGTGCATGCTCTCACCTTGCTTTCTTTCAAATCCAAGAGTGACAGGGCATTCAAACTCTCCAATCTGAAAACAGACACGTGTCCCTGAAGTAGGGGCAGTCTGTTGAAAAGCTGCCTTCGCCGGAGAAATAATTCCGGTGATCCTCTGTAACTTCAATTCAGCCTTCAAAGAGCCATTTGGTAGTTTAGTTACACCACAATCAGCTGCTGAAATATTAGGTCTCTTTGCTGGCGAAAGTTGACGGATTTTAACCCTGAAAATTGATTCTCCATCTGCCACATTAACGAACTCTGGAATAAAGCTAGTGTTGTTGGGTTTCATTTTTAACTTTTCTTCAAGCAAAAAACCAAAGTTAGTTGTTCTACGGTCAACTTCTACCAGACCACCGCAGGCATCGCCAATCTTTTGGAAAAAATCATGGGTCCAAAGGTGCGGCGATAAACCTTCCAGAGCAACCCATCCACCATAACTAACCACCTTTTTGTGGTTTGATTTGATATTGTCCCACCATCCAGACATCATCACATTTGGTAACTTATTCATAGCTAGAACTCCAAGTTGAGTAATTTTTGTTGCTTCCTCTTCATTCTGACAAACAAACAAGGCCTTGTTGCATTGGAAAGGCAAAAGCCATATTTCATTTCCCAGAAGATTTCGAAGTGAGGCCTCCACCTCTCTCCAAGGCTGATGCACCACATGTTTCTCGCAAACAATTACACTCCTCCAGCTGTAGGATTCCGTGGAAATGTCTCTCTTATTCCAGTTTTTCTTGATCCATATTTCCTCTTTGACGTTTTTCAGGGATGCCACATTTGTCGACGTCTTGTCTCCAAGAACTGCGTCTCTATACGAAACTTAAAGACCAACGCCCAAGTGGCCGCTCAAAGGCTCAATTCCATCCCTTTTCACATTCCTCTGAGTAGCCTCCACTCTCTTTCCCCTTCAGAGGATTTCAGACAGTAGGTCCTCCAAACTTCTCCAGCCGAAAAAGTTACTTCCTTTAGGGACGAAGATATTCCTGACAAAACCATCATTTTCTGTTTTGGACAGAACAAGGAAATCCCCGTTTTTGTTGTGGAATCTTTCGACCCAAAACTGATAATTATGACCACTATATTTTCTGAGAAATTATGACTACTTGTAACAACCGCCACCTTTACCTGATCAATGAGCCAAGCAACGCAACCCAAATCGAAAGAAATCTGGTACCCTCTGAATCTAGTTCTCCCGGTTAAACGAATCCTTTCACCAAAAGACTTATCTTCAACCTCTAAGATGAAAACCTTTAGCTCAACTTTGAAATCCCTGGATAAATGTCTATAGCTCATCTTAACTCCAATCATTGATCATTTCAGAGAGAGCAGGCTAGAGGGGATACGTTTTCCGCTAGGCAACGCGTGTGTTAATAGTATTTTAGAATCTAAGCATAACTTTGATAGAATTGAGAATCCTTCTTATTTGTGCATCTTTTTTTAATTACATATTTTAGTTATATACGTGTTTAAAATGGCTTCGTCACCTTCGGGTGTTGGCCAGCACATGCCTATCCTGATATTTGAGGATATTGGGGTTGTGGCGTGTCATCAGGTATTGGGCATGCTCAAGGCCCAACATGCCGAATTTAGTGTGGAAAGCTTATTGCTGCTATTTATTTTGGCAGCAAGTGAATAGTGCACAACTCAAGATTTAAAGAACTTTATGATGTAGCATTGTGGGCGACAAAAACCCTCTTTCACACTAAAAGAAAGCTGCTCGTTCTATTTTCACATAGAAAAAGTACTTTCCATTGGCAAACTCATAGTTTTAAGGGGATAAAACCTTGAGATTGGGTTTTTATTAATTCCCTTCGCAAATTGAAAAGCAAATTGTTCAAGTAATGTAGGTAAATTCGATATACATATGCGTTGATCTATGTAAGACGGTTATAAGTTATAACTGTATTGTCATAAAATAACAACCAGACCAAGATTCCATTCAATTACCATCTTTTCAGAAAGAAAACTTAACAGGGAAAAGCACAAAATGTATGCAAACCCAAAAGTGAAAAAAAGGGAACCGAATCTCCTGTGCATCCTCGGTCTATTTGGGTTTGTAATGGATTAGAGAATAAATATCTTTCTTCTAACGACCCTAAACTGGACCAAATAAAATTATAAAAAAATTAAACATAAAAAGAAAACCCAAAATTCCATTGATCCAAATAAGAAAGGAAAATAGAATCAAACATAATTGGAGCCACAGAGAGCATACCCAAACCAATAGTGGCGTTCCAACCCCTGGGATTTCACAAACTTCTCAGTGGAGGAAGGGAAACGCAAAATACGCCTTAGCCCACAAATTTGGAACAAAATAGTACAACTCACCACAAAACGAAATTGTTAGGGTTTCCTCCAAACAACACAAACTTACATACAGCTCTTTCAGAACATACCTGAGTTGAATTCGATTTCTTGGACAACAATCTCAAACCGCATGGCTGCTAAAGCAACAAAAATTCGCCAAAAAGCCAGTCCTAACTTTGGGATCATCGATGATAACAGAGACCAACATCGTGAAATTCTTTCCCCGACGATCACAAAATTAGGATAAAACGATGTAACCCAATTTTTTATCCCAAAAAAACAGAAGATCGAACATGAAGAGAGTGAGATGAAGATAGAGAGAAGGAAAAGCTTGCGAGAGACAAAAGATAAATCGAAAGGTAAAGTGAAGAAAACGGAATCGAAGCACACTAACAAAGATGATGAAAGTGTGGCAATAAGGGGCAAAACAGGCATTTAAGTGTGCAAAACAGGCAGCAAAACGACAAGGTAAATAAAAAATCAAGGGCATTATTGCCATTTCACTGTTCACGAACAATGAAAAACAGTGCTAGGGGGAACCCATATATGTATAATATCATAAGCTTACTAACCTTGATGTCTGGCTTTACCACTACTGATGGACCAATGGTCTATTAGTCTCACTTATTTACTCTCAAACTTAAACCACTTTTGCAATCGATAGATCATATATGGTTTTATCACAAAGGCTACGGGAAAATTAGAAGTGAGACCATTTAATATAAATTGTGTTTTGTTATGTAAGATGACCGATGTGAAACTTTTTTTACTTTCTTTAGCCAAAAATGTTTCACTTACCACCGCCATCATTTATCGCACCACCCCTACCATCCCCCTCCCCCATATTACCACCATATTTCCATGATTGTCAGCACCACCACTACACCCCCCTGAAGTCACCACCATCACCACCATCACCATTATCGCCACCACACCACCCTACCATCCCCTCCCTTAAGGCACAACAAAATTTCGGCAACAAATTCCATAATAATAATTTCCATTTTTTTTTTTAATTCTCTTATCTACTTAGAAGATGCGACTATAAGACAGAAGCTCAGAGCAACAACGATAGATGAATACCTATGAAGACCTTGAAAGAGACTATAAGAAAAAAAAAATTGGAATACTTGGAGCAAAACTAAGCACAATGACGTTTTAGAATTTATACAACAGACCACACTTAGTGAAATAAAGTTTAGTAGTTGTTATTTTATTTTATTTTTTTGAGTTGAGGGATATTGTCGTTAAGTTAGAATTAATTTCCCACTGATGGGGTTCAAACCCCCGTTTTTATGCAAAGTGTCATTCCTCCTCACCACTGTGGTAGAGAGCCACTTGTAAGTTTAGTTGTTATTGTTATTTAAATTTGGGTAAATTACACAAAACTACCTCAACTATGGGTCGAATGACAATATCATACCTCATCTTTTAAAAATGACAATGTCATACCTCATCTTACGAATTTGTGCCAATGTCAGACCTCCATCTGTTTTTCTGTTAATTTCTTTGTTAAGTGCTGACGTGGCTAAAGACGGGGCCACTCATTAATCCAACTAGATTTAAAAATAATTAATATATTTTTAATAATTAAATATTAAAAAATTAAAAATTAATTATTTTTATATAAAATTGTGGGATCCACCTCTACAAATCCTTCCCCACCTGTCCCCCCAACCTACCTCCACCACCCTCTCTCTCCTTTCTCTCTCTTCTCTCTCCCTGCAACCTGCATCCCTAAAATCCCAAAACCTAGAAACCCTTCCCACCCATCCCACCCCCTCTAACTTTCCTCCACCACCCACCCTCTTTGATGCCAAGGAGGCCAACGATGGCTTCACTCGTAGCTCCTCGAGCTGGTCCATGTTCATGTACAAAAAAAACCCGTTCGTCTTCCCCACCTGAGCCCACTCCCAAATCAGACACACCCTTTCTCCCCATCTGAGCGCACCCCCAAATCAGAGAAACTCATCTTTCTCTCTCTAATCCCTGCACCATCTAGATAGGAAGGGTGAGGTCGAAGTCGATCAGAGCCGCCTTCTCGAGATTTGGGAGGTTTGATGAGATTTTGGGTTTTGAGATTTGTAATTGGTTTTAGGATTTTGGGGATGCATGTTGCCCATAGAGAGAGAAGAGAGAGATGAGAGAGAGAGAGAGAGAGGGAGAGGAGAGAGAGAGGGTGGGTGGTGGAGGAAGGTTGGGGGGGGGACGGATGGGAACGGTTTCCGGTGGGGAGAATGGGATCTGGGTTTTTTGGGGAGGGGGGACATGGGTTGATAGGTGTTTTATTGGTTTTTTGTTTTTTTTTAATATTTAGTTAATATTTAATGAATTTTTTAAATATTGAATTATTATTTTTAAATAGGGATCTTTTGATATAGGTGCCTCAGTTTTGAATTTTCTAGATCAAATATCTATGCCTTTTAGTAATTTGATTAAACTTTTTTTTTTGTCATAATTTTTGTGCTATATGCACATTAGAATGTAACACATTTCCTATAATCTAGCCTTTTGATTACACTCTCCTCCGTTAGAGATAACTGTAAATAAAAAAAAAAAAAAAAAAAAAGGTTAGATTCAAGTTATTTTCACAATAATTCTACAATTTAGCAATAATTATCTACGATTTAAGATATTTTTTTTCCAAAATAGTTTAAAATATTTTTAAATCCTCCAAAATCAAACGTACTGGAATAAGTTTTTCTTTTAGTACGATAAGATAAAATAGGATTGAGAATAATATAAACGCACCAATACACAATGTGTACAAAATAAAACGTACCAAAATAAAAATAATGTACCAATATTAATAATATGTATCAAATCAAACGTACCAAAATTGCAAATAAACGTATCAATTACTGATTTTTGTAAATTCAAACGTACATGCATATAATATATACGTAATGTATTGTACCTAATAATAATTCGTCAACAACTATACTTAAAAAAAAAACAGCAAAAAAATTATAATTTCACAAAAGGAAATTGAAAAAATTACATGGATCTTTATGTCGATCACCAACTATTTGAAAAAGAAAAAACCATTTGGAAAAAGAAATAAGATTAAATGTTTGCACAACAAAAAACAAAACAGTGATCGAAAAAACATATTTGGAAGAAGAGAAAATATAGTTTAATTACTAATATCACCACTAAATAAGGAAAAGTGCATCAATACAGATAAAATGATAAATTAAAAAATTATTTTAATTTAAAAAAATAAAGGTGACTATTGTTCAAAGCGTTTTAATCAAATTTTAAAAAGGCACAGATGTTTAATCTAAATGATATAGAAAAATTGTAGAGGATTCTAATTTTCTCTTTTAAGTTTTAAATATATTATTAATTTTTTAATAGAAAGTGGGCCTCGAATCAAGTCATGTCAGCATTTAACTGAGAAATTCACGGCCAAGCTAACGGAAGGTATAACATTGGACCAAATTCTAAAAATGAGGTATGACATTGTCAATTTTAAAAAGTGAGGTATGATAATATCGTGAGTCATAATTGAGGTAGTTTTTTGTTATTTTACCCTTTAAGGGGGCGTTTGTTTCACCTTCTTAAGTGGGATTGGACTGGCTAGGATTATTGTCCCATGTTTGGTAAGCTTGGGGACTAACTTAAATGAGACTAGCTCGGACTCGTGTGGACTATCTCCCTCACTAGGTCGTCTTAGTGAAACCCCCCGAAAACCACGGGACTGCTAAGACCTGCTTCGTCTCCTTTGTGTAGCTTGGCGTCCTCCCTTTGCGAAGACTTTGCTTCGTCTGCGTTGCGCCCTCTCTCCAACGAGATCACAGCACCACACCAAGACGGGTACGCCGCGCAGGTGGAGACGTTTCCGACGGACTCGCAGGTCAAGAGCAAGCTCTGCCAGGTTATTCTGGTGGTGCAGAGGGCGCAGGGCGATCCATTTTTGAGAGACTAGTTGCAGACGGAGGCACCCAGCAGGACTCGGAGGCGTTGGGTGGGGGGAGGAAGTTGCCGGTGCGGCGGAGGTACTCGAGGTCGACGAGACGAAGGCCCTGGATGAAGTACTGGCATCTGGTGTTGAGATCGTAACGGCGGCGGTTATGGGAGACCATTCCCTCATCTCAAATCCGAGAGAACTACGACAATATTCTCGGCGGCCCAACCAAATTGCAGCTGCATAGAGCTCCAACAATGACTTTTGTGCTGCAAACCTTTGAGGAAGGTCCCGCTCTTGCCGTCGTCCGATTCCTCTGATATGTAATTGTAGGAAGTTGGTTTTGATTTGATCTCAAAGTATGGAACTGGGTTTCGAAGAAGAGGAAGAGCTTTCAGAAAAAAGAATTGGGTTTCAAAGAAGATGAAGAGCTTTCAGAAAAAAGAAGGAAAAAAATGAGAGAAGTAAGAATAAAATATTAAAAGAGATATAGATAAATTAATATAATATTAGAATTTATTAATTATCCTACTTCTTAGTCCGACACTGCACCAAACGCTTCACTAAGTTAGTCTAGCTTAGTCTAGTCTAAGCCAATCCAACTTAGTCCCTGCAGCTAGTCCAGTCCGAGACAGTCCGGTGCAACAAACGCACCCTAAATTTCTTACCCAAACCCAGAATAAGCCAGAGTCATTTGAAACTCTTGTTCAAAGCAACCTATAGCCACATGACACCTGTAATATTCACTTATCAAAATTACGATCGTTTCCCTCTTCGTGTTGGAAAGCGGGAAACTCGTTCCATTTGAATTCAAAACAGCAGAAAAAGCAAAAACCGGAATTCAAACCGATTCCTTTTTATCTAATTCGGAAAATGAAAACGTCGACATCCAAAAGGCGAATTCAATTTTCTCGACAACCAAAACACGCAGACACCTTTTAAATCCTCCGTCTTTGATTGATTGATTACATTTATCTCGCGCTTTCTTTCTTTCTTTCATTCTTTTCCTCCGAAACCTTCTGACTTTTCTGGGAGGCCAATTTCGCATTGGCAAAGAAGAATAGGTACCAGTAATTGTTCCTAATTGTTATTCCATATATTAATTTTCTGCTTTCTATGATGTGGGTTTCAATTTGTTTTTCCAATTTTGAATCCTGAATTATGAATGCGTGATTAGAGAGAGATGGATTTCCATGCGATGAAGAGGAAGCAACTTCAATCACTTTGTAAACAGCACGGGATTCCTGCAAATTTGAAGAACACTGAAATGGCCAGTAGGCTCACTTTGCTTCTCAAGGTAATCCCGTCTTAAAGAGAAAAATTTCATCTTTATTATATCCATATTGTATGTTTTCATCTTTCTGATTATTTTCTTTAGTCTTGTTTTCTGTTTGGATGCCGAGAAAATTATTGAGAGGAAAATTCTGGGCTTCATGTTATATTTTCAAGAAGCGCTCAACTCAATTGGGGAAAATGCATGTGTGTGTAGGGGTGGTTTATTGGGTTTGAAGTTATGAATATAATTTTTCAATTTGTTATTTGGAGGTGATGTCTCTCCTTTTTATGTACTTTATGATGTGGTTTTTTGTTTAATTCGGTAACATTTTTCATTTTTCAATTTTTTTTTGTTTGTTTGTATAAACAGGAAGATGAAGAACCCATTGAGCCAGTCTGTAAAGATATAGAAGAAAATGAAGGGGAAATTGATTCTGACCTTAGGACAAAGAAGGTGAAGACAGTGACCTTCAGTCCAGAAAATGAAACTTTTTACTTCGTGGGTACGGATAAAGACTCGGATTCGGATTGCAATTACAATCCAAAGAAGAAACAGCCGCGAAAGAGGAAGACAATGTCTGTCAAGCAGGTGTCAGAGAAGAATAAGCATGTTGAGGTTTTCGAAGATTCTGAAGGACTTGAATTATCGGTTGATATAAATATTGTTGAAATACGAGGTAGAGCTACAAGGTCCAGGGCGCAAAAACCAGTTGGAGGAGGTGCAGAAGCAGTTTGTTCACCTCTTCACAGAAAGAAGAAAGCAAAAACTGGGGTGGAGAAGGTTGATGTTTGTGATAAACCACCTCTGGAAGTTGAGTTAAATGAAAGACTTGATGGTAATACAGAAAATGCAAATTTGAGTCGTGGGTTGATTCAAAGACAGTTGAGAGGCAGGGTGGTGGTGAGTGAAGATGGTGGAAATTTGAAGGCTTTGAGGAAGAGTCTAGCGCCAAAGGGTTCAAAGAAAACCAAGGAAAATGAAGGCAGTCATGGGGTTCTTTTACCAAGTGAGACTTCAGAAGACACTGTTCCTGCAAGAAAAGGAAATGCAACTAAGGTCAGGGTCTCAAGTGTTTTGAATGAGGAACCAGTAAAAATTGATCTTGGTGGTAGGATCACACGCTCGCGGACTCAGGTGGAAGGGAAGAGTTCAGGAGTTGAAAGTAAAACAGATGGTCTCAAGGTTCAGGAAGTGGGTCAAGAAGTTCTTCAACTTGAAGAAACCTTTCAGGGCAAAAATCAAAAGTCACTGAGGCGGAAGTCTATGAAGAAGAGTGTGGACAGTGATAACAATGCTGGCGAATCTATTGGATCTTTTCAGAACATAAGGAGGTCAAAACAGAACTTAGCTAGGGATGGAGACTCTGTATGTGGGCAATTGACAGATACTAAATTTGTTGGTAGGAGAAAGACGCCTAAAATGGAGTTTGTGGGAAATTTGTCAGGCCAAGAAGAATGCCAAGTGGCTCCTCAACTTGAAGAACCATCAAAGGGCCCAAGTACAATGTCGAGGCGGAGATTTTCTGGGGTCCAGAAGGGCAAGGAATTGGCAAAGGTTGATACCAGAAAACGGCCAAGGAATACAGTTTTGGAAAGAGCTTCCAAAGTTGAGCAAAGTGTAGAAACAATAGAAGAAGGTGTTGTTCTCCTACTCAATGGTCCTTTAAGGAGGTCCAGACGCAAGACTACATTGTTTCCCTCTGCTGATTCTGATGATAGGGAGCTGAGAAATCATGAAGCCGTTGGAGCGGTGAAGCAATCAACAGAATTAGTTGCTGTAAAATATTCTAATGTTACTAAGCCTGTAAGGCGGTCCAGTCAAAATGCTAGTGAAAAGTTAATAACAGAAGACTTAGATGACAAGGGTGAAATTTCTGATGGAGTTAAAAATGATGGGTTTGTGAAGAAAATTCAAGAGCCAACATTGGAAAACGGAAGTTCATATATTGTAAATGAATCAACCAAGAGGAGGGAATCGTATGCAAAGGGGCAGCCTTCCTGTTTTGAAGTGTCTTCTCTATATCCTGACAAGGATAAAGTGATGGAAATCTTAGCGCATATGAAGGAAAATCATCCCTCAGAATCTGCAAGATTTCAAGGTATATCTCAAGTCCAAACGGCACAGGATGTAGCAATTAATACAGTGGGCAGTGTTATGGTGGATGATGTCATCAATGATAACACTGCTGCAGAGTATTTGGATGATCGTTCTTGTCTATCATTGAACAGAGGTGATACTGGTCATGATAACTTCGTTAAACGAAACCCAGTAGACTGTCCAGATAAGCCCAGCAATGCAGGGTCTTCCAAATTTACCTGTCTTGGTGATGGTCAATCACCTACATCTAAACCAGATTGTGAAGGTAAGGGTGTTAATGTTGTTTTTGTTGAATGGATGTTATAATTAATTTTGGTGCTTAATGAGTTCGTCTAATTTGTAGGTGAATGTTCCAAGCTGTTGGACTTGGAAACAGACAAGTCGTTGACTGTTGAGATGATAAACCAAAGAAATGATGGAGTGGATGAAAAACCCATAAGCAAATTTGAGTCATTCTCTAAAAGCTTTGAAGAAAATGAAAAACCTATAAGCGATGGGCAGCCAGTCTGTACGGATTCAGACGGCAATACTGCTGAAGCTAGTGCAGAGACAATTAGAGAATTATATCAGGGTGGAATTGTGACCAGTGATACTGCAGTAACTTTACCAGCAATTTTTTTAGTAAAGAAAGGTATTCCATGTTTCATTTTATAATGTCTTAATTCATTTTCATGCGTATGGGGATGCCTCTGTTGTTAACTGGTATTAATGAATCACACCATTTGAGCATAATTTCTCTATATCACTTTTATGCTATTGGTAATAGAAGCATTATTTACTGGATTTATACTTGCTCCAAAAGTTGTACAGCACCAAAAGATTGAATAGTTTTCAGTTGTAGTTGGTTGTGATAACTAAACCCCTTTTATGCTGCGTTGTTTTCAGCTGGAAGTGTAGATGGGAATCAGTTTGAAGCTCAAGCTACTACTGTTGGAGAAAGCAATATAAATTGTATTGGAAGGGTAGACTTTCCTAGTTATGCGACTGAACACCCTGATGAAGTAACTTCTTCCAAGCAGGTGAAGCTCCCATGTGCTCATGAGAGGGCTAATGCTTTTGTGCGGGAAGATAATGAATCTTTTAAAGCATTAGATTTTGAACAAATTGTTGTTGAAGAGTATGCTAGTGAGGGCATTGAAAGAAACTCCAAGTTGGATGATGGTGTACTTGACAAGACAGATTGTCAGGTTGCTGAGGATAAGCAGGAGGTCTTTGTTGAAAGCAATGAAAATGTTTTTGGAAACATTAGAGAGAAACATGGGCATGACCTCTTTGGTGGTGACAGAACCAGTCCAATCGCCTTAGAAGATAGCATTATGGATAAAGTTGGAAGCGACTCAAAAACTGAAGATAGTAAGGCCTTCAACAAACTCCCTTTGTTATACTTTTTCTTTGTGTCAAGGAATTTGTCTGTCATAATTTATGTACGTTTGTTTTCTTTGTTCCAGCTGCTGGTGAACTTGTTCAAAGCTTTTCTTCCTTCGAGCTCCCTCATGTAATGAGCAAGGGTCAGTACAAGAATTTTTCTCCAATACATGATATAAATGTTCTTGACCTTAGACTTCCACAACTAAGGTTCAGTTAAATTTTCTCTGTGGCCTTGATTACCAACACTAGTGCTTTTACTTTTTTTTTCTTTTTTCCCTCTGTTTATGATCATATATAACAAATTCGTTACTAAGTTGGAAACTCTATCTTTGACTTATTGGTTCATCCTTAGAACAGATAGAGGAGAAGGAGATGGAAATTCTTTCTCATTTCCTGTTAACTTTTATCTTTAGGGCATTATGGACAGTCATGTCAACTAAGTTGGAAACTCTATCTTTGATGTTATATATTGGTTAATTGTTAGAATGGATAGGCGAGACTGATATTCTTTCTCATTTCCTAAAAAATAGTGTCAATTTAGTGATAGTTATCGAAAAAGTTATGCGATACTAATGATTATTTAATCTGCAGTAGGGGATCAACTTCAAGATAAATTCAAATTACCAGTTGAAGGCATAAATCTACATGAAAGAGATGAGGCATTGGTGCATGGAGACCAAAATTTATCCTTTAATTTGGTTGGTGTTCTGGAAGAGCACACATTGCAAGCTCATACGAAAGTTTTTTCAAATCCTGAAAGTTCTATGGTTGCCATGATTGGCGAAACAGAGTCGGGGTCTATTTCTAGTTCTGACTTGGCAAAAATGCAAGATGTAAATGAGAATGAATTTGAAGTTCCTTCAAGTACAGCGGTGTCTGTAGACGGTGAAATTCTACAATCTGTTCTCCAACTGGATCAAGTGAATTGTGGTAATCCTGACATAAACAAGAAAGCTTCTGAAGTAAAGAAGAGACGTCCTTCTTTGGCTTCAGAAGACTCTATGTACACAAATGACAATGCTAATAAGGATTCTAGTGGTGTCCTTGAAGAGCATGCAGTGGCAGCAAGTGTGAGAGGTTGTTCAAATCATGAAAGTTCTATGGATTCAAAGGTGGATGAGAGACAATCAGGGTCTATTTCTGATTTTGATCTGGCAAAAATGCAAGATGTGAATGACAACAAGTCTCAAGGTCCTTCAAAAAGGTTCTTGTGTGTAGACAGTGAAGTTCTACCAAAGGATGCTTCTTTGGAGATGAAGAGATGTACATCCTTTTATTCAAATGACTGTATCCACATGGATGACAATACCAATATGGATGGTAATGCTGGAATATTGGATAGTGCTGTAAATTCTAGAAGTACGAATTCAAAAACTGAGTCTAATTTAGATAATGTTGGTGATTGCTTGGTTGGAGGTGAACCGATTCATCAGAGTAGCTGGGGTCATGGCATTATTTTGAGTAATGACGTTGAAAGTGACAGAGTGCCACAAATCGAAGCTGGCTTGGCTGGAACCAATGAGATAGCTGATACGTACAGTATTAGAAAAGTCAAACTATCTGCCGATAACGATTGTGCCAAACCTCAAATGCGTTCAGGTGGGGCCTTTGTCTCAGTGTTTATTGATTCTTCATCTTTTAGTAATTTTTTTCAAGTTTGATTTTAATGGACATGGTCTAGCACTTTGTACATAAATATGAAGTTAGGTGATAATATGACATGCCGATTTTGGTTGGGAACTGATAAAGATGAAAGTTTGTGTCTGTAATGCTTTTTGTTTATTCTTATCATTTGTAGGAAATGAGAGTCTAGATGAGGGTACAACCTTTCAAGAAGACAATGGTGCGTTAGAGAGTAAAGCAGAGGCCGGTATAGTTGATAAAGCTTTCTTGGGTACCATGAATGGCACAAATGTGGATATAAATGCAACTTTCAGAGAAAATGCTGAAGGGCTACCTTATTTCCAGAAAGGTATTGTAAGACTTGCTAATTTGACACATATCATTATTGCGTAGTCAGAAGACTCAGAACCAGCATTTATCTGATTATAGCAGACTAATGTTCTACCTAACATGTTAACATTTTATGATGCCGATTATGAGAAGTGATGAGCTTTAAAACCTGAATAAATTTTAGGAAATGCCTCTTCTTTATCCATTGTAATCACTTCCGAACATTTGTTACTCAGGTTTCTACCAGTTTCTTATTTAAATTGCCTTGATGTTGAAATAAACCTGAATATATTTTAGAAAATGCCTCTTCTTTATCCATTGTAACCAATTCCGAACATTTGTTATTCTGGTGTTTTACCAGTTTCTTATTTAAATTGCCTTGATGTTGAAATGTTAGAATGACACGCTGCTTGATGATATTAAATGAACTGGATATCATTTTAGCTTGATTTATAAGTATAAGCATGTAGATCTTGGATTTGCAGATAATAGGGCTTTAATGCATGCTGTTGAGTCTGAAATTTTCACTCACTGGGAGATGAATACAGTATTTGGGAATGCAGAACAAGATGAAGCTAAAAAACCGGATGAAAAGCAACTTGCTAATGCTCCACTCACAGAAGAGCTTATTTTGGAAGATAATGCAAGATGTAGTGAGCAAGATACTGCATCTGCTATTATCCAAGAGTATATTGATCGTGAGAAAGCTATGGATGAATATTTTCAGGTCAAGAGTTCTAATGATTCCACCCGTAAAGCAATATTCACTGAAGCTTCTAGGACTGGTGACTCTGTTTATGCTGGTTTAGATAAATGCAGAAATTCTGGAGTTGAAGAAAAGGGAGCTTGTGTAATGACCAGTGGTTCAGCAGGTTCCAATATGGCGTTTACCGAACGGGTGGTGGAGTTTTATAAGAATGTCCCTGCTTTGAGTGTTTGCATTGATGTTGCAAATGGGAGATCAAATGAGGTTTCAGAAACTCCATTGCAATTAGATGAATTCAATTTTGGAAGTGTTGGAGAGCTGGATAAACGTGCTTCTGTTGCTTCAGGTGACTCCATATCCACAGATGACAAAACTGCAGAAAGAATAGCAAATGTCGGGAAGATGGAGGTTAAATCTAGCTCCAAGGAGTGTCCTTTCAGGACTCACAATAGTGAAGTTGATGATACTGATTTCTTGTATGGCCATAGAAATGGTGAAGTTCATTCAAATGAAGTTAAAGAAGTAATTGGTATTCAGAATGTTGATGATGCTACTAAGTTAGTAGAACTTAGGTCGGATGGTGGCAATTTATCAGAAGAAAGAAACTCATTATATGTCAATTCATTTTCTGTCAGCATGGATCATTTTGGGCCAGGTAAGTGTACTTTGTGAACACACCATGTTTCACTGCCCTATGAGTGGTCTTTGCTTTGTGCTTCTGACATTCGTTTGAACCTTATCTACTGATGAGTTATCATCTAACGAACACTTTCTATGATAATAGTGGTTTTGAATTATGTACATTTAAATTATTTCTTGTAGCTATTCTACTCCTCCTGTCATTGTTTAGAGTGTATTGCAGTCAATTATCTATTCGTATTTGTATTTTCTTTATCTTTTTCTGTACTGATAATGCAAACATTTCGATATCTAAACGGCATGATGCTTAATGAGAGAAAAATATTTTACTGTCCACAGACAATGGTCCTGAAAGGAGGGATCTGCCTATGCAAGGTGAAAATTTTGGAATGGAAGAAAGAGTCTCAGTTGATTCTCCCGTTACTGCTTCTAGTCATGGTCAGTCCTTATTTGCACAAGAGTGAATAAGCGGCTGCGAGTTAATAGTTGTTTTCGTTTCTCAAGAATTGTATTTTATTATTCTTATATTCATTTCCTAAGCCAGGTAGCATAGAGTTGGGGGTTGTGGGGGTGGGAAGTGTGGTGAAGGTAGTGCCTAAGTTTGTATCCAAGGAGTTCATCTATATATGTTCTGGTTATTAAAAAGTTTCATTTCTAATTGTTTTTGTAATTTTGGGTTGAACAGAAAATACAGACTTGGAGTTAAATGTTGGCTCGCCTATGTTCACCAGTCTTGAGATCAAAGAGATTTTCCGCGATGATAAAATAGATGGCACCGTGAAATCAGAGTCAGAAATGCCAAATGTCAATTCAATGATTGAAGATGGTAGTGATGTGAAGAAAAGGAAAGAAAGTGATTTTGGTACTGCACAAGTTGTTGCAGGTCAACATGATAATCCTAAGTTTATATTTGAAGAAATTGAGGAGCTAAAGCCAGCTCGAAAAAAGGATACTCAGTGCCATGGCGGTTCTCCTATTAGCGATTTTTCAAGTTGTGGTAAGTGTTAAGTTTTAAACTTCACTATAATATTTTAAATTAATTACAATTCCAAGAGTCTAAGCTAATACAATTTTAATGAAGAGCCCAACATTTGGAAGTCTATAGTCTGGGAAGTTACATTTATTGCACGTGAACTTATATTTCCAGTTAATCTTTTTAGCTAAGCCTGGTTGTAAAATTGAAAGGAGGATCTGTTGCAATAATTATTTTTCTGTATTTTCGGTTATATAGGGCTTTGGTGTTAAAAGTTGAATCTGTTGGACTGACCAATTTTGAGATGCAAATATTGTTAGGAGATGGCACAAGAGATGAATTTCAGGACCTCAATGCAGTGCTTATAAAAGACAATAAAGGTACTGAGGATGTGAAGGAAGAAGAAGAAAAAGTTCTGGAAATTCCTCTGGTGTTTGTAGAGCAATGTGACAATCTTGATCAAACAATGGGAGAGGAAGTTCCAAAATCCACATACACTTCTGTTTCAGATGAGAACGCCTGTGTAAATGAAATACCAAAGGAGAAAGATGATGAGACCGGTAGTATTGAATACTCTAGTGTCCACAGAAGTACAGGCAAAATGTCAACTGATTTTAAGATGACTGGCATCAATTCTTGTCCTTTTGATGTGCCTGCACCAAGAAGTGATCTAAACCCTGACGTTGAAGGTACTGTGGATCAAGAACCCACATATGCAAGTTCAGCTTTGAGAGAAGGTAAACATGTTTTGCTTTTTATTTTCATTTTGTTGGCACTAATTAAGCATTTATTCACTTCATCAAATTGCATAGCAATCCTTTCTGATACAGATTCACATTCTTCTGCTGCTTCAGGTGATTCCATATCTGCGGATGACAAAACCGCAGAAAGAATAGAAAACTTCAGGAAGATGGATTCAGAATCAAGTTCCAACGTTATCCATTTTGATTCTCAGGAGCAACTTAATTTTGATGCTCTTCCATTAGCTATTTCAGAAAATTTTGATGCTTCAGGTGACCTTACTTTCTCAATGCACAACATTTCACTGACCTGTGTCCTTGCAGTCTGCATCTTCTTTTGAATTATGTACAATGTATTGCTACTTGTAGCTATACGATACCTCTTATCATTTTGTAGAGTGTATAACGGTTTATTATCTCTAACTGATTTTCTGCACTCTTTTATGTTTATTGACAGATTTTCTTTGCCTCTTTACAGGAAATGATCCCGAAAGGAGGAATTTGCCTATGCAAGGTGACAAATTTGGAATTGCAGAAAGAGTCTCCGCTGATTCTCCAGCTATTGCTTCTAGTCATGGTTAGTGCTCATTGCATAAGGGTGAATAAGTTACTGCAAATTAATTGTCGTTTTCAATTTCTATTACCTTTTATCGTTATATTTTTATTATCACTTTTTATACCTGGTGGCAAATGATGGGGTGGGGAGTGGGGTGCAAACCATGCGTTGGTTAGAATCCAAGTATTATCTGTATATCTTTGGGTTGGTTTCTTTTAAAACAATTAATCTTCATTCAGCTGAAATCGTTAAAACATTTCATTCTCTAATGGTTTGTTTATATTTGATGTTAATCAGAAAATGAAGCCTCGAAGTTGAATGTTGCTGTGCATTTATTCTCCAGTTTTGAGATGGAGTTTTTCCGAGATGACAACATAGATATCATTTTGAAATCAGATCCAGAGATGTCAAATGTCAATTCAATGATTGAAGATGACGAGGATATGAAGAAAGGGAAAGAAAGTGATGTTGGTACTGCACCAGTTGCTGCAGGTCAACATGGTGATCCTGAGCGTAATTTAGAGGAAGTGAAGGAGCTAAGGTCCGCCCAGAAAATGGATAGTAATTGCCATGCCGATTCTCCTATTACCGATTTTTCAAGCTGTGGTAAGTGTTAGTTTTAAACTTCATTATTAATGTTAACTACGATCCCAAGACTTTAGGATATTAGATATAATCGTATAAGACAACTATCCTTTACTTCAATAGCCGGAATTCGTTGTTAATTGGAAGTTTATAGATTGGAAAGCTACAGTTACTGGATGTGAGCATAGATTTCGAGTAATCTACTGAAACAATTATTTTTACTGTATTTTCAGTTGTACTAGGGTTTATTGATGCCAATGAAGCTGGTGAGGACGTGAAAGAAAAAATAGAAAATGGTCCGGAAACTGCAGGAGTTTCTGCAGAGCAACATGGAGATGGTAGGGAAAGAATGGCAGAGGAAGTTCGGGAATCCACTCTTTCTCCTATGTCAGATGAGGACACCTTTGTAGGTGGACTAAAGGAGGAAGGTGATGAGACTGGTGATATTGATGCTAAGATGAGCGGCATCAGTTCTGGTCCTTTTGATATCCCTGCAGCAAGTGATCCGAACGCTGATGTTGATACTGTGGATCAATGTCTCACATCTCCACATTTTGTTTTGAAACAAGGTAAGCGTATTTTTCATCATTTCTCATCGTCCTTACCCTCTATGCGTTTATTCGAACTCTAATTTACATGGAAAAGAAAGCTAATTGCTCAAGCTCCATGCTCGTGTTTCTCAGATAAGTCGGAATCACCTAGGAAAGAACGTTGGAAGCAAGATATGAACGAAAGTAAAATTGTTTCTTGTGCCGCAAGGTTGGAGAAGAAAGAGAGTTTGATCCCTAGTACTCCCAAGAGTGTGGTGAATACTTTGTATATGAAGGAAAATTTCAGAAGCACAAAGGTTGATCGATTTACCAAGTCGGCAGCGGAAACTCTGAAACCTCGGAGGGCATTGGAGGATCTCGGACAGAAGTAGGCCTGCTAGATGTCTTGCTTTGTTTCTTCAGGTGAAGGCTGAAGCATACCTCATGCAGATAGATATTCATCAGTCTTTTGGTAGTCTACAATATTTTGTGTGAAGGAACATGTTGATGGAACACCTATTTGGTATGGTCTCGTAATGGATTGTTATGATCGAACTTTAAAAGATGATCGGAACGATTGGATCCGAAACAAGGTTTCCAATTTCCATTCCAAAATTTTAGATTAGATTGGTTTGGATCGAATCGTAGTTTCTAAATTTGGAATCGAAGTAATTTCGGAATTTTTATAACACAATCTAATTTCATATGTTTTACAAAAAGTTTCATATATGCATTTATTCTTATTAGAGAATGAGTACATGAATAAAATGCAAAAGTTAATTACAAACTACATAATATTAATAAATAATTATAATAAAAATGGGATATATTTTTCAGTAGAATGAAATTCAAACTTTTTGAAAAAATTCAAACCAGAAATTCGAATATTTTCAGAATCGTTAAATACATTCCAATTTTAAAAAAAAATGCAAAGCTGACAATACACATGAATAATATAAAAAAGTTAATTTCAAATTACATAATTCTAATAAATAAAAATAATAAAAATGGGGATTTTTTTTTTTTAGTGGAATAAAATTGAAACTTACAGGAAAAATTCAGATAAAAAATTCGAGAATTTTTAGAATTGTTAAATGCATTCCAATTTCAACCTAAATTATTAGGAATAACTTAGATTGACACAACGCTGGTAGTGGCAGCAACGGTAGTGACAGTGATATGACTTGATGGTAATGGTGTTGGCAGTCGTACTCAAGAAAGATGTGAGTTTGCACATTCCGCCACAATACCATACCATTACACAAGCTTGAAGTGCAAATTCAGAATCATTCATGAAGAATCAAAGATTGAATTGAAGCACAAGTGAAACCTAGGAGGATCCGACAGATAGTAGGACGTGAAATCAAACATTTATTGAGAGTTTGAGTTGTTCTAAACAAGCACACATACAAGAACTGCCTTGTTTGGCAAAAACATTCTGGACATCTCAAAAAAATACATACGACCTGCGATAGCAGCAGCTATTCTCAATAATTACTGCACAGAACGACGACGTTTTAAAATATGAAACCCCTTATTCGGAAAGTGAATATAAATTTATGAAATCAATACTAAACCCCTTTATCTTCTCATTGGATTACAGACAGACCTCAAATACAATCCCCCTTCCAAAATCCATGTATCAAAGAATTAATGAACACTTTGCAAAACAAATTCATGTGTCAGATCCAGTCCCTTTGTATCTACACGCCACCAACCGGCCACGATTTGCTCTAACCGCGAAGATTTATCCTTTACGAATACAAACTGTTTGAAACAACTTTACCTTCCTTCGGTCGCGCACTTGGAACTTGGATCCTTTTTTGGTTTTCTGTCCAAACAGCTTTTCTACGGAACTCACTGTCTAAGCCTTCTTCTCTATAGCGTATCTCAGTTACAATCCAGCCCGCAAACTTCCAGTACAATGCCACCTTTATTCACAAATGGATTGATTCGCACCCACAGCAGGGAGAATATGGATGCCAGAAGAATTGACCACACCACAATGATGGTCGGAAGCCTCTCTTGTCTTCCCACCAAACCTTTTAGGAACGGGTATAGATGGACGATGACCCAAATGGCAAAGAACAGCCTACCAAAGAGAGGACCCCATGTTTCGTAACCATTGTTGATGGCATCCGAAATTCCAACTACGACTCCAATTATGTTTATGATCAATAAGGTCATGGGCGGGATCAAAAGTGACGTCCACTTGAAGAGGTATAGGTCGGAAAACTCTCCATCATCTGCTGCTTTTGATGTGACAGTGAAGTTTGTGTTCACACCACCCAAAACCTTGAGCAGACCCTGGATGAGTGCGAAGAAGTGTGATGACGCACCTCCAATCACCCAGAACTGTTCATTCCTCCACCAGTCGTGGATGCCAACATGTCCCCACTGCATCTCAAGTATGCTCGTTGCAGCGATGGACAAAAAGAGAGCCATAAAAAGGATGCTGGCATAGTTGCTAATCTGTTAATCAGTGAAAGCCAATATTAGCTGAAAGCATTGCAACAGAAATCCAGCAAGCACAGTAATTCAGGTTTGGCCTTTTGAAAAATATGTTCCCTGAAATTTAAAGGTTTTGTTACATATGTATATATGTGAAGGGAAAATTACCTCAGGGACAATAAATTTCCCAGTAAGGAGACAGACAGCTGGCAAGGAACAGTAGGCAAGCAAGGGGATGGATGTCAAAGGATAAACAACTGAGTTTATATAAGAAAAGCGCTCCAACCATTTCAAACCACACCCATATCCATACCAAATAGGACAATGCCTGCTCAACAAAATTTCAACAGATCCCAAAGCCCACCGAAGCACCTGGTGAAGCCGATCTGACAAGTTAATAGGAGCAGAACCCTTGAATGCAGGCCTCTTGGGCATGCAATACACGGATCGCCAACCATGACAATGCATCTTGAATCCTGTTAGTATATCCTCTGTAACAGAGCCATAGATCCAACCAACCTGGAGCGTAATTAAGATTTAGAAAACAGAAAAATGCCATACATCGAATTTTAATCACCCAAGTCATTCACTAGTCAAATTTCATAAACAGTTCCGCATACCTCTTTCCCCCATTCCGATTTATCTTCGTAGCCACAACTAATGACGTGGATGGCTTCTTTCAAGAGTGATGCAGAACTTGTTCCCTTTGGAACTCCACCATCTTCCATAAGTGTCGAGGCAATGAAAACCGGCGACTGTCCAAACTTTTTCTCAAATTTTATTTGGGGAATCAGGGATGCCTTTTCATTATCTATTCCTGCAAAAGGTTTCAGTAGCAAAGTAAATGTCTGACTTTAAGACAACCAACAGCATACAAAAATCAAAGTAGTAATCGACATTCACAAGTATATTGAGCAAATGAAATTCAAGATTAGTCTGTAACAAGATAAAAACTACGGTAGCCATGGAAACAACTCCTTACCTTCAATCCCCTCCTGAATATTTTCTAGTGCGTGTATCTGCTTTGAGGTATCCTTGGTCTTCTTCTTTTTATCGTTTGACTTGGATTTCTTGTTTTTCTTTCTAGATCCACAACACATGCAGCACCATTTTGGCCAACAATTACAGGTCTTCCCTGGTGGTTTTTTCTTGGTAGGAGCATCAAATCCATAGAGTGCCTGCCTTCGGAAGACACACCCAGTTCCGACGTAAATGGGCCCTTGGATCCCATCTAAACCTTTCATATTGATCTGCATTCAAATTATGAAATAGATTTAGCTTCTGTTACAAAAAAATCATGTTTTTGAAACTGCTGGCACACCTACTTTTAGATTATAATAAACAAACAAACAAACAACGTCCTTACATCAAAGAATACAACGTTGCGATTTGAGTATCTATCGTGAAGATCAATCCCATCAAATCTTTGAGGAAACTGCACGTAACAGATCTTCTTTCCTGACTGGGGGTCCATCATGAAGCACATTGCTTCACGAAGAGCTTTGCTGTTGTTTATGTAGTGATCACAGTCAACATTCAGTATGTAAGGAGCATTTGAGATGATTGCTGATACCCGCACCTTGATATAGTCAACACGTCAATAACAATTTGACAAATCAAAAAATAAGAGTTCTTAACTTATATAGGAGGTGTATGTGTGTGTGTATATATATATATATATATAGAGAGAGAGAGAGAGAGAGAGAGAGAACTACCAGAGAATTCATAGCTCCAGCTTTCTTGTGATGGTCAAAACCCGGTCTCTTTTCACGAGACACATAAACCAGACGTGGTAATTCATTTCCTTCTACATCACGAACCCCATTTTGACCAAGGAAAACCTGAAAAAAATGATAAATCTTAGAAATACTAAATAACGTATAATGTGTATAGGAAAAACACTCGGATTTGCTCTTCAACATGAATGTATTAATGAACTGCCCCTCACCTGAATCATCCCAGGATGATCCCTGACATTATTTCCAGGCCATGGAGTCCCGTCCTGCATTGTCCAACCCTCCTCAGGGACTTTCTGCGCTGTTGCGACCAACAAATTTATCCGAACCTTAAACTCTTCATACTCCCTCTGTACCAAAAAAATGACACCACCAGATCAGAAACGTCATCATCCAGCACCAAGCAAAAGTCCCTCTATAATTTAGGCAAGGAAATATTATGAAAAATATTTTTGTTTGGGTATGAAAGCTTAGAAAAAATGGTTGTCTTTTGTATCAACAGTCAGTGACACCTATCCTGATTCATTTTGGATTACTTATCAAAGAATAATACAAATACATGAAGAAGGCTGTTAACCTTAATGGCTCGACGTTCCCTAACAAATGTCGGATCAACTTTGTCTCTCAGATAGTCAACTTTTTGAACAAAATACCACTCTGGGGCACGGGGTTCAATGCTGTACTTCTTGCAGAATGGAACCCACTTTCGTGCAAACTCAGATGTCTCTGAGAGGGCTTCAAACGTAAGCATTGCAGCACCATCATCTGATACGTAACATGCAACTTTGTCAACCGGATAATCTACAGCAAGGATGGACAGAACCGTGTTTGCTGTGATAAGTGGAGGTTCCTTCATAGGATCAACAGTACTAACAAACACATCTAGATCAGCCAACTCAGATGGCTTCCCTTCTTTCTCATACCTAAACAAAAAATTTCACAGTATTAGAACAGATATTTCAAAAAGCTGCATACAATTGAGAAACGAGAGAGAGAGAGAGAGAGAGAGAGAGAGAGAGAGAGAGGAGAGAGAGAGAGAGAGAGGTGGCTACCTCAGTGATAATCGATCAAGGTATGTTTCTCTCTCAATTGGATACCACTTAGGAAACTGATCCAATATCCATGACATGGCAAACCAAATCTCACATATTATAGAAGTCAACCAGAGTCCATAGGCATTGTTGACCGGGTGGAGAATTCTATAGTGAAAAAAGAGGCCAAGAACTGTAAGACGGAGTAAGATTACCATCCTATAAGGATTTATCTTGCTCGAAGAAATAGGCAACTTCCTCGAAAGCGGCTGCCTGCCTTCATCCATCCTGTAAAAACAGATAGTAAAATCATCAGCCTTCTTTGGTTCAAACATAATTATAACACTTAGTAATGACGGAGCTTAAGTTTTAACCTTATGCCAACAAGGACAGTAATATTGCACCACTTGGATTCTCCACTAACATGCATGACAGTAAGTTCTTTTCGTCGAAAACTTATTTCCAATACCTACTAATGATTAACCAATTATATTCTAAACCCTCCGTTTTGATTCATATCAAGTAACAACATATTCTTCCCTCCCCAATTGATTTAAACAGGATAAATACAAAAATAGTAAACTAATAAAACACATAACCAATCTCTAACACCTAAATAATACAATTTCACACAATAAGATCTAAATCATAATAACAAATCAAAACTGAATCTAATTCATATAATCATTTCACATTTAACTTTATGAATAAAATAACAGGATAGTCACAGGAATATCAACGTATTCTAAATGAACACCTACTTTGGTAAATCAGGATCATCCGGCTCTCCGTTATTATCTCCACCATTATTTCCTCCTTGGTGCTTCACCACCTGAAGTTTTTCATTTTGCTTCTTCTTCCAGTCCTCCATTCTCTCCTTCCATGCAACAGTTCCATAACCATACACAGCTAAGTCTTTCTTAGGATCCATGGGCCTCGGTGGAACTGCATCATCAAGGCCACAATCACTCGATCACACTCTAAGAACGATTAAAGCATATTCAACTGCCACAAAAATTGTTGCGAATTTAATGAACTTACAGGACATAGAGGGATCAGAAGATGGCATTGGATGAACTCGTTTTCCACGACTCATAAATGGAGGAACAATAAGAGCATGCTTATCAGAGGCAATTCCAACATCCTTCACCAAACAAAAAAAATTCAACTTGTCAAACAGGGATCAATTAGTGCAATTGCTGACAAAGAGAACATGAAGCAGTTAAACCAATTCACCTCTTGGCCATAGGTCAGCAAAGGGATCTCGGAAGCAACAGAGGCAGAGTCGAACTCTGCTGGTGTGCTAATCCCTGAACCATTGATGTGGGAACCCCGTCCAATGTTAAGGCGAGCAGCCAGCACTGCCTCAGCAATGCTGTGAGGATCTCTCCTCTCATTGCTTGCAATATCAAACTCATTCTCCAAATCATCAATGTCATCCTCTTCTTCGTCGCCTTCAACTCTTGGACTCCCTATCAAAAAGATGCATCTTCAGCATTCCTTTTTCGAGAATCAACGTGAATGCTCGGAATTAATATTGCGGAAAAAGGGGAAAGACTCACCTTTGATGCGCTTGTATCGGGTTTTGCATTGTGGGCAAGCTTGATTGCCCTCGCGTCTTTCGTACTCATAGCAAGATCTACAAACGGGGAATGCGCATTCATTGCAAGCAACAAATGGCTCCCCATCCACTGTAATCTCAATCTCATCTCCACAGATCTGGCAAATCTGCCCACTGAGTTCTTTAACAGATGTTACCTGCAATTCGTAAAGTTCCAAAACGTTACCAATCTCTGTCAGATCAGCAAGATTAAAACAATAAACAAAACAACAAAAACCAAGAGGGCAAGAAATCCTAAAACCCTAACTGGTAGCTGATTTGCTACAAAATTAACTGTTTCAGAAACAAAATTGCAGGCTTTATAGAATGGAGACCCCTTAAATCCATATATACTGAAAGACCCTCAACCAATTAATGTAATTGCGGCTTGTAAATCTCAGATGAAAGAGTAATTTTGCTTCAAATAACTATCAAGAGGTAGAAAATAACAGAAACCCAGTAGAATTTCAGGATCTAACAAATGTAGGGAGAGAGGGAGAGGGATAGAGGATGAGCAAAAGGGCATCTGCAAAATGTAGAAGTGTACAGATTTGGAAGGCTGTTAACATTTTGCAGTAGCAGAAATTGAGAGGTTGAGTGGGGAAGGGAGAGAGAGAGAGAGAAAAGGACTTACTCTTGAAACCTCATCAGCATTGATGAGAACAAACTCATTCCTATTGTGAGAACCTGCAATAAGCCTTCCTTTGGTATCCATAGCTGATAGCCCTTACTCACACTACACAATCTGAGAGCCTTCAATCTCTCTCCAAATAGATAAGAGAGAAAGAGAGGAGAGAGAGACAGACCCACTTCAGAGGACCATTTCCTCTGCCTTTCTTCTTCTTCTCTCTCCCTATGCGTGTTGCTTAATTTGGTCCTCCCTCTCCCTTCTCAGGCACCCACTACAAGAAACAAAACCCCCACATTACACAATGAATAAAAAACACGGCTTTACAGACAGAGTAGAGAGAGAAAATAGAATGAGTGATTATAAAAAAGGATGAGAAATTAAATAAATTAAAAAAATAAAAATAAAAATAATAAAAAAAGGGTTTTGTTAGTGAGCAATGAATGATTCTTTTCTTGAGAGAGAGAGAGAGAGAGAAATGTACACAGAGAGAGACTGAGTCGTCTAAGAAATTGGCTGTCTTGAAAAGAAAACTCGGTGGCTTTCGATCTGTGACACGGTTTGCTTCCAAATTATAGAGAGGAGAGATTAAAAAGAAAACTTTTTTCACTTCTAGAGAGAGAAAGAGAGAGAGGAGAGGGAGAATCTGGAAGTGGGGGAGTTGAAATTCAACACCAAAACACAGAAGGGACGAGATAGGGACCGAAACGAGAGGAGGGGTAGAGAGAGATGAGAGATCAGGTTCTTCAGTACATTGATGAATATATAACTGGATATACTCACTCTTAATTAATTAACCCAAATAAATAAATAAAAATTGGGATTTTGGGTGGGCCCAGGATTTGATTATGGAGGCCAAGGCAGCAGTGGTGGTGGTGGGGCGGAGGGGGTGCCCCACCGGAGTGTCGGTGGCGGAGCAGGGAGGAGGGTGGGGGAAGGGGTAGTTATGTAAAATCATAGACAGAAAAATAAGAAAAGAGTTGTTGGGTTTTTGGTGTGTGCGTATGCAACTGTCGGTGGCTTAGGTGGATGTGGTCCGATTCGATTCGATACGAGATATCTCTCTTTCTCTTCCCACTGTCCGTCACGGTTTCGGTCATTCGGTGTGTTGTCAAGATGAGAGAGAGAGAGAGAGAGAGAGAGAGAGAGAGAGAGAGGGTGATGAGGAAGAATAAGCTGAGCAGTCTCTTCTGTTTGACAAAAGCACAGTATTACTTGGGTGAGTGTCACGTGCGACTCGTGCAGCTGGTGACCGAAAAAGGGTAAGGTCCGGTAAATTCTCGCGATAAATTAATGAGAATCTGCTCTGCTCTCTAAAAAGAGGTTAACAAGACCAAGTGGTGGCCATCTATTGCCTTGCTGTCTGTCTACCTTCCTTTAAATTTTTATTTTTATTTATCAGATACATTAAGAAATGTTTTGTTTATAATGATTTTTTTTATTTTATTAAGTCTTGTTTATACTTTCTTTGCTTGGTTAAGGTCGTTTGTAAACTTTACCTAAATGAGAGTAAATTTTATTTTATGCAACAATAGTCGTCTATATAAGTTGAACTCATAATATTTTTCATGAACTTGACCAAATGAATTTACCATAATGAGAAAGCGAGTTTGTTAGGCTCATAGATAGAAAAGCACATTGACACTTAGGCTTGACGCATCAAATTAATACCTAAGCAATCCAAATGGAAGTGTAACGTTCGGCTTGACGCGTCAAATTAACAAACTAAGTAATCTAAATGTAAGTGCAACAGTCACACGTACTTCTAATGAGACATTTTAGATTGTGTTCAGTAAAAAATTGAAATCAGTTTGGCCTGTATCAGCAATGGCAAGAAGCGTTATGAATTAATCTATCCATCTGAAATACAATGCGGAGTTGGCAAGCTAATGAAACCCTTCTCTATGTCTATGCCCTACTTTGTACACCCTTTTACTTTATTCTGCATCTTTGCCCAAAAAAAACCAATATGATTGATGTTTTTGTTAAACGAATTGTATTTTTCTTTAAGTGTTATCATTGTCTATTCCAAAGGAAATATTGGCTTATTCCTTTACAAGTAAACATTCTTATATTCATACTAATCACAGTCCTATATGTGTGCATAAAATTTTCCTTTATATTTTTTTATCAATTATTTTATATATAAGTCAAACTGTTACTTGAAAGAATGAGAAAATTGAGGAATGAGCCAACTACGGTATAAATTTGCATATTTGATCCACGACCAAAAGGAAAAATTGTTTGCATCTTTGATCTAAACTCATTTCATCTCATTAAATTGGATGAGTCTTAGCGCCAGTTTGAGATTGTTTTGCTTTAAAATAAAGCTACATTTGTTCTGCTTTAAAAATAATCTGTTGTAATATAAAGTAGTTGAAAATTTGATAAATTGTACTTTAAAAAGCGTTATGTATGAAAAAAATTGTAAAAGCATTAGTAAATTTTAATATAAAAGTGATTAATTGTATATAATGACAGTAATAAACATGATCGTAGGGATGATGTCGTGGCACAGGCAATGGTGATGGTGGTGGTGGTAGCTGAAAGGGTGGAACATAGTGGTACTGCCAATAATTAGGTGAGACCATTGGAGTGTAGACCTAGCATTGGTGGCAACATAAGTTGTGGTGATTGTGATGGTGGTGGTGACAGCGGCAACAGTGGTGATTATGTGATGGTGTCATGTTGGTGGTTTGCAGTCGTAGGTGGTGGCAAAGATGGTGGTGTAGCAGAGGGCACGACAGTAGTGATGGAAACGACAATGGTGGGGGTATGGTGGTGGTTAGGGTTGCAAATTGGCTCGAAATAGTTCAAAATTGTATCGGGTTAAGCATGTGTTTGGCTCATCGAAGCTCGGTTTCGTGAAAGAATTGAAAATACTCGTTAAAGGCTTAACTCCACTTTTTATGAAAGTAGCTTTTCAAAGCAATTTTAAAAGTTGTTGTTTGAAGGTCATTACTTTGAAAATAAGTAGAATATTTTATTTTTACTAAACACTTTTTATGCTTAACTTTGAAGTAAAACAGTTTTTTTTTGTGAGAAAAACAATACCAAACGGACCTTTAAACTGCCACTTAAAACATACATTTTTTTGGGGACACTTTGGATGCAATCCTTAGCTATCAATATTTTTTTACTGAAATCTTGTTAGTTCTTAGTTTTTGATCGAAGTCCCTGACATTAACGTAATAATGTAAGTTAGTATATTTTTTAAATTAAAATTAAAAATTGACATTTGTAATTGTTTATATTAATGGGATTTTAAATAAAACCCATAATTTGTGGGATTAAAAATAATAAGATATAAATTATACTCTCTATTATATTGTGTGCGTGTATATATATATACATATATATAGGTACATTCACCAAAATTAACAAAAAAAAGTTATTGTACCAAAACATGGGTACATTCTTCAAAACCACATAAAAAAAATATCAGGCTTAATAACATTAATAAATTTCTTCGATCAAACTTGATATGGATACATTCTCAAATCAGTGAAAAAGAATGTACCCATATAAGTTTATAAATGGATTAAAAAATTTGAATGGATTTTATATTAAAAAAAGGGTACATTTTACATATAACAAATTGGTATATTTAAGAATAGGTACTTTTTAGATTTTTTTTTTTTAAAAAAAAAAAATTGAAAATTTATATGAATGGGTACATTTAAGATTAAAAATTTGAGAATCTTTTTTATAAAAAAAATTAAAAAAAATAAAACTAATAGGTACAAACTTAATCTAATTTTATTTTTTATTATGTTGGAAATGTTTGAATTGAAAATTAATTAGGAATTTAATAAGGTGTGAGTACTAACCCCTAAATTAATTACTAATTTTTATATTAAAAAATTATGTAATAAACATGTAAATTCATTATACATTAATACTATAGACTTCAATCAAAATTTGAAAATTAATAAGGTATCTGTCAATAAACATTAGGAAATAGGGACCGGATACTAAATTTGCTTTTTTTATATTTTATTTTATTTATCAAACTTAAAACCTACAAGTGATGAACTTTTTTTATCCATTAAATTATAATCTTCTTTAATAACGAAGTTATCATCCAACATATGAAATATAATTGAAACGGTATATATAAATAATTTGTGTAAGTTAAAAGATAGAGAAAAAAATATTATAGAACAAAAATATTGTTGTGAAAAATTAATAACTTAAGTGATTAATAACATTTATTCGTGCATCAAATGTATTCAGTTGAAAATATAAATAAAAAGCAAAGAGACATATAAATAAGGGGCATGCAAATGCGGAATTAATTTCTTCACCTAAAGACTGCCGACTACGTACGAGCATTCTGTCAACCTTTTTTCTAACTTGGCAGAAGGACAATTAATGTGATAATCTAACTTGAATAAGGTTGGTGGGTGCTCAATTCCATTATTCTTTTTTCATAAATTACCTCAAGTCAACACCGTATATCTATATTTAGTCCATACCACTTTCACCCTCCATCATGACTCAAGATCATGATGGTTCTTTCATTCCTTACCATTTTAACTTTTTTACGAGTAATATTAGGTAGACTAATTTTTTAGATTGTGTTTATAAATCATGTGATTTGTTATTAATATAATATAATATAAAATGTGATCTAATTGAGTAAATTGTAGTAATGATATCTCAACTAAAAATTCATGACCATTGGTCCATTAACTCATCAAAACATGCAGTTATAGTCTTTTTCGTCAACTCCGTTAGAACTTCCGTCAAAATGAGTCACATGTCATACACGTGAGGCTGAATCAAAGGGCAAATATTTAAAACCAATGGTGAAAATTTGTATCAACGGTTCCTCAACTTTAATCCAATTGAAGAAATTGTCCATCAACTTTAACCAAATTAGAGCGATTGTCTCTCAACTTTAACCTAACTATAGCAATGATCTTTCAAACATGGCTCATTTTGACGAAATTCTAACGAAGTTGACAAAATGGACCATAGCTACATGTTGTGATATGTAAAGGGACCAATGATCATTGATTTTTAATTGAGGGATCATTGTTCCAATTAAGTTAAAATTAAGAGACTATTGCTACAATTTTGTCGATTTAAATTGATGGTCTCCATAGCTTAACCCTTTCTATACTTGTGAGGAACAATTAAAATTCATTGTACACATTTTTAAGGAAAAAAAGTTACTAGTTTAAACAGATAAATGTACCCATTTGGTAGTTACTTGTTTAAAGAATGAATAGGGTAGTTTAGTAGATTAATTGCGTTGTTTACTTGGTTGTTTTAACTAATTTGGTGGAATCTTTTTTTTTTTTTTTGGGTCAAATTCAAATGTAAGTTTTGCTATGCTCGCTCATCTGTCTATTTTTCTTTTTTACTCACTTTATAGTTTAAATATAAATAATAAATCAATATAAAGTGGGTGGGTAAGAAAGACAGGTGGATGAGTGCTACACAAGAAGAAAAAGTGAGCCTGACCCACCGTTATCGCAATATAAATGTCGACGTTTTTCATTTTATATAATTTGACTTTTAAGTGTTATACATGTACATATATACAGGTTCGTTAACAAAAGCGATTTTCATAAAATGAGAATTAGTTATAAAATCCACTTCACATTAAATTTAAACGATTCCATATTTTTATTTTGTAAGACTCGATTCATAGGTTATCCTCACAACTAATTCCTATTTTTGAAGTTCGATATCGTATTTGGATCAAATTCTTTTTACAAATACGATAGGCCTTACTATGAAAAGAAAATTAAAATTGGCTAGATCTCTCCCAAGTATATTGTATTAAATAGGAATTGATAATTTAGTTGACAAGGGACAAAGAGGATGGATGCTAAGTTGAAGTAGTTAGGCATTGATCAAATTGTATAATTTGTGTTAGCAAATATATTTGAGGTGATATATGTTGGTATTGGGTCATAGTCATAACAGAAAGATCCCAATTTCCATGTCTCACCTCACCTCTCTAATAACTTGCAAATCGGAAAATGAAAGGTAACCAGCCACTTCCTTTGTGTCTTTACACCTCTTTTAATTTAATTGTTGGTTGATCCTTTTTCCTTATGTATTCCATTCTGGATCTTCTTCCTTTTGCACCAAAAGGTTAATAAAGAAAAACTAGTTAACTTACACGTAACAACTTCTTTTTTTTTTTTGAGCAAATAACAACTTTTTCTTATTTTATATGTTTTTATCATGTCTAAATTTGATAGTTAATTAGTACTAAGTCAGTTAATTTCCCATACAAGAAAAACGAGTTTCCCATAAAAAAGACAACCAGTGGTGGATCCAATATATAATCTTGTGGGTCTAATGTAAAAGATTCAAGCGTGCACATCACCCAAATTTTTTTTTTTTTTTTCTGTCTTTTTGTTGACGCAGTTAGTCAAGCACTTGGTGAGTATATCGTTATCTAGCTAGTTCTATTAACAACTTTGAAGGCATCATGTTGAGCATCACTTACCAAGGCTTGCCGAATTTTGCCCAAAAGGCATTTCGTTGAACAATTTGCCCTCCCCACCCCCCCCCCCCCCAAAAAAAAAATCCGCCCTTGAATACACCATATAAATATATGATTCTACCACTAATTTGAAATTGTTATTCGCACTTCCAAATAATCATCATGCACTTTTATTGAGTTATCATCTCACTTTGTTCTACATACACCTAGAACTTTCATATGCATGAATAAATTAATGATATCAATCACTTATGTCAAAACTTTTGACATTCACAACGTCTATGAAATTTAGTGCATTTGGCTATCATGTTGAGTTTCCGGCCATATTATTAGTATAAATTTAAAGTTCATATATGTAAGCACAATATATCCAATGATGTCCCAAGTTTAAGAATTATTTGCATACTACAACCCGAAACTTGTAATGTTTGACATGTAGTAAGCATCCATATGTTTAAGCTTCTTAGGCGATCTGTGAACTTGTTCTATAGACAAGCAATTGTAGATACACCACATGTCTAACACGCATAGCACGAGATCATGCTAACCTTAATGCCATATGCAATGGCCTTTCAGGATAGTTAATGTCCAGTTGACTTTCCAAACGACTAGGAACTTAGTTTAAGGACCAAGTAACTATGGATACAAGTTTCCCTGTCCTAAGATTTAGGACATTGCTTCCATATCTTAAGTCCGATGGACTCATTCATAGTATATTATCTCTATAATATAATGTCCAACTTAAGAATGAATAAAAACTTGTCATTTTTATTTATTAAAAACATGAAGTTGTTAAATAATGTCCAATATTACAAATTTGGCTTTTAAGGCACAACTCCAACATAAAATACCTACAGGTACTTAGTATTATCACCATATGACGGTCAGATATGCTATAATGACATCCAAAGAGCAAATCTAACGGTTAGGTGATGATAGTACTATTTACTTGAGAACTGTAGGCAGTCCCCCTTTTTTTTTTTTTTTTTTTTTTTTTTTTGTTGATACATAAGTATATTCACACTAGGAGGTGATGAAATAAATTGGTTTCAAACTCGTAATCCACAATATTCGAATCTAAGACTTATCGCTTACAAGTAAAAAGAAATATCACTCGAGCGTAGTATTAAATGGCAGTCAGTCCCGAAATTTAGATGAATTGTTTGTTTGTTTTTTTTTTTTTTTTTTTTTTGGGGGGTCAACCAGATGAGATGATCTTCAGCAACTAACAGGAAGTTGCCGATTGAGTTGTACAATACTGTGATGTTCCAACAACTATGATAAACATTTGTTTTTCCTTGCACACTTTTGCTACATATTAATTCATATTTTAGACTCGTGGAATGTCATACTTAATAATGCACGATTCCCAGAAAAAGATTGAGGAACAAATTATGCTTCTGAAATTCATGATATTAACTAAGTTGACAAAATGGGTCGATCTAAACTAATACGAAATGTTATTGAAAGGAACCCTAGCTACTATAGTAATAGTGATCGTTTGGAATTTTACTTATTTAAAAAGTATTTCTGCTCATGACTAAAAGTGCTTCTAGTAAAAGCACATTGTAATTTTTAACAAAAATACGAGTGTGCTTATTGAAAATGCACTTAAAGTGCTTTTTAGAAAAAAAACTTATAACATGTGCTTTTTCCAGAAAATACTTTATCTGCTCTTTTGTACACAAAGAGACTTCTAACTTTTTCTGCCAAACATGATAAAAAATATATTGCATCGTCCTAGGGAAAATGATTTGTGTATACTTTTTTGTTCTTAATTATGTTTTGTATATTCATATATAAAGCTGACTCTTAATTTTCTTTTGTTTTGTTCGATACAAATGTCAGAAAACAAACTAGAATGTGTGCTAGAGAATTAAAAAAAAAAAAAGTTGTGTGAAAATGGTTTTACTTGAGAGAGAGAGCGAAAGAGAATCCATGGCATGGAAAATTGGCAATAGAGAATAATTTTACAGAGATAAATATATTGAAAAGTATATCCATGTGTAGATGAAGGCGTCACATGTGCATATAGTTTTACTTCAAGAGGCCGACTGCATATTGCCATATGCATGCAGCATGCTTTGCTCCAAATGAATTAAACAATTAGCGCAAGTGGGTTATTTCATTCGGATGCTTCTCTTACAGCGCTAGTCCCCCATCCCATTTATTTTAAGAAAAACTAATGAAAAATTAAAAAAAAAAAAGTAATTTTAATGAAAAATGATAAATAAAAGTGTAGTGAATAGTATCAGGAAAAAATAAAAATGCGATTTTTCTTTAAAAATGCGATTTTTCTTTAAAAATGAACGGTACTCCAAGTGTTTCGTTAAAACTCCCTTTATTTTATTGTTCTTGTGACCAAACATATATATTTGGGAGAAATATACAGGTAACCTATATATGTGTATATATATACACAGTACTGCACGAAATATAAAAATAAAAATAAATAAGTACACGATCATATATATTTTGCTAACTTTTTATTTAATATCCATGACAGAAACAGATTACACTTTATTAAAACTGGAGAAACTTTTTAAGATGTTGGAAAATGAAAGGCTGAAACTGAACCATGCATGTCCGATATTTCGTGGGCTCAATTATTGATGATACATATCCAGCTGATGATACACACAAAAGTTCATATAATATAAATGATAATTTGGAATTATTAGTAATAATCACAAAATGGCGATGTTGATCACTGGAGCTACCGACACTCGGGAGTGTTCGTTACTAATTATATTTTAATATGTAACCACTGGATCAAATGCTTTGCATTTAGCTTGGAGTGTAAATATTTTAAGCTGTATAATTATATATACTTCTGGTTAGTTACAACGTCTCACATTCGGCTTGTGAGAATATACGAATGCCGATATATAGATTTTTATTTCCTGAATAATGATGCCTAATTGCTACTGGCCGAATTAAAAATGAGATTATATATGATATATGATATACAAACACACACATAGATTTTTTTTATTTTTTTTTTACATTAGTTAAAGAATAGTATGACTGGTTCTTTTGTCAAAAAAAAAAATAAATAAATAAATAAAAAAGATTGATTGTTACTGAAAACGACAACTTTGGTTTTGATTAGCTGAAAGGTCGTTAATGAGCATAAGTACACGATCGTGATGATGATGATGACGAGTCGATGACGACGGTAGTGCCTTGTTTGGTTTGGTCCATGAGGTCTGCCTTGGCTTTTAGTTTTTGGGGGTATCGACCTCTATGTCTGTAGATGAAGCCCTTTCCGTCCCCCATGTTGAAAGCTTGTTGCCTTTTAATTTGGCTTGATGCAGCAAGCACTGCATGTCTTGTGAAACATAACCATTACCAACTAATATCATCAAGGCCAAGACCCGAGGCTTGGTTTTGGTGACGGATGTATATTGGGACTAAAATGGTCTCAGGATAATACGAAGTTCATAAAATATACATGTGAAAGTCTTTTGAATAATCTTTAAATGTTTGGTGTAGGTCTTTTTTGTGCCCATTAAGTGTTTAATGTAATGCTTATTATGCATATCTCGACAGCATTTGACAAGTTGCATAGAGAGCACTCAACAAATTCTCTCAATAACACTTATCAAATTGCTTCGACATCTGCTGACATGTGCACAATATAGTTTGGATGAGGACAACAAACCCACAAAGTATTTGACAAAATGCCTTAGTGTATAAACTGAAATTTTTTTGCGCGCTTCACACTGTTTCTATTAAAAACCCTTGACCTTTAACATTAGGACCCAACGTTCAAACGCCTATGGACATATTTTTTGGATTGTCGACTCTACTTTGTTGTACCGTTTAATCCAACGGCCGAATATATGTTGTCTCCATTTGTGGTACAAAAGGTCCAAAGCTGTATGAGAAATGGGATTAGTCTATGATCAATTTGTGCTGGAATACATTATATATTCAAATAAAATACAAAAATATCAAGGCCAATGTTATCGCTTCCCAGATTTATAAGGTGTACGTAGCATGTACTCCGACACTACCTGTGTACTACATATGTACGTAGACCAAATAAATGTACGTTAGTTTGTCACAGGCCATACATTGATTGTTTTGAAGGGAAATAAAGAAAATAATTACATATATGATTTTTAGTTTGAAGAAAAAATTATTTTCACTATGACTAATACCGGTATGCTTGTCCACATGTGAACAAAAAGTACATAGTAAATTGGAAAAGACATGTGAACAAAAAGTAAATAGTACATGGGAAAAGACACCTCGACAACCACAAGTTTTCTAAGAGAATCTTCTTCAGATTTTCTTTACGAGGATTCTCATTAGATCGTCTTTGTGAAGATCATATGAATCGTTCAAGAACATTCGTTCATCGTATATTGTATGATCATTTATCATCAGATACTGTTTATATTTAATTTTTAAAAAATCACAATAATTTCTGACCACACAATGTACAATGAACGAATGTGATTTGAGAATTCCCGAAATTATCACAAAGATGATTCGGCAAGAAACCTCACTCTTTTTTTAAAAGGACATTTCAAAAGCTTTGTTGGAAAAAAAATCTATTCACAGATTTAATTTTATTTTTTATGTACTTTTGTTTTTTTTTTTTGTCAGAATTTTTTTTTTTTCATTCGATCCGACACATTAAAAGTATGTTAAATTTTTCTCTAAAGTATTTGGTTTGAATTTTTTTTTTTCTCTAAATTATGATTTTATCAAGAATATGTGAAAAGGCCAACACTAAAAGATATGGTACCTAAATTCCAAGTGTTGTGGGTTCATCGCAATTTTATTATGTTTGTGTGCGGATGAAAAAGTACTTAAATTCGGAACACTTTTCTATTTAAAGGCACTCTATTATTGCCTCTTATTCTTAAGGAGGTGATCGGGGTTGCATGGTGATACCCGCAAAAAATAAAGGGCCATTTACTCTTTTAGAGGTTTTCAAGTTATAACATTTGAATTTCTCTTTAATTTATAAGTTAAGTATTCCATATGATCGACCTCTTCGAGTTCGTTGCTAACTTGTTTCCAACCTGTGTTTCAATAACGAGGAAAGCAATCAAGCTACTTGCACTTGTCTGACCCGATCGTTTAACGGTTCTTTCTAAGAGATGGGAATGCAAATAAAAAACATCACTTGAAAAAGCCTAACAACTTGACTGTTGTCATAACAATAATGACATTTTGTCAATGTTCACGCTAGAAAACTCTTAAAATACTTTTGCCGTAGAAACACTTTTCACGTCAAAATAATTAGAATTAGCCAATTTGAGATTTTCTTTTCAGGTTTGAATGATAAAGTGTATGTCAATTATTCATATTTTCTAATGTGGGGCTCATTATTCAACATTTTTCTTCAATTGAGCTCTTGAAATCTTTTTGTTTTATAACCTATGGTTGTTGAAGTATTTACTTTCTTTCTAATGTACTATAATTAAAACAACTCGCGTCTCCTTAGATCAATTCTACTTTATACTAGTTCTTACTTTCATTGGTACATAGTTAATGAATAGTAACTTGAAAAAAGAAACCCATAAAGCAACTGCCTTTTATGTCACTATAATTATATTTTGCAATGCAAGCATCAATAGTGATGGAGGAGAAATAGTGAATACTTAGTATGAAAGAAAAGGGTAAAGGAAAAGAGATAAAAAATAAATAAAAAAAAGGGGCAAAAGCTAGTAATCAATAATTGTTGCAAAGAAATTGTAATAATATTTGATTTGGTTTTTGGGTTGGGGGGGTGGGGGGGGGGGGGGGGGGGGGGGGGGTGGGGTGTGGGGTGGTGTGACTGAGGTGGAATGGCCTTTTAGGCTTTAGCTTTCTTTTGAGCAACTCAACCCACTGAAACTGCATTTGTCCCACTCTTTTTGCAGAGGTGGTGCATGAGCACAACAACTGAGACTTGGGATGGTTTCCACTTCAAGGGAAACAATCCTATTGGCGGAGAATGGACAAAGTTACTTATTGCTTATTGTTTTAATGGCCAATGACTACTCTTGTATGAGAAATGTTAAGGAAACTCTCTCAAAGTGTGACTCTTTATGAACTCTCGGACATCTCAAACTTTAACGTCAATTCCAGTGCCAACGTTATAAAATATTGTGTAACAAATATAAGATGGCAAAAAATCGTTCGAGAATCTCCTTAACATTTCTCATATTTCTAGAATTCCATTGCCCAACCCTCCTTTCCTTTGTATTTATTCTATTTGTGTGAGTCATCAATTGGCATTCTTCCATGCTGCATTTCTAAGTCATTTCTTATTGGGTAAGCTTCTTGATCACCTCCCAAACAATGCATGTTAGTTATGATGGTTATCAAATACATGGCAAGTCACCAATCGAATGATAAGATGTTTCATATTCCCTTTAACTTCCAACGTTGCACTCATCACAAGTAAATATGGACAAACATACGAAGACATAAAAAGATAATCATAAATGTTTGGCTTTTTAGTTAAATTGTATATGAAATTAACATAATTCCTCAATTTAATTCATAAGATTTGAAATCAATAGAAGTGGTCCCTAAATTTGTCTACCATCAATCACTTTGATCATTTTGCGAAATTTTTTGTTAAATAAGGACCAAAATGACAACACTCTCAATTTAATAAACAATACGCCAAAATGATTTGATAGAAATTGAGGGTATTTTTATCATTTAACTTTTATTTAATGTAGATTTATCACGGAATGACCAAAATGGTTGATAGTGGACAAATTCAATAACCACTTCTATCGATTTCAAATCTCAAATATCAAATTAATTAGTTATATCAATCTCAGATACCATTTTAACCAAAACGCCCAAATATTTATAGCAACGCTTGGTGGAAATAGTTACCTAGTAGCTTGATCTTTGCCACCATTAGCGTATCTATTCGGACAATTCCTACTCATGTTGAATAAGTAGTGGGAGACCCTCAGACCCATCAAAACTGATCTTCCCAGGTTTATACGTTTGAACATTGTGTAACTCCCAGCTAGCATTTATATAATAAAGTCAAACATATTATTTCTACTAGATGACATTTATCAGAGTAGTAAAAAGTGATAATGTTTAAGCATTATTGTACGTGTCAAATTCTTATTCTCATAAAATACTTAACAAGTAACCTTTAACGCTATCGTTTGTTCAAAAAAAAAAAAAATGTCCAACTTAGTCAATTAAACTAGGTTACTTGTGAAATAACAATTGACTTGGGGTTCGGCAATTAATCCTAAAAACCCTAGGTAAAACTGGATTAATTATAATTAACCTTGCAAATTGCACCCAAGCATTGACTGCTAAAATCTAGAATACATACATAGGTTTGCAAATTGAAAGTAGATTAATTCTTAATTATTTGCATCGGATTCTTAATTCTTTTCATCTGTTGTCGGGGCCGGTGGCTATCATTGGCTAATTAGTCCATCAAAACACGTGCCAAATACGAACTAGTACTCCGCTACTCTTATCATCATCATTCATCACCCAATTAAACTACCATAAATTAAAGTAAATTGACCACATTAAAATTTTATTTCTTTTTAATTTTGATCAAGATCTTTAAATATTAATAAACGTTATTAATTATTATAATATATATATTTTTTATTTCTAAATATATTCATTTAGTGTTACAAATGTTACATTTGGTATATTTATATTTAGGCAAGCTAAATTTTTTATCATATATTTTTATTTTTAGTTTGTACCCATTTTGACTTTGCAACGCTTTTTTAATTTGTATCAATTTTCTTTTCAGTTTTAATGTCACATCCCGGCCCGAGCCCCCACAATATCCTGGACTTGACTTCACCGTAGCACGATATTGTCCGCTTTGGGCCTCGACCACGCCCTCACATTTTTGTTTCTGGGAACTCACACAAGAACTTCACAGTGGGTCATCCATTTTGGGATTGCTCTCGCGCGAACTCATTTAACTTCGGAGTTCTGACAGAACCAGAAGTCAGTGAGCTCCCAAAAGGCCTCGTGCTAAATGGAAGTGGGAATATACATATAAGGCTTACATGATCCACACCCCTTAGGGGCCCGACATCCTTGTCGGCACATTCACACCACGCGGTAGAGTGGCTCTGATACCAAATTGTCACATTCCTTCTTGGGCCCCCACCACATCCTGGGCTCGACTCCACCGTAGCATGATATTGTCTGTTTTGGGCCCCGACCACACCCTCACGATTTTGTTTATAGGAACTCACACGAGAACTTCCTAGTGGGTCACCCATCCTAGGATTGCTCTCGTGCGAACTCGCTTAACTTCCGAGTTCCTACGGAACCAGAAGCCAGTGAGCTCCCAAAAGGCCTCGTGCTAAATGGAGGTGGGAATATACCTATAAGGTTTACAGGATCTACACCCCTGGGCGATGTGGGATCTTACATTTAATTTGTACCCCATATATTAATTTCTTATTGTGCCTATACTTTTTAAAGTTAAAGTTATATTTGCATTTGTACCGAGTTAAATCTCTTAAATAATGTTAAGGACCTTGATCAAAATATTTAAACAAACAAGGTTTCAGTTTAACAATTAAGTTAATTAGGGACCAAAACCAAAATGACCCTATTTTTTATTTCTTAGCAATAATAATAGGACAGTGATATTCACACACTCATTTTTACTTTACACACTCTTCTTAATTTTGACTCATTGATTTTCTTCAATTAATTCGATATGACGACCAGAAATTGAGATGAGTGTGTGAAAAGTAAAAATGAGTGTGCGAGTAACACCACCCTAATAATCACACAAAAGTTAACGTTTATTTACAGAATAGCAAACTTGAATACTGAAACTTTGGTGGGCTTGGGATGTGAACTGTAGTGAAATGGATACAAAAATGTATGTAGTTCACCCCTCAAAGCTAGGCTACGGCTATTGTGTTATACGAATTCTATTAATTGCAAGACTAAAAATAGCGCTCCGCTCATACATCAATTCTCTCTCTCTTTTTGTCCGACCCCATATTAGAGGCTTTCACCCCTTTATATAGGCTCTTAGTGAACCCCTCAAACTTGGTCCTCCATTTAGCATTTAATGCACTGTCTACGTAGACTAGCTTACTAACACTTTTTTATTTGCCAGCCAGATATTTGGTGGTGAAGTGATAGGTGTCTAGTTAAGATAGCTCGCATTCCCAATGTAAAGCAAACTAAGCATCACGGTTAGCCTCGGTTATTGAACCCAGTCTCTCTGCGCGCATTCCAACTCTCTTTATGTCCCTGCTACCGACTTTGGGTCGCCAAGTGGCTTGATTGACGTCTAAGTAGACCTTTCCTTGGAGACTTGTGCCATAAAGTTATCAGTGTGCTCACATACTCTTGGCGGTTGGCAAGCCCTTCATATACCCTGGTTAGTCGATGTTTGCCAGGCAATTGGCTTTCGACGCTTGGACGTATTCCTTTTTCAAGGCCCTTGGACCTTGGGCCTCTTGGCCTTCCATGGGCTTTGACTTTGCCTTGGGCTCTTCGTGACTTCTTTCCATGCCGACACCTTCACGTGTGCCTAAAAGTGCACAACATTAACAAAGACCACAAAAGATTATGTGGCACCTCCACTGGCTGTAAGATTAGAGGAATGTTAATAATCTTCTCACTTTTTCATTTTATTTCTTTTGTCTCATTTTTATCTGTAGTGTTTGCTGATCACCAAAATCATCTAATTTTTATCCACCCTTTAAAGGTTAACTATGTTTTGACAAAACCAAAAAAGAAGAAAGATTAACTATGCAAAACTAAATTATAAATTGTTTATTCGCTGCATAAACATTATTACAATTATAGTGTTTAAGTAAGAAACATGATTTGTTTATTTTTTAAAGAACTGTTCGATGGCTAAAAGATTTCGAATGTGGTTTATATTTTGTATAAATGATTTCTAGAGAGTGACTCTTCCTTTTGCCAATTGTTAGAGGCGATCTGAGGTAGGGATGGATAAAATATTGAAAATCACAAACCTTAACGATTTTGTACCGACAATAAACCTAAAAATGAGAGGGAAGAGCATTAAATTTGAGTGAGAAAAACTACAACGGTACTTGATTTCTACTATAACACTAACCCTGCTGACTTAAGAATTAATAGTTTGGATCACTGTGAAAAATAGAAAGAGAAAATTGGTAGCACTTTTCCAATTAAAAGTCCAGCAGGATAAAATTAAACTAATTCACAATCATGGATTTTCATGATTGCTTGCTACAATCGATAAACAAAGGTTTTGTTGAATCGCATTGAAGACGCTTTTGCCGGATTTAATATGACTATAAACCCCAAGCAGAAGAAGGATGCCACGTGGAAAAGAAGCCTACACAACAACACGTATTCTGTGGGTCCCGTAATCGCAATCATAACGGTGGGTCCCTCGCCAACAGGAAAACTTTTCTGACTCTTGATTGATCGACACAGCTGGCTGTACCTTATTTTGTCCGGTGGAGATTGGAAGGCAAAAAGATATGAAAACCCGAAAATAAAGAAAATATAAAAATGAAAATCATTTATTTATTTAAATTCGTCGAGATCGTAGTAGATACGAGTTGATCAGACAGTGCCAGAGGTGCCACGTGTATTTAGACCCGCTTGCCAGAGGTGGCAGTGGAATTGATTTTGTATCTGTAGCTTTCAGAGTAGCTGTCAGAGCAGTAAGTGGACCCAAAAAATGATTTTCCATTAAAAATAATAATTTTTTAATTAAAAAATAAAAATTTGTTCTCATCGGGTTGAGAGCCTTGCGGTGTCGCTTCATGTGAAATGCTATTTTGTCGGTGCCAAAAGAAAAATTAAGAGAAAAGCCCGCGCAATTTTGGAGCGAAAATTAAACGAAGGTGTGCCTTCAATTTGTACGAATAATAAAATTCTTGTTTTTTAAATAATTAAAAGTGTTTTTTTTAGGTTTTAAAAAAGAATTTGAAGTGTTTTTTTTTTTTTTTTTATAAGAAACACATAACTATACTTCTTACAAATTTTTTTTTTAAGTATTTTTCGAGCTTATAAATATTTTCTCTATAAACGCTTTTACTCATTTTAATAATTTTTCTAAAGAAAACATGTATAGTTGTTGTATTTTTGGTGCATATTTGCCATCGCACAAGACAAAAATTATTAATTTTGCTGATGATATGAGGCATAATCTATTGTCTTCGTTAGATTATAGAAGAGTGTTGAAATGCACTTACTGTCTGCACTGGATGAGCTACTTTCACAGTTTATATTTTCTTGGTGTGACATAGTTTATGAAATCTTTTGGGGAGATTTGGTTTATTAACTTGTAATTATTGCTTTAACGAAGAGGTGTATGTGTAGTTCTTTCATAACTTGTTGGCTTTTTGATACGATCAAACGTCCGTAGTAGATTTTGTATTCGACTAACTTCTAAATTAGTGATTACTTGCCGATGAAATAATCGTTTTGATCCAATGAGGAATTAGCAATAAAATAAGTTTGTGCAGCACTCATTTTTGGTGAGGTTGTTGATGAAAATAAATTCACTTGTTGCTTGAAACATTGAAGAAAATGATACTTCCTTTTGAATTTTATACGTTTGGTATGGTGATTTAACAAGTACCCATTAATTGCCACTTAGTATTACGGTATAGTAGTATTCCTCTTTATTTGTAAGTGAGAGGTCTTAAGTTCGATTCCCGCCAAAAGTGAATTTGAATCACATTATTGCTAGCTTATTGTGAGGCTAAGCACATCCTCTCCCTTTAGTCTAGATAACATCGATTGTTCAAAAAAAAGAAAATAAAAAAACAAGTGCCCATTAACTAGTTTGTTAAGCTTAATCATATGATTCAAATCATGTTTTAGTGATGTAACAATTAGTGGATTATTTGTGCCCAACCAAGCCCAAAAACAAAACCTATATGTAAAGCCCTAAATCCTCAAAGCCCAGCAGTTCATTCCACCAGCGATCTTTGTTCCTAAAACTGGTCAATAATTTATTACCGACACAAAAGAATAAATTTGTCAATGGTTCCGTTACATGGTAATATAATACGGTTTCAATCATTTGAAAAACATTTTTAATTAAGTTTTTAACTAAGTCGAGTTAATGAATTTATTTTATCAATGAGTAAGTTTATCAATCATTTTAAAAGCACTTTCGAACAACCTTTTATGACATATTTAGGCTAGTAAGTTTAATGCTCACTTGAAAAGCAATTTTGATATATGGATTTATTTTTTTATTAATATACTTTAAAAGCATAGCAAAAGAAAAACTATGTTGTTTATGCATATTATACACGTGAAATGATAAAATCCCATAATAACAGTATAACTTCTATAAGTTTGAGATGAGAAAAAAGACTCACATGCACAGATACACTACAACGTTAAAATCACAAATCAATGAAATAAAAATGTGTAAGTATTTGTATGCATATTCTCGTTTAGCTGGTATGAGATCTCATAACGATATACCTGCGTATGTAAGTTGCTATCCTGAATTGCATGAGTAAAGTAATTAGTCATGGTATCTCACTGGACGCATTGCCATGCTAGTAACGTTCACACATCCAATAGCAAACTAAAAAGAAGAAGAAAATTAACATAAAGTATGGATCGACAATGACATATTAACATCGCTCTTGATTATTTTTTGTGCACTTTCATTGAATCTAATTTGCTTAAAGATAAATATAAACATTTCAACGGTTCATAATATAGACTCGTGATTATTTAATTTGACTTTTTTGCTTCCTCGTAAACTTTATGCTTTGAAATTATAATGTTGTACCAACAAGATAAGGGTGCCTTCATTACCATAAAAATCAAAATCAGAAAATGACGTGTCACTCATTCCTCACTATTTGTTCTTTTGTTGATCAATAAAATCGATCACACGATCAATTTTGCATGTAAATAAAAATGTTATTTAATTGAAAAGAACAGAAAAAGTGTTCTTTGCAACCAAATGTGTTTCACGAAATGCATCAGTAGTGGTGGATTGCTTTAATAAAGAGGTATTCGTTTTCAACTTTTGCATTTTGGGTTCGAACTCTTCCTAATAATGTTATCGTTTTTAATAAAATAAATTATTTTCAACACATTAACGACTACATCTCTGTCCCATATGAAAGATGTGACAAATGAACCAAAATCACCTATGTGACAAATGGGTTCATGAATTGTAGTCCATAACTTTTGGCAAATTTGGGTCCTTCACTAAGGAAATATCTAGGGCAAAACTCGCCACTTTGGCAAAAACTATAGCCAGTAGTATCTACAAAAGTCCATGTGTACATTCTGTGTTTGTTCGATAGATCACCTAATATAATCTCTTATATGAACAATAACGACTTACCTGCGAAATAAACAATTACAATATCTACGTATTAAGAAAAAAAATTTATACTGTACTTTTTTTTTTTTTTTTTTTTTTTTTTTTGCTTTTGGCCGATATTAGCCATATATGAATTTATTATCACAATTTTTATTTTATTTTTATAAATGCAAAGATTTTTATCTGCTCTAATTTTTGAAAGAATGATTCAAACTTATGTTCAAGGAGACGGACACATTGTCCTCCCATGATTTGGTAGAGAAGAAAAACAAAGGCAGATGATCTAAATGGTAGAATATATATATATATATATATATTTTTTTTTTTTTTTGGTCAAACAATAGATTTATTAGATTAGGAAGCCGACGAGGTTCAAACCCACACCGTGGTGCAAATGTAACATCCCACATCGTCCAGGGGGAGTGGATCCTGTAAACCTTATATGTATATTCCCATTTCTACCTAGCATGAGACCTTTTGGGAGCTCACTGGCTTCGGGTTTCGTCAGAACTCCGAAGTTAAGCGAGTAGCGCGCGAGAACAATCCCATGATGGGTGACCCACTGGGAAGTTCTCGTGGAAGTTCCCAGGGCGTGGTCGGGGCCCAAAGCGGACAATATCGTGCTACGGTAGAGTCGAGCCCGGGATGTGGTGGGGGCCCGGGCCGGGATGTGACAATTTGATTGTTCTCGCACGCTACTTGCTTAACTTCGGAGTTTCGACGAAACCCGAAGCCAGTGAGCTCCCAAAAAGTCTTGTGCTAGGTAAAGATGAGAATATACATAGGCTTGCATGATCCACTCCCCTGGATGATGTGGGATATTACAGCAAGGGTAACACTCCTCTCTATCACTAGAGGGGCACTTGCAATGGTAGAATGTTTCTTTGTTTTCCTTCTAATCTTTATCTTAGGATGTTTTTTTAATCAAAATTTAGATAAAAAGTTGAACAAAAAAAAAAGGAAAAAAATAAAAGAGTGCGGAAAAGGCAGAACACAATTTAGCTAAAAAAATGCAAAAAATAAATGTGGCTGCTGGGATTCGAGCCCAGGTCTCCACGGCCACAACGTGGAATTCTTACCACTAAACTACAGCCACTGATGTTAGGGAACCTAGGTTAAGTTATTCTATTATAACCGTTATCGTTCTAATCCAAATTTACCTACGTATTCCAGGTCCTGAAAAGTTTAGGGGAAAGGCTACCTCATCTCAAGGCATACCACAAGTCTCTTTGAGGACTTATATAAGGGTTCTAGTGAAGATAATGATCCTTATTGTTCATTTACCGCTAACGTTGTTTTTATATGTTTTTTTTTTTGTTCGTCAATTGTTTATATATGTTTTGAGGTTGACATACAATTGGCTTCGCTCGGCCTGATCGAGCCTGATCCTTCTAGTTCAAGTACGTACAATCTTTCCGTTTCTATTCCATTTTCACCCCTAGACCCTGGCTGGGAAGCAACGCTTCCGATGGCTTCCGATGAGGACGAAGGGGTCTTTGAGGAGTAAGATGAATCCCCATTAGCCACCTCAACTTCCTCTGCATTTAGAGTGGTAATTTTTACGTACGGAATATATAAAACTATTGTCTTATTGAAATTCAGGACATTATCTTATTTTATTTGTTAGGGACTTGATGCGATTAATTCAAAAGAATGGACGCGTAGTAGCCTATACATGTCTTCATATCAGACTGTTGAAAACTTATGCAGCCACTCGGTACCCATGATCTCGAGTCTAGCTGTTGCAGAGTTTGCTATGAGGAATATAACTCAAAACATGGTTGAAATCTCTTGAAGATTATGACCATACATGACAGACGATTTCCGCACATATTGGGGAGGGGAGAGTAGGGTACTAGTCATCCAGAGAGTACCTTTATGAAGAAACAACAAAAAGAAGCCCTTTCCCACTAAGTTAGGATCTTTATGAAGAAACGAAACGACTAAATGTCCAACTTTCTTCGAATGCAAACTTATACTTGCTGACCTAAAGTGACAAACAAATAAACCATTGCAAAAGCATTTAGTAGAAACTCAAACAGTGGCATGAATTCAAGCTGTACAACCAATTTAAATTTGTAATTAGATTCATCCACACATATGTTCCCATCCAAGATTTTCAAAAGCTTGAGCTTACAACGGTCTGACTTACTGCTTGAGAAAATACACCAGCACTAGAGATAAAAAGTTTCCAAGGCAAGCAAATAAACTAAGACATCAGACATTGCAAACACGGGCAGTTCGGGCAGTTCCAAGCAAGGGGCGTTGCAGCACAACAAATCTGCAACAAAAGAAAACACAGGTTATCAACAGAAACCGCTATATTAGTAAACGCTAATTCGTTAGATTATAATCGACAGCAAGAGTGAGAATGTAACTTCCTCTTCAATCTATACAATGAATAAAAGATCTGATTTGAAGTTGAACTATTTCATCAATGAAAGCGATGGGAAACAGGAATTCAACTCATCTTTTACAATGAGACTTCAAGTACATATAAAAAAGACCACACTAACCATGTTAAATTGAAGAAGAAGAAAAAGAAAATCCACAAATTTATTAACATCAACCCGCAATGTTCTGTTCTCAGCACTACAATCACATGACCTGTTCTTTCTTTTAGTGAGAAACTGCCTCGGTCTTGTCGAGTAAGAGGAGGCTCTCTTGATAAGAATCAAAAGAGTAATACTGATACCTGGAAACCCCAATATTCTTCAACTGCTTGCTCTCAAGGTCTAAGGAAACAAAATCATGCTTTATTATATTTATTTTACCAAAAGTGTCGGGGTACCCTCGAATCAGAAACAGCAAGACTTCGCCACTCTTCCTAAAACATAATGCCCTCGGTAGAAGTCTTTCTGGACCTTGTGGACCGACAGACTAATCAATTTGGTCCATGACTCCCTTATGCCATACTCTCATTACCCATATATCAAGACAACGATCTTTAGTCCTGTTTCTCGTTGTGAACAGAGCAATACAATTTTGGTCTACCGACACAGACAATTGCAGTCCCAACAAGAAACTCCATCTGTAACTCTCTGGCATCGGTAACTCGCTAAATAAACCACTGCCCACATCAAAGGTTACTTAACGACGGTTGGATGACCATATAATTAATTTAATCCTGGTGATTTATTTTCACCACATGGTCTCTTATATATTTTATATTACTATCTTCGGCCGTAGATTATTTGTAGGTGTTTTATATTTCTAGTAGATGCTAGAAAAATCAAATTGATACAGGTAGAGAATTTAGCTAGTAGAGGCTAGCATACACTACACGCTATGTGATTAATTGAATACATGTATGATTTCTGAACTATTGATTGAATGATTTCAGTTATTTAAATCGATTTGATTTTCATTTACTATTATGGTAGTAAATATTATTATATAGTTTTCCGACTTTATATGTTTTACAAAATGGGCGTTAGTATGTTCAAAATGATTTTACTTGATACTTAATAATGATCCACTCACACTTTGTTTTGCAACCCCCCTTCCCTCCTCCCCCAAAGTTCTAGCAAGTGCAAGGCGTGCATTGAGGAGGACTAATGGGCTTAGTCATAGTGCGGACATCCTAGTTAGTAAGTAGTTTAAACTCTGCTTATTACTATGAATTATTTTTGATTACATATATATAGCACGACACATATTTTGTGGTTTACTGTTGTGTGTATTACTGTTATACTCTGATTGATGTGACATCCGATAAAAATGAAACTTAGTTCTAGAATGTGTTCCCAAGTGGGGAAGTTGTGTAGGGAACCTATATGGTAGATTAAATAAATTTTAAATGAGCCATTTGGTTAAAAATATTTCACATCACAATTTCCTTACACTTGGCTTCATCATTAGATTGATGGTATTTCGTCAACTTTACTGTGGGGCAATATTATCAATTTAGTGTCGGCCAACACATTTCCACCTTTAGTTGGAAGGCTAATCGGGTCGGGATGTGTCAAAAATGATCTTGACCTCTCCATTATCCCATGGAAACACAAGTTTGGGAGGATTAAGAAAAGAATAGAGATTAATAGTTTTGTTTTATTTATTTATTAATTTATACTCAAAACAACATTTGAATGAGTTTAAATCTTTTCCTTGATTAAGGTAGAATTCGCTATTTTTGTTGGTAGCTACTTGTGATCTCTATGCTTATTGTTCTGTGTGGATTGTTACAAAACACTCCAGAGGGAACAATTTTATTTGATCTTGGATTGGTTAAAAGAAGAAGAGCACGTGGTTTTCTCAATAGCAAAAATTCGTTCAACTTATAGAAAATACTACTGGACCAACCAAGCAAAACAAAACTAGAAAAAAAAAAAAAAAAAAAAAAACTAGCAGGAGAACAAGGTAGTTGTAGAGGTAAAAATACTTAAAAATACTTGCAAGAGAACAAGGTAGCTGTATAAACGGCTCAAGTAAGGTCGTTTTCCGCAGAGATTGAATGAATAATTTATGTAAATACCAAATCTTAATTAATTATTTCAAAACAAAGATTGGAAAAGGTTGATTTTATGACCTAGAATATTAAAAAAGAATTTTAAATTAAAACAATTAAAGAATCCAATTTGAAAGGGAACAATCTTAGAAAATAATGATAAAAGGACACTAGGGTTCCGCCGTCCCCTTAATAATCTTATGTAGTTTTACCAATTACTTATGAATTACACATGCAACTTTGAAGGTTAAGTTTTCGTTATGCATATTCTGCTTGTGGCATTCAAGCTAGAACGTATATCAAACATGCAATCCATCTACGACATTCAGATCAAATATAAACATGCATGACTCATTATGCTTTGTGACAACCCTTTAAAAAGCCATGCAACCCCTAAGACGTGGCATTCGGCCTAGGTGAAATTACAACCATCAATCACAAGAAGCAATACTTAATCCTCCGGTAGCTAAGCATTAAGATATAAAGACAGTTTAAACACAGTGATTAATAATTGAAAATATGCATGCATAATATCATAAACAATTAAATAAAGACTACATATTCATGCTAAGGCTCAAGGCATCGCCCTAGCAAACAAAAATTAGTTACAAACAACCATAAAACAAAAGGAATTTTATTGAAATAGAAAAAGGATAGAAAACACCTTCAAATACAAAATGTCAAAGCCTAGCTAAGTTCTCCAAATTGATGCGTGCCGTTCTCCCCTAATGGCTAAATAGCCTTATTTATACTATTAGAAAATAAAATCCTACCTAGAAAAGGTGTTCTAAAAACTAGGAAACAAAATAGAATAAGATAAATAGGAAATAAAAGGTTTCCTATTTGAACTAAAATTTGGACTTCTAAAAAATTAGACTTTTGACCAACCAAATCAATTCCAATTTGGTTCCAAAAGGTCTCTCTTTAAAGCTTCAGACGTTCTTCAGAAGGAATCTTCCTCAAAATATGCCATTTTGACCTCCAAAATACCCAAAACGTCCAGAAACATCAATCTGGGAAAGCTATGCGTTGGGCTTTTATTTTATCACCACGGTCAAATGGCTTGGTAGAAAAATCTTGAATTGTGATACAATAATCTTGAAAGACTCACAAACATTCTCCAATTGGAATAACTCCAAAATTCATCCGTTTGGTCACTTTTTGCTCTAGAGGAAGTCGAATGTCCTACATTGAAAATACATAACAAAGTATCAAAGTTCTATCAAAATAACCAATAAATATAACTAAGAATAGGGGAAAATATATGGTATAATATGGAATCATCAGGTAGTTTGTAAGTTAAGTTAAAATTGTAGCGACACTATTAATGTCTATCCAAATGAATAGCAATGGTAAACAACTAACACAAGACATCTACATGCCCGTGACTAGAAAAAAGCCCTCTTGCATGCGCGAGCGCGTGTGGAGAGGCGAGTGATTGAGATTAGATGTACAGGGAGTTTGGAATTAAGGAGAGATCATATAGGGTGTTGGTGTCCTCTGAGTGGAAATCTATGTTCGGTGCTGCGAAGGTGACTCATATGGATCCTAGCAAATCGGATCATAGTCCAATTATCCTCTCAACAGACAAAAGTCTTCCTAATCATAGAAAGCGTCGCTATGGTTTTCGATTTGAGGAGTTTTGGGCTAATCACGAGGATTGCGAAGCTATTATTAGGAACGCCTGGGACAACCCTGTTATCGGGGTTCCAATGTTTCAAGTGGTTCATAAGATTAAGGCTACTCACTATTCAAGTGGCAGCAAGTTGTGTTTAAGGGCCATCAAGAAGAGATTACCATGGTTAGAGCCAAGCTCTTGCTTAGCTGTTAACGGAGGCAGCAATAAGGAAGATGGTAAATTTGTTGGATCGACCGGATATCTTGCTGGGACAAGAGGAATCTTATTGGGGCCAGAGATCCTATGTTTTTTGGTTGTGACAGGGTGATAGAAACTCGCGTTTTTTTTTGTCACCAAAGGGCAAAGAATAGGAAATATAAAAATTACAGCAAGGGTCTCACAAATCAAGCCGGTGCATGGGTGACGAATGATAGGTATGTTGAATCATCAGTGCAGAACTATTTTGAGGATTTGTTCAAAGGTTCGCGTTGTAGTGGTAGTGATGAGGTCCTCAGCTCTATTGGCACTAGGGTCACGGGGGAAATGAATCACTCTTTGACCTTGCCAATTTCTGTGGAAGAGATTTGGGTCGCTCTTTTCCAAATGCATCCATCAAAAGCTCTGGGCCCAGACAAAATGTCTCCCTTCTTTTTCTAGCATTTCTGGGCAATGGTCAGGAATGATGTTACCGTGGCTATCCAATCTCTATTCTTCTTTGGAAAAATTTTAAAGCAAATTAATTATACCCATGTATCCCTCATTTTGAAGGTCAAGGTGCCTAAGGATGTGACCCAGTTTAGGCCTATAAGCCTTTGCAATGTCGTGTACAAAATTGCGTCGAAAGTGATGGCTAATCGGCTTAAACTTATTCTCACTCAGATTATCTCTCTGGCTCAGAGTATTTGTTCTCGGTAGGCATATTTCAGATAATTCTTCGCTTAGTGAGATCTCCAATTTCTTATGAAAGTGGCGTCGGGGTAAGAAGGGTTTCTTTGTCTTTCAAGCTTGATATTAGCAAAGCTTATAATCAGATTGAATGACAATATCTACGGGTTATCCTTGCTAGGTTAGGGTTATGTCAAAAATGGATCAAGTTGGTTATGACATTTATGTCTTCTGTTTCATTCTCTTTTATCGTTAATGGAAGTCCAAAAGGTTATCTTATGTCAACTCGGGGTTTACAGCAAGGGGATCACATATCTTTATACTTGTTCCTGCTATGTGCAGAAGGCCTTTCTGCTCTTATTGCCAAATGGAAGGAAGAAGGAAAAGTGCAAAGGATCTCCACATGTTCTGGAGCTTCGACAGTTAACCATCTTTTCTTTACGGGCGACAACCTTCTTTTTGTTGTGCAAATGAGGAAGAATGTTCATAGATTTCTAATATCCTGTAGTTTTACGAGTGTGCTTTGGGACATAAAGAATCTCCTTAAAAGTGAAGTCAGATTTAGCCGGAATATTAATCATACGGTCAAACAAAGGTTGGCAGGTTTGTTGGGTGTTCAACAGGTGGACTGTCATGAAATGTATTTAGGCATGCCGACACTAATGGGTAGGGACCAAAGCAGATGTTTTGCTTATATGAAAGAGCTTTTCTAGAAGAGATTACAGAGTTGGAAAAGAAAGATTTTGAGTGCAGCCATGAAATAGCTTCTTGTTAAGAAGGTTACTTTCACCATTCCAACTTATACTATGAATTGTTTCCTATTGCCTAAATACTTCTGCGATGATTTAAATCAGCTTCTGGCTTCTTTTTGGTGGAATGATTGTGATGGAGAGAAGAATCCACTAGATGTTGTAGGAAAAGCTGTGTATACCAAAAATTGATGGGGGACTGGGATTTAGGAATCTACATGCTTTCAACCTTAGTTTGTTGGCTAAGCAAGGTTGGAGAATGTTGATGGAGCCCCATTCTCTAGTTGCAAGAGTGTTCAAAGCCAAATATTATCCCAATGGGCCGTTCTGCAATACCACTGTACATGCCTATGCGTCGTACTGTTGGAAGAGCATTGGTGCAGCGACAAAGGTAATCTCTCTAGGATCTCGGTGGCAGGTTGGGAGTGGGAATGCTTTGAGGATTTGGGAGGATCCATGGATACCTCTGCCATCTCTTTTCTGGGCGTTCTCTTCTAAACAGTGGATTGCCAACTCCAATTCATTGGTAAGCTGATTGATCCATTGACCAGGTAGTGGAATGCCGAGTTGCTACAATCTCTTTTCTCTGTGCTGTAGGTTAAATCTATCAGGTATATTCCCTTAAGCTTTCGCTTCCATGTTGACCGTTTGATTTGGCACTACAACAAGCGAGGTATGTTTCAGTTAAAAGCACATATCACTTTGCAAGGGATTGGGTTTAACCGAGGCCTGCTGAATCTTCCTCTTCTTCGAGGCAAAATCAGGATGTTGGTTTTTGGAAAAATTTTTGGAGAGCAAATGTTCTGCCTAAAGTAAGGATTGGGTTTTAGAGGCTTTGCAAAAACATCATCCCTACCAAAGTGAAGCTAGCTAGGCATCATATCACAACTAATCTGCCGTGTGCGATGTGTAACCACTAATAGGAGTTGTCTCTTCATCTACTGAAGGACTGCCTCTTTGCTAAGTGTGTTTGATCTCCTCCTACTTCGGTATTTTGCTGCGAAACTCTGCTCCACTGTCATTTCTATTATGGGCAATGGAGATTGCGGAGTTGATCCAGTTTAACAGTTTTGGGTCTTTCATGATGGTGTGCTGGGTCATTTGGGGCGCCAGAATCTCTAAACTTTGGAATAAAAGTTGTGACCCTCCTAATCCTGTTCTTGCTCGGACTATCTAGTCATGGTTGACTTTTGTGAAGATAAGTGCTGCTCCACCCTCCTGCAATCCACCCATTCTCTCTCAATTAAAATGGAGTGCTCCTCCTTCTGATCGCCTCAACATGAATATTGATGGTGCGTGGAATGCGGAGAGGAACTTGGGAGGTTTTGGTGTGATTATTCAGAATGACTTTGGAGGTTTTTTAGCTGTTTGTTCAGAATGACTTTAGAGGTTTTGGTGTGATATTTTTTCACCCCTTCAAACGGAGGCGAGGACGATTAGGTTTGGCTTGATTTGGGCGTATGAAAGAGGGTTTACAAATATCTTGTGTGAGTGCGACTCGCTTCAGATTGTCGACGCCCTTCGTGTTTCTTCAGTCAATTTATTCTTTATTTGGTGAATTGTCAAAGACATTTAGATGCTTATCCCGATGGCCACTAAAGTTTCCTTTACCCACATACGTCATCAAGCCAATGTAGCGGCCCATAGGCTAGCTCGTCTGGGTCTTAGAGTGAATCAAAATTGTGAAAGGGTTGGGTTCCCTCCTAGTATTGTCATTGATGTATTAGTTGAGGATTGTTCCTTGCCTTAGTTTTCTTGGCTGTTTTGCCTCATTGTATGACCTTTTATTTAATGACAACTACTATCGTTTCCTTCAAAAAAGAAAAAAAAAGAAAAAAAAGAAAAAAAAAGGATTACAGAGGAATGAAGTTAAAGGAAGGGATATAATGGAAGAATAAGGCGTTTTGGGTGGAAATAGGAGATTAAATTCCCATTTTCCTTTGTCTAGCAATGACTGTACGTGTGGGAGTGAAAGCTCCCCCATTTTTTTTTATTCCCCACCCCCCCAAGTTGCCACCTCAATTACTACGTGGCTGTCTGAGGTTTAGCCACATGTAATTTTTTAATTTTTTAATTTTTTTTTTCTTTTGGTAAAAACAACTAACCTTAATTTAAAAACACGGATTTGTGGCCCATAGGTTCGGGGCTCGGGTTAAGGGCTAATGGCCGAAAAGTTTAGGCTGGCTTTTTCGGCTTACAGCCCTTTTTTTTATGGCTTTTATCTTCTTTCTTCTTCTTGGGCAACCGGCCGGAATCTGGGCTTAAAATGTCCGGGATAAATCCCGGTTCGGACTAGCCAAACACAACACTAAACCTAGCCTTTCAATATGTCAAATCAAAGCTCGGAGAATAAGGAATCAGAATATACCTTTGGTTTCCTCGACCGTGGCCGGAGGTTGCCGGAAAACGGCTCGAAAGCTGTCGGAAAATCTAGGAATTTCCTCCCCGTGTGTTTTTGCATCGAATTGTCCCCCAAAACTCGTTTTAAAGTTAAAACAACATACAGGATTCAAAATAAGAAGGATTTGAAGGTCTCGAGGCTCACCTTGGTTTCGTTGAGTTCTAAGCAAACTCATCGGAGTCGGCCATGGTAGATGATCACCATCCATGTTTCTGTGCAGTGAGCACAGAGTTGAGAGAGTGAGAATGAAGGGGTTTAGAAAACTAGAAAGGGACGGGTGGTGGTGGTGGTGTGGTGCGATGGAGGTGGTGAAGCTCGCCGATACGGCGAGGTGTGGCGGTCTCAGTTGCCGAGAAGGAGAGAGTCCTGGGTTAGAGTGAGAGAGACTGTGAGGGATAATTGAAGAGAGAGAATTGAGAGAGTTTGAAATAAAATAAAATAAGAAAAAAAGAAAAAAAGAAAAAAAAGGGCTGTAAGCCCAAAAAGCCAGCCTAAACATTTCGGCCATTAGCCGTTCTGGGCCACAGATCCGGCCCAGCCCATTTCTGATTTAGGGTTGGATTATTATAAGGAATATTCCTTATGTTGGCTTTTTTCGAAGATTTCTCGAAAACCCTCCTAGGCTAATTTCGATGTCCCGAATCCGTTTTTGGCATCCATTTAGTGAAATTTCAAAGTTTTAACATAGTTGACCACCGGGGCATCTCTGTTGACTTTTAGGGTTGATTGTTGACTTTTCTGTTGACGTTTTGTAAAATTTACCAGGGACCCTTCTTAGCGTATTTTGACGCGCTGATTCCGAATCCGCTATCCATTTATTCAAATTCAAGCATTTTAATTGAGTTTTACTAATGGATCTCAATATTATGATTATGTGTGACTACTATTGGAGATCCGGATTTCCCAGCTCAGAAGAATGTGACTTCGCAAGTATCTATGAGTGGGTCTTTTTCCTTTTTATAGTATTGTTTGGACTCAATTTTATACTATCGACTCGAGCAATCGAGGTCGTAGAATAAGTAGAATTTTGAGCCATTGGATTGAAAGAAGATTGAGATGATTGATTAATAATTTGTCTAGATATTATTATGATTTTAATAATCATGATGTTATCTGAGAAATTATTGAAAAATTATTTTTAAAGTGCAGAGATATTTAAGGAGTCCAAAAAACCGAAATACTATCGGATCAAAGATCGAAGATAAGGCTCAGTTTGGATTTTATCCTAATGCATGTTTTTGGGTTGGCAAATAGATATTAATTGGCAGAAAGATTAATGCGTGCGTGGAGGAAAAGTTGAAATGAAGGAGGACTTCTCTCTCTGTTTATGCGAGTCCGCTTGGGATATACCACATCAGGAGAAGCCACAAGTGAAGAGTCGTGCATGGTAATAACTGGCATCAGGATAGCATCAAATCCGTTTAGATTAGGTCACGGCATGATAATTCACTATTATTATGCATGGCACTTGGATTGGACCATTAGTTTGGATTGCCTCCAAATAAGGTAGGCGTTGATTGGTTTTAATGCAATTGCATGCATTATATCCACTGGAGCTGCATTATCATATTTTTTTAAAAAAAGGAAAAAATCCAAATCAATGGGATTTCATGCATTATCACATCACAAAAAAGTGGGAGTGCCTACATGAGGGATTATCTAATATTCTTAGGAATATTACTTCTGCACGCGGGATACTCACGGCAAGTAACAAGTAATGAAGCGTACTGGCACTATAAATATAGAGGCAGTGGCAACCGAAGAAAAAATTTTCAACACACAACTGCCTCGCGCAAAACCTCTCAAACATCTTGAGATTTTTTATTTTCTTTTTTCCGCCGACACATCTTCAGTTTGGATAAACAGCACTGTGAAGGCAACCGGCGAACATCTTCAGTTTGGATAAACAGCACTGTTGCTGTAGAATCAGCCGTTCCCGAAGCACCTTCAGTTTGGATAAACAGCACTGCGTTGAGGCCGACTGGTTATCTATCCAAGTCTCGGTCGAGAAGGATTTTCAAATCCTTATTGGCAGAGGTCATCTCATTAGCCTTCTCGGAAAAGTGAGGTGTTACCAGGTTACTACATTCGGCACCCTGAGAGCCGAATTTGATATTGAACTTCGTAGAACTAGCAGCCTTGTCTTCAGGCTCGAGAATTCAAAGGCCGAGATTTGTTCCTTCCTCGGCCGCAGTCGCAAGATAAAGAAGTCAGCAACGCGCTCAACGCAACATCAACAAATTTTACTCCTCGGCCAAGCTCGGCCGACGAGTTGGCACGCCCCGCATTCGACCGAAGGACGTAGTTAGCTTATTAGTTACTCGGCCTGCGCGCCACGTAGGTTTTGTAATTTTTAGAGACAACAAGTATATATATATATGATTGGTAGTTTCCATTTATGCAATTGAAAAAGAATTCCTTATGTACGCTTGGATTTGACTAAAGTTTATAAGAGTTAGCAAAATGACGGAACTTATGAATTATGCTACATCCTACGGGATGCACAGGTATGGTATGATTATTGATGTCATAATTATGTTTACGGCTATGAATGATAGTATGTTGATTAAAATTATTGAATAGTTATGACATGCTTATATTCATATAGTCTGCTCATCATTGCTACACCAAGTGTTAGTGCTCAGCCCAGGGCCAGGCTAGTCTTTCATGTGTTGTTCACATCAGCACCGCACACTCGCCTTGGATCCAAGTAGATGCTAGTCCTGTCGTACAGATTGCAATAGGCAATTCCGACTCGTATGTGACAGCAAATAACGCTAGTCTTTACATGATTGTAGCACTAGAGTGTATATTATTACACCTAGTCCTGTCGTACAGGTCACATTAGGTGACTTCGACTGGTGTGCTAGCATAGGTTGTTGAGCACTTCATTTTACTTATATTACTGTTGAGATTTTGTGATTTTGGGATGTCATGCCTTATTTACGTTTTGCAGGCTACGGTAAGTATTTTCGCACTATACGTAGTATGTATATTTTGGAAACTATACATGTTTTACGGCAAGGGGTTATAATGTTTTCAAAGGGTTTTTATTAAAACTTTATTTTCAGGCCCAGTCACCCTTGTTTTTCGCCCCTCCAAGTTTAGTAGCTGTGCTCTCGTGTCGACGAGGATTATTGGCAAATCTTGGTGTAGATGATTACCTTCAATGGTATAATTTCTCACCTTATTTGACTGTACTGTACTGTACTGTACTTATGCTCTGTCATCACGTGTGAAATGGGTTCATTCCCGCTCACAGTGTATTCTTATATTTAGGCACTTTCAGGTTTAAATTTATTCACATTTTCCACATCACTACACTTTATGGCTTCATCACCTTCCAGGTGTCGGCCAACACAGCTCGATTCGAAGTCTTTGTGGACATTTTGGGTCGGGGGTGTGTCAATTCTAGTTTTTATTCTATTGATTGTTAATGGGACCCATGAATTAAAAAATTAAATTAAAAATATTTGACTCATTCTTTGTTTGCTGTAAAAAAAGATAGCTAGAAAGTAAGGAGTCAAATATTTGACTCAGCTGCCACATCATATTTGGCATATCCATTAAAGAACACCTTAATGTCTTTTAATCCTATTTGGCTTGTTTGACATCTCTTTTGGAGATGGTCTAAAACGTTTTTTTTTTTCAAAAAAATCAGTCATTGAATTATAAAAATCTGCCAATTACATCCTTAATATTATATTTGGAACTATTATATTCAAATTTTCGTCAATTTAAGACACGTTACTTGCATGTGATACACATGAAGTGTAGATTGGTAGTTTTTCACAAAGAAATAGTGTATGGAGTTAATTTTGGAAGGTAAATTTATAGTTTTTCATAAAGAAAGTGTAAATTAACTTTGGAGGGTAAATTAGACGTTAAATTCGCAATCTATATGAAATGTTAAGGCTTATAGGCAAGAAAATGTTGGTGTTACATTCTAAAGTGTGTCAAGTGACTTAAGTTGATGAAAAATTGAATAAAATAGTTTTGAATATAACAGTAGGGATGAAATTAGCAATTTTAAATGAATTTATGAACTTATTTTACCGAAAAAATAATTCAATCATCTAATTTTTACTTAGGTGATAATTTAGGATTAAATTGACACTTCACCTAACAAATTTTTAAAAGAAAAAGAAAGCAAGAAAAACAAATGTTTTTGTGGTTTTTAGATAATATTGAAAGCAAGCAAATAAGCAAAACGTACAGAAGGAAATAAAGAAAGAAAACATATTTTTGAAACTTTTAATTTTTATATCTGTTTCTTTGTAGCAAATAAGAAACATAAAAAGAAAACAAAGCAACCTTTCGGGCAACAAATAAAAGCCCCTGTCGGGCAAATGGGAAAAAGATAAAAAAGGGCAAATAAAAGGGAAGCTTTGTGCGATCAACACAAGGATTTTTGTCTTTTCCTTTTCATCATCTAGGAGAAGCCAAAGATTCAATTCATATCTTTGTCTTTTTGTAAAATTTTCAAAGAAAGAAAGATAGACAAAGCAAACAAGTCTTTTTGTAAAATTTTCAAAGAAAGAAAGATAGACAAAGCAAACAAAAAGCCGAAGGAGATGGGAATTCAAAAGTTTCCTAACTTTTGACTGCAAAAAAGCTTCAAAGACCCAAGTTGCTGGCAAAACAAAACACCCAGTAAAACTCAAGTTTAATGTTTTAAACTCACCCTAACTTGCTTTAACCTTTGTGCAAATATAAGTTTTAACCCAAAACTCATTTCTGGAGCATATTTAGGCTATGATTCTTCCCTGGGTTAATGGGCTGGCCTCCCATATATGTCTATTTTCTTTTAGTTTTATATTTAGAAATTTATTGAATTCAACCACGAAAATCTAATATGCTCAAATCCAACGCTAGGAAAAAAAAATAAAAATAAAAAATCTAATGGTCCCAATTTAAATCTAACGGCTAAAGTAATTAAAAAAAATTTCTTTCATGTGGTTCATATTCTTTCACAGTGTTCCACAAGTTTAATGATGTCGGCTTAGTAATTTTTCAATATTTGTCGGAATCTAAATAGTTTTAGGTTAAAATGTTCATAAAATTAAATTAGGATAGTCTATATAATTTTTTATTTAAAAAAAATTGGCTAAATAGCCAAAATGGTCCCTAAGATTTGCATAATCAATAGAAATGGTCCATGAGATTGAAAATCAATAGAAATGGTCTCTGAGATTGTCTACCATCCATGATTTTGGTCCTTCCGTTAAAAACTCTTTAGACAATTTTCAAAGCTTCGTAACTTAATTGTTTCTTAACAAAATTCGACCAATTATATATCAAAATGAAGATAGGAAAGTGTAGAACAAGATTATACCTATTTGGAAGCCCAATGGTTGCCGGAGATGGCCGGAAAATAGCTTGAAATGTGACTGATCCACGAAAAAACTAGAAAACTCGTTGGAAACTGGGTAAACTTTAAACGTTCTTAACTTCTTCAATATTCGAAAATGGTTAGCCACTTTCAATCCATTTTTTCGGCCAAACCACGGTGAGTTAGCCATCGAGAAAGGTACCATTATCTTCATCTCGTCAAGAAGTATGATTTTCATTTTTGAATCACTCGATTTCGTTGAGTATTGAAGAAGTTATGAACGTTTAAAGTTTACTCAGTTTCTTGCGGATCAGTCACCTTTCAGGCTATTTTCCAGCCACTTCGACAACCATTGGGCTTCCAAATAGGTATAATCTTTTTCAACACTTTCCTATCTTCATTTTGATATAGGGGGTGTGATATCCACACACCCCATTTTACTTCTCACACACCTTTTTAATTTTCGGCCGTCAGATCAGATGAATTGAAGAAGATCAACAGACATAAATTATCAAAGGGTGTGTGAGAAGTAAAATGGGGTGTGTGGATAGCACACCCCTTGATATATTATGGGTTAAATTTGGTTAAGAATCAATTGAGTTACGAAGCTTTGAAAATTGTCTAAAGAGTTTTTAATGGATGGACCAAAATCATGGATGGTGGACAATCTCAAGGACCATTTCTATTGATTTTCAATCTCAGGGATCATTTCTATTGATTATGCAAATCTCAGGGACCATTTTGGCTATTTAGCCAAAAAAATTATTTTAAGAAAAAAATTATCCTAAATTCATTATTTAATAACAAAAAATTTAACCTAGAAGGGTTGGAGCAGAAAAGCTGTTTTTGGGTTAAAAAGTTTAGATTTTAACCCAATGGTTGGAGATGGTCTAAGGAGGATAGAGAAATAGGCTAGTCGGGCTAATGGGAAAAACTAGAGAATGCGTTTTCTAAGGTGCAGATGAAACTTTGCGGACTGCGCATGCGGACTATATGTAGGCCGTTGGATGAAATCTAAACGGCTGAAAACCAATCCATCAAAATGAGCTTAGAGTGAAACCAGATCATAAATGACCAGTCACTAATTGAAAATGGTACCCGGCCATCAGTTCAAAATTTTTGGAATTTAAATTGTCCCCCCTGGGACATCAATAGTTACCGTCTTAAATTTGCCTTCTCCACCCAAAGCTCTCCATCTCATGCCAACCCTCAAACATTTTTCTCGTCGAAAAGTTGCTTACCGACAATCGTTGTTGTGCTGTGTTTGTTGTCTCCAACCTCGTGCACTTCCATACAGAAGTTTTGAAATTTAGGCAAGTTTGGTTCGAGGGTGAGCAGTCGGTTACACAGAAAGTACGTGGTGCTTGCTTGGTTCGAGTTAGGTTCAGAGTCATTACTTCCCCAATAGTCGACGTCATATTTTATTCCCCAAAGTAAATTTAAAATTTGGTGAGTTGGTTGATGAAATTAGTTGAAATTGGTGGAGGTTTGTGAATTTTTTGGGAAATTTCAGTGGGATGTGGGTTTATGAAATGTTGCTGACAGGTTGCGTATAAGGGATAGATCATTCAGTTTTGTTTTGTTGAAGTTATATTGTTGAGTTGGGAATGATTTGTGTTGATGAAATCTTGGTTAATTTTATGAATTAAGTTGATATCACTTAAGTCATGAAGGTTTGTTCACTGTAGATATATTGTTATGAAAACTTGTTGATATGTTATGTTAATGTTATACATTGTTGAATTTAGTTGTTATGAAGGTATATATAGTTCAAACTGGTTGTGTTGAATGTTTGTATTGTTATATGCACAGGAGATGGCAACTCAGGGGTTTAATTACCAACAAAAGAGGAAGAATTGTATAAGGGAATAGTTAACAACCTTTCTCAAAGCAAGCCATGTGCTAGGAGTCATGTCTCAAAAGTTTAATGATGCACAACTTGCTGGCTTTAGGGCAATATGCATTGGACACTTAGAAGAGTGTCGATAAACTAGCCTTTAGTGGCCAATTAGTGCATGAATTGTCGCTTCATAGAGTGGCTAATAAAGGGGCAAAATATTTAGAGGAACTCAAGTATTTAATAGGCTTCCAAGTGACCCGGTTCATAAAGAAGGACTTTTGCCTCATTATATGGCTTCGTTGTGACGAACCCTATGATATAAAGGTCGACCCATCCAACATTAAGCTTTTAAGTATTTTCTTAAGAAATTTGGTTTTGTTGGAGAGAGTAACAAGGGTAAAGGTAGAAAGCGCAAAGGTAAAGCGAAGACCGTTCACAAGAAAGGTAGCAAAAAGTGTTGGAAATGTGCCCTAAAGCCAATCATATGATGATACTTTAAGGACATTTCACATGCTAAACTAATCTAGTTTAATATCAAGGGCAAAGATTATTATTTAAAGCTATCTCATATAAATGTTATATGCTTAAACGATGAGTCCAAGGAATATGTAATTGGGAGAATGTGATCTAAAGGAGTTAAATTCATAAGACCATTCTCTTTCATATACATATCCTAAACGTTCTTGATCATAGGATTTCCAATTGGGCATTGATAATCCATTAAGATCAGTACATGCTATGTCTTCTCTTAGGGAGAGTGATTGGTTTCGAGTCATTGGTGTGACTGACACCAAGACAAGCATGTAGGTGCTCAATAGAGAATGAGTCCACTGAACACGATCAAGAAGGAGTTCTCATACTTATGTCACATGAGAACTCATGGTTGGGATAATGCAAAGTAGTCATTTGACCTGAGGCATCATAGTTGTCTTGTGGTTAGGTCCTTGATCTTTGACTATGTCAAAGTCACTCTGTCAGAGGGTGTCCACGACATAGTTGGGGTTAAGTCACTTAGCCATGGAGGCAAGTGAATGCACAACAAGGGATCTCTAACCTTCAAACCGTTTGAGGGAGAATACTTTATGATATGATTAAGAATCTCTGGCCAGAGTATGAATGAGAGTTAGAAAGTCGTTCCAAATCACATTCAAGGTAATCATAGGAGTAAAAGAATCACATTGGATAGTAGACATGAATAAAATATCAAACCAAATAATGTGGTCAAGAGTATTGTATTAGAGAAAGACCGTATTGCATTGTAATCCTAAACTGAATAGGTACTCCACCTCTTCTGATTAGCTTGGGTAGCCATGACATACTGTTGGGTGTCACTTATGGTTTGTGGAAGCCCTAAAGGTGTATAATCACTAAAGGGATAATTGAAAGTATGTTTCAATTCACAATCAATTTGAAGAGTTCTAATCGCCCACTGCCTCGCTAAAAAGGAACTTAATGGATCGTACATCGTGTAAGGTAGAGATCGGAGAAACAACGGAGATGAGTAAGGATAATTAAATGGTTTAATTATTTATGGCTAGAATTAATTAATATGTTAATTAATCAAACGAATAAGTTCATTATAGACCTCGGGTTAGTTTTGGGCCGCAAGGCCCAATGAGATTTGAATGTCAAGTCCAATAACTCAAGTTGTATGACAACTTGAAACACAAAGGGCCTCAAAGCCCAAAGAACACAATATGGCTAGCCATAAGAGTGAGGGGTAGTGAACTTGGCTTAATTGCAAGTTTGTCACTCAAATGTGAGGTGGTATAAATGCATCTTTATAGCCATTTCATAATTAAGGTTTTCTAAAAGAAGAGAAGAGAACACAAAGCTCTCTCTTCTCTAATGAAGGCCGGCCACCCTTGAGGAACATAGCTAGCAATCTTTCTTCCTCTAGGTCACTCTTCTCTTCATCAATGCTTTCCTTGGTATGGAGACTTAGAGGTTCTCTATTTTGGGAACTTGGAGAATCCATTCATCCATCCTTGTCCAAGAAATCCATGGAGCTAAGAAGTAAGGAATGAAGACCCTCTCTCTTGAGTGCATACAAGCATGATTCCACCTTTTAATTGTTAATAGCATGCATAGATGTAGCTCAAATGAACTAGTTTTCACAAATATTTCCTTCACGTGGTATCAGAGCCTAGGTCTAGTGGTTGGTGAATCCTTTTGGGTTTTGTATTTTCATAGTTTATGATTTGAATGTCGTAATTGTTACAGGCTTTATTCTTGCTTCTTTGAATGTAAATTTTGTTAGAAAATTTGCCATCTCAAATGTTGTAGATGTAATGTAGTTCATATGAGCATGAATTTTGGAGCTAAAATTTGGTGCCATGTTTGTGGGGAAATTCGGCCAAATCCAAAGGGTGGATTTTTGGGTTCATGTTTGTCTTGTTAATAGTGTTTTAAAGTGACATAGGAACCCCTAAGTACCCTAGTATGACAATATGTTATTTCCCTTAAGTTTGAGAGTTTTTGGGGTGTCTTTGGGTGAAAAATGTTCATAAAGCTTTTATGGGTTTTCATGGATGTTCTTCATTATTCTTATTATGTTCTTGGCAAGAACAAAAAGGTTGGGAATTTTGATTCAAAATTTTTGGTTGTTTACATAAAGTCTTGATATATGATGGTTGGTGTGACTTTTCCATCAACAAGTCACTTTTGAAAATGTGTGTTTGAAATTATGTTAGTCATGGTTGGTGTACATGATTGGTACCTTGCTTTCACACCCATACCTATTTTCTTTCAACAACATACCCATCACCTTTTCAACCCATCACCTTTCACTTTGTTGAAAAATTTCAAAAGTTTTATGACACCACTCTCATCAAAAACCGGCCACCCCTATAATGGGGGTTACTTTTAGGGCTTTTATGCAATTACATAAAGTTTTGATACTTTTGTGTGTTTGCACTTTGACTTGAAAGTTGACGTTTTTACGTAAAGGCCCAAAATCACTAAAGGACAAATTGTTTTGCTCCTTTAATGAAGTTTTTGCATTTGTTGAAATTTTTGGGTTCTAGTTGTAATTACATGAAGTAGTGGACTTTTGTGTTTTTACAAAGTGACCTCAAAAGTTTGTGTTTTGCAATATAGCCCAATAGTTAAGGTTATTGCATTTTGGCCAAATTATTAGAGAACAAAATAGTTCTGTATCTTTAAATGAGAATTGGATTTTCATTTCATTTAGCTCCATCTAAATCAATTCTATGGATACAAAAACCAAATGACAATGTTGCATTCAAATTTAATTAGTTAAAGCGTTAATTAATTAAAGAAATGGTGATTATGAACCTAAGCCTACGATAATTGGGCTATTTGAAAGGCCGTCTCTCAAATTTGTTTGAACCATGGGAATGTGTAGATTAGATTTTGGTTGTAATTTGATATGATCAAATGTTGTAAAAGAGCATAAGCTCTTCTTTACTTTAAAGTAATTTGTTTTGATCAAATGTTGTAAAAGAGCATAAACTCTTCTTTACTTTGAAGTACTCCTTTCTTGTTCTATTTGATATGCATGAAATTGGAGTAGTAGGGTCCAACGCCCAATAAGAAAACACGCCTTAATGTGATTAAACATGTAACTAAAATCAATCACCATCCCTAGACCGAGATCCAACACTAGGCTCGTGTTGGATCTAATCAAAGGTTCATAGTCATCCTAAGGCCCTAAGGCAACTATATAGTCCATTAATGAATGCAAAGCTTATGTTAGTAGTACCATATACTCTTGCTTTGAAAACTGTTTTACAAGCATAGTGGGAGTATCATATACTACTAAATCAATCTCATGGACCAATAGTTGTGATATGACCAAATTGTTTTAATGAGATTAAAATGCATGCTTATATGTGATGAGGCCTAAAAACCCACAACCAAACCATTATTAAGTTGATAAGCGTGAGAGTGCTTTGAACACTCTTTTGTGGCCTTCCACCATGGTAAGCTCCAATCGTTTGTGACTCATACACCGGCTTCAACCTATAATGGGGAAGTTCAAAGTATGTGCTTACACCTAGGAAAAGTCTATAAACACATATGATGAAGTGAGTGTAGACAACGAGTGTGACCAACACGATATAATTCTGAGGTTGTGCTTGAACCCTTACATAAACTAGCATGGTGGGAATGACTTAACTAAGTGCAATGACACCAACATGATATAATTTTGAGGCAATCATTCTCTAGAGGTCAAAACAGATGGGTAATTACAAAAGTTGTAAATGGCTAAGAGTTATCCTCTCATCATTATTGTTGCTAGCCAAAATGATATAATTCTGAGGTGGGCTTGGTAATAGTGAGCCTCCCATACCCTACTAAGTGTTTCCTCCAAAACTCTCGACTTACGATGAGGGATATGGAATTTTTCAAAAATAGCGGGTGGTGCTATTTGATTTAAAGACCCATATCAAATAGCTTAAAATCAATCAATTTATATTCGTTATGTATTTATTTACCGATATATTTGCAAATGCTATCCAAAACTTGACAAAGAAAAGCCAAAGGCTTTAATTTCCGGACTTGGTACCGTAATCCCATAGATTGTCTTGAATGGATTGTATATGTACCTAAGTAGTCTCATCCTCACAATCTTCCTATTGACAATGTATCACTGGAAGAACATGTTAGATAAGTCTATCATAAAGAGGACAACACTTGTAGTGTCGTAATTCTTCCATTACAAATCGTTGCATGAAGAAATAAGAGTTGCTTTGAACAACCCTTAGTTAACGCAAACACTAGTGCTTGTTTCTTTGTTAAATGAAAAAGGAACTTGAGAAGTAAGCATAAGGGCATGGACACTTTATGTGCCATGATTCTTCACTTACAAATTGTTGTATGAAGAAATGAGAGTTGCCTTAAACAATTCTTGAAAGTTTGTAATCATGTTTAGAACATAATGGTTGATTGACAAAAACAGTCCATCAACATGGACTTATGATGACTTTGAATCATTGAGTGTTGAAGTGTTAAGCCACTTTAGGAGACGGAAACTAGGCAAGGACTTCACCTTTGAGTCCCTATCCAAATGGTTCACTAAGTTTATTGTAAACTATATAGTGAACAATAACCGCACGCTCTCCAAATCGTTTGATGTGTATAACACAATTGAAATAAGTTTCAAGAGAGATAGTGGGAGTTGAAGGGACCATGACTATTGTAGTCAATGGAGAAGTCAAATAAAGAAGGTGAAATAACTCCAACGGAACAATCTTTCTTTATGAATGGATGGACATTGGAAGGGGTATTTGCAAGAAATGTCTTGCAAGTGTCAAGATCACACATTTCGAAGGTGTTCTAAATTGTTCTTGAATAGTTCAAAACAATTGGTTCTTCTACTTGAATGAATGATTCCGTATTAGTAACTATGTTTTACAGTCATTTTAAAAGTGTGGCTAATAAGAAGTAGAAGACTAATGAGAGAAGGAAAAGTACTTCACATTTGGAACGTGAATAAAATATAGATCTCTGCGAAAGCAGATAGTACTTATTTCCTCATATGAACTACCAAAAAAATTGGAAAAAGAAAGATTGTCTTTACATTCCAATTTGAATAAGGAACTTAATTCTGTCACTATAATTTTAGAGATGGATGAATGTTTTGTTTGACAAAACATTGTTCTTTATTAATGAATGATTGGATTATTGTAATCTGATTGATTGTCTCTATAGTAGAGATGATATGGTAGTGTTAAATGTTTAAAATATAACGATGCCTAAAACCCAAAAGGTTGCAAGGGAGTAACTAATCCCACTGAGTTGTGACACCTCTAAAACATAAATTACAAGTTGGTCATAGATGGATGCTTTGGATTGTTTGATTCGGATCCAATGCCTTCTTGTTAAAATTGTATAGAGGCGAAATGTTCGAATCTTTATTCTTTTGAAAAGAAGAAATAATCACAAAGTTGCTGAGGTTAGTTCACTTAGATGTTAGTGGCACTTGTCCACAACATAATACTACTCATGTTGTATGACATTCACTGAAGATCGCTCTCGGTTGGACTATCGATTATTTTGAATAAACACAAGTCCGAATACTTTGGAAAAGGTTTCAAAGAATTCAAGAATGTAAGTTGATGAGTAAGACGTCTAAAGTATTTACCTCCTTAGATTTGAACCAAGGAAAAATAACACTTTATAAGAGTTTCCTTGAAAGATATCAAGGAAAATAGCATCATAAGATAATAGATTTCACCCTTAGGAGAAGAACAAACTTAAATAAGATTTAGTTCATTGGATGTTATCAATTACCCATATATATGATATATACTTCTAAGACAATATGATTGTAAATTAGAAGATCTTCCAAAATTTTCATGACTCCGTAGGATGTAGTTGGAAAGAAAGACAAGTCTTAATCATGTTAAGATTTGGGGTTGTGTGCTAATAAGCAATATTTGTTTGAGAACAATCTTGTGGGATATCCTTAAAAGTAACCTTTGGATATCACTTCTATAAACCAACTAACAAATGTTGTTTGTTGGGTAGTTCATTGTAATCCTACACTAGGATTGGCCTAAGATACAGCAAATGAACGAGAGATAAAACTCAAAGAATGAGTTCTTTGAGAGACAAGATGATGATCAACAAATATAACAACCTAGTTCCTACACCACAAGCTCCAAGGTAGTCGAGAAGGATTTATAGACCGTCTCAGTTGAATGGTTTGAACTTTATGACAATGTCTTGGACTTGCACCTCTTAATTTGAAAGAAATAAGAATGAAAATCCTTATGACTATATTGAGTGTATATACGACATATACTTAAGGAAATGATATAGTACCATTTGACCCTAAATAGTGAAACCTTCATAGCTAATTGGTAGCTTAAGGTGACTATAATCAATGAGATTGGTTGACTTGGAAGAAACCATCTTTGATGTAGTCTTGGTTTCTATTAATTCGAAGATTGCTAGCTACAACTAAAAGGTGATTCAATGTTTGGACATAATAGGGGTTTCCGAAACCATTATCAAGATAGTCTTGATAATATATGTCTAAGATTTGGAATCACAAGACATGTAAGTTGTAGAGATCCATCCTTCATAAATCTTAGCAAGCTAGTGGGAGCTATAAGTGTCTTATGAGACAAAGATCAAATCGTTTGATTTCTCATGAAGATGTAAATGAATCTTTTGTTTACTAGGTTTACAAAAGATTATTGGGAGTTAATCATATTCCTAAATTTGAAAATATATATGATATATTAATTTTGGAAATGAAGGGAATTCTTCTTCATTAAAGTTATGACCTTGAACATTCTATAACGATAGAATGTATATGGGAAACATAGTCTATATACATAGGATGGAAATCTATAATGATAGATTTCAAGATATAATTGGATTATCTCAAATCCTTATTGATAGACGATAGATGTAGGAAGTTTCTCGAATGATAAACTTCAAATGAAAGGACAATTCCAGACAAACTGGGAGTTGCTCTTCTGAAAGGGAATGTACCTTTTTGACTCCCAAAGAAGCATAAAGCGTAAATAGAATCCTTTATGCAAACATAGAAAGGTGATTTACGTATTTCATATTGTATGAAAAATGTTGATATGAGTTGTACCAAGATCGATACAAGACGATATCAGTGCAAGCCCAGGATTAGAACCATTTTAACTGTCAAGTGAGTCCTTAAGTATTTAAGAAATACTAAAGGATAGATTCCTTAAGAATGAGGAAGAATTAGAGTAACGCAATGGAAGCGTAAATGTATTAGATTATGAATCTAATATCGTATCTATCATTGGATGTCTCTTCATTAGGAATGAAGAGATAATTGGATGTCTCTTCATTATGAATGAAGAGATAATTGGATATCTCTTTATTATGACTAAAGAGATATTTAGTTGGAAATGTTAAAAGTAATGACTTTAGTGTGTTCCATCACGCATGCAAAATATATCGCCATATAGAAGCTTACAACAATGTTGTTTTGATGCGAAAGTTCATTTATGAAGTCTCCATTCGGTTCCAACCAGAAAGTGTCTCTAGTGTGCCCACACTACGACACTAATGGGGCGATAGCTTAAGCCAGAGAATCAAGGTCTCATCAAGATCCGAACTTAAATGAGAGACTGAACCACATGATTGAGAATCATGTATAATGGTGACGTCGTTATTCTCAAGGTTGCTTTTATGGATAACATATAGATATCCATTGTCTAGGCCTACTACTCAGCCATTTTTGAAATGAATTCAGAAGAGGTATCATCATTGATGACCAAGCTGATTGGCTCTAGTGCAAGTGGGAGATTGTTGGAAATGTACCATAAAGCCAATCATATGATGACACTTTATGGACATTTCTCATGTTAAACTAATCTAGTTTAATATAAAGGGCAAAGATTATTGTTTATTACACTTTCATACCTCAGGTTTGGGGTCTATTTTAATCCCTTACAACATCTTCCAAACATTTCACTTTCATACCTTAAGTACTATTTTATTTTAAAAAGAATACCTCCGTTACATTTTCCATCCATTGATCTGTTAAATGCTGACGTGGCTGCCACATATATGCCACGTGGCTACCAAATGTCTACCACGTGGCAAACAAAATAATTTTTTAATTTTTTTTAAAAAACCTTAATTTTCAATCAAAAAAAGAAAAAAAAAAAAGGGTAAATTACATTTTCATACCTCAGGTTTGAGGTCTATTTTAATTCATTACAACATCTTTAAAACATTTCACTTTCATACCTTAACTACTATTTTATTTCAAAATAATACCTTCGTTACATTTTCCATCCATTGATCCGTTAAATGCTGATGTGGCTGCCAAATGTCTGCCACGTGGCAAATAAAAATAATTTTTTATTATTAGTTCTCATGTGACAGTAGTCCTTTGATCTAAGGCACCATAGTTGTTTTGTGGTTAGGTCCTTGATATTTGACTATGTCAAAGTCACTTTGTCAAAGAGTGTCCACAACATAATTGGGGTTAAGTCACTTAGGCATGGAGGCAAGTGAATGCACAACAAGGGATCTTTAACTTTCAAACTGTTTAAGGGAAAATACTCTATGATATGATTAAGAATCTTTGGCCAAAGTATGAATGAGATTTAAAAAGTCGTTCCAAATCACATTCAAGGTAATCATATGAGTAAAAGAATCAAATTGGATAGTAGACATGAATAAACTATCAAACCAAATAATGTGGTCAAGAGTATTGTATTAGAGAAAGACCGTATTGCATTGTAATCCTAAACTGAATAGATTCTCCACCTCTTCTAATTAGCATGGGTAGCCATGACATACTGCTAGGTGTCACTCATGGTTTGTGGAAGCCCTAAAGGTGTATAATCATTAAAGGGAGAATTGAAAGTATGTTTCAATTCACAATTGATTTGAAGAGTTGTAATCGCCCACTGCCTCGCTAAAAAGGAACCTAATGGATCGTACACTGTCTAAGGTAGAGATTGAAGAAACAACGGAGATGAGTAAGGATAATTAAATGGTTTAATTATTTATGGCTAGGATTAATTAATATGTTAATTAATCAAATGAATAAGTTCGATATAGACCTTGGGTTAGTTTTGGGCCGCAAGGCCCAATGGGATTTGAATGTCAAGTCCAATAACTTAAGTTGTATGACAACTTGAAACACAAAGGGCCTTAAGGCCCAAAGAACCCAATATGGCCAGTTGTAAGACTGAGGGGTAGTGAACTTGGCTTAATTGCAAGTTTGCCACTCAAATGTGAGGTGGTATAAATGCATCTTTATAGCCATTTGATAATTAGGGTTTTCTAAAAGAAGAGAAGAGAACACAAAGCTCTTTCTTTTCTAATGAAGGCCGGCCACCCTTGAGGAACATAGCTAGCAATCTTTCTTCGTCTAGATCACTCATCTCTTCATCAATGCTCTCCTTGGTGTGGAGACTTAAAGGTTCTCTATTTTGGGAACTTGGAGAATCCATTCATCTATCCTCCTCCAAGAAATCCATGGAGCTAAGACATAAGGAATGAAGACCCTCTCTCTTGGGTGATTAGCCTTTGCTTATGCAAAGAGGAATCAACAAAGGTATAAGATTTCTCAACTCACTTTGTTTTGAGTTGAGTCTTGGTTCACCATAACTACTAGCCTTTGAATTTCATGGGTAAAGTTTTGTTTCTTGAGTGCATAAAAGCATGATTCCGCCTTTTAATTGTTAATAGCATGCATAGATGTTGCTTAAATAAACTAGTTTTCACAAATATTTCCTTCAAAAAGGTTTTGATGACTTGTGCCAAGCTTCAAAGGGCTTTTAAAAACGCAAAAATTAGTATGATGCATTGAAGATGAGGCTGGTATACTTCATCGAGGGTGTCTCGAAAAGGGCGAAGAGTAATGTGGTTGTGAACCTAGACTACTTTGAGCTCATAAATGACATGGATAGGTTCAGCAGTTGTTCATAGGATGCAATATCCTTTGAACAACTATAGGACAACCTCTCTTTGAAGAGGGAAAAGAAGAGTGGATGATGTGGAAGTAGATGAGGAGGAGGAAAAGGAAGAAGGCAAGGGAAGTAAGAGGAGGTAGCGATCCTATAGGGCTACAAAGGGTTTAGTTATGCTTTTTAGGTACTATTTGTTGCTTTATGTTTGCACCATACTTGACCAATCCCGAAACTACCAAGCACCAGTCAACGTCATACCTTTAAGGACCCACTGAGGGGTTCATGCTAAGCCACACCTATCGAAGCACAAGAGTTTTCCTCCAACCAAGAGGCCAATCATAGAACAATACATGTCAACGTCAGAATAAAGCTCACAGAGTCCCACTTTAACTGTGGACAAAAGTTGGAGACTCTCCTCAACTATAAAAGAAGACCATTCTCCTACAATTAATCTGAAATGTCATTTTTGTACTTAAACTAGTCATTAGAACTCACTAATGATGATTATGATGGAACCTATATATTTTGTAAACCTTTCACTATTAATGAGAACTCCTCTACTCCGTGGATGTAGCCAAACTTAGGGTGAACCACGTAAATCTTGTGTTTGCTTCCTTATCTCTATCTCTTTACATATTATCCTCACTAGGTGACTGGAGCAATCGAGCGAAGGTTACAAATTTGACACTTTATGTTGTTCCAAGGTCTTCATTGATTTTATGCATCAACACTTTGATTGAGTAGTAATAATGGTTAAATTATTATGGTTGAGTACTAATTCAGTGTACGTGCAGGTGTGGGTATACGAAATAATTCCCTAACTATAGAAACCATTACGCTATTACAAGATGACAGATCCGGTATCCACCCAAGAATTCTTCGGTGGTCGACAATGAAGAAGCAGCAAATTCATAAGTAGTTGCAGATGTACATAACTGAAAGCCAAAAGGTATGACTTATATTTGAAAATTTATGAACTTTTGGATGAATGTAAACATCTATGAATGTTTATGAAAACTGCAAGTGTGAGAAATGTAATTCTGATGAGTTGCGTTAAATGGTAGGCAATGGGATTCGGAAGATTTTGTCGACTGAATCAAAGAAGAACATAGGCTACAGGACATGGGGCAATGATGCCGATGTAGTGATGCCTGACACCTTCACTCCTGGTACAAATTATTGGAACAAAATTTGCACACCTCTGTGAGTAGTGGTTGAGCACAAATCTGAGCAACTTACAAAATAGTAAAACAACTATGAGCCAGCCAACTGCCGAGATGGGTGTGTCAGTCAAAGGCTCTCTGATAGTCAAGTTAGTGAATGATTTTAGACTCAAATAGTGGGCAAGATAATTCAAACGTTTAGAATATGGTACCATAGATGAACCCCAGGTGTATGTATTTATCCCATGGAGAGAGAGAGACAATTTTAGGATAGAAACCTTGTTCTAAGCCGGGAGAATCTTAGAGGATATATAAAAGTAGATATTGCACCTTTTTAGGAGTTTTGATTACTTGTGGTGCACGCAAATTCCTAGATTGTAGGAACTCCAAGACTTATAGGATTTGATTATGTCTATATTCGGATCAAGTCACATGTCTTGCGAAACAAGCATGGTCATCCAACGGAGTTGCTAGGACTTTGCCTAGTGCCCCGAAGTAGAATGATGGTAGCACCGCTAATCCATCTGGTACAGCTCCGCCCGAAGCTAATGAGTCCATGACAGGACTTTTGAGGTAACTATATTCGGATCAACCTTACTCCAACCTTAAAAAATCATGGTCCCATAATTGCCCCTAACTATCTGTCTAAGAGGCAACTTGTTTCCCTTGAGGATGAACTGTTATCCAAAGACCATGCCTTTCAGAGTAAGCTGGAATACGTACCATTTAGTCTGCAAATTCCTTTAAACGATACAACTTTTGGCTCTGAAGTGGTAGTGTTCGGATCCAAATGAATAACCTTGAACTTCGTGCTTCAGACCCCATAATGATGATGCATTGCGCCTATTGCACGAAAAATAAGACATCTACTCTGATATCCCGCTGTAAGTCATAACTGTCGGATCTGTTGACCCCTAGGTGAACTAGTTCGTATTCAATGGCTCCTCACTCTTTTACTCTTACTTCTTCACCAAATCCCTAAATTTCCATTATTCTTGCAAAGAACACTGCAGTTTTCTTCTTAGATTGCTTTCTTACCATCGGTATTTTTTCCTCAAATTTTAGTGAAGTCATGGCTTCTAGCTCCGTTGCCTAACTTTCTACTTTAGCTAACCCCGAACCTCCTATGGTCAGGGTCAATATGCATCATCTCTGTTTTGAGCATCTGATGGTATCATGCTAGACTGGGTTTGCCCAAGTTCAACGTACTTTACAACTTTTGACAGAGTGTTAAAACCTGCTATTATTTTTTTATCTCGATCTATGCTTTGGTGGCTCGCTTACATATCTAAGCTGCCTAGTCAGGATAAAGACTGGTGCAAAGGCATTCTGCTAGTGGAGGGAAACTAGGAAGGTGACATATCTAGACCAAAAGTTCCCAGAAAACCCAAGAGTAATCCCAAAATTGATGTTCAGAGTCTCAACTCGTGTCACATTGAGCTTATCAATTTAATATGGCTTTCCTCATCATCCCTACTGCATCAGAGTTGGAAATGGTTTATTGCACTAGAGAGAGAGAGAGCACAGGAAGGCTGATATCGTTGACCTTTGTTCCAAGCATCCTGTCCCTAACCGTGAGTGGGTTGTTGCCAAGGATGCTTTGAAGCCACCAAAACGTAGTGCAACCAATATTGAGAAAGAAAAGAAAAGGAAGAAGTCGAAAAAAAGTTGCTCCGAAAGAGATTCCTGTCAAGGTTTCCAAAACGAAGATCAAACTGGTGAGCAGTTTTAGAGGTGGCCAAGATATAGTGCTAGAGATCGTTGACCTCACTTTTTTAGCCCAGGAGAATTCACAGTGAGCTCTTTTAGACCTTCGCGAGAAAGAGGTAAGTCCATTCTCGAAAAGGAGCTAGCGTCGAGGAAAGAGTCCTTAAAGAAGTGACCGTAGCCTTATGCGTCTCCAGTTTTTGACTATATGGATGCTTCTCCTTGCAATCAAGTCTAGCATAGGGTTTGAGCAATCAGGTACTAGAAGGGCCATCCACTCTCCCCAACGCTAGTGGAAGAGTATCCATGAAGTGCCCTACTTGGTGATCAAGCTTGTTGTTGGGTTAGTGCTGCTTCCTTTATATGCAAGCAGTTTCCTTGATACGGGCATGCCCATGCTTTGATTTGCTCTGCTATTTCCCTTCCTGGTTTTAAGGGGATTATGTATGTGGAAGACCTCCAAGAGAAGTGTTACCAAAGTAGATACGCGATTAACTTTCCCAACTTTCTTGTTTTCCATACTACTCACTGTTTGTTTTTATTTGTTTTTTTCACTCATCCTTGCCCTTGTGCATCTTTCTTCAGGAAAACGCTTGGACCAAAGCCTTGATCTATGCTCAAGCAAACAAAAAATTCCAAGCTTAAGGTTGCTTACAAGAGTGAGCTGGGTGGTAGGATCAATCTGAGTGGGACTCACAGGAAAAGAGCCCCAGGCTTGAGGCATTTTTGAATATAGAGTGGGCTTGGAATGTTGAGAAGGAGGCGTTGAGGGAACGCTTAGATTAGGTGGAAAGGTTATTGGCATTGGAGCAGAGTTCTTGGGATACTAACATATCTATTCTTTAGTCGAACTTAGATGCGGCCCAAGAGGAAATGAGTTGAGCTGAGAAAATCCAAACAGAGTCCTCTCAATGAGTGAGATTCATTTGCAATTGATGCATCAGTGCTCGCCCTGTCAGATGAAGTGAATCTTCTTCTGAGACCCACAGGCTGCAGAAAAAGGGAGGTACCGTTGTCACCGAAGTTCCTCCTGCCAGTTCTCCTTTGGCCATTTTTTAAGGTACATCAAATGCCGCCGATGTTGAGTAGTCATCTTTTGTGTTTTCTGAGCCAGAATAGGGCATGTCTTATCCCAAACTTAGACATTTTCCCCCCATTCGGGTTCTAAATCTTGTTTACTTTATCCGAAAGTCTTTTTCTTGTTAGTGCACACCTTTATTGTTGTATCTATAGTTCTGGTTTTATTCCGCTAGGCATGCCTTGGTCTGGTTAAATCTCCAAAATAAGCTAACTTTGGTTGGTGGGAGACAAAGTAGAGCACGAGTAAGCTTGTGAGCCCGAGACAGAGCCTAACTACTCCCATACTTAGTATTCATAGAGGTACCCATTGCGATATTCGGAATACCACCATATTCTGGTACCAGCTATTTGAACACATAGAGAACCTTTTGCTTTGTCCTTACCTTTTTGCTAGACCGTATAGGATGGTATTTTGAAATTAGGAATGTCTTCCCGTTTGTCTATCCATCTTGCTATGTTATTAAGGGTTTTTCAAATTTCAGAATGTGACGTTTCAGAGTATATTTCCTTAATTCGTGTTGTATGCCCATCTCCAATGAATATTAAACAAAAGTTCTTTGGAGACTTGGTCGCTTGCATGAGGGTTGGAAACACTTTTTGAATCTTTTTTTCGGACCCTACGCGTCAGACCTAAGTGTTTCTGACCGGATTACCTTGGTTGGCTTGACCAAATCATTTCAACGTATTAAAGCTCTGTTGAAGTAAAATTCCTCTTGGGGATTACCTAGTTTGGATGCCCCATTCGAAGATACTAGCACACGGTGCTATAAAACATGGGTGTTTTAATGAAAAGCCCACGGTACTGTTCACTTTAACGAAAAACCACATTTTTACACTAAAAAGTCAAACTTGGTACTATTCACTTTACCCTTTATTTTGTCTTTATCGTTAAAACTCAAAGTTTTCAAGCCCTTTTCATTAGTTTTCCTATAAAACATCTTTGCCTTAGTATGCTGGTTCGGGATGGAAGTAGTCGTACTTGAGGTCGGAGTTCAGAGCCATCTTCGAATGATTTTTGGTTCGCCTTTTCAACTATTCTTTCAAATGGCGTAGAACCTGGGTTTGAATGTTCTAACCCACAACCTTATTGGTTGTATAAACTTTTCGAAGGCTAGATGATGCATTGGACTTTCAGGTCAAGGCTCCATGTGCCCGTGCCTGTATCCCGCCAATCGCCGCTTTTATTATGGTTCGAGTCTCCCAAGATGCTAACCATTCAAGAAGGATTGGGCTAAAGGAAGCTCCTTTGACAATGTAACTTTGAACTTTTTTAGAGTTGCTTTTATGAGTAAGTTTAAAAGTTTAGGCCCTGTTTGGAACAAATATGGTACTCCTTGCATCATAGAAAATAGAAAGAATGAGTAGGGTAAATAAATTTTCTTTTATTCATAACCTAGAGTAAAACTAGTTGACAAGGAGAGTGTGACTGAATCCGAAAAGGATTGCCTACGTATCTTCGGGGTGAAGAATCAAATAACTAGTGTAGTTTTAAGAAAAATGTGATACGATGTATAAATTGCACCAGGGATCACTTTTGACGATAAGCCTATGAGGGTGTAAGGAGATGAGTTCTCCATAGACTTGTCTTCACACAATCGACAACATTGCGATTTGGTCTAGAAAGGACTACCTACATATGCCAGAAAGAAAATTAAATCATGTGCAGTTCGTGTTATCTTTGTCTTTACTCGTTTTGGAGGCGTTGGTAAGGGATCCATCTTAGGGTAATTGGGACCAGATTTCTTATGCTTGCTTCCATCGTCCGCTTGTTCTTCGGCCTCTTTCGTACTTCGCAGATGTAGTTTATGTTGAGGGTTGGTTTGTTCGTTGGCCAATAATCCTCATCATCAGTGTGCTTATTGGATCGATTTCTTTCCTTGCCTTATCTCTGACAAATTCCTAGCAGTGTCTTTGATCGAACAATTCTTCAATATGATCCCTTAACATTCAATTTCTCTGGTCATTCAAAATTTTCTTAGTCAGATGCTCTAGAAGTAGCTTTAGGCGTCGAAGAAATGATTTATCTTTCATACTGTGGAGGATGTTGTTGATGATTGTGTTCAGAGCAGTATACTGCTTCGATTTTGGCAGCATTAGCTTGTCTGCCCATAATCCTTTAGTAGTTTGTTGCAGAGAAGGGAGAGGTGTTTCTCTGTCGGTCCTCATTCTGTCAGTTTTCCTGGGATAATCCGAATTGGCTGTTGTTCTTCTGCTCTTGTTAATCTTTTAAGAAAGGGGCAGGGGATAGACATACAACCTTTGCTTGAATGCCATGGTGGCCAACCTATCGTTTGGTTTCTTAACTTTTGCCAATTCTACCTGGAATTGTTTCAGATAGGTCTTCAGACTTTCTTCCTTAAAGTGCAGGACCATACTGAACATGGCTTCATGACGTTTGCATATATCATGCTACATATAGTAGGTATATGTAAACAAGTCAGCCAAAGTTTCAAAATAATTGATGGATATGGCTGGAAACTCTAAATACCATTTCATCGTTGGTTCTTCTAGACTATAAGGGAACTTTTTACACATCCATGCATCATTGTTACTATATAGTGGCATGTCATTCTGGTAGTGTATGATGTGATAGTTGGGATTGGAGTCACCGCGAAATGATTTGAACCTCGGTTGAGAAAACTTCTCCAGAGAGGGTATTTCTTTGATTGCCATTGAAAGTAGAGTCCTAACCTAGACCGTTAGCCTGCTAGAGTTGCGAGGTTAATTGTATAAGCTCATATGATTGGCTATGTTCAGGAGGTGTCGTCGTTCTTAATCTCTTGAAAATTGAGGTTCGTCAAACCTCATACGACACGGTTCTTCCCTCGAGGTTTTTATAGCACCTTGGGCATGATTATACGGGTTTTGTTGTTCTTTTCTAGCAATCACACTACTAACTTTTCCATTGCCTATTGGGACCCTTCTCTGATTGACGTTGTTCGCTTGCATCGGGACAACATAAGATTATGGGATCTTTTTCGGGAGTTATAGTATTTATGTTTTTGATACTGAAAATAGTAATTTGGGTTTAAGGGGTAATCTCACTCGAATTCTTCAGGTTCTTCATCCATTTTTCCATGTCTATGAACTTGGGTGGCTCCCTAACTATTTCTCGACATAAGCTTTAATCTTCGTTAGGGTCTCCTATATTTGATCCATAAAGGGGAGCAATCTGTAGGCTCGCCTTCACTGTTTCTTGGTGTGCCCATCGTTTCTTGTGGGTTGTTACTCTCTTCTTGAGTTACATTGGTCTGAGGTGAGGGATTATTCTCTCTGGGAATAATAGACACGTCAGAAGCCAGGCTATTTCCCCCAATCGAGTCAATGTTGGTATTGACCGAGCTCTCGTCGGTTGACATGTCAGTTGGTTAGGTGGCCTATTTGAGAAGAATATGAGTTCACTCTGAATGGCAACACAATTGTTGGAACCAAACTTGTGCGCCTCTGAGAGTGGTGGTCGAGCACAAATCCGGGCAACCTGTCAAATAGTAAAACAACCGTGAGTAAGCCAAAGGCCAGGATGTGTGCTAGCCAAAGGCTATCCAATGCTCAAGTTAGTGAATGATTTTAGACTCAAGCAGTAGGCAAGAGAATTCAAAGTGTTTAGAATGCGTTACCGTAGATTAACCTTAGGTGGGTGTATGTAGATTGTGGGGAAAGAGACCATTTTAGGATATAATCCTCGTTCAAAGCTGAAAGAGTCTTGGAGGATATTTACCCTCTAAGGAGTTCGAATTACTTGCAGTGCAAGCCAATCCATAGATTGTAGGAACTCCAAGACTTATAGGATCTAATTGTGTCCATATCTAGATTAGATCACATGTCTTACAGAAAAAACATGGTTATCCAGCGGAGTCGTTAAGACTTTACATGGTGTCCCGGAGTAGAGTGATGGTGGCACAACTCTGCTCAGAGCTGGTGAGTCCATAACCAGACTTTTGAGGTAATTGTATTCGAATCAGCCTTACTCTGGCCTAAAAAATCATGGTCCCATAAAAATGATGTCGGCGAGTTAAAAGTACAAATAAAGAAGTTAAAGGTGGGTTTGGCACGTTTGGCACATGAGAAGGATATTTTAGAGAGGAAGATATTAAAGAAGGTGGAAGAGTTAATCGAGAAAGTCAAAGAATTGAGGAAAGAGGTTAAGGAAAAATATGTGGAAGAGTAGAAAGAAAAAAAAAGAAGAAGAAATTGAGAAATAAAAAGATAGAAATTAAGAAAAAAATGAAGAAGGGAGGCGTAAAAAAAGAAGAATGAGGTCAAAAAGATGGTGGTGAAAGTGGCGGTGATGTACAATATGTTGTCCAAGAAGAAGAGGAGGGTGGTCAAAATGGGGTTGATGAAGGCAAAGGGGGGAAGGGGGAAAGCTAAGGATTAAGAAGGAAGGAGAGATGTGCACGTTGAACGAGCTTTTAAGGACTATTGAATGGTCTGCAGCTGTATACGAGAATATGCTTGGATTGATTGAAGAACGTATACTGGATGAGTATGAAGAAGTCCAAAATGTTGATGATGAGGTTGCGTATTTACACATTTGAGGGTGAGCATGTGGAAATGAAGAGGAAGGGCTAGTACATGAGGGGGACATCAAAGACTGTAGGAACCAAACGAGGGGGTGAAGAAGAAGAGGAAAGTCATTCACCATACGACGTTGATCTTTGACGTCAAGAAGTGCGAAAAACTCGAAGCCGATGAGTCGAAGGAGAATGTTCTGCAAAGGGAAGCGGTATTTAAAGCAATGGACAAAAATTGTGTGGGTAAGGCAATCAAGTATTTCTATCAATTCAAGAAGGTGAAGGAGAATCATAATGAGTAAGCGATAATTGATGTTTGGATTTTATGCATTGGAAATTATATTGATTAAACGACTAGAACGATGAGCCTTAAATGTTTTTTTGTTACATTGTTAGTCAAGTTGCCCAGTTAATATTTATGACGGTTAGGGACACCAAATTTTGGAGGTGGCTCCTTGACAAAGAAGGGTGGCTGTCAACCGATGTAAGTGACTAAACCATATTTGGTTTGAAGTTATATAAATGTGTTGGGATTGCATTGGTGTTAAAGTTTAATTAAAATTTGTGTATTGCAGCACATTCATTTGTAGTTGTATCTTCCGCAGAAGCATGCTGATGAGGCTCGGAAGGTAGGAAAAGTGTTGACCACTAAAACAACTGACTAGTTTCTAGTAATGAGTCCAAAAAAATTTCTGCTAATATGTAAAGTTTGGAAATTGTGATGTCGAGTGTGTTTTCGAATGTTTGAAGTGTTGTACATGTTTATTTATTTTACACTTATGGATAATCCTATTGTGAGCGCTGCCATAATACAAGGATAACTTAAAGAGCAACTAGAGGCCCTAAAGGCGATATGTCCAAAGAATTCTTACCAATGTTGTTGAAGATAGTGAAGGGGTAGGAGGAGCCCTTTTGTACATCACGGTTGACACATGAGAGATTGTTGTATTTTTACTTTAAAAGTGATTGAGTTCTTGTTTGCTGGCCTTCCTTTGGATATTATTATGCCTAGAACCGTCTTTGAATTCTGACTCAGGCTAGCAATCGATATGTTGCACATGCTTCATAATGTATAGTGAGTGGAGGATGATTGACAATTTTAGTTTAGCAACTGTTTAGTGTAGAATGACTGCGGAAGAACAATGGTAGTCCATAAACAAGTATTATATTGTTGATATGTGGTGTTGGAGAAATTTGTCATCTATTGAGACAATTTCTAGTTTATCGAGATGAATTTAATTTGTTGGCCAATTGGTTCATTTTTGATGTTTTAAACTTATTTCTCCATAGTTTTACTTGTTTCGGAAGAATTTATTGTGTTTAGGGATTCTATCATCATCTCTTTCTAGATTGTTACTTGTTTTGGATGACTTAAGTGGCATCCCTCACAATTTTCTATATTGAATGAATGTTTGTGACAATATCTGAAACCATCCCTTGTGTTTTTATGAAAGTTTGTGATGTTCATGTAGATAGAACTTCGGTGTTATGAACGTTTATGAAACAACCACTTATGTGGAATGAATGCTTGTGTTATGAAACCAACCCTATTGTTTATGATATTACATTTCCAGTTATTGTTAGAAAGACAAATATATAAGTAACGATTGGAAGTTTAAGTACTAGGAAATGGTCATTCACAAAAAATACGAGGACCAGACGTGTAGAAATAAAAATAGCAAATGTATTAAGTAATGGTGGCAAGTTGGACTACGAACAATTACATTCTAGACAATGAAAGCAAATTTGACAAAATTAATTGTAAACAACCATTGAAACATTACTTCAAATACTACAAACATAAAGTAAACCATCTTAACCTTCAAACTTGACAATCTAAAACATTAACTAAGACATGATAACCCTAAAACTAAACAATATAAACCTTAACACTTAACCAAATGAACGCCTTCATCACTTGTTTTCACCCATGCCCTGACTACTACTTGCACCTTCACCTAACACATCTCTTCTTCACCAAATTAGTGGTTGTCCTCTCGTCGTCCTTCGGTCCCACTCTTGACTTATCCCTTGCACATTTTCCCTTACTAGTTACTGGTTAAGGCAAGTAAATAATTAGATAATCCTCATTGTCTTCCAAAGTTAGGCAATCATCCTTAACACCTTTTAGGAGCATGTTAGGCTCATGTTTCATCCCCAAACATCTTATTGACCATGAGCCAATTGACATCTAGCTCTTGCACATCATATCCACATTTCTCTATTATTCTTCTCCCAATAGAAGCAAACCTCAAACAACTTTTCGTAACTGAGGAAAGTTAACTACTTTTCATCCCCATTCACCACAAGCACTCGCTTCAGCAGCAAACAAACATCCACTTCTATTAACACTCTAATACCATTGCATTAAGGGAATTAATAGATGCATCATCAAGCCTTACAAGTTGGCCGACAGCTTGAGTGATGTTCTTCATGATTTCCACACCCTTAAACTACATTGGTATCTGAGCGATTTTAACCCAGACCTTTAAGAAAGTGATAGGAGCATATTCATGCGACTTAAATGGCTTGTTCTCGTGCATTTACGTTATGTTTCTTTAGTTATTTTAGTACTTTAAGCTATTTTCGTGTGTTTATAGGTCCAAAGGGCTAAAGGAGCAAAAAGATGCATTTTGGAGACTTTTGGAGCACTTTTGGGCTAAGGATGGATAGCTTATGCTTGGAGCCAAAGTGTTGGACGAAATTGAAGACCTAATTGAAGACCAAAGTGTTGGAACCTTGTTCTCTTTAGTTTTAGGACATTTAAAACCTTTCCTAATCCCAATCATGCCATGCATAACACACATCCATTCTAACACATTGTCATTGCACATGCATTTCCTTCATTAGTTAATTCACATGCTCCATACTTATCATCACCACTCATTACTTATCACATATCATCACCACTTATCACTTATTATTCACCACTTATCATATCATACATTCATTTATCACTTATCATAATCATTCACTTATCACTTAACATATCATACACTTATCACTTATCACTCATAATCACCTACAACATCCACCTACTTCACCTACAACATCCACCTACTCACCTACAACATCCACCTACTTCACCTACAACATCCACCTACTCACCTACAACATCCACCTACTTCACCTACAACATCCACCTACTTCACCTACAAATGACATAGCCATATGTTCCCTCCACTACTCCTATAAATACCCTTGCATTCATTCATTCAATTCATCATCTCATTTTCATACACAACACACCACAAACACATCCCTTTCTCTCTTAGCCGTGAGTCTCCCTTAGAATCCAAAAACCATCTATCTATTTCCACCACTTCCACTTCTCAACCACTCCTCTTCCATTCCACACTTCCATCCCCCAAACCAATTATCCCTAGACCTTATGCTACAATAAAGAGGAAGAGAAGAGGGCCTAAACGTTCATACAATTCAAGTTTGAGTTGTTGGAATGTTTAGGCGTTTCTTTGATTTCAATGTTTAATTTCAATTCTCTTTGTTTTGTATGAGGAACTAAACCCCCCTTTAGCTAGGGGGTGATTCGAAATATATGTTTATACTTGCAATATAATTTGATTACTTCTAATTGCGTTTCATAAGTTGTGGATTCAATTTGTTTAAACCGTTTGATTGATAACTTATTTATGTATGTTTATTGAGAATGCGCGCTTAATTTTCATGCATAAATATGACGCTAGAATATAAGTGAGTTTCACCTAATAGTTACGAACTTATATTCACAAGTAGTGGAGGTTGCTTATAAACAATCGCGTTAAATGAATTCTTGGCACTAGTTTCATGCGTATTCCATAGTAACGAATGCCTCGTCAACACTTATAGTTTTCATGATGCTTAATGATCTTTGATTGTATCTTTATTGTGCTTTTCACGTAAAGGACTTTTGGAGAATGTTGTGAATTGCGTTGCGCTAACCCATCCAATTCATTAACTTAAGGAAAACTTGACGGTTAATTTAAGCGGACCTAATTGACCCAGGGCGTTGAGAATTAATGACTTGTTGAAACGCAATTGGAAATCTTTTTATTATGCAAGTGTAACATGTGTGGAGATGAACCCCTTGGCTAGCATCCATTCATTCTATTTTCATCATATTCATATTTACATTCTGCTTTAATTACAATTTGTTCATTTAGTTTAATTTCGTTCAAAACTCAATCCCCCTTTACTTTCTTATTCTTTAGTGCTTAGAATCTGTTTAGTTTATGTTTTAAAGCATTTTGAGTTTTTGGTTTGTCTTAGTGTTTTAAACTTTAATTTTGCATTCTTTGAGTCTAGGATAGCGTTTTATATTGTTTTTACGTTTTTGTGTCAGTTTCCAAGAGATTTGCAATCCCTCCTAATCCCCGGTCCAGAACGATCCCTACTTGCATACTTACTACAATTGACAAAAAGATGGTTTAATTTGTGTGCGTATAAATCACGCATCAAATTTTGGCGCCGTTGCCGGGGATTAGCAACTTTGCTAATCTCTTGGATTGTTTTATTTTCGTTTGTGTGTATATATTTTTAGTTTTATTTTAGACGCAAGACATGGCACTTGATAGTGCTTCTCTTTTGTCACAGCTTATGGAAGAGTACCAAACGCAAAGAGTTGGTACATTTGATCATAATCAATCAAGGAACGACGTGTTTTCCAATACTTACAATTCCGATTGGAGTGATCATTCAAACTCTATATGGTGGGAACCTCAACATATTCAACAAGAAGGATATTGGCAGCCTTATGAGGAGTTCTATTCAACGTCTATGCATCCACCACAACCTCATATTCAATATGCCCAACCAAACTCAAGTTCGTCAATAGATTATAATCAAAAGCTTAATGAATTACTTTGTTTGGTGCAGGGCTCACAAAACCAAGTCGAGGAGACTCAACAAGGAGAATATTGGCAACCATATGAGGAGTTCTATTCAAGACCTATGCACCCACCACAACCTCATATTCAATATGCCCAACCAAATTTAAGTTCGTCAATAGATTATAATCAAAAGCTTGATGAATTAATTTGTTTGGTGCAGGGCTTACAAAATCAAGACAATGAGGCTCAACAAGAAGGATATTGGCAGCCGTATGAGGAGTTCTATTCAACGCCTATGCAGCCACCACAACCTGCCCAAAGTAATATAGCGGAGTTCGAAGGACAATTTTGCGACCAAGGCGAACTCCCTAGTTCAACCATTGCAAATCAGAAGGGAGAATTTGAAACCACCAATGCTATCATGTTGAGAAGTGACAAGGAGGTTGGAACGGACCCTCAACCATCAAAATCAAATCACAAGGAAGAGGAATACACCCAACCCACGGAAAGGGTGGAAACACCTTTACCGGAGGCACCTATTGCTCCTATGCCATCTAATACAGGTATGGTTGTTCCAAATTTCATTATTTTTAATCCCGTTCCAACAAGTATCCCTATTCCTTGCAGATTCATGACTTCCAAGGAAGAAGAAGGTGAGAAAGACATCTTGGAAGTCCTTCCAAAGGTGACAAGTAAGGAATGTCATGAATTCATCAAAGAGGACGTTCTTGAAACCAAAAAAATCCAAAGAAGTTAAATTTGATGACATTGGACAAGTCATAACAATCATTTGCAATCTGGCCAAGTCCAATATCCCTGAAACTTTCCAGCGAGTGGTGTTTATTCTTGAGTTTATGTCGGAGCACACAGGTAAGCCGCCTCCCCGAATTTCAATTTTCTTTTATACTAATATGTTGTTAATGATTCAGGCACCCACTTTAGAATTTGAACCAATGCCGGTTCATTTCAAGTATCACCTTCCATTCAAGGACCAATTCCATGCCGTTTGATTTTATTTATGTAAAAAAAAAAAAAAAAAAAAAAAAAAAAAAACATGGCAGAATGATGGAGCTTCACAAAGGGCGTTTACTTGAAGCCCCACTACTGGGCAAAACTCTAGGAGCAGAAGGCATCGAGGTGGAAGGCATCGGGGCGGAAGGTATCGGAGCGGGAGGCATCAAAGAAGAGGCCTCAATACTTGGCCAAACGCTGGATGAGCCCGGAAAAATGTGCCTCTGGAAGTAAGCCGCAAGCCTTTGACGGTCAGTTTGACGGTCACTTTGCATCCGACCATTGGATTCTTGTAGCTCATCAAGCTTCCTCTTCATACCCGTCGAATAGTTGTTGGCAAGCACGTGCAAACTTCTATTCTCGTGCTTAAGCAGTTTGATCTCCTGCTTGAGACTTTCCACCTCTGCCATCAATGATTCCACCTGACGGGAGCGGGCAAGCAGGCGTTGGCCCATGTTGGACACAGAACTCGCACACTGAACACTAAGTGCGAGGGATTCTTGAACGGCCAACTCATCGGACCGTCCTGACAGCAGCCTACTATCTTTTGGAGTAAGGAGGTTTCTAGCTACTATTGTAGCTGTTGTGGCGTCCTGCATCACGGAGTCTTCACCTGTAAGAAGACCGTTAGAAGATAAAAAAGAAGGACGCCATACGTTACCTTGACGCGGTGCGGCCGTATCACTGCTAAGGCTCAATTCTAAGCTAAGGTTCGATGGGTTTGCCATTTTTCAAAAGTGTTCAAAGAGAAGGGGTGGATGGAGTAAATTTTCAAAGGGCCGGAGACGATTTTCAAGAATGGGAATTCTTCAGAGTGTGTATGTGGGCGGTGATCGATAGCTCTATAAAAAGCCAAGGCAACGCGTCCACCGATTCAAAAAGCCGAAATTTCCGGCGTAAGTTAGGCGACGCGTTCTCGGCTTTTCAGAAGACGTGTTCAACTTTGTCAAAAGATTTCTTCTTTTCAGACAACACGTGGAGGCCATCATCGCAACTACACATCTTTAGCCGACAAGCGCAAAGTTCGGCGACGCTTTCTCAGCTTTTCAGAAGACGCGTGCAGCTTTGTCAAAAGGAGCCGCATCTGCACTACCACGTGTCGTTCAGAAAGCGAAGGGGCGTCGTTCAGAAAGCGAAGGGGCGTCGTTCAGAAATCGAAGGGGCGCCTGCTCAGAAATCGAAGAGGCGTGTTCAGAGATCGAAGAGGCGCCATTATTTCAAAAAGCCGGATTTACGGGATCAAAACGTTTGTCGACAAAGGTAAAAAGTACCACCACTTGATATTATCTCTATATATGTCGACCTTCGTCTTTTATGGCAGGGCAAACCTGAAGAAAATGCCCAACTCTCCCTCACCTCTGAGGGCGCACTCCCATCAAAGCCTTTCGAATTACTCAATTTTTTCTTCTTCCCCAAAGATGATACCAGATGTCTGGAGTACATATGACCCAGGAGGAAACAGCACAACAAATACATGTGCTGATTCATTCACCGCTTCTTCAAAAGCAAAGGTATCTCATATCATCAAGGTCAAAAGCAAAAGTATCTCATATCATGCTCTTTCCCTGTCTTTTTCTTTGTCCTTGTTCTTACTCGCATGGCAAGGTAAAAGAAGCAATTAGCCGGCACTTGGAACCAGTCTTCCGATCTGGAGCCAACTGCCTGGAATCTATTCCTGATTGCTTACCTAGCGTTGCTCTCGAGTAGTCATCTTCAACGGTTGATACACTTCCAGAGAAGGGACCACTCCTGCAAAGATTGAACAAAGAAACAGATAAAAGGGGAAAGCTCAGACCTCCGGGGGAGACCAAAAGAATCCTGCTGCCCAGTTCAAGAGTAGCACAAAGGAAAATCAACGATGGGAGGAACCCCTGTGGAATCAACAACATCAAGCCTCAATGAAATCAACAAGGAGAAGATGGAATTTACATTCCACAACCAGATTTGCGTCTCTAAACTCTTCTCTTTGTTATTTACATTCTGCCATGTTTAGTATGTTTAGTTGCTGTTTTTATGTTTACTTTTGTTTGGTGTGATTTTAAGCTTAAAACATTGAGGACAATGTTTGATTTAAGTGTGGGGGGGGTAACTAATGTTGTTGATACAAATTCGTGAGATTTTATCACCCATAACTTCAAATGTTGTTCCTTACTGTTTTAAGGCGTTTTAAGTTGTTTTAGAGTATTTTAGTATGTTTTGTTTTTATAACTCCGAAAATACCATAAAAATTTGAAAAAAAAAATTGTTTTGAAAAGCCTAAAAAGAGTGTTTTGAGTCGTTTTTGTGTGTTTGTGTCTTAGGATACCTTCCAACACAATGACAAGGATTTGGTTTATAATTGCATGACGGTTAGAAAGAGTTATAAACATAGAGAAAAGTATGATTTACTCTTGGTATATGCTTGGTTATGGTTATAATGTATGACTTCACATGCAATCATAAAAGAAAAAAAAAAAATTCGTTTTTGTAACATGCTTGAAGGAAGGAACTCAAACAAACGCTACAACCCTGAGAGACTTGAGCCTATAACGTTCTTTGGAGAGTTTAATCTGTGATTTCTTGTTTTCTAAAGTCGTTGCATGATCTCATTATTCTTTGCTTGGTTACTACTTAGAAGGCGTTTCATCATATAGTTCCAAATGCTAGAACTCATGCCCATTTCATTCAAAGCATGTTATTGATTTGCATAACACATATTCAAGAAGAAGTTGTGTAGTGACCACCACCATAGCCAAATAGCCTTACTTCCCATACTTCGTGTATGTTGTAAGTTTTAACCCCGTTGAGCCTTGTTTAGCCTTTATTCTTTGTTTACCCACATTTTCCTCACCTAGCCTAGTTTAGGACAATCCCCACCCGTGTTCTTAAAAGATAGTGAGCATGACTTAATTGAATTCCTTTTGAGTTACATTATGAAAAAAAATAAGTGTGGGGGAGAGAATGTTTAAGTGTTGATGTTTTGAGATTCAAAAGAAAAAAAAAAAAAAAAAAAAAAAAAAAAGAGAAAAGAAAAAAAAATGAAAGAATAAGTGATTGAAGAAAGGTTCCAAAACACCAATTCTGGGTGTAAATTGTCTAAACTCTCCCTTTTTGTTCAAAAGTTGAGTTTTCATTCAAAAGTGAATTCTAAGTTGATTCAAATGCTTTGCTCACTATTTCTTTAAAAACCTTTGTTTTGCATATCCCTTCTTTGTTATCCACATACCCCAAGCCCCGTTACAACCCTTGACTTCTATCTTGAGTGTTGTGTATTTCAATTTGTGGAGTTTGAACTTGGTATGGGCTTATGGTGTCACTGGTTCTCGCGTCTAAGTAGTAGCATTCCATTCATGAGATCATATCTAAACATGCTTATTAACTCCAGAAAATGCTTTCCTTATTATAACATATGTGAGTGTTCGTCTACATGTTTACATCAATTTTCTCACATATACCTAGTGTAGGGTGTGTAGTCAGAAAATCTGTGTGAAAAACGAGAGTACATCCAGTAAGAAATTGAGGGAATTCTCTAAGGCATGTTACTACATTCAAAACATGGTTTTAAATGCTTAATTGTGAACTAGTATGTGGTGACTATGAGTAAGAATGTACTTAAGTGTAAAGATGGCTCAAATCTGTGAGAATAATGATTTTTAATTTGTCATGTGCATTGGAAGTCCCTGATACGATTGTTGGAAGGTGTAGGTTGTGTTTTGTTCGTTTTGTCTAGTTTCGTGTTCTTTTGTTGTTTTGTTTTGCTCGAGGACTAGCAAAAAATAAGTGTGGGGGTATTTGATAGGAGCATATTCATGCGACTTAAATGGCTTGTTCTCGTGCATTTACGTTATGTTTCTTTAGTTATTTTAGTACTTTAAGCTATTTTCGTGTGTTTATAGGTCCAAAGGGCTAAAGGAGCAAAAAGATGCATTTTGGAGACTTTTGGAGCACTTTTGGGCTAAGGATGGATAGCTTATGCTTGGAGCCAAAGTGTTGGACGAAATTGAAGACCTAATTGAAGACCAAAGTGTTGGAACCTTGTTCTCTTTAGTTTTAGGACATTTAAAACCTTTCCTAATCCCAATCATGCCATGCATAACACACATCCATTCTAACACATTGTCATTGCACATGCATTTCCTTCATTAGTTAATTCACATGCTCCATACTTATCATCACCACTCATTACTTATCACATATCATCACCACTTATCACTTATTATTCACCACTTATCATATCATACATTCATTTATCACTTATCATAATCATTCACTTATCACTTAACATATCATACACTTATCACTTATCACTCATAATCACCTACAACATCCACCTACTTCACCTACAACATCCACCTACTCACCTACAACATCCACCTACTTCACCTACAACATCCACCTACTTCACCTACAACATCCACCTACTCACCTACAACATCCACCTACTTCACCTACAACATCCACCTACTTCACCTACAAATGACATAGCCATATGTTCCCTCCACTACTCCTATAAATACCCTTGCATTCATTCATTCAATTCATCATCTCATTTTCATACACAACACACCACAAACACATCCCTTTCTCTCTTAGCCGTGAGTCTCCCTTAGAATCCAAAAACCATCTATCTATTTCCACCACTTCCACTTCTCAACCACTCCTCTTCCATTCCACACTTCCATCCCCCAAACCAATTATCCCTAGACCTTATGCTACAATAAAGAGGAAGAGAAGAGGGCCTAAACGTTCATACAATTCAAGTTTGAGTTGTTGGAATGTTTAGGCGTTTCTTTGATTTCAATGTTTAATTTCAATTCTCTTTGTTTTGTATGAGGAACTAAACCCCCCTTTAGCTAGGGGGTGATTCGAAATATATGTTTATACTTGCAATATAATTTGATTACTTCTAATTGCGTTTCATAAGTTGTGGATTCAATTTGTTTAAACCGTTTGATTGATAACTTATTTATGTATGTTTATTGAGAATGCGCGCTTAATTTTCATGCATAAATATGACGCTAGAATATAAGTGAGTTTCACCTAATAGTTACGAACTTATATTCACAAGTAGTGGAGGTTGCTTATAAACAATCGCGTTAAATGAATTCTTGGCACTAGTTTCATGCGTATTCCATAGTAACGAATGCCTCGTCAACACTTATAGTTTTCATGATGCTTAATGATCTTTGATTGTATCTTTATTGTGCTTTTCACGTAAAGGACTTTTGGAGAATGTTGTGAATTGCGTTGCGCTAACCCATCCAATTCATTAACTTAAGGAAAACTTGACGGTTAATTTAAGCGGACCTAATTGACCCAGGGCGTTGAGAATTAATGACTTGTTGAAACGCAATTGGAAATCTTTTTATTATGCAAGTGTAACATGTGTGGAGATGAACCCCTTGGCTAGCATCCATTCATTCTATTTTCATCATATTCATATTTACATTCTGCTTTAATTACAATTTGTTCATTTAGTTTAATTTCGTTCAAAACTCAATCCCCCTTTACTTTCTTATTCTTTAGTGCTTAGAATCTGTTTAGTTTATGTTTTAAAGCATTTTGAGTTTTTGGTTTGTCTTAGTGTTTTAAACTTTAATTTTGCATTCTTTGAGTCTAGGATAGCGTTTTATATTGTTTTTACGTTTTTGTGTCAGTTTCCAAGAGATTTGCAATCCCTCCTAATCCCTGGTCCAGAACGATCCCTACTTGCATACTTACTACAATTGACAAAAAGAGGGTTTAATTTGTGTGCGTATAAATCACGCATCAGAAAGTTATAGGGTTTGATTCTCTAAAGCCTTTCATCCACCTTTTCAAGTGAAAAATCTATCCCCTGACATACCAAGCACGTCGTTCTAGCACGTAATCTAGTTTATCTTCATTGATGAACTTCAATGCAAATCAATTACGACTGAAACGGTCACAAAAATGTGGTTTTAACACCTTCATTCTAGCATAGACTGAGTACCCTATGGATGATCTTAGCATTCTCGAGTTTCCCAAATAGTTTCCTTATCAACGCCATTCTCTTCATATGCTCGATGTTTGTGGTGGAAGACATTGATGTCAACCCTTGTGACACCCTTTTCGACTGTGAACTTATAAGTGTCACTTTGGACGACAATTGTATTTTCCCCATAGTTAGGAAGTGGGAATGGGTTTGCCCATGAAGGAAGTTAGGGCATGGAGATTGATATTCTTGGCTAGGAGGAAGTTGTAGAAACTACGAAGTTGTGAGCTATTGCAACCGTGAAAGAGTGAGTTGCATTTTGCAGTTTAGGGTTTGAATGAAGAGAGACCAAGGGTAGTTATATGATGCACAAATAACACCCCCAATAAATAGAAGATTGAGGTGATGTACAGAAGAGCACGGACAAGCAATTAATGATTGCAAATGTTGCAATTATTTGTGCTTATTGCAATTATTTGTGTAGGGAAACTAAGAGGGAAAACAAGCGCATAGGGGAAATGACAGGGCTCCAAAATATGTACTTCACACCCATTCGTGGCACATAGACGGTATAACTTCCTCACGAAGGTTTTCATGCAAAATGGGGGTAAGTGGCAGTTATTCCCACCACTTGTTTTCTCAACGTGGGTGTTTATGATGAAGCCGTCAGTTTATTACGCTGAGATGATGGGTTGTGAAAGGTGGGAGGCTATGATTGGGCCTCCATTACAAAACTAAACCATCAACTAATAGTCCCCTTGCAAACCACCAGATTGAACATGTAGGGGCCCAAAATTGACCCGATATTTCAAAATTCATCCTCACACATCATTTCCCTTCACCGATTTGCCGCCTGAAATTATCCATGTGGATGTATCACCGCCACATGGATTTAAATGTGTAAAACATTAATTTGTAATTAAAAATTAACAATAATAAAGGTAGAAATGTAAAAAATATGAAAAATTATAGGGATGACATCCTCTATGGTATGATCGGGTTCATATGGCGAAATTGGTTATCGGGATGATCGAAACGGTCGTGAATATTGTTTCTACTAAGCCAGAGGAAAAATATGAAAAAATTAACCAATTTCACCATATGAACCCGATTATATCGTAGAGCAAGTCATCCCAAGCGTTCCCATAGTTTTTCATATTTTTTTATATTTCTACCCTTTTTATTATTAATTTTTAATTACAAATTAATGTTTTACACATTTAATTCCACGTGGCATACCCTAATGCAGACACGTGGATAATTTCATGCAGAAAATCCCGACGCCAAATGAAAATGCAGGGGGACATTTTTCCCTCCTAATCCCCCGGTCTTTTGATGCGATATTTATACGCACACAAATTAAACCCTCTTTTTATCAATTGTAGTAAGTATGTAAGTAGGGATCGTTCTGGACCGGGAATTAGGAGGGATTGTTAATCACTTGGATTTGACTCAAAAACTTAAAAACACAGTTTAAAACACTAAACTAGACTCAAAGAATACAAAACTAAACTTTAAAACACTTAGACAAACCAAAGACTCAAAATGCTTTAAAACATAAAATAAATTGATTTCTAACTAAATTGGACAATAAAGTAAAGGGGGATTTAGGTTTTGAACGAAATTAAACTAATTGCACAGATTCTAATTAAAACAGAATGTAAAAACAAAATGGATGAAATAAAATGATGAGAAACTAGTTAGAGGGTTCCTTATCCACACATGAACATATACATATAATTTGATTCCCAGTTATGACTTCAACAAACGATGAATGACAATGCTCCAAGTTAATTAGGTCCGCTTAAACTAACTTTCAGATTTCCCTAGATTCATTGGATTGAATGGGATACGCATTACAACCAAATTATTCTTAATCAAAGTCCCTAACCATGGAATACGCATGATAGAGACATTCAACAAAGATCATTAAGTTCAACGGAAATCATAAACATCGACTAGGCATTCATAACTATGGAATACGCATGTTAATCCCGCCTAGGGTTTACTAAACACAATCATGACTAGCGATCTTTACTACTCATGAATATAAGTTCATAACGATTAGGTGAAATTCCCTTATATCCTAGCATCAAGTTTAGGCATGCAAATTAAGTATCGACCCTCAACCCACATACATAAACAAGTTCTTAATCAAAACAGAAAAGTAAACCACATCTAAAGTTCATGAATTCATAACTGGAGTAAATCAAATCATAACCAACATATGTTCATGGCTTCAAATTCGCCTCTAACTAAAAAGAAATTAATGAAAACAAAAACAAAAGAAGAAAGAACTCATGGATGATGGAATAGAATGGATGAATGCTAGCTAACGGGTTCATCTCCACATATGTTATAATTGCATAATAAAACGATTTCCAATTGCATTTCAATAAACCATGAAACTCAACGCCCCGGGTCAATTAGGTCTGCTTAAATTAACCGTCAAGTTTTCCTTAAGTTAATGAATTGGATGGGTTATCGCAACGCAATTCACAACATTCTCCAAAAGTCCTTTACGTGAAAAGCACAATAAAGATACAATCAAAGATCATTAAGCATCATGAAAACTATAAGTGTTGACGAGGCATTCGTTACTATGATGAGCATGAAACTCGTGCCAAGAATTCATTTAACGCGATTGTTTATAAGCAACCTCCACTACTTGTGAATATAAGTTCATAACGATTAGGTGAAACTCACTTATATTCTAGCGTCATATTCATGCATGAAAATTAAGCGCGCATTCTTAATAAACGTACATAAATAAGTTATCAATCAAACGGTTAAACGAATTGAATCCACAATTTATGAAACGCATTTGGAAGTAATCAAATCAAAATACAAGCATAAACATATATTTAGAATCCCCCCCTAGCTAAGGGGGGTTTAGTTCCTCATACAAAACAAAGAGAATTAAAATTAAACATTGAAATCAAAGAAACACCTAAACATTCCAACAACTCAAACTTGAATTGTATGAACGTTTAGGCCCTCTTCTCTTCCTCTTTATTATAGCATAAGGTCTAAGGGATGTTGTTGGTGTGTTGAATGGATTGGGGAATGATTGAAATGGAAGAGGAATGGTGTTTGGATTATAAGGGAGAGATGGGAAGCCACGGCAAAGGAAGTTTGGTGGTGTGTTTGTGGTGTGTTGTGTATGAAATGAGATGATGCTTGAATGAATGAATGCAAGGGTATTTATAGGAGTAGTGGAGGGAACATATGGCTGTTTGTTTAAGCATGCATGTGCTGGAATGTGGTGGAAAATAGCTAGGAAAGCTGGAAAGCACAAGGATCCCACGGCAATGACAGTTTTTGATGTTGGATTTGCATGTGTGTGCTGGAAATGGTGTATGTATGCATGTGTTTGGGAAGCTTTCTTGCTCATTTTCTGGATGCAATGATGAAGAGTTTAATAATTAATGCATGTAGGTGGCTGAAATGATGAAGAATGAGTGGTGGAAATGAAAGGGAAAGCTAGAAAGACATGTGAAGATGCTGGAATTGTGAGTAGGCCACGACAATGTGTTTTCAGGATGGTTCTTTGTGGTTGTGATGCATGTGATTGCATGTGTTGATTGCTAAGGTGTGTGATGATGAGTGTAAGTGGAATAAAAAATGAATGAAGGCATGTGAATTAGGTGGAATGCTGGAATGATGAAGGGGATACACGGCACAAGGTTTGGAATGTGGAGAAAGGGGTGTGAATGATTATGTGGCTGCATGTTTGAATGATTAAATGTGCATGTGGGTTGAAATGTAAAGGGAATGCAAGGTGAATGAATAATGAATGCATGTGTTAATGAAGTTGCATTTGGAAGGGTTGGAAAGTGGAAGGGAAAGGCACGGCAAAGAAGAATGTTTGGTGCTTGAAATGCATGTGAATGCATGTGAGTGCATGTGTGTGTAAATGGGTGAAAATGTGGGTTAAAGTGATGCATGGCTAGGAAATGTGAGTGAATGATGTGCACGTGTGTGAATGCATGTGGAATAAAGAAGAGTATGGAAGTGAATAAATCATAATATGGCTAGTTTAAAGGGCTAGGGTTTAAGTACATAGAATGGGCCTAAAATAGGTTGGTTTGCATGGCATAGAATGTTTGATTTGGGCTAGAGGTTTTCCATGGCTCAAAGGATTTGTTTGATTGGGCTAGGCCCTTTGTTTTATGTCCCCAAAGAGCATACAAGGCTTCAATTTCGTCCATCCTCTTTGCTCCATGATTAAGCTATCCAATCCATGCCCAAAAGTGCCCCAAATAGCCTCAAAATGCACTTTATTGCTCCCTAAGCCCTTAGAACCTGAAAACACACAAAAGAAGCATAAATGACTAAAATAACTAGAGAAACATAACGTAAATGCACGAGAACAAGCTATTTAAGTCGCATGAATATGCTCCTATCAAATACCCCCACACTTATCTTTTGCTAGTCATCGAGCAAAACAAAACAACAAAAGAACACGAAACTAGACAAAACGAACAAAACACAACCTACACCTTCCAACAATCGTCTCACGGATTTCCAATGCACATGACAAGTTAAAAATCACTATTCCCACAGATTTTAGCCATCTTTACACTTAAGTACATTCTTAATCATAGTCACCACATACTAGTTCACAATTAAGCATTTAAAACACATTTCGAATGTAGTAACATGCCTTAGAGAATTTGCTCAAATCCTTACAAGATATGCACTCGTTTTTCACACAGATTTTCTGACTACGCACCCTACACTAGTTATATGTGAGAGATTGATGTAAACATGAAAGACTAGTATCTCACATATGTTATAAAGAAAGCATTTTCTGGATTTACGATAATGACATGAATATGATCTCATGAATGGAATGCTACTGCTTAGAATGAGAACCAGTGATTCCATAAGCTTATACCAAATTCAAACTCCACATATTGAACACATAACGATCAAGATAGAAGTCAAAGGTTGTAACGGGGCTAAGGGTAATGGTTTAACAAAGAAAGAATATGGAAAACAAAGGTTCTTAAAGCAATAGTGAGCAAAGTATTGAATTAGGCACTTAGAATTCCCTTTAGAACGCAGAAGTCAACTTTGATCACTCAAGGGGGAATCACACAAAACTTAGGGCCATATTCAACTTTTTGGACCCTTTCTTCAACCATCAACGCTCGTGAGTTCATTCTTACTTATTTTCACTCCTTTTCTTTTCTTTTTTTTTTCTTTTTCTTTTGAATCTCAAACATACATATAAACGTAAGAACAAACTTTTACTCCCCCACACTCATTTTCTTGCATAATGTAACTCAAAAGGAATTCATTTAAGTCATGCTCACTATACTTCAAGAACAAGGGTATAGGAAAGTCCTACTCTAGGCTAGGTAAGGGGTGATGTGGTTAGCAAAAAAAAAAAAGGCTAAACGAGGCTCAACGGGGTTAAAACTAATATATACGAAATATGGGAAGTGAGGCTATTTGGCTATGGTGGCAACTACACAACTTCATCTTGATATGTGTTATGCAATTCAATATCATGCTTTGAATGAAACGGATATAAGTTCTAGCATTTAGTTCTATCATGATACAATTGCATTCTAAGTAGCAACCAAGCAAGGAATAATGAGATCATGCAACAACTTTAGAAAACAAAGAATCACAGAAAATAACTCTCCAAAGAAAGTAATGGCTCGAGTCTTACAGGGATGTAGCGTTATTATGAGTTTCTTCCTTCAAGCATGTTACAAAAACGAATTTTTCTTTTATGATTGCATGTGAAGTCATACATTATAACCATAACTAAGCATATACCAAGAGTAAATCAAACTTTCATCCATGTTTATAATTCTCTTTAACAGTCATGCAATTACAAACCAAATCCTTGTCATTGTGTTGGAAGGTACCCTAAGACACAAACACACAAAAACGACTCAAAACACTCTTTTTAGGCTTTTTAAAACATGGTTTTTTTTTTTTTTTTTTTTTTCAAATTTTTATGTGATTTTCGGAGTTATAAAAACAAAACACACTAAAACACTCTAAAACAACTTAAAAACACCTTAAAACAGCAAGGAACAACATTAGAAGTTATGGGTGATAAAATCCCACGAATTTGCATTAACAACATTAGTTACCCCCCCCCACACTTAAATCAAACATTGTCCTCAATGTTTTAAGTATAGATTCACACAAAACAAAAGTAAGCACACAAAAAGCACTTAAACATATTAAACATGGCAGAATGTAACTAACAAAGAGAAGAGTTTAGGGACGCAAATCTGGTTATGGAGTGTAAATTCCCTCTTCTCCTTGGTGATTGCATTGAGGCTTTGATCTTTGTGATTCCACAGGCTCATTCTTGAACTGGTTTCCTCCCATCGTTGATTTTCCTTTGTGCTACTCATGAACTGGGCAGCAAGATTCTTTTGGTCTCCCCCGAAGGTCTGAGCTTACTCCTTTGGTCTGTTTCTTTGTTCAATCTTTGCAGGAGTAGTCCCTTCTCTGGAAGTGTATCAACCGTTGAAGATGACTACTCGAGAGCAACGCTAGGTAAGCAATCAGGAATGGATTCCAGGCAGTCGGTTCCAGAACAGAAGACTGACTCCAAGTGCCAGCTGATTGCTTCTTTCACTTTGCTATGCGAGTAATAACAAAGACAAAGGAAAAGACAGGGAAAGAGCATGATATGAGATACTTTTGCTTTTGACCTTGATGATATGAGATACCTTTGCTTTTGAAGAAGCGGTGAATGAATCAGCACAAGTATTTGTTGTGCTGTTTCCTCCTGGGTCATATGTATTCCAGGCATCTGGTATCATCATTGGGGAAGAAGAAAGAATTGAGTATTTCGGAAGGCTTTGCTGGGAGTGCGCCCTCAGAGGTGAGGAAGAGTTGGGCATTTTCTTTAGGTTTGCCTTGCCATAAAAGACGAAGGTCGACATATATAGAGATAATATCAAGTGGTGGTACTGTTCTTTTACCCTTGTCGACAAACGTTTTGATACCGCAAATCCGGCGTTTTGAAATAGTGGCGCCTCTTCGATTTCTGAACGACGCCCCTTCGATTTCTGAACGACGCCTCTTCGCTTTCTGAACGACACGTAGTCGTGCGGATGCGGCTCCTTTTGACAAAGCTGCACGCGTTTTCTGAAAAGCAGAGAAAGCGTCGCCGGACTTTGCGCTTGTCGGCTAAAGATGTGTAGTTGCGATGATGGCCTCCACATGTTGTCTGAAAAGAAGAAATCTTTTGACAAAGTTGAACGCGTCTTCTGAAAAGCCGAGAACGCGTCGCCTAACTTACGCCGGAAATTCCGGCTTTTTGAATCGGTGGACGCGTCGCCTTGGCTTTTTATAGAGCTATCGATCACCACAACAAACACACTCTGAAGATTGCCCATTCTTGAAAATCGACTCCGGCCCTTTGAGAATTAACTCCATCCACCCCATGTCTTTGAACACTTTTGAAAAATGGCAAACCCATCGAACCTTAGCTTAGAATTGAGTCTCAGCAGTGATACGGGCGCGCCGCGTCAAGGTAACGTATGGCGCCCTTCTTTCTTATCTTCTAACGGTCCTCTCACTGGTGAAGACTCCGTGATGCAGGACGCCACAACAGCTACAATAGTAGCTAGGAACCTCCTCACTCCAAAAGATAGTAGGCTACTGTCAGGACGGTCCGATGAGTTGGCCGTTCAAGAGTCCCTCGCACTTAGTGTTCAGTGTGCGAGTTCTGTGTCCAACATGGGCCAACGCCTGCTTGCCCGCTCCCGTCAGGTGGAATCATTGATGACAGAGGTGGAAAGTCTTAAGCAAGAGATCAAACTGCTTAAGTACGAGAATAGAAGTTTGCATGTGCTTGCAAACAACTATTCGACGGGCATGAAGAGGAAGCTTGATGAGCTGCAGGAATCCAATGGTCGCATGCAAAGTGACTGTCAAAGTGACCGTCAAAGGCTTGCGGCTTACTTCCAGAGGCACATTTTTCCTGGCTCGTCCAGCGTTTGGCCAAGTATTGAGGCCTCGAATGCTCTATCTTCGATGCCTCCCGCTCCGATGCCTTCCGCCCCGATGCCTTCCGCCTCGATGACTTCCGCCTCGATGACTTCCGCCTCGATGACTCCCGCTTCTAGAGTTTTGCCAAGGAGTGGGGCTTCAAGCAAATAACCTTTGTGAAAGTTACATTATTTTGCCATGTTATTATTATTATTTTATTTTTTTTTTTTTTTTTACTGATAAATGCTTTGTTTTATTCAGTGCATTGGGTTGCCTCCCAAGTAGCGCTTTCTTTTACGTCTTGCAGCCAGACGAAGAACCCAATCACTCCAGGATATGTTCACGAATCGGATGAGAACTCCGAGTCATAAACTAGTACCTAGAACAAAAAAAAAAAAAAAAAAAAAAAAAAAAAAACAAAACAAGATTAAGAATCTAGAATAAAATAAAAACAAACGAAAATAAAACAATCCAAGGAATTAGCAAATTTACTAATCCCCGGCAACGGCGCCAAAATTTGATGTTGGATTTGCATGTGTGTGCTGGAAATGGTGTGTGTATGCATGTGTTTGGGAAGCTTTCTTGCTCATTTTCTGGATGCAATGATGAAGAGTTTAATAATTAATGCATGTAGGTGGCTGAAATGATGAAGAATGAGTGGTGGAAATGAAAGGGAAAGCTAGAAAGACATGTGAAGATGCTGGAATTGTGAGTAGGCCACGACAATGTGTTTTCAGGATGGTTCTTTGTGGTTGTGATGCATGTGATTACATGTGTTGATTGCTAAGGTGTGTGATGATGAGTTTAAGTGGAATAAAGAATGAATGAAGGCATGTGAATTAGGTGGAATGCTGGAATGATGAAGGGGATACACGGCACAAGGTTTGGAATGTGGAGAAAGGGGTGTGAATGATTATGTGGCTGCATGTTTGAATGATTAAATGTGCATGTGGGTTGAAATGTAAAGGGAATGCAAGGTGAATGAATAATGAATGCATGTGTTAATGAAGTTGCATTTGGAAGGGTTGGAAAGTGGAAGGGAAAGGCACGGCAAAGAAGAATGTTTGGTGCTTGAAATGCATGTGAATGCATGTGAGTGCATGTGTGTGTAAATGGGTGAAAATGTGGGTTAAAGTGATGCATGGCTAGGAAATGTGAGTGAATGATGTGCACGTGTGTGAATGCATGTGGAATAAAGAAGAGTATGGAAGTGAATAAATCATAATATGGCTAGTTTAAAGGGCTAGGGTTTAAGTACATAGAATGGGCCTAAAATAGGTTGGTTTGCATGGCATAGAATGTTTGATTTGGGCTAGAGGTTTTCCATGGCTCAAAGGATTTGTTTGATTGGGCTAGGCCCTTTGTTTTATATCCCCAAAGAGCATACAAGGCTTCAATTTCGTCCATCCTCTTTGCTCCATGATTAAGCTATCCAATCCATGCCCAAAAGTGCCCCAAATAGCCTCAAAATGCACTTTATTGCTCCCTAAGCCCTTAGAACCTGAAAACACACAAAAGAAGCATAAAGGACTAAAATAACTAGAGAAACATAACGTAAATGCACGAGAACAAGCTATTTAAGTCGCATGAATATGCTCCTATCATCTTTGCAGAAGACATCAAAAAGGAGATTTTAATCCTATCTTATCACCCAAACCCCCTAATTGCATTCCACAAATTTCAACCAATTCCAATCCCCTTTGTTCAATTCCTTTCTTCACCTTGCATCTTTAATTTTTTATTAGTTGCTTACATCTTTACTTTTTTATTAATTGCACTCAATCGTGGCAACAACACCCAATCCGACTCCAATTCTATTGAATACAACAAAAGCACCCAAAACTCTATCCAAATTCTCTTAAATACACAAAACATCCATAACTCCTCTTCTAATTAATAAACCACCTCCCAAAACAAACTGGGTCCTCTTTAATACTCCCAATCCCAATAATGTTTCAACTTCAAATCTCAGCCTCCAAAGAATCAAATTTTGGCAAGAAGTAGCCACATTTCAGAGAAGTGTTGCTACGTGTCATTCCAAGCGTTTGTTTTTAGGTAGACATAGCTCACACATTGTCTTTTGTTTTGGAAGAGTATACACCTTGAGACCGTTGGGGAAATTGAACATATTTGTGGCGAGTTGAGTACTGTTTAAAAGGCAAACCAAGAATTAAAAATCGAGGCAACGAGGTTGCTTGCCGATAGCAACTGAACCAATAGACAAATCCAAGGGTTGCATCTACACTAGGGAGGAAATGGAATTGAGGAAGAAATACGATATGCATGAAGGGGTTAATTCTTTTAAGTTTTATGCCCAACTTGTGTTGCTCAATGGTCTAGCAATTCATGATGTAACCTTAGACAAGGCCCTTGGTTATGGTAATGCTTCACCTAATTAACTTTGTGTGAGTGGGATTAGTACTTGTTTTTTGGAACACTAATGTTTCTAGAATGTCTTTAATATTAGATGTGACAGTGGGATGAGTACATGTTTTTTGGAACACAAATGTTTGTAGAGTGTCTTTAAGATTAGATGTGCGAGTGGGATGAGTACATGTTTTCTAGAATACAAAGGTCGTACTCTTTTTTCAACATTGGATGTGGGAGTGGTGATACGTTTCTGTGTACTACTGAGTTTTTATCTCACTTCTGTTTTTGAAAATTTATTTTCTGCTACTGGAACGACCAAAGTGACAAGACTGCCTGATGGCAGACACATGTCTTCATAAGTGCTCAAAAACACCCACACACACATGTGGAAAACAGTCAATTGTTGGCATATTAAATGTGATTGTATATAAACTCAACATTTTGTTGCCACCATAACACATTCTTAAAGTCGTTACAATAAAAAGTTTAGGATTTGGAAGGATTATTGATGAACAAGTAGTTGTTAACTGACTTCTTGACAACGTTACAAAACTATTCATAAGCCATCATATACTTAGAATAGGCAGTCATAAATCCATCATTTCCATCCAGTTTTTGTTGGTGTCGTATTTAATGACATCTAAATTGATCATCTATAAATAAAAACCAAGGACAATTCATTAGGTAATGCTTACTTCATCAACAATACATTCTTAATGTTTACACACTAAGGGTAGCCAATTGGAAGGAATTTTGATGACAAACTAGTTGGAAACAAACTACCTGACAGCTTTACACAACTATTCATAAGTCATCATATACCTACAACAGACTCTCATGTATCCATCGTTTCCATCTATGGTTCGTGTGGCATTTAATGCCATCTAATTTGATCATCTATAAAAGAAAGGCAAGAACAATTCAGTAGCCAACACTTTCTTCGATGTCAACCATGGCAACCACACATGTCATGGTTCTGTTATGGAGTGATCAATGAATGGCATCAAAAGTGCCTCGAATAAGAGTCTACATTGGTTGCACCACAACAACAACTTAATGAGGTGTGGTACAAATTGACCAAGTAGAAATGCCAAATACATAGCCAAAAGCGTAAGTATGATGAACTAGTTCTAAAAGAGGAGGAAGATGTACGTTGTAGGTCAATCATTTCATAAGCGATGAAGCAGCTCAAAGAAGACCGTGACTCCGCTTTCTCTGATGAGTTTGAAAAATTTCGTTCATATCTTCATTGAGTTTGGTCTGGATATGATTGGTATTGTGTTATGGACTCTTGATAGGAGCATATTTAGGCAACTTAGTTGGCTCGTTTTCGTGCATTTATGTTATTAATTCTTAGTTATTTTAATTCTTCAAGCTTCTTTTGTGTGTTTTCAGGATCATAAGACGTATTTGACGAAATGATGCATTTTGGAGCCTTTTGGAGCACTTTTGGGCTAAGGATGGATAGCTTATGCTTGGAGCCAAAGTGTTGGACGAAATTGAAGGCCTTGTATGCACTTTAGGACATAAAACAAAGGGCCTAGCCCATTCTCTTCCCAAAAACCATCCTAACCCATGCATAACCTACCAATTTCTGCCACATGCACCCAAACACAACCATTGCCGTGGCCTCTCATCCTAATTCCAGCCATCCCACTTCATCATTGCAGCCACCATTCACCCTAGTTGTCACTCACATGCTTTCCCATTCTATAATTCACCCACATGCACTCTTAATCATTCATCCATTTTCTCCCATCACAAACACACAACCATTGCCGTGCACATTCACCCTTAATTCCAGCTTTCCACCAACCTAGTTGTCATTCCACATGCATTCCCTCTTTAATCATTCAGCCACATTCTCTCACATTCTCTCCCATTCTCTCCCTATAAAACCATGCATTCATACACACTTCAAAGATCACAAAACAATCACACAACACACCAACACAACACAATCCCCACCATTGCCGTGCCTTCCATTCCATTTTCCAGCATTATCTCCATCAATTTCAGCCACTATCCAACCTTCATACACCCTCCCCATCCCTCCAAAACACTACCCTACCATCACACATCCATTCCTCCATACAAATACCACCCCAAAACCTATCCTTAGACCTTGTGCCGCAACAAAGAGGAAGAGAAGAGGGCCTAAACGTTCATACAATTCAAGTTTGAGTTGTTGGAATTTTTAGGTGTTTCTTTTCCTTTGATTTCAATGTTTAATTTCAATTATCTTTATCTTGTACGTATGAGGAACTAAACCCCCCTTGGCTAGGGGGGGATTTGAAATACATGTTTATGCTTGCGATATGATTTGATTACTTCTAATTGCGTTTCATAAGTTGTGAATTCAATTTACTTATCTATGTGAATTACATTGATTTGTGTGTGTTGGTTGAGAGTGCACGCTTAATTATCATGCATAAATTGGATGCTAGGATATAAGGAAATTTCACCTAATCGTTATGGAATTATATTCACAAGTAGTAAAGGTTGATGATCTCAATCGCGTTAAGTAAATTCTTGGCATAATTTTCATGCAATCATAGTAACAAGTGCTTCGTCAATGCTTATGGTTTTCAAAGAACTTAATGATTCTTGCTTGTATCTCTATTATGCAATCATGTAGGGGACTTGTGGGGAATGTTTTGGGTTGTCGTATGCAATCATCCAATTCAATAACGTTAGGAAAATCTGAGGGTTAATTAGTGCAATTCACGGTTAATCTGGGGCATTGAGAATCATGGTTTATTGAAAAGCAATTGGAAATCGTTTTATATGCAAGTATAACATGTGTGGAGATGAACCCCTTAGCTAGCTTCCCATCCATTCAATTCCATCAAATCCGTTTTATAATCGGCCTAGTTTTATAACTTGTTTTGTTATTTCAATTTTCGTCAAATCAAAACCCCCCTTTACTTTCTTGTTTTATAGTGTTTAGAATCTGTTTAGTTTGTGTTTTAAAGTGTTTTGAATCAACCTATAATCTTAAATTCGTCCAAAATTGTGTTTAAGGTCAGAAACTGCCTAGTTAGTGTTGTTAGGCAGTTTTGAGTCTTTTGAACCTGTTTTGAGTCCTTTGAGTCTTTGTGAACGTTTTTAACTTTGTTTTTATGTTTTTAAGTCAGTTTAGAGGTTTTAGCAAGCCCTCCTAATCCCCGGTCCAGAACGATCCCTACTTGCATCCTTACTACAATTTGACAAAAGAGGGTTAATTTGTGTGCTTAACTATTTTCGCATCAACTCACACATGGATAACATCGTCAAAGATGGTGGTGAGTACATGTAGCATAAGTATGTCAAGGCAGCTCATAATGCACCCAAGGATGCTTAGCTTGAAACCTCCCTTCCTATATATTTGCTCCTATTGTTATTTTGTACATTTTGGTGGGATTTTTGTAACTATATCGTAATTTCAAGCTTAAGTCTTACAAGTATTAGTTTCATAAATGTTCATAAGGTGTCGCAATTATTCATATGAATTCATAACATGTCACACTTAGTTGATCACACATTCTATGACTATTGTGACACACATAAACTTTCAAAAACAACCAATTGTGGCAGAACTAAAAAATAATTCATCCCCTGCAAACTTAACACATCTTGCATATAAAGTAACTGGCCACAATAAAATTTTCAGACCCTGTTTAATGGGCCATTCATTATATATTTGTAAAAATCATCTAGCTCTCCCAAATTTCATTTCATAAGTTCATTGTTACTGTTTTGGGTTGGCATTGAATTAGGCTCATGGTTAGCAGCTTCATTTGGCTTGGTAACATCAACAGGAGCGAGGCTTGGTGTTGCCTATGTGTGTTTTTGGGGATCGGTCCAGCAGGAACTGGATAATTACAAAACAATCCATTGTTGTTTTAAATATTACAACCATAAATATATTATCAGGCAATCCATATGTTATATCCCGTTCCTTAAAATATTGTATTTAAGTTCCGTGACATGTGAAATTACTATTTTTCCCCTAAATGCGTGTCCTAATTAATTATTGAGCCTCGACACTAGATTCAAATCCTTATACTTTCTTAAGTTTCATAATCTTATTCATGTGCATTAGGACAATGTAGAAAACGAAATTCAAATCGAGGGCATAATTGTAATTTTCAAAATTATGGAAGGCGATTTTGTAATTTCAATTAAACTGAGTTAACATTAACTTTCAGTCTCTCTTTCCCTCAACTGAAAGCACACTCTCTCTAAATTCTCTCTGCACTCTCGCTCTTTCCCTAGCACCGAGAGAGAGAACCCTCACTACCACCCAAATTTCTTCACAAACAAACTCCAAACCCAGATTTTCGGGGTCAATGGGACTTAGGGAACCTAATGATGAACTTGCATGCGCCATCGGTGCACTGTGAGGTGCAGTTCCATTAAATCCGAGAGCTCCGAGCTGTAACCTTAGAATCAGGTGAGTTTCTTCGTTATTTCTTGAATTTTTGGTGTCCATCTTGATTGGGATGAGTTTCTGTTGTTTTGAAATTAAATTTGAGGGTTCTAATCTCTATAATTCATTTGTGCATGCATGTCTATCCCCGGTAACGAATTCTGGCAATCACCGTTGAGTTCTAAGTTGGCGATGAGTCTGCAGTGCCTCTAATCTTCCTCTATCTCGACATTTATGAATATGAGAAGGTTTTGGTTCACTAATCCAACTCTAACTCATGCATGCATTCTCATCTATGTTTCCAGTCTCCGGCAAGTTCGAGGTCCATCTCTTCCCAAAACCTGTTGCAGTGCATTTGAGTGAGTTCTCAAAGATTATTTATGAGGTTTTGGTGATAAAATTCATGTAGAAAACTTCGTCTTGATGCATGCATGCTTCCCGTTTCTCTCTGCAATTTCCAACGACATTTTCCGAGCAAAAACCGTCGAATCCGAGGTGGATTCGACCTCTCCTTCTCCTAAACCAGTTTTAGGTAAGTTCCTAATTCTTTAGGATGATTTTTAATCATGTTTTGGTTATAAATTAACGAATTTGGACTTAGAACTAAGCTTGGTTGTGATTTGGGTTTCTCCCTCAACATTAATAGCTAGGATCACTTTTAAAATCTCCCTCAACATAATAACATATGTCCTGTTATAAATATGTAAAAGTTAAAGAGATAACCTTTTAGTGAATGGAGTAAAGCAGGTGTAAAATGTCACACTGAAACTATAGCACAAGAGGATAATAAATAAAAGACGGAGGAATAGATGATGTTATTGATCTTTTCTCTCGTTCTCTTCTTCTATATCAATTGATAGCAGTCAGAGTGCTCTATTTATAGAGCAACTCCGTATTATTACATTTTGAATATTTACACCACACCTTTGACAAATGATCTCCACATATTAATATTATGCCAAGGTTTTCAATGATGTGACAAGGTTTTCAATACTGTGGCAAGATTTTCAACACTATGGGCATTCATTATCCACTAGTATTTTCAACTCCCCCTTGAATGTCCACATATCAACATCAGTTGTCTCGTTAAAACCATGCTTGGAAAAACCCAGTGGGAAAAAACCATAGCGAAGGAAAAGAGTACAACTTTTCCTGGATTGTTGATATAGTGTTAAGTATGCTTATGTTGCCTCGTTAAAACCTTGATAGGAAAAACCCAGTGGGAAAAATCCTAATCGAAGGAAAAAGAGTACAACATGCATGTATCATGGATACTCCCCCTGAGATATATCTCCCCCTAATTCCGCATTCTCCAAATTTAGCTGTTTGGTAAGTTGATGTAATCCGATACTTTGCACTAACTTCTGAAACGTGCATTTTGGTAAAGATTTGGTGAACAAATCTGCCAGATTTTCATTAGAACGAATTTGTCCGACTTCAATAACTTTAGCCTTCTGAAGCTCATGTGCACTAAAAAACTTTGGAGATATGTGTTTAGTCTTATCACCCTTGATGAATCATTCCTTCATTTTGGCAACACAGGCTGCATTATCTTCATGAATGACAGTTGGATTGTCTGTCTTTGAAGTTAGACCACATAAATTCCGGATATGATGGATCATTGATCTTAACCAAGAACATTTCACGACTTGCTTCATGTAAAGCAAGTATTTCTGAATGATTTGAAGATGTAGCAACCAATGTTTGCTTGGTTGAGCGCCATGATATTGCTGTATCTCCATTCTTAAACACATATCCAGTTTGTGAGTGGGCTTTATGCGAATCAGAGAGAAAACTAGCATCTGCATATCCAACAAGGACCTGGTCATTTGTGGAGTTCTTTGAGTAGAAGAGACCCATGTCTGTTGTCCCACGAATGTATTGCAATACATCTTTGATACCCTTCCAATGGCGAATTGTTGGAGCAGAGCTATACCTTGCTAACAAGTTAACTGAAAAAGCTATATCTGGTCTAGTACATTGTGCTAAATACAACAAAGCACCTATTGCACTAAGATATGGTACTTTTGGACCAAAGACCAGTTCATCATCTTCTTTTGGACGGAATGGATCTTTCTTAATGTCCAAAGAACGAATGACCATTGGCGTGCTGAGTGGATAAGCCTTGTCCATACCAAATCGTTTTAGAGTTTTTTCAATGTAAGTTGATTGGTGGACCAAAATTCCACTAACACAATGCTCGATCTGCAGGCTGAGACAAAATTTTGTTTTTACAAGGTCTTTCATTTCAAATGCGCTTTTCAGATATTCAACAGTTTTATTGAGCTCTTCAGGAGTTCCAACTAGGTTCATATCATCAACATATATTGCCACTATAACAAATCTAGAGTTGGATTTCTTAATGAACACATAAAGGCAAATGACATTGTTGATATACCCTTCTTTGATCAAATACTCACTGAGACGATTATACCGCATTCGTCCAGATTGTTTTAGCCCATATAATGATCGTCTTAATTTAATCGAGAGCATACCTCGTGGTTTGTTACTTGTTTTAGGCAACTTAAGTCATTCTGGGACTTTCATATATATGTCAATATCTAATTCTCCATATAGATACGCGATGATGACATCCATAAGTCGCATGTCAAGTCTTTCTGAAATCACTAAACTTATTAAGTAACGGAACGTAATTGCGTCCATTACATGAGAGTATGTCTCCTCATAATCAATTCCAGGTCTTTGAGAAAAGCCTTGTGCAATGAATCGTGCTTTATATCTTGCAATCTCGCTTTTCTCATTGTGTTTCCTTGTGAATATCCATTTGTAACCCACGAGGTTTACACCAGGCGGGGTTTGGACTACTGGTCTAAAAACATTCCGCCTTTCTAAGGAATTTAATTCTACCTGGATTGCATCTTTCCACTTTGGCCAATCCTGTCTCTGTTTACATTCATCAACAGAGTGGGGCTCAATATCATCACTTAATATGATTTCAGTGGCTACTGCGAATGCGAACATATCATTGATGATTATTTCATTCCGATCCCACAATTCATTTATACATGCATAATTTATGGAGATTTCTTTACTTTCATGTACCTCTGTTTCTTCAGGGACATATGTCTCATCAAGGACATTTTCTTTTCTTGAAAGTACAGAATCATGAATTGTGGATGTGTCATTCATTTTTTCTTCTTGAATGATTTCATTTGGATTCAGTTGTGCTCGTCTTTCTCTTTCAAGGGGCTAAATCTTTTGAACCTGGAGGTCTACGACGCTTCAGGTGTGCACTAGATGAATCATTTGCTGCCACTTTATTTTGTCCAACAAGGGCATCAATTCTTGCAGGTGCATTTGCAGCTAGTATATGTGATTTTGTCACTCTCATAGCATCATTAAATGCATCTGGCATTTGAATAGCAATACTTTGAAGATGAACAATCCTTTTCACTTCATTTTCACATTGAATGCTTCGAGGATCAAAATGAGACAAGGTGGGAACAACCCATGTTAGCTCTTTCCGTTTTTCTGGAACGGTCTTTCCTTCCCCTAACGACGGGAAGACTGTCTCATCAAAGTGACAATCAACAAAATGAGTTGTAAATATATCGCCTGTCAAGGGTTCCAAATATCTAATGATGGATTGTGAAATCAAAACCCACATAAATTCCCAATCTACGCTGAGGTCCTATTTTAATGCGTTGCAGCGATGTAATAGGCCAGCACAACCAAAAAATGGTAAATGTGAAATGTTTGGTTGATGTCCAAACACGAGTTGTACTGATGAGTATTGATGGTTGGCTATAGGTCTTAATCGAACCAATGATGCAGCATGTAAGATGGCATGTCCCCAAGTAGAGACTGGCAATTTGGTTTTCATAAGCAGAGTGCGAGCTATTAACTGAAGCCGCATGATTAATGCTTCTGCTAAACCATTTTGAGTATGGACATGAGGAACAGGGTGTTCAACGTCAATGCCCAATGTCATGCAGTAATCATCAAAGTTTTGAGACGTAAATTCACCAGCATTATCAAGTTGGATTGACTTAATGGGGTAATCTGGGAATTATGCTCGTAACTTAATTATCTGAGCAAGAAGTCTTGCAAAGGCTATATTCCGAGTAGACAAGAGACAAACATGTGACCATCAGGTAGATGCATCAACCAAAATCATAACATATCGGAATGGTCCACATGATGGTTGAATAGGTCCACAAATATACCCTTGAATTCTTTGCAGAAATGATGGGGATTCAGCATCAACCTTTAGTTGTGATGGTCTAATTACCAACTTCCCTTGAGAACAAGCCTTGCAAGGGTTATCATTTGAGATAGCAATGTGTCTGCTCACTAATGGATGTCCATTAGAGTTGGTAATAATCGTACGCATCATGGTAGGTCCTGGATGACCCAGACAGTCATGCTAAAGCATGTAAACTTTTGAATCAATGAACTTTTGGTTCATGACAACATGTGATTCAACTGTCTTTATGTATATAATATAATCTACTCGACAAACCATGCAACTTCTCCAATATATGCTTCTGGATATCATTGGAGGTAACGCATAAATATTCCACATTTTCTGTACTTTTCGTTTCAATGTGGTATCCATTTAAACGTATGTCTTTGAAACTCAAAAACTTTCGAGTAGATCGAGTAGCGTACAATTTGCATTCTGTATGGACAATATTGTTTCATTTGGTAACATAATCTGAGCTTTGCCTGAGCCTTCAATTACATCTAAAGGTCCTGATATTGTTATTACCCTTATTTTTGTAAGCATCAATCTTGAGAAATACTTTCGATCTCGAAGTATTGTATGCGTTGTTGCGCAGTCTGCAAGACAAATACCTTCGCCATTTCTCATGTTTTGAGAATGACCATAGTTTTTATCCATGCTTTCTGAGTAAGAAAATCAGAGTTAAAAGCAAGTTATAACAAGAAATTTACATGCCACTTTTATTGAATCTGAAATGCTTTTAAACTACAAGTTCAGCATATTAAAAGTACATCAAACATCAATGATTCAATCGGACCGGTATACTTCATTTCCCTTTTCCACAATAAAGTCTGGAACATCTAAATGGGCTGTGTTCAACTGTCCTGACAAGTCGCACACTGGATTAGGTATATCCATTGGTCTAACCTGGTCGAGAAAATTGGTCTCGACACCCTTCTCCTTAAAGGAGGCTTGATACAGATCCACCAGATGTTTTGGGGTACGACCAGTATGCGCCCAATGCCCATTGCCACCACACCTATGGCACGCTTCTTCAGAGTTCCTGAGAGCATTGTTCATATGAGCTTTGCCTTTGTGGCGATTCACATTTTTAAAGCTCGGGCCTGAATTATGCTTCGGAACCTAGTTGTGAAAATGAACCCCATGGTTCTTGCCTTTTCTGTTCCACCGACCTCAATTGTGGCCACGTCCTCGTTTATGATTATCATCACCGGAGGATTGTGGCGTTCACTTCGAGGGAAACAACATTCACTTCTGGGAATGGTGCATATCCAGTAGGTCAGGAATTATGGTTTTTCATCAGGAGCTCATTGTTTTGCTCGGCTACCAGGAGCATATATATCAGCTGGTTGTATTTAGTGTAGCCTCGTGCTTTATACTGATGCTGGAGGAGCATGTTAGAGGCATGAAATGTGCTAAAAGTTTTTTTCAGCATATCTTCCTTAGTAATGGTATCCCCACAGAGCTTTATTTGAGAGGTAATTCTGAACAACGCATAATTGTACTCAGCCACTGACTTGAAATCCTGGATCCTTAGGTGAGTCCACTTATAGCGAGCTCTTGGAAGAATCACCGCTGTCTGGTGATTGTATCTGTTTCTCAAGGCCTTCCAGAGAGTTAACAGATCTTCAACCGTTAAGTACTCCCTCTTTAGTGCCTCATCAAGATGGCGACGAATAAAGATCATGGCTTTCGCCCGATCTTGAGAGGATGAGCTGTTATCTTCACTGATGGTATCTCTAAGATTCCCTGTTTCCAGATGGATTTTGGAATCCAGTACCCTGGTCAGGTAATTCTTCTCAGTAATGTCCAGGGCAGCATAATCAAGCTTCGTTAAGTTTGCCATTTTCTCTGCTGAAAGAAAATGAGATGTGCAAGAACTTGCAATAATACGTATTCCTGGAGGAATATAGTGTTAGAACTTCTGGTTCTTACGAATTTTTCATTTTGATCTTCAGGCCAAAATGATAAGCACTCGAAACTTATGGCTCGAAATTTTCAAGGTGAATGAGGAGGGCGATTGTATCGCACCATTCTCATTGAAATAATGTAACATAGAATGGGCGATTATTTCGCACCACTTAAGCAGGAAAATTTAAATACGCAGAGCAGGGTGGGCGATTATACCGCACCACCTAAAATTGCAGTGAAATTAAACAGCAGATAAATTTTAAATATGCAGGGTAGGGTGGGCTATTATACCGCTCCATCTAAAATTTGCAGTAAAATTAGATCTGCAGTCCAAGATAGGTGATGATACTGCACCATCTTGGATCGCAGTAAGAATAAATTTGCAGTTCAAGATGGGCGATTGTACCGCACCATCTTGGATTGCAGTAAAATTAACATAAATAAACACTGGGTTAGTAATCAATATCTAAACCAAACAAGAAATCAAAGATGTATGTAACCGTTAGGTTGAGAACTAAGAGCAGGCATGAAGCAAACAGTTCGTCGAGAGGGTATACCGCGCAGTTGAGACAGAGGAAGAAGATGAACAGTAAAAACCTTAGAGGAAACTTTTTTTTCTTTCTTTCGTTCTACGAAGAGAAATGAAAGAATAGTTATATTTAGAGACTCGTGCTGATAACGTGTTATAAATATGTAAAAGTTAGAGAGATAACCTTTTAGTTAATGGAGTAAAGCAGATGTAAAATGTCATACTGAAACTATAGCACAAGAGGATAACAAATAAAAGACGGAGGAATAGATGATGTTATTGATCTTTTCTCTCATTCTCTTCTTCTATATGAATTGATAGCAGTCGAAGTGCTCTATTTATAGAGTAACTCCGTATTATTACATTTTGAATATTTACACCACACCCTTGACAAATGATCTCCACATATCAATATTATGCCAATGTTTTCAATGCCGTGACAAGGTTTTCAATACTGTGGCAAGGTTTTCAATACTGTGGGCATTCATTACTCACTAGTATTTTCAACATGTCCTTAATTTTTGTTATCTATGTTTCCTTTATTTTTGTTATCTATATCACTATATAAACAATATTAAAAAGTTTCATCTGGTGTTGACGATGAACTTTTTTTCTGTTTGTCCGTTTGTGTTTGCACTAGACCAAGTAATTTCTTACACTACCCCTTAACACGATACGTAAATGATACAAAAATAACGGGTTTCGGGTCAACACGATAACTAATTGGGTTGTTATCAAGTCACACAATAAAAACCCGATAATAAACACGAGGATGACACACGGGTAATTCGTTTCTGGCATCTCGTCCCGAAATTTTTTGTATTTTATTCTTAGTAGTAGTGAAATTATCAAAATGATCCTGAGATGTCACGTAGGCTTTCCACGTGGACCTCAATTTTCCTTTCACTTTTCCACTCTTATTTTACCATTTATGAATAATACTCATTTTTACGAACACGTGGTCACAGACGGAACTCAATTCAGAATTATAACGAATTAATTATGTCTAAAACTGTGTAGAACTACCTGTGATAATTTCAAAACTTGAACATTGGCTTCGTGGAGTGGGCTTCACTAACCTAGTCTTGTCTATCTGATAGTCCTTGTGCAGACCAAATCCATGCATGGTCTAGTAATTGAGAACACCACCTAGACTAGTGGGCAAATGACCATTAAAATATTATTTTTTTAGGATTTTAAAAGAGAAATTATATTCACACACCCTAAATTACTTCTCTCACACCTTTTTAATTCTTTAATATTTTCTACACACCACACACACTTGATAGAAAAATATTAAAAAATTAAAAGGGTGTGGAAGAAGTAATTTGGGATGTGTGAACCCACTTGTTTCATCACAATTGTCTCCCCTCCCACTTTCCATCCCCTTCCATCCCCTCCTACTTTTCTAGCCATTGATTTCATGTTTAGTTAATTTAATGCTTTAGATTTTGCCACCTCACCAACAGCTCCAAAGCATCTTTAAAGCCTAATTTTCCAAACTTTTTCTGCTGCCCTTCCCGCCCCCTCCTATCTGCTTTGAAGATGCGTTTGTTTCTGATAAGCATTTTACATTACATTATTTTATATCATGTTTTGATGCTAAGACAAAAGTAAGAGCCTTGGTTGGAAAATGAGATTTCATACCAATACATGCTTCCATTACAAGCAGAACTTTTCTGCATATTCAAAATTAATAAGCACATAACTTTGCCTACAACCTCTTGTACCTTACAATAGAAGCAAAATTTTCAATTAAGCCTTTTGTAATGGAAGTATGTATTGGCATGAAATCTCATTTTCCAACCAAGGCACTCTTACTTTTGTCTTAACATCAAAACATGATATAAAACAGAGCAATGTAAAATGCTTATCAGAAACAAAGGCATCTTAAAAGCAAATAGCATGGGGCGGGAAAGGCAATAGAACAAGTTTGGAAAATTGGGCTTTAAAGATGCTTTGGAGCTGTTGGTGAGGTGGCAAAATCCGGAGCATTAAATTAAGTAAACATGAAATCAATGGCCTAGAAAAGTAGGAGGGGATGGAAAGTGGGAGGGGAGACAATCTTGGTCCCTTCACCATTTCTACCATTTTGGCCGGCTCCTTCACATATCTCCCTTTCTCTCTCTAACAAATCACTCAACCATAATTGTCATCATTACTCTCACACACTCTCTCCCACATTAACCCTTACGTCACTTTCTCTCATTCCACTCAATTCACTCAATGTCCCAACTCTCAACTCTCATGCCCCTCAGAGACTCAGACTCTCTCTATCTCTCTCCCCCTCCCTCTCCCTCTCCCTCTCCCTCTCCCTCTCGGTGCCCATCAAAACACCACCATAAGCACTCCCAAAAATTTCACAAATTCACCCAAAAGCTTCCTAAAGACCTCTGGAACTCGTCACCATACTTGAAACCACGAAGACCACGTAGCAGAAATAAAGAGTATTCCGAACTCCAACGGAAAACTGACGAACTTGACATTTTCTTGGTAAGATCCAACATTCTTTCCCAAGACTATCCTTCAAATTCTAGTGGATTTTCAGGCATGAATGCATGTATTGGTGTGCATGTAGACATTTTCTAACCTTGTTATTTTTTCGGTGAGTTGTAGGATTTTTCCAAACTAAGTCTGGCCAAACCTTGTTGATTTGGTCGAGTATAAAGATGTAGAACGACTTCCCATAACCCCTAGGCCTCGGGTTTGAGCTTGCATGCTCGAATCCATTTCGAAACTGACGAAAACAAAGAACTCCAACTCGGACCGTCACTTTCAGGTCATTTTCGATGAGTTATGGCCAATTTTAGGCCTTGAAATTGGTATAATCTTATTTCTCTCGTCCTAAGCTTCGTTTTGATATGTTATGGATTAAATTTGGTTGTGTAACGGCTCCGAACGAGGTATTTGAATTTATTCCCAAATTTCCATCGAAAATTATGTTCTTGTGCAAACTAGGGGAAATTAAGTTTATTGCACTAATTATTATTAGTTTAGTGATTAGTGTAGTAATTTCTTGTATAGGAGAGGATCACTCAGAGGAGTACTGCAGGCAGAATAGGTGGGCGGTTACAACCTACATACATCTATGAGTGGGTCTTTTCGTTTTTATGTATATATATGTATATGTGATTTTTTCCGACAATTGCATTTATTACTAAGATATGATTTGCCAATGTTTAGTTTTACAAATAGACTTTTCGTACACTTTATGTTTTTAATATTATTTGTGAGCATCAACTTGTGGCATGATATGCTTGTGTTTTATTTGCTCATTATTACAGGTTTGGACAGTGTTTCTTAGTTATTTGTACTGTCATGGGTGATAGGATTTTTACCACCTACAAATTTGTATTTAAAACCAACTCTTAATTAATTATTTAAAACAAAGTTTTGGAAAATATTGATTTTGAGATTTAAAATAATAAAACGAATTTAAATTAAAAACAATTAAATAAATTAACTAGAAACCAATTTAAAGAAAATTAATTTAAAGAGACACTATTTATAAAACCATTAGGTTTCTGCTGTTATCTTAACAATCCTACGTAGTTCTTTCAATTACTTATGAATTACCCATGCATATTTCGAAGGTTAGGTTTTCCTAGTATATATCCTACTTGGAACCTTCAACATATAACGTATATCTAACATGCAAACCGTCCGGACATTCAGATCAAATATGAACATGAAATACTCATTATGTTTTATGAAAACTATTTGAAAAATCATGCAACCCTTAAGACATGGTGTTCATCCTAAGTGAAATTACAACTATTAACCACAAGAAGAAAGCGTCAATTTCAGGGAACCTTCCAACCAAAATTGCATCAATTTACTTTTTTAAATATCCTAATGGTCGCGAATCAGTAAGACAATTAGATAGTTTAAAATGGTGATTAATAATTCAAAACAAGCATGCATAATATCATAACTAAATTGAAAAGAAACTACAAATTCTGGCTAAGGCTCTCAAGGCTTCGACCTAGCAAAAGAAACTAGCTACGAACAATCATAAAATAAAATATTATTGAGAATAAGGATAGAAAACACCTTGAAAATAAACTTCAAAGCTCTTTAAAGTGTGGGTGCGTTTCCTCCTCTCCTCTTCTAAACCCTAATGGCTAAAAAGCCTTATTTATACTACTAGAAAATAAAACCCTACCTAGAAAAGGGCTTAGAATAATACTAGGAAACCAAATAAATTAAGAAACATAATCCTAAATTGGCTAGTAAAATTTGTCCAAAATCTGCACAGCCTCAAAATAGCCACGTTTCTGGATCTTTAGGGCTCCAAAACAGACCCAAAATGGCTAGAATTAAAGCTTCAGATGTCCCGAACATAATTGCAGAAGGCCTCGAACCCAAAAGACATCATTTTGGAGGCCAAAAAGCCCAAAGAAGCCCAAAACGTTAGTTTGACGAGCTGCTCCTTTATTTCATTACCATAAATAAACCGCTTGGTAGAAAATTATAAAACTTTGATATGAACAAGTGATGCGTGATTTATACGCACACAAATTAAACCCTCTTTTTGTCAATTGTAGTAAGTATGCAAGTAGGGATCGTTCTGGACCGGGGATTAGGAGGGATTGCAAATCTCTTGGAAACTGACACAAAAACGTAAAAACAATATAAAACGCTATCCTAGACTCAAAGAATGCAAAACTAAAGTTTAAAACACTAAGACAAACCAAAAACTCAAAATGCTTTAAAACATAAACTAAACAGATTCTAAGCACTAAAGAATAAGAAAGTAAAGGGGGATTGAGTTTTGAACGAAATTAAACTAAATGAACAAATTGTAATTAAAGCAGAATGTAAATATGAATATGATGAAAATAGAATGAATGGATGCTAGCCAAGGGGTTCATCTCCACACATGTTACACTTGCATAATAAAAAGATTTCCAATTGCGTTTCAACAAATCATTAATTCTCAACGCCCTGGGTCAATTAGGTCCGCTTAAATTAACCGTCAAGTTTTCCTTAAGTTAATGAATTGGATGGGTTAGCGCAACGCAATTCACAACATTCTCCAAAAGTCCTTTACGTGAAAAGCACAATAAAGATACAATCAAAGATCATTAAGCATCATGAAAACTATAAGTGTTGACGAGGCATTCGTTACTATGGAATACGCATGAAACTAGTGCCAAGAATTCATTTAACGCGATTGTTTATAAGCAACCTCCACTACTTGTGAATATAAGTTCGTAACTATTAGGTGAAACTCACTTATATTCTAGCGTCATATTTATGCATGAAAATTAAGCGCGCATTCTCAATAAACATACATAAATAAGTTATCAATCAAACGGTTAAACAAATTGAATCCACAACTTATGAAACGCAATTAGAAGTAATCAAATTATATTGCAAGTATAAACATATATTTCGAATCACCCCCTAGCTAAAGGGGGGTTTATTTCCTCATAACTTTGAAATTAAAGAAACACCTAAACATTCCAACAACTCAAACTTTGAATTGTATGAACGTTTAGGCACTCTTCTCTTCCATTCCTCATACGTACAAAACAAAGAGAATTGAATTTAAACTTTGAAATCAAAGAAACACCTAAACATTCCAACAACTCAAACTTGAATTGTATGAACGTTTAGGCCCTCTTATCTTCCTCGTTATTGTAGCACAAGGTCTAAGGTGAGGTTTGGGGGATTATGGAAATGGTAGAGGAGTGGTTTGGAGGGTTGGGAAGTGGTGGAAATAGATAGATGGTTTTTGGATTCTAAGGGAGACTCACGGCTAAGAGAGAAAGGGATGTGTTTGTGGTGTGTTGTGTATGAAAATGAGATGATGACTTGAATGAATGAATGCAAGGGTATTTATAGGAGTAGTGGAGGGAACATATGGCTATGTCATTTGTAGGTGAAGTAGGTGGATGTTGTAGGTGAAGTAGGTGGATGTTGTAGGTGAGTAGGTGGATGTTGTAGGTGAAGTAGGTGGATGTTGTAGGTGATTATGAGTGATAAGTGATAAGTGTATGATATGTTAAGTGATAAGTGAATGATTATGATAAGTGATAAATGAATGTATGATATGATAAGTGGTGAATGATAAGTGGTAGTGTTTAAGTATTTAAAATAGGGAACAAAGCCCTTCCTTGCATGGCAAGGAACGGAGACACAAGGAAACACACGACAATGTCCTAAGGTTGCTAGGAATGTTGTTTTTGTGTTCTAAAATGTGTAGGAGTTTTCAATGATGCTCAAACATGAGGTCTTTTTAGGATTTAACTTTCCTACTTCAAGTCTTCAATTTCGTCCAAACTTTGGCTCCATGGATAAGCTATCCAATCCATGCCCAAAAATGCTCCAAATAGCCTCAAAATGCACTTTCTTGCTCCCTAAGCCCTTAGAACCTGAAAACACACAAAAGAAGCATAAAGAACTAAAATAACTAAAGAATCATAACGTAAATGTACGAGAACAAGCCATTTAAGTCGCATGAATATGCTCCTATCAAATACCCCCACACTTATCTTTTGCTAGTCCTCGAGCAAAACAAAACAACAAAAGAACACGAAACTAGACAAAACGAACAAAACACAACCTACACCTTCCAACAATCGTCTAATGGATTTCCAATGCACATGACAAGTTAAAAATCATTAGTCCCATAGATTTTTGTCATCTTCACACTTAAGTACATTCGTACTCATAGTCACCACATATTATTTCACAAATAAGCATTTAAAACCATGTTTTGAATGTAGTAACATGCCTTAGAGAATTTGCTCAAATCCTTACAAGATATGCACTCGTTTTTCACACAGATTTTCTGACTACACACCCTAAACTAGTTATATGTGAGAAGATTGATGTAAACATAAAAACGAACACTCACATATATGTATTTCAAAGGAAGCAATTTCTGGAGTTAATAAGCATGTTTAGATATGATCTCATGAATGGAATGCTACTACTTAGATGCGAGAACCAGTGACACCATATGCTCATATCAATTCCAAACTCCACATTATTAAACACATAACGATCAAGATAGAAGTCAAAGGGGTGTAACGGGGCTAAAAAAAGTGTTTGGCTAACAAAGAAGGGATATGGAAAACAAAGGTTCTTAAAGAAATAGCGAGCAAAGAATTTGAATTAACTTAGAATTCACTTTTGAATGAAAACTCAACTTTTGAACAAAAAGGGAGAACAAGCTCTTTTTTCTTTCTTTCTTTCTTTTCTTTTCTGTTTTTCTTTTTCATATGTTTTTCACAATTTTTTTTTTCTTTTCTTTTGACTCTCAAAACATACATAAACGCTTAAGAACAAAACATTCTCCCCCACACTCATTTTCTTTCATAATGTACTCAAAAGGAATTCATTTAAGTCATGCTCACTATTATTTAAGAACAAGGGTGTGGACTGTCCTACACTAGGCTAGGTAAGGGGTGATGTGGTTAGCAAAGAAAATAGGCTAAATGAGGCTCAACGGGGTTAAAACTAATATATACGAAATATGGGAAGTAAGGCTATTTGGCTATGGTGGCAACTACACAACTTCATCTTGATATATGTGTTATGCAAATCAATAACATGCTTTGAATGAAATGGGCATGAGTTATAGCATTTGGAACTATATGATGAAACGCCTTCTAAGTAGTAACCAAGCAAAGAATAATGAGATCATGCAACGACTTTAGAAAACAAGAAATCATAGATTAAACTCTCCAAAGAACGTTATAGGCTCAAGTCTCTCAGGGTTGTAGCGTTTGTTTGAGTTCCTTCCTTCAAGCATGTTACAAAAACGAATTTTTTTTCTTTTATGATTGCATGTGAAGTCATACATTATAACCATAACCAAGCATATACCAAGAGTAAATCATACTTTTCTCTATGTTTATAACTCTTTCTAACCGTCATGCAATTATAAACCAAATCCTTGTCATTGTGTTGGAAGGTATCCTAAGACACAAACACACAAAAACGACTCAAAACACTCTTTTTAGGCTTTTCAAAACAATTTTTTTCAAATTTTTATGGTATTTTCGGAGTTATAAAAACAAAACATACTAGAATACTCTAAAACAACTTAAAAACGCCTTAAAACAGTAAGGAACAACATTTGAAGTTATGGGTGATAAAATCTCACGAATTTGTATCAACAACATTAGTTACCCCCCCCCCCCCCCCACACTTAAATCAAACATTGTCCTCAATGTTTTAAGCTTAAAATCACACCAAACAAAAGTAAACATAAAAACAGCAACTAAACATACTAAACATGGCAGAATGTAAATAACAAAGAGAAGAGTTTAGAGACGCAAATCTGGTTGTGGAATGTAAATTCCATCTTCTCCTTGTTGATTTCATTGAGGCTTGATGTTGTTGATTCCACAGGGGTTCCTCCCATCGTTGATTTTCCTTTGTGCTACTCTTGAACTGGGCAGCAGGATTCTTTTGGTCTCCCCCGGAAGTCTGAGCTTTCCCCTTTTATCTGTTTCTTTGTTCAATCTTTGCAGGAGTGGTCCCTTCTCTGGAAGTGTATCAACCGTTGAAGATGACTACTCGAGAGCAACGCTAGGTAAGCAATCAGGAATAGATTCCAGGCAGTTGGCTCCAGATCGGAAGACTGACTCCAAGTGCCGGCTGATTGCTTCTTTTACCTTGCCATGCGAGTAAGAACAAGGACAAAGAAAAAGACAGGGAAAGAGCATGATATGAGATACTTTTGCTTTTAACCTTAATGATATGAGATACCTTTGCTTTTGAAGAAGCGGTGAATGAATCAGCACACTCCAATCCACTGTTTCCTCCTGGGTCATCTATACTCCAGGCATCTGGTATCATCTTTGGGGGAGAAAAAATTGAGTATTTCAAGAGGCTTTGCTGGGAGTGCACCCTCAGAGGTGAGGGAGAGTTGGGCATTTTCTTCAGGTTTGCCTTGCCATAAAAGACGAAGGTCGACATATATAGAGATAATATCAAGTGGTGGTATTGTTCTTTTACCCTTGTCGACAAACGTTTTGATCCCGCAAATCCGGCTTTTTGAAATAGTGGCGCCTCTTCGATTTCTGAGCGACGCCCCTTCGATTTCTGAACGACACGTAGTAGTGCGGATGCGGCTCCTTTTGACAAAGCTGCACGCGGTTTCTGAAAAGCAGAGAAAGCGTCGCCGAACTTTGCGCTTGTCGGCTAAAGATGTGTAGTTGCGATGATGGCCTCCACGTGTTGTCTGAAAAGAAGAAATCTTTTGACAAAGTTGAACGCGTCTTCTGAAAAGCTGAGAAAGCTTCGCTTAACTTACGCCGGAAATTCCGGCGTTTTGAATCGGTGGACGCGTCGCCTTGGCTTTTTATAGAGTTATCCATCATCGCCAACACACACACTCTGAAGAATTCCCATTCTTGAACATCGTCTCCGGCCCTTTGAAATTTAACTCCATCCACCCCTTCTCTTTGAACACTTTTGAAAAATGGCAAACCCATCGAACCTTAGCTTGGAATTGAGCCTTAGCAGTGATACGGGCGCGCCGCGTCAAGGTAACGTATGGCGCCCTTCTTTCTTATCTTCTAACGGTCCTCTTTCAGGTGAAGACTCTGTGATGCAGGACGCCACAACAGCTACAATAGTAGCTAGGAACCTCCTTACTCCAAAAGATAGTAGGCTGCTGTCAGGACGGTCCGATGAGTTGGCCGTTCAAGAGTCCCTCGCACTTAGTGTTCAGTGTGCGAGTTCTGTGTCCAACATGGGCCAACGCCTGCTTGCCCGCTCCCGTCAGGTGGAATCATTGATGGCGGAGGTGGAAAGTCTTAAGCAAGAGATCAAACTGCTTAAGTACGAGAATAGAAGTTTGCATGTGCTTGCAAACAACTATTCGACGGGCATGAAGAGGAAGCTTGATGAGCTGCAAGAATCCAATGGTCGTATGCAAAGTGACCGTCAAAGTGACCATCAAAGGCTTGCGGCTTACTTCCAGAGGCATATTTTTCCTGGGTCATCCAGCGCTTGGCCAAGTATTGAGGCCTGGAATGCTCTAGCTCCGATGCCTTCCGCTCCGATGCCTCCCGCTTCTATGCCTCCCGCTTCTATGCCTTCCGCTCCTATGCCTTCCGCTCCGACGCCTCGTAGTGGGGCTTCACGTAAACAACCTTTGTGAAGCTCCATCTTTCTCCATGTTTAGTATCCTTTTTTTTTTTTTTTTTTTTATTTTTATTTTTATTTTTTTTATGAACATAAATAAAATCAAACGGCATGGAATTGGTCCTTGAATGGAAGGTGATACTTGAAGTGAACCGGCATTGGTTTGAATTCTAGTGTAGGTGCCTGATTAAAAAAAAAAAATAGTAAGTTAGTATAAAATCTAATGGAATTTGGAAAAGAAAACTTACTTGTTTTGTCCGACAAGAACTCAATGACAAACACCACTCCTTTGAAAGTTTCAGGGATATTGGACTTGGCCAGATTGCAAATGATGGTTATGACTTGTCCAATGTCATCAAATTTAACTTCTTTGGATTTTTTGGTTTCAAGAACGTCCTCTTTGATGAATTCATGACATTCCTTACTTGTCACCTTTGGAAGGACTTCCAAGATGTCTTTCTCACCTTCTTCTTCCTTGGAAGTCATGAATCTGCAAGGAATAGGGATACTTGTTGGAACGGGATTAAAAATAATGAAATTTGGAACAACCATACCTGTATTAGATGGCATAGGAGCAATAGGTGCCTCCGGTAAAGGTGTTTCCACCCTTTCCGTGGGTTGGGTGTATTCCTCTTCCTTGTGATTTGATTTTGATGGTTGAGGGTCCGTTCCAACCTCCTTGTCACTTCTCAACATGATAGCATTGGTGGTTTCAAATTCTCCCTTCTGATTTGCAATGGTTGAACTAGGGAGTTCGCCTTGGTCGCAAAATTGTCCTTCGAACTCCGCTATCTGCCCAATTTGCTTTTCCAGAGTAGTAAGTAATTGAAAAATCGTATCATTATCATTTGAATTACCTACATTACTTTGGGCAGGTTGTGGTGGCTGCATAGGCGTTGAATAGAACTCCTCATACGGCTGCCAATATCCTTCTTGTTGAGCTTCATTGTCTTGATTTTGTAAGCCCTGCACCAAACAAATTAATTCATCAAGCTTTTGATTATAATCTATTGACGAACTTAAATTTGGTTGGGCATATTGAATATGAGGTTGTGGTGGCTGCATAGGCGTTGTATAGAACTCCTCATATGGTTGCCAATATTCTCCTTGTTGAGCTTCATTGTCTTGATTTTGTGAGCCCTGCACCAAACAAAGTAATTCATTAAGCTTTTGATTATAATCTATTGACGAACTTGAGTTTGGTTGGGCATAATGAATATGAGGTTGTGGTGGATGCATAGACGTTGAATAGAACTCCTCATAAGGCTGCCAATATCCTTCTTGTTGAATATGTTGAGGTTCCCACCATATAGAGTTTGAATGATCACTCCAATCGGAATTGTAAGTATTGGAAAACACGTCGTTCCTTGATTGATTATGATCAAATGTACCAACTCTTTGCGTTTGGTACTCTTCCATAAGCTGTGACAAAAGAGAAGCACTATCAAGTGCCATGTCTTGCGTCTAAAATAAAACTAAAAATATATACACACAAACGAAAATAAAACAATCCAAGAGATTAGCAAAGTTGCTAATCCCCGGCAACGGCGCCAAAATTTGATGCGTGATTTATACGCACACAAATTAAACCCTCTTTTTGTCAATTGTAGTAAGTATGCAAGTAGGGATCGTTCTGGACCGGGGATTAGGAGGGATTGCAAATCTCTTGGAAACTGACACAAAAACGTAAAAACAATATAAAACGCTATCCTAGACTCAAAGAATGCAAAACTAAAGTTTAAAACACTAAGACAAACCAAAAACTCAAAATGCTTTAAAACATAAACTAAACAGATTCTAAGCACTAAAGAATAAGAAAGTAAAGGGGGATTGAGTTTTGAACGAAATTAAACTAAATGAACAAATTGTAATTAAAGCAGAATGTAAATATGAATATGATGAAAATAGAATGAATGGATGCTAGCCAAGGGGTTCATCTCCACACATGTTACACTTGCATAATAAAAAGATTTCCAATTGCGTTTCAACAAATCATTAATTCTCAACGCCCTGGGTCAATTAGGTCCGCTTAAATTAACCGTCAAGTTTTCCTTAAGTTAATGAATTGGATGGGTTAGCGCAACGCAATTCACAACATTCTCCAAAAGTCCTTTACGTGAAAAGCACAATAAAGATACAATCAAAGATCATTAAGCATCATGAAAACTATAGACCTCTGGAACTCGTCACCATACTTGAAACCACGAAGACCACGTAGCAGAAATAAAGAGTATTCCGAACTCCAACGGAAAACTGACGAACTTGACATTTTCTTGGTAAGATCCAACATTCTTTCCCAAGACTATCCTTCAAATTCTAGTGGATTTTCAGGCATGAATGCATGTATTGGTGTGCATGTAGACATTTTCTAACCTTGTTATTTTTTCGGTGAGTTGTAGGATTTTTCCAAACTAAGTCTGGCCAAACCTTGTTGATTTGGTCGAGTATAAAGATGTAGAACGACTTCCCATAACCCCTAGGCCTCGGGTTTGAGCTTGCATGCTCGAATCCATTTCGAAACTGACGAAAACAAAGAACTCCAACTCGGACCGTCACTTTCAGGTCATTTTCGATGAGTTATGGCCAATTTTAGGCCTTGAAATTGGTATAATCTTATTTCTCTCATCCTAAGCTTCGTTTTGATATGTTATGGATTAAATTTGGTTGTGTAACGGCTCCGAACGAGGTATTTGAATTTATTCCCAAATTTCCATCGAAAATTATGTTCTTGTGCAAACTAGGGGAAATTAAGTTTATTGCACTAATTATTATTAGTTTAGTGATTAGTGTAGTAATTTCTTGTATAGGAGAGGATCACTCAGAGGAGTACTGCAGGCAGAATAGGTGGGCGGTTACAACCTACATACATCTATGAGTGGGTCTTTTCGTTTTTATGTATATATATGTATATGTGATTTTTTCCGACAATTGCATTTATTACTAAGATATGATTTGCCAATGTTTAGTTTTACAAATAGACTTTTCGTACACTTTATGTTTTTAATATTATTTGTGAGCATCAACTTGTGGCATGATATGCTTGTGTTTTATTTGCTCATTATTACAGGTTTGGACAGTGTTTCTTAGTTATTTGTACTGTCATGGGTGATAGGATTTTTACCACCTACAAATTTGTATTTAAAACCAACTCTTAATTAATTATTTAAAACAAAGTTTTGGAAAATATTGATTTTGAGATTTAAAATAATAAAACGAATTTAAATTAAAAACAATTAAATAAATTAACTAGAAACCAATTTAAAGAAAATTAATTTAAAGAGACACTATTTATAAAACCATTAGGTTTCTGCTGTTATCTTAACAATCCTACGTAGTTCTTTCAATTACTTATGAATTACCCATGCATATTTCGAAGGTTAGGTTTTCCTAGTATATATCCTACTTGGAACCTTCAACATATAACGTATATCTAACATGCAAACCGTCCGGACATTCAGATCAAATATGAACATGAAATACTCATTATGTTTTATGAAAACTATTTGAAAAATCATGCAACCCTTAAGACATGGTGTTCATCCTAAGTGAAATTACAACTATTAACCACAAGAAGAAAGCGTCAATTTCAGGGAACCTTCCAACCAAAATTGCATCAATTTACTTTTTTAAATATCCTAATGGTCGCGAATCAGTAAGACAATTAGATAGTTTAAAATGGTGATTAATAATTCAAAACAAGCATGCATAATATCATAACTAAATTGAAAAGAAACTACAAATTCTGGCTAAGGCTCTCAAGGCTTCGACCTAGCAAAAGAAACTAGCTACGAACAATCATAAAATAAAATATTATTGAGAATAAGGATAGAAAACACCTTGAAAATAAACTTCAAAGCTCTTTAAAGTGTGGGTGCGTTTCCTCCTCTCCTCTTCTAAACCCTAATGGCTAAAAAGCCTTATTTATACTACTAGAAAATAAAACCCTACCTAGAAAAGGGCTTAGAATAATACTAGGAAACCAAATAAATTAAGAAACATAATCCTAAATTGGCTAGTAAAATTTGTCCAAAATCTGCACAGCCTCAAAATAGCCACGTTTCTGGATCTTTAGGGCTCCAAAACAGACCCAAAATGGCTAGAATTAAAGCTTCAGATGTCCCGAACATAATTGCAGAAGGCCTCGAACCCAAAAGACATCATTTTGGAGGCCAAAAAGCCCAAAGAAGCCCAAAACGTTAGTTTGACGAGCTGCTCCTTTATTTCATTACCATAAATAAACCGCTTGGTAGAAAATTATAAAACTTTGATATGAACAAGTGATGCGTGATTTATACGCACACAAATTAAACCCTCTTTTTGTCAATTGTAGTAAGTATGCAAGTAGGGATCGTTCTGGACCGAGGATTAGGAGGGATTGCAAATCTCTTGGAAACTGACACAAAAACGTAAAAACAATATAAAACGCTATCCTAGACTCAAAGAATGCAAAACTAAAGTTTAAAACACTAAGACAAACCAAAAACTCAAAATGCTTTAAAACATAAACTAAACAGATTCTAAGCACTAAAGAATAAGAAAGTAAAGGGGGATTGAGTTTTGAACGAAATTAAACTAAATGAACAAATTGTAATTAAAGCAGAATGTAAATATGAATATGATGAAAATAGAATGAATGGATGCTAGCCAAGGGGTTCATCTCCACACATGTTACACTTGCATAATAAAAAGATTTCCAATTGCGTTTCAACAAATCATTAATTCTCAACGCCCTGGGTCAATTAGGTCCGCTTAAATTAACCGTCAAGTTTTCCTTAAGTTAATGAATTGGATGGGTTAGCGCAACGCAATTCACAACATTCTCCAAAAGTCCTTTACGTGAAAAGCACAATAAAGATACAATCAAAGATCATTAAGCATCATGAAAACTATAAGTGTTGACGAGGCATTCGTTACTATGGAATACGCATGAAACTAGTGCCAAGAATTCATTTAACGCGATTGTTTATAAGCAACCTCCACTACTTGTGAATATAAGTTCGTAACTATTAGGTGAAACTCACTTATATTCTAGCGTCATATTTATGCATGAAAATTAAGCGCGCATTCTCAATAAACATACATAAATAAGTTATCAATCAAACGGTTAAACAAATTGAATCCACAACTTATGAAACGCAATTAGAAGTAATCAAATTATATTGCAAGTATAAACATATATTTCGAATCACCCCCTAGCTAAAGGGGGGTTTATTTCCTCATAACTTTGAAATTAAAGAAACACCTAAACATTCCAACAACTCAAACTTTGAATTGTATGAACGTTTAGGCACTCTTCTCTTCCATTCCTCATACGTACAAAACAAAGAGAATTGAATTTAAACTTTGAAATCAAAAAAAACACCTAAACATTCCAACAACTCAAACTTGAATTGTATGAACGTTTAGGCCTTCTTATCTTCCTCGTTATTGTAGCACAAGGTCTAAGGTGAGGTTTGGGGGATTATGGAAATGGTAGAGGAGTGGTTTGGAGGGTTGGGAAGTGGTGGAAATAGATAGATGGTTTTTGGATTCTAAGGGAGACTCACGGCTAAGAGAGAAAGGGATGTGTTTGTGGTGTGTTGTGTATGAAAATGAGATGATGACTTGAATGAATGAATGCAAGGGTATTTATAGGAGTAGTGGAGGGAACATATGGCTATGTCATTTGTAGGTGAAGTAGGTGGATGTTGTAGGTGAAGTAGGTGGATGTTGTAGGTGAGTAGGTGGATGTTGTAGGTGAAGTAGGTGGATGTTGTAGGTGATTATGAGTGATAAGTGATAAGTGTATGATATGTTAAGTGATAAGTGAATGATTATGATAAGTGATAAATGAATGTATGATATGATAAGTGGTGAATGATAAGTGGTAGTGTTTAAGTATTTAAAATAGGGAACAAAGCCCTTCCTTGCATGGCAAGGAACGGAGACACAAGGAAACACACGACAATGTCCTAAGGTTGCTAGGAATGTTGTTTTTGTGTTCTAAAATGCGTAGGAGTTTTCAATGATGCTCAAACATGAGGTCTTTTTAGGATTTAACTTTCCTACTTCAAGTCTTCAATTTCGTCCAAACTTTGGCTCCATGGATAAGCTATCCAATCCATACCCAAAAATGCTCCAAATAGCCTCAAAATGCACTTTCTTGCTCCCTAAGCCCTTAGAACCTGAAAACACACAAAAGAAGCATAAAGAACTAAAATAACTAAAGAATCATAACGTAAATGTACGAGAACAAGCCATTTAAGTCGCATGAATATGCTCCTATCAACAAGTAAACTGACTCACGAACATCTTTCAATTGGAATCACTCTAAAATTCATCCGTTTGACTACTTTTTGCTCCAGAGGAATTCGAATGTCCTACATTAAAAATATAGAACCAAGTATCAAAGTTCACACAAAATATCCAATAAATTAATACTAAGATTAGGGTAAAATATATAATGTAATATTGACTCATCAATGGGCCAAGGACCAGCTTCACGTGTAGTTCACATGCACTATTTATATTCACTTTGGATCCAGAGTTTGGTGCCAGCCTGTCCTTTTGTTTGATGTTTTAGACTTGTATGTGATGCGACTAGCACAGCTCACGTGATGTAGTATTAGAATGTAAAACCTTTAGCTCATTTGTGATGCAGGGTACCTATTACATACTATTATTATAATATTTTTGGGAAACCATATACTTGTTTTACAGTAAGGGGTTACACTTTTCGAAAAGGTTTTACAAAACTTTTTTTTTATACCCACTCACCCTTGGTTTTCGTCCCACCAGAATTTTAGTAGTGGTAGAGGTTTCGTGACGATGAGGATTGTTGGTAAAAGCTGTTCTGTAGGATTCTTCTCCTTTCGGTATAAATGTTGATGCGAAACTTATGTGACACACAAATTAAACCCTCTTTTTATCAATTGTAGTAAGTATGTAAGTAGGGATCGTTCTTAACCGGGGATTAGGAGGGATTGCAAAATCACTTGGAAACTGACTCGAAAATGTGAAACAAAGGTTAAAACACTAACTAGACTCAAAGAATGCAAAACTAAACAATAAAAATACTAAAACAAACCAAAAGACTCAAACTGAAACTAGAACTTAATTTGGACGAAATTAAAAGTGTTTATGACTCCAAATACTTAAGAACACAAAATGAAACAAAATCGAATGAATAAGACTCAACAAAATATGGGGGGATTGTGTTTGGACGCGATTAAATTAAAGGCACAGATTCTAATTTAAAACATATAGTAAAGATGAATGTGATGAAAATATGGATGGAATGCTAGCTAGAAGGTTCTTCTCCACACATGTTACACTTGCATACAAGATTGATTTTCAGTTGGTCTTTCGATAAATTATGAAACTCAACACCCTGGGTTAATTAGGTCCGCTTAAATTAACCGTCAAGTTCTCCTTAAGTTAATGAATTGGATGGGTTTGCGCAACGCAATTCACAACATTCTCCAAAAGTCCTTTACGTGAAAAGCACAATAAAGATACAATCAAAGATCATTAAGCATCATGAAAACTATAAGTGTTGACGAGGCCTTCGTTACTATGAAAAGCATGAAACTAGTGCCAAGAATTCATTTAACGCGATTGTTTATAAGCAACCTCCACTACTTGTGAATATAAGTTCATAACTATTAGGTGAAACTCACTTATATTCTAGCGTCATATTCATGCATGAAAATTAAGCGTGCACTCTCAATAAACATACATAAATAAGTTATCAATCAAACGGTTAAACAAATTGAATCCACAACTAATGAAATTCTAACCAAAGGTAATCAATTCATATTGCAAGCATAAACATGGTTTCGAATCACCCCCTAGCTAAAGGGGGAGTTTAGTTCCTCATACGTACAAGACAAAGAGAATTGAAACTAAACATTGAAATCAAAGAAACACCTAAACATTCCAAAAATTCAAACTTGAATTGTATGAACGTTTAGGCCCTATTCTCTTCCTCTTTGTTGCGGCACAAGGTCTAAGGATAGGTTTTGGGGTGGTGTGAAGTGTTTTGGAGGGATGGGGAGTGGTTGGAGTGGCTGCAATGGAGGAGAAAAACTGCAGAAAATGGAAGGGGATGCACAACACAAAATGGTTGTTTTGTGTTGGTGTGTTGTGTGACTGTTTTGTGGTTGAATGCATGGGTTTTTATAGGGGGAATGGGAGAATATGTGGCTGATTGTAATGAAGTGAATGCATGTGAAAAACAGCTAGGAAAAGTTGCTAAATGATGAATGCATGTGGAATGACAACTAGGTTGGTTGGTGGAAAGCTGGAAATGCAAGGGAGGCCACGGCAAGGTTTGTGAGTTTGTGATGGGAGAAAATGGATGAATGATTAAGAGTGCATGTGGGTGAATTATAGAATGGGAAAGCATGTGAGTGACAACTAGGGTGAATGGTGGCTGCAATGATGAAGTGGGATGGCTGAAAATGGGAAGGGAATGGGCTACGGCAATGGGTTGTTTTGTGTGATTGTGGCTGAAATTGGTAGGTTATGCATGGGTTAGGATGGTTGTTGGGAAGAGAATGGGCTAGGCCCTTTGTTTTATGTCCTAAAGTGCATACAAGGCCTTCAATTTTGTCCAACACTTTGGCTCCAAGCATAAGCTATCCATCCTTAGCCCAACATTGCTCCAAAAGGCCCCAAAAGGCTCCACAATGCATCCTTTCGTCAAATACGTCTTATGATCCTGAAAACACACAAAAGAAGCTTGAAGAATCAAAATAACTAAGAATTAATAACATAAATGCACGAAAACGAGCCAACTAAGTCGCCTAAATAAGCTCCTATCAAATTCCCCCACACTTAGCTTTTGCTAGTCCTCGAGCAAAACAAATAACCTAAACAAAACGAAACGAAACAAAACAAACCAAAGACAATCTTAAACCTTCCAACGTTGCCTTAGGGATTTCCAATGCACATGACATGTTAAAAATCATCATTCCCACAGATTTTAGTCATCTTCACACTTAAGTACATTCTTAATTATAGTCACCACATACTAGTTCACAATTAAGCATTTAAGACCATGTTTTGAATGTAGTAACATGCCTTAGAGAATTTGCTCAATTCCTTACAAGATATGCACTCAATCTTCACTCAGATTTTCTAACTACACACCTTAATCTAGTTATATGTGAGAAGATTGATGTAAACATGAAAAGAACACTCACATATATATATTGTTGGAAATGTGCCCTAAAACCAATCATATGATGATACTTTATGGACATTTCACATGTTAAACTAATCTAGTTTAATATTAAGGGCAAACATTATTGTTTGAGCCGTCTCATATAAATGTTATATGCTTAAACGATAAGTCCAAGGAATATGTGATTGGAAGAATGCGATCTAAAGAAGTTAGATTCATGAGACCATTCTTTCGTTGACACATCCTAAACGTTCCTGATCATAGGATTGTCAATTGGGCATTGACAGTCCGTTAAGATCAGTACGTGCTATGTCTTCTCTCAGGGAGAGTGACTAGTCTCGAGTCATTGGTGTGTGTGACATCAAGACAAGTACGTAGGTGCTCAATAGAGAATGAGTTCACTGAACACGATCAACGAAGAGTTCTCATATTCATGTCACATGAGAACTCATGGTTGGGATAATGCAAATTAGTCTTTTGACCTGAGGCATCACAGTTGTCTTGTGGTTAGGTCCTTAATCTTTGATTATGTCAAAGTCACTCCATCAGGAGGGTGTCCACGACATCGTTGGGGTTAAGCCACTTAGCCATGGAGGCAAGTGAATGCGCAACAAGGGATCTCTAACCTTCAAACTGTTTGAGGGAGAATACTCTATGATATGATTAAGAATCTTTGGCCAAAGTATGAATGAGATTTGGGAATGTGTTCCAAATCACATTCAAGGTAATCATATAAAGCACAAGACTCACATTGGATAGTAGACATGAATAAACTATCAAACCAAACAATGTGGTCAAGAGTATTGTATTAGAGAAAGACCGTATTGCATTTGTAATCCTAAAACTGAATAGGTTCTCCACCTCTTCTGATTAACTTGGGTAACCATGACATGCTGCTAGGCGTCAACCATGGGTTGTGGAAGCCCTAAAAGTGTATTATCACTAACGGGAGAATTGAAAGTAAGTTTCAATTCACAATCGATTAGAAAGAGTTTTAATCGCCCACTGCCTCGCTAAAAGGAACCTAATGGATCGTTCACCGAGTAAGGTAGAGTTTGAAGAAACAACGGAGATGAGTAAGAATAATTAAATGGTTTAATTATTTATCTAAGGCTAGGATTAATTAATATGTTAATTAATCAAACGAATAAGTTCGTTAAAGACCTCGGGTTAATTTTGGGCCGCAAGGCCCAATGGGATTTAAATGTCAAGCCCATTAACTCAAGTTGTATGACAACTTGAATAAACAAAGGGCTTGAAAGCCCAATAAACCCTATAGGCCGGCCATGTTAGAAGAATAGGGCTTTTGGTCCATTAGGTCACTTATTTGAAGGGACTATATAAAGGACTTTATAGCCTAAAATTCATTAAGGGTTGTTTTTGGGGAAAGGATGAGAACACAAGCTCTCCTTTCTCTCTAAAATTTCGGCCACCTTGGAGGGATCATCTAGCAATCAAACTCCTCCAAGGTCACTCATTTCTTCTTCATTATGCCTTGGTGATGAATCATTAGAGGTTCTCAATTTTGGGAACTTTGGAGAAACCTTTTTCATCCATCCAAATCCATAGATCTAAGATGCAAGGAATGAAGGCCCTCTCTTTGGGTGATTAGCCTTTGTTTAAATACAAAGAGGAATCTACAAAGGTATATATTTCAACTCACTTTGTTTTGAGTTGATTATTGGTTCACCATTTTACTAGGCTTTGAACATTCATGGGTAATGTTTTGTTTTTAAGTGCATGCTAGCATGATTCTGCCTTTAATTTGTTAATTGCATGCTAATGATGTTGCTTAAATGAACATGTCATCTTCCAAATATAATCCTTCATATATCACAAAGAAAGCAATTTCTGGAGTTAATAAACGTGTTTAGATATGATCACATGAATGGAATGCTACTACTTAGATGCGAGAACCATTGACACCATAAGCTCATACCAACTTCAAACTCCACAAATTGAAATGCACAACACTCAAGATAGAAGTCACGGGTTGTAATGGGGCTTGGGGTGTTTGGATAACAAAGAAGGGATATGGAAAACAAAGGTTCTTAAAGAAATAGTGAGCAAAGCACTTGAATCAACTTAGAATTCACTTTTGAATGAAAACTCAACTTTTGAACAAAAAGGGAGAATTTAGACAATTTAGGGCCAGATTTGGTGTTTTGGACCCTTTCTTTCTTTCTTTTCTTTTCTGTTTTTCTTTTTTCATACGTTTTTCACAAATTTTTTTTTCTTTTCTTTTGAATCTCAAAACATACATAAACACTTAAAAACATTCTCTCCCCCACACTCATTTTCTTTCATAATGTAACTTAAAAGGAATTCATTTAAGTCATGCTCACTATCTTTTAAGGGTGTGGACTGTCCTAAACTAGGCTAGGTGAGGATAATGTGGGTTAACAAAGAATAAAGGCTAAACAAGGCTCAACGGGGTTAACTTAAACATATAATGAAGTAGGATACACGACAATTTGGCTTAGGTGGTGGTCACTACACAACTTCTTCTTGAATATGTGTTATGTAAATCAATTAACATGCTTTGAATGAAATGGGTATGAGTTATAGCATTTGGAACTATATGATGAAACGCCTTCTAAGTAGTAACCAAGCAAAGAATAATGAGATCATGCAACGACTTTTAGAAACAATAATGCACAGATTTTAACTCTCCAAATAACGTTTAGGCTCAAGTCTCACAAGGTTGTAGCGTTTGTTTGAGTTCCTTCCTTCAAGCATGTTACAAAAACGAATTTTTCTTTGATGATTGCATGTGAAGTCATACATTATAACCATAACCAAGCATATACCAAGAGTAAATCAAATTTTCATCCATGTTTATAACTCTTTTTAACAGTCATGCAATTACAAACCAAATCCTCATCATTGTGTTGGAAGGTACCCTAAGACACAAAAACACAAAAACGACTCAAAACACTCTTTTTAGGCTTTTCAAAACATGTTTTTCAAATTTTTATGTGATTTTCGGGGTTATAAAACAAAAAATACTAAAACACTCTAAAATAGTTTAAAGACACCTTAAAACAGCAAGGAACAACACTTGAAGTTATGGGTGATAAAATCCCACGAATTTGCATCAACAACATTAGTTAACCCCCCACACTTGAATCAAACATTGTCCTCAATGTTTTAAGCATAGATTCACACAAAACAAAAGTAAACATAAAAACAGCAACTAAACACACTAAACATGGCAGAATGTAAATAACAAAGAGAAGAGTTTAGGGACGCAAATCTGGTTATGGAGTGTAGATTCCATCTTCACTTTGGTGATTACATGGGTTGATCTTGGTGATTCCACAGGCTTATTCTTGAACTAGCTGGAGGATTCTTTTGGTCTCCCCCGAAGGTCCATGAGCGGTTTTAGGATTCAGACACATGGCAGGCAAGTACGAGGTGGAGGTGTGATAGGAGCATATTCATGCGACTTAAATGGCTTGTTCTCGTGCATTTACGTTATGTTCCTCTCGTTATTTTAGTCCTTTATGCTTCTTTTGTGTGTTTTCAGGATAATAAGACGTGTTTGACGAAAGGATGCATTGTGGAGTGTTTTGGAGCACTATTGGGCTAAGGATGGATAGCTTATACTTGGAGCCCAAGTGTTGGATGAAATTGAAGGCCTTGTATGCACTTGAAGACACAAAACAATGGCCCTAACCCAATCACATAACACCTTGCCATGGGCTTAACACAAACACCATTCCTTGCCATGCAAGGATGAGCAATTTGGGTCCATTTCATGTACTTAAACTCTAGCCCAATCCACAATCACTTCAAAGCCATGCAAAACCTTTCAACACCCTTTAATCATCCCCCTTTAAGTTATGATTTTATTTCCTAACCCTACATGCATTATTTATTAGCATCTTCACATGCATTCACACACACTTTACACATTCAAACACTAGCCAAAACCGTGAGCTCCCATTCCCTTATGCCATTTTCAGATTTCCACCCACTAACCTAGTCATCAACACATGCATTCACTTCATCATTACACCACCACTCATTCTTTAATCCACATGCACATTCAATCATTCACTCAAGCACCCTTGTGCCATGTTTCCCCCTTTGTTCCCACCCATCACATGCATCATCATCAAACAAACAAGTCTATGCCGTGACCTTCCTAGCCATTTCCAGTTTTTCCCTTTACATTTCACATGCATTCCATACTTCTCCTAGCTGTTTTCCATCATTATTTCAGCCACCATTCACTCTTTAATTCACATGCATTCACACACACTTCACACAAACAACATTCACATGCAAACACAAGCTTTAACCAACAAACAAAACAGCCAACACATGCACCAAAACACTTTGCCGTGGGCACCATTCCACATTCCAGCTTTCCCTTTTCATTTCCAGCTCTAACTCTTCATCATTGCAGCCACAAACACCTTAAACAAACAGCCCTATGTTCCCTCCACTACTCCTATAAATACCCTAGCATTCATTCATTCACTCCCCATTCAAAACACATCTCATTTTCATACACAACACACCACATTCACTCACCACCATTCTTGCCGTGCATACCCCTTCATTTTCTGCATATTTTCTCTTCATTTCAACCACTCCAACCACTCCTCATCCCCCCCAAAACTCACATTAGACCTTGTGCTACAACAACGAGGAAGAAAAGAGTGCCTAAACGTTCATACAATTCAAGTTTGAGTTGTTGGAATGTTTAGGTGTTTCTTTGATTTCAATGTTTAAATTCAATTTTCTTTGTTTTGTAATGGAAGAGAAGAGTGCCTAAACGTTCATACAATTCAAGTTTGAGTTGTTGGAATGTTTAGGTGTTTCTTTGATTTCAAAGTTATGAGGAACTAAACCCCCCTTTAGCTAGGGGGTGATTCAAAATACATGTTTATGCTTGCAATATGAATTGATTACTTTTGGTTGGAATTTCATAAGTTGTGGATTCAATTTGTTTAACCGTTTGAATGAATATGACGCTAGAATATAAGTGAGTTTCACCTAATAGTTACGAACTTATCTTCACAAGTAGTGGAAGTTGCTTATAAACAATCGCGTTAAACGAATTCTTGGCATAAGTTTCATGCGTATTCCATAGTAACGAATGCCTCGTCAATGTTTATGATTTCCGTTGAACTTAATGATCTTTGTTGAATGTCTCTATCATGCGTATTCCATAGTTAGGGACTTTGATTAAGAATAATTTGGTTGTAATGCGTATTCCATTCAATCCAATGAATCTAGGGAAATCTGAAAGTTAATTTAAGCGAACCTAATTAACTTGGAGCATTGAGTTTCATAATTTATCGAAAGACCAACCGAAAATCAATCTTGTATTGCAAGTGTAACATGTGTGGAGAAGAACCCCTTGGCTATTCCATCATCCATATTTTCATCACATTCATATTTACGTTTATTCGTTTTACAATTTGCTTAGTTTATTAACTTGTTTTGTTATTTCAATTTTCGTCAAATCAAACTTCTCCCCCCCTTATTTTGTTAAGTCTTAATCATTTGATTTGTCTTATTTTATGTTTTTAAGTATTTGGAGTCTTTTGAACTTGTTTTGAGTCTTTTAAGTTTGTCTTAGTGTTTAAAAAGTTAGTTTTATTTATTTGAGTCAAAGTGTTTAGCATCCCTAGTTAATCCCCGGTTAGAACGATCCCTACTTACATCATTACTACAATTGTCACAAATAGGGTTTAGTTTGTGTGCGTATAAATCTCGCATCAAATTTTGAATGTCGGCCAAAGTCCAAATACTTAATTTGGACGAAATTAAAAGTGTTTATGACTCCAAATACTTAAGAACACAAAATGAAACAAAATCGAATGAATAAGACTCAACAAAATATGGGGGGATTGTGTTTGGACGCGATTAAATTAAAGGCACAGATTTTAATTTAAAACATATAGTAAAGATGAATGTGATGAAAATATGGATGGAATGCTAGCTAGAAGGTTCTTCTCCACACATGTTACACTTGCATACAAGATTGATTTTCAGTTGGTCTTTCGATAAATTATGAAACTCAACACCCTGGGTTAATTAGGTCCGCTTAAATTAACCGTCAAGTTCTCCTTAAGTTAATGAATTGGATGGGTTTGCGCAACGCAATTCACAACATTCTCCAAAAGTCCTTTACGTGAAAAGCACAATAAAGATACAATCAAAGATCATTAAGCATCATGAAAACTATAAGTGTTGACGAGGCCTTCGTTACTATGAAAAGCATGAAACTAGTGCCAAGAATTCATTTAACGCGATTGTTTATAAGCAACCTCCACTACTTGTGAATATAAGTTCATAACTATTAGGTGAAACTCACTTATATTCTAGCGTTATATTCATGCATGAAAATTAAGCGTGCACTCTCAATAAACATACATAAATAAGTTATCAATCAAACGGTTAAACAAATTGAATCTACAACTAATGAAATTCCAACCAAAGGTAATCAATTCATATTGCAAGCATAAACATGGTTTCGAATCACCCCCTAGCTAAAGGGGGAGTTTAGTTCCTCATACGTACAAGACAAAGAGAATTGAAACTAAACATTGAAATCAAAGAAACACCTAAACATTCCAACAATTCAAACTTGAATTGTATGAACGTTTAGGCCCTATTCTCTTCCTCTTTGTTGCGGCACAAGGTCTAAGGATAGGTTTTGGGGTGGTGTGAAGTGTTTTGGAGGGATGGGGAATGGTTGGAGTGGCTGCAATGGAGGAGAAAAACTGCAGAAAATGGAAGGGGATGCACAACACAAAATGGTTGTTTTGTGTTGGTGTGTTGTGTGACTGTTTTGTGGTTGAATGCATGGGTTTTTATAGGGGGAATGGGAGAATATGTGGCTGATTGTAATGAAGTGAATGCATGTGAAAAATAGCTAGGAAAAGTTGCTAAATGATGAATGCATGTGGAATGACAACTAGGTTGGTTGGTGGAAAGCTGGAAATGCAAGGGAGGCCACGGCAAGGTTTGTGAGTTTGTGATGGGAGAAAATGGATGAATGATTAAGAGTGCATGTGGGTGAATTATAGAATGGGAAAGCATGTGAGTGACAACTAGGGTGAATGGTGGCTGCAATGATGAAGTGGGATGGCTGAAAATGGGAAGGGAATGGGCTACGGCAATGGGTTGTTTTGTGTGATTGTGGCTGAAATTGGTAGGTTATGCATGGGTTAGGATGGTTGTTGGGAAGAGAATGGGCTAGGCCCTTTGTTTTATGTCCTAAAGTGCATACAAGGCCTTCAATTTTGTCCAACACTTTGGCTCCAAGCATAAGCTATCCATCCTTAGCCCAACATTGCTCCAAAAGGCCCCAAAAGGCTCCACAATGCATCCTTTCGTCAAATACGTCTTATGATCCTGAAAACACACAAAAGAAGCTTGAAGAATCAAAATAACTAAGAATTAATAACATAAATGCACGAAAACGAGCCAACTAAGTCGCCTAAATAAGCTCCTATCAAATTCCCCCACACTTAGCTTTTGCTAGTCCTCGAGCAAAACAAATAACCTAAACAAAACGAAACGAAACAAAACAAACCAAAGACAATCTTAAACCTTCCAACGTTGCCTTAGGGATTTCCAATGCACATGACATGTTAAAAATCATCATTCCCACAGATTTTAGTCATCTTCACACTTAAGTACATTCTTAATTATAGTCACCACATACTAGTTCACAATTAAGCATTTAAGACCATGTTTTGAATGTAGTAACATGCCTTAGAGAATTTGCTCAATTCCTTACAAGATATGCACTCAATCTTCACTCAGATTTTCTAACTACACACCCTAATCTAGTTATATGTGAGAAGATTGATGTAAACATGAAAAGAACACTCACATATATATATATTGTTGGAAATGTGCCCTAAAACCAATCATATGATGATACTTTATGGACATTTCACATGTTAAACTAATCTAGTTTAATATGAAGGGCAAACATTATTGTTTGAGCCGTCTCATATAAATGTTATATGCTTAAACGATAAGTCCAAGGAATATGTGATTGGAAGAATGCGATCTAAAGAAGTTAGATTCATGAGACCATTCTTTCGTTGACACATCCTAAACGTTCCTGATCATAGGATTGTCAATTGGGCATTGACAGTCCGTTAAGATCAGTACGTGCTATGTCTTCTCTCAGGGAGAGTGACTAGTCTCGAGTCATTGGTGTGTGTGACATCAAGACAAGTACGTAGGTGCTCAATAGAGAATGAGTTCACTGAACACGATCAACGAAGAGTTCTCATATTCATGTCACATGAGAACTCATGGTTGGGATAATGCAAATTAGTCTTTTGACCTGAGGCATCACAGTTGTCTTGTGGTTAGGTCCTTAATCTTTGATTATGTCAAAGTCACTCCATCAGGAGGGTGTCCACGACATCGTTGGGGTTAAGCCACTTAGCCATGGAGGCAAGTGAATGCGCAACAAGGGATCTCTAACCTTCAAACTGTTTGAGGGAGAATACTCTATGATATGATTAAGAATCTTTGGCCAAAGTATGAATGAGATTTGGGAATGTGTTCCAAATCACATTCAAGGTAATCATATAAAGCACAAGACTCACATTGGATAGTAGACATGAATAAACTATCAAACCAAACAATGTGGTCAAGAGTATTGTATTAGAGAAAGACCGTATTGCATTTGTAATCCTAAAACTGAATAGGTTCTCCACCTCTTCTGATTAACTTGGGTAACCATGACATGCTGCTAGGCGTCAACCATGGGTTGTGGAAGCCCTAAAAGTGTATTATCACTAACGGGAGAATTGAAAGTAAGTTTCAATTCACAATCGATTAGAAAGAGTTTTAATCGCCCACTGCCTCGCTAAAAGGAACCTAATGGATCGTTCACCGAGTAAGGTAGAGTTTGAAGAAACAACGGAGATGAGTAAGAATAATTAAATGGTTTAATTATTTATCTAAGGCTAGGATTAATTAATATGTTAATTAATCAAACGAATAAGTTCGTTAAAGACCTCGGGTTAGTTTTGGGCCGCAAGGCCCAATGGGATTTAAATGTCAAGCCCATTAACTCAAGTTGTATGACAACTTGAATAAACAAAGGGCTTGAAAGCCCAATAAACCCTATAGGCCGGCCATGTTAGAAGAATAGGGCTTTTGGTCCATTAGGTCACTTATTTGAAGGGACTATATAAAGGACTTTATAGCCTAAAATTCATTAAGGGTTGTTTTTGGGGAAAGGATGAGAACACAAGCTCTCCTTTCTCTCTAAAATTTCGGCCACCTTGGAGGGATCATCTAGCAATCAAACTCCTCCAAGGTCACTCATTTCTTCTTCATTATGCCTTGGTGATGAATCATTAGAGGTTCTCAATTTTGGGAACTTTGGAGAAACCTTTTTCATCCATCCAAATCCATAGATCTAAGATGCAAGGAATGAAGGCCCTCTCTTTGGGTGATTAGCCTTTGTTTAAATACAAAGAAGAATCTACAAAGGTATATATTTCAACTCACTTTGTTTTGAGTTGATTATTGGTTCACCATTTTACTAGGCTTTGAACATTCATGGGTAATGTTTTGTTTTTAAGTGCATGCTAGCATGATTCTGCCTTTAATTTGTTAATTGCATGCTAATGATGTTGCTTAAATGAACATGTCATCTTCCAAATATAATCCTTCATATATCACAAAGAAAGCAATTTCTGGAGTTAATAAACGTGTTTAGATATGATCACATGAATGGAATGCTACTACTTAGATGCGAGAACCATTGACACCATAAGCTCATACCAACTTCAAACTCCACAAATTGAAATGCACAACACTCAAGATAGAAGTCACGGGTTGTAATGGGGCTTGGGGTGTTTGGATAACAAAGAAGGGATATGGAAAACAAAGGTTCTTAAAGAAATAGTGAGCAAAGCACTTGAATCAACTTAGAATTCACTTTTGAATGAAAACTCAACTTTTGAACAAAAAGGGAGAATTTAGACAATTTAGGGCCAGATTTGGTGTTTTGGACCCTTTCTTTCTTTCTTTTCTTTTCTGTTTTTCTTTTTTCATACGTTTTTCACAAATTTTTTTTTCTTTTCTTTTGAATCTCAAAACATACATAAACACTTAAAAACATTCTCTCCCCCACACTCATTTTCTTTCATAATGTAACTTAAAAGGAATTCATTTAAGTCATGCTCACTATCTTTTAAGGGTGTGGACTGTCCTAAACTAGGCTAGGTGAGGATAATGTGGGTTAACAAAGAATAAAGGCTAAACAAGGCTCAACGGGGTTAACTTAAACATATAATGAAGTAGGATACACGACAATTTGGCTTAGGTGGTGGTCACTACACAACTTCTTCTTGAATATGTGTTATGTAAATCAATTAACATGCTTTGAATGAAATGGGTATGAGTTCTAGCATTTGGAACTATATGATGAAACGCCTTCTAAGTAGTAACCAAGCAAAGAATAATGAGATCATGCAACGACTTTTAGAAACAATAATGCACAGATTTTAACTCTCCAAATAACGTTTAGGCTCAAGTCTCACAAGGTTGTAGCGTTTGTTTGAGTTCCTTCCTTCAAGCATGTTACAAAAACGAATTTTTCTTTGATGATTGCATGTGAAGTCATACATTATAACCATAACCAAGCATATACCAAGAGTAAATCAAATTTTCATCCATGTTTATAACTCTTTTTAACAGTCATGCAATTACAAACCAAATCCTCATCATTGTGTTGGAAGGTACCCTAAGACACAAAAACACAAAAACGACTCAAAACACTCTTTTTAGGCTTTTCAAAACATGTTTTTCAAATTTTTATGTGATTTTCGGGGTTATAAAACAAAAAATACTAAAACACTCTAAAACAGTTTAAAGACACCTTAAAACAGCAAGGAACAACACTTGAAGTTATGGGTGATAAAATCCCACGAATTTGCATCAACAACATTAGTTACCCCCCCCACACTTGAATCAAACATTGTCCTCAATGTTTTAAGCATAGATTCACACAAAACAAAAGTAAACATAAAAACAGCAACTAAACACACTAAACATGGCAGAATGTAAATAACAAAGAGAAGAGTTTAGGGACGCAAATCTGGTTATGGAGTGTAGATTCCATCTTCACTTTGGTGATTGCATGGGTTGATCTTGGTGATTCCACAGGCTTATTCTTGAACTGGCTGGAGGATTCTTTTGGTCTCCCCTGAAGGTCCATGAACGGTTTTAGGATTCAGACACATGGCAGGCAAGTACGAGGTGGAGGTGCTGAGCTATTTCTTTGTTCAATCTTTCCAATTCGTATTGAAGAGGGTTAGAGGATAACTCAGCATATGCAGTTGCTGCGCTTGTCTCCACATGCTTCAATGTATCATTTTCACTTGCCTTAGCTATTCTCCAAGCAGATGTGGTCCCTTCTCTGGCAGTGTATCAACCGTTGAAGATGACTACTCGAGAGCAATACTAGGTAAGCAACCAGGAATAGATTCCAGGCAGTCGGTTCCAGATCGGAAGACTGACTCTAAGTGCTTGCTGATTGCTCCCCTTCTCTTTGCCATGCGAGTAATAACAAGGACAAAGGAAAAGACAGGGAAAGAGCATGATATGTGATACCTTTGCTTTCGCCCTTGATGATATGAGATACTTTTACTTTTGAAGAAGCAGCGAATGAATCAGCACATATTTTTGTTGTGCTTATCTCCACATGCTTCGATCTACCATTTCCTCCTGCCTCGTCTGTACTCCAGGCATCTGGTATCTTCAATGGTTGAATAGGTGTTCTCAAGGGAAGAAGAAAACTGAGCATATTGAGAGGTTTGGGTGCAGCTACATTCTCGGCCGAGAAGAAAGGTAATGTGTTTTTGGATGTATGCCTTGCCATGAATGTTGACATATATAGAATTTTTAATGGCAAGTGGTGGTACTGTTCTTTTACCTCTTTGATTTCTGAACAAACGCCTCTTCGATTTTTGAGCAAGCGTCTCTTCGATTTCTGAATGGCAGGTAGTAGTGCGGATGCGGCTCTGTCACCCATGCTTGTCGGCAAAAGTGTGTAGTTGGGATGATGACCTCGACGTGTTTTCAACTTTGTCAGAGATCTTTTGACAAAGTTGAACGCGTTATCTGAAAAGCCGAAAGAGTGTTGGGGAACTTTACGCAGGAAAATCCGGCTTTACGAATCGGTGGTTGTGTCGCCTCTCCTTTATAGTGGTACCGATCACCTTTAACATGCACACTTTGAAGATTGCCCATCCGTGAAAATCGTCTCCGGCCCTTTGAGATTTTACTACATTCAACCCTTCTCTTTTAACATCTTTGAAAAATGGCTAACCCTTCTAACATTTGCTTAGATTTGAGCCTCAGCAGTGATCCGAGTGCGCCGCGTCAGGTAAATGTATGGTGCCCTTCTTTCTTATCTTCTAATGGCCCTCTTACAGGTGAAGACTCCATGATGAAGGATGCAACAACAGCTACGATAGTAGCTAGCAACCTCCTCACTCCTGAAGATAGTAGGCTGCTTTCAGGAAGGTCCGATGAGTTGGCCGTTCAAGAGTCCCTAGCTCTCAGCGTTCAGTGTGCAGGCTCTGTGTCCAATATGGGCCAACGCCTACTTGCTCGATCTCGCCAACTTGAATCCTTGATGGCGGAGGTGGAAAGTCTTAAGCAAGAGATCAAACAGCTTAAGCACGAGAATAGAAGTTTGCATGTGCTTGCAAATAACTATTCGACCAGCATGAAGAGGAAGCTTGATCAGCTGCAAGAATCTGAAGGTCGACTTCAAAGTGACCGTTAAAGGCTTGCGGCTTACGTCCAGAGGCACCTTTTTCCTGTGTCATCTAGCGTTCCACCAAGTATTAAGGCCTCGAATGATCTATCTTCGATGCCTCCCGCTCCTGGAGTTTTGCCAAGTAGTGGGGCTTCTCGTAAACAACCTTTGTGAAGGCTCCAACCTTTATTTATTTATTTTTTTATTTTTTTTCAACCTTGTAATTTATTGGAGATCAATGGACATGCTTTATTCAGTGTATTGGGTTGCCTCCCAAGTAGCGCTCTCTTTAACGTCTTGCAGCCGGACGAAACCTTCATTTCTTACTTAGAGCCCACGGCATGGAGAGGTATGTCCTCCACGGTATGCTCCTTGAACACTTTCATAATATGGCTCACTGAATGGGCGGGGATAACGATCCTCCCTGATGGTGGTGTTTTGGTTCCGAACGTCCATGTACAGGCTCCCACCACCTTGAAATTGATTGGGTACCTGCACCAAAGAAGGTAACAACCTATTAGTTGAAATGGGGATCGGAATTGGGATTGAAGACTTACTAGGATGTTGTGGCAATGCCCCTAGGGCAGCCACCATCTCAATCATATCTTCACTAGGGGGCACGGCCAAGAATTCCCCATGCATGCCGTGGGGTGCCTTGGTGGTTATTTCAATGTTTTGCATGTCCCTTCCTTGGGCAATGACCAATTCAAGTGCATCGTCCTTCAAATTGTCCAAATGGTCCTGTGCCAAAGAATCAATTATATCAATAGCAAAACACGAATGATTCTCACTAGGGTACTTCATAGAATCAGAAAGATTGAACTTAATAACTTCCCCATCAAATTCCATCGTTAAAGTTCCTTTAAACACATTTATCTTGGTGCGGGCTGTTTTCATGAAGGGCCTCCCTAATAGAATCGGCAATGGGGTGGAATGGGGTGAATCCTCCATGTCAAGCACGTAGAAATCCGCTGGAAAAATCAAGTTACCAACCTGTACCAAAACATCTTCCAAAACACCCTTTGGATATGCATTAGAACGATCGGCTAATTGAATTATCACACCATCATTTTTAAGCTCCCTTAGTTCATAGATGCATAAATAGAGTATGGCATAACATTAATCGAAGCCCCTAAGTCTAACATGTATTGTTCAAACTTAGTATTACCAATAACGCACGGAATTGTAAAACTACCCGGATCTTTGCATTTAGGGGGTAATTTCCTTTGTAACACAGCAGAGACATTTTCACTTACTTGAACCACCTCTTTGTTTGAAATCCTTCTCCTTGTTGTACAAAGTTCTTTTAAAAACTTAGCATACCTCGGGACTTGCTTAATCGCATCAAGGAGCGGGATATTGACTTGAACTTTCCGAAAGGTCTCTAGAATGTCCTTCTCGGCTTCTTCCTTCTTTGATTGCCTAAACCTGCCAGGAAAGGGCACATTTAGTGGAATAGAACTAGAAAAAGTCGAATTGGGACTTACCTTGGTGGTTTGGGACGGTTTAGGAGGACTGGATGAATTCGGCAAGGTTTGGTCATCCTTGGCCGTGGGCTTTGCTCCCTGTGCTTCTTCTTGCAGCAACTTGTCCTCCTTGTCTTGACTTGATTTGGATGTATTTGAGTCCGTTCCAACCTGTTTACCACTTCTCAACATGATGACCTTAGCGGTTTCAAATCCTCCCTTCGGGTTCATAACGGTTGAACTAGGCAATCTGCCTTGTTCTCTAATTTGCCCCATAAACTCGGCAATTTTACCCATTTGCTTCTCCAAATTATCCACCCGTTTGTCTTGGATTTGTCTCTCCTTGTTGGGGCAGATTGCACTTGGTTTTGATTGGGGACGAATGGCTTTGTATAAAAGCCCGGTGGTTGCTGCCTAAATCCTCCTTGTTGTTGGGGTTGTTGAGGATCCCGCCATTTGAAATTTGGATGGTCCCTCCACCCCGGATTGTAGGTATTAGAGTATGGATCATGGCGTGGTTGATTTTGGTTCCCAAAACCCACGACATTGGCAGATTCCCAACCCCCATTCTCAATCAATTGAGGGCATTGATCGTTGGCATGTCCTTGCATAGAGCACACGCCACACACACTTGGTCCATGAATCTTTATTCCCTCGGCCAACTGAGAAACAATAGAAGTAAGGTTAGCTAATTGGGATTGAATTTCGGGCATAGAACTTACCTCATTCACTTGTGGCCGTGGGGGTTCTCTTTGTCCAACACCTTCGTATTGTTGTGCATTATGTGCTCGGTTGGCAATTAGAACTTTTGCAGCCCCCGTAGTTTTATCCACCAACGCACCTCCCGCCGAGGCATCAAGCATTTGGCGTTCCATGGGAAGGAGTCATTCGTAGAAGTATTGAATGAGCAGCTCCTCTTTCATTTGATGCTGTGGACAAGAAGCAACAAGTGATTTAAAACGTTCATAATAAGAAGGAAACGATTCACCTTGATTTTGGTGGATGCCACTAATCCGTTTCCTCAAGAGAATGACTCTTGAAGTTGGGAAAAACTTCTCCAAGAAAGCTCTTTTCATACTATCCCAAGATGTAACCGTTCCGGGTGCTAACTCGTACAGTTGAGTTAGCAGCCAATCCTTCGCCTTTTCCAAAAGTGAGAATGGAAAAGCCTTCATCATCAGAATGTTCCCATCGACATTTATGGGTGTCATGCTCGAACAAACAACCTCGAACTCCTTGAGATGCTTGTTGGGATCTTCCATGGAAAGCCCATGGTATTTCGGAATGTGGTGCAACAAGCTTGACTTCAACTCGAATTCATCGGTCTTGCCTTGGGCAGCCGCGGGGTATTGAATGCAAAGAGGGGCTGCATTGGCCAAACCCGAGGTAGAAAGTTCCTTGATGGTTCGATTGTCCGCTGCCATGGTTGGTACTTCCTCTTCAAACCTTGCCGTGGGTTCCTCTTCAACCTCAACTTCTTGCTTTTCTACTTCAGGTTCGGGACTAGGAGGATTAGACTCTTGCAATTTCTTGTTCCTTCTCAAAGTCCTCTCGAAATCGTCGTCAAAGTCGGAGATATGCTCACGAACAGGTTGTGAGCTACGGGTCATAAAATAGTACCTACACACAAGAGTAACCAAGATAAGTAACCAACTTAATAGACTCGGCACAAGTAAGAAAATAAGTTGCCACACACGGCACAAAAACAAAATACATACATACGGTGCAAAAAAAATTAAAACAAAACAAAAACTAAACAATTTAAACAAGACTCAAGACAAGGGATTAGCAACTTTGCTAATCCCCGGCAACGGCGCCAAAATTTGATGCGAAACTTATGTGACACACAAATTAAACCCTCTTTTTATCAATTGTAGTAAGTATGTAAGTAGGGATCGTTCTTAACCGGGGATTAGGAGGGATTGCAAAATCACTTGGAAACTGACTCGAAAATGTGAAACAAAGGTTAAAACACTAACTAGACTCAAAGAATGCAAAACTAAACAATAAAAATACTAAAACAAACCAAAAGACTCAAACTGAAACTAGAACTTAATTTGGACGAAATTAAAAGTGTTTATGACTCCAAATACTTAAGAACACAAAATGAAACAAAATCGAATGAATAAGACTCAACAAAATATGGGGGGATTGTGTTTGGACGCGATTAAATTAAAGGCACAAATTCTAATTTAAAACATATAGTAAAGATGAATGTGATGAAAATATGGATGGAATGCTAGCTAGAAGGTTCTTCTCCACACATGTTACACTTGCATACAAGATTGATTTTCAGTTGGTCTTTCGTTAAATTATGAAACTCAACACCCCGGGTTAATTAGGTCCGCTTAAATTAACCGTCAAGTTCTCCTTAAGTTAATGAATTGGGTGGGTTTGCGCAACGCAATTCACAACATTCTCCAAAAGTCCTTTACGTGAAAAGCACAATAAAGATACAATCAAAGATCATTAAGCATCATGAAAACTATAAGTGTTGACGAGGCCTTCGTTACTATGAAAAACATGAAACTAGTGCCAAGAATTCATTTAACACGATTGTTTATAAGCAACCTCCACCACTTGTGAATATAAGTTCATAACTATTAGGTGAAACTCACTTATATTCTAGCGTCATATTCATGCATGAAAATTAAGCGTGCACTCTCAATAAACATACATAAATAAGTTATCAATCAAACGGTTAAACAAATTGAATCCACAACTTATGAAATTCCAACCAAAGGTAATCAATTCATATTGCAAGCATAAACATGGTTTCGAATCACCCCCTAGCTAAAGGGGGAGTTTAGTTCCTCATACGTACAAGACAAAGAGAATTGAAATTAAATATTGAAATCAAAGAAACACCTAAACATTCCAACAATTCAAACTTGAATTGTATGAACGTTTAGGCCCTATTCTCTTCCTCTTTGTTGCGGCACAAGGTCTAAGGATAGGTTTTGGGGTGGTGTGAAGTGTTTTGGAGGGATGGGGAGTGGTTGGAGTGGCTGCAATGGAGGAGAAAAACTGCAGAAAATGGAAGGGGATGCACGGCACAAAATGGCTGTTTTGTGTTGGTGTGTTGTGTGACTGTTTTGTGGTTGAATGCATGGGTTTTTATAGGGGGAATGGGAGAATATGTGGCTGATTGTAATGAAGTGAATGCATGTGAAAAACAGCTAGGCAAAGTTGCTAAATGATGAATGCATGTGGAATGACAACTAGGTTGGTTGGTGGAAAGCTGGAAATGCAAGGGAGGCCACGGCAAGGTTTGTGAGTTTGTGATGGGAGAAAATGGATGAATGATTAAGAGTGCATGTGGGTGAATTATAGAATGGGAAAGCATGTGAGTGACAACTAGGGTGAATGGTGGCTGCAATGATGAAGTGGGATGGCTGAAAATGGGAAGGGAATGGGCTACGGCAATGGGTTGTTTTGTGTGATTGTGGCTGAAATTGGTAGGTTATGCATGGGTTAGGATGGTTGTTGGGAAGAGAATGGGCTAGGCCCTTTGTTTTATGTCCTAAAGTGCATACAAGGCCTTCAATTTTGTCCAACACTTTGGCTCCAAGCATAAGCTATCCATCCTTAGCCCAACATTGCTCCAAAAGGCCCCAAAAGGCTCCACAATGCATCCTTTCGTCAAATACGTCTTATGATCCTGAAAACACACAAAAGAAGCTTGAAGAATCAAAATAACTAAGAATTAATAACATAAATGCACGAAAACGAGCCAACTAAGTCGCCTAAATAAGCTCCTATCAAATGTCCTTACTCTTCTTTTACTGCAATTTATCTGACATCACTTGTGTGATTTGGGTTCAATCCCACTCATATACGCACTCTAAATTACTCACTTTTAGGTTTTACTTTATTCACATTTTCCACATCACTACACTTTATGGCTTTGTCACCTTCTAGGTGTCGGCCAAAACATTGCGATTCGGGTGTCCAGATGGACATTTCGGATCGGGGTGTGTCAGTTTCGATACGTTAAGAAAAAAGGTATTTTGATCATTTTAATTTTTTAAACTACTAACAAAACTTACTATAAAATACACTAGCCATAATGTATATGTATATATTCTATATTAAATATGTATATTGTATTATTATTCTATATAAATTTAGAAAATTTAAGTATTATTTATTTATTTATTTTTATAGTATACTATGGGCAAAGAGTGAGATTAAAAAATTATAAAACACATTAAAAATTAAAATATCAAGTAATTTAAAAATACCAAACACATTAAAAATTTATAATAATTAATTTACAAGTACGGTGACACACCCCAACCCGGAATGTCCACGTAGACACCCAAATTGTGATGTGCTGGCCGACATCAGGAAGGTGACAAAGCCATAAAATGTAGGGATGTGGAAAATGTGAATAAATTAAAACCTAAAAGAGATTAACTTAGAGTGCGCATGCGAGCGGGATTGAACCCATATCATACAAGTGATGTTAGAGCATAGATAAATTGCAGTAAAAGAAGATTAAGGACATTTATACTGAAAGGAGAAGTCTCTTACATAATAGCTTTTATCAACAATTCTCGTCATCACGAAACCTTTGCCACTAAAATCCTGGAGGGGCAAAAAACAAGGGTGAGTGGGCCTGAAAAATAAAGTTTTGTAAATCGTTTTCGAAAATGTGTTAACCGTCGCCGTAAAACAAGTATAAAGTTTCCCAAAAATATTATAATACTAGTATGTAATACGGTACCTTGTAGCAGAAGTGAGTCAAAAGATGTAGGGTACAACAAGAAGGTATCTCAACATTAAATCTCAAGTGAACTATACGTGAAGTTGGTCCTTTGCCTAGGACAATACAAATAACTAAGAGACACCATGCAAACATGTAATAATGAGTGGATAAAATGTAAAGATGTCATGTCACAAGTTTATGCTCACAAATAATATTAAAAACATAAAGTGTACGAAAAGTCTATTTGTAAAGCTAAACATGGCATGTCATTTCATAATAAATAAAAACAGTTGTTGAAAAAAAATCACATATACGTATGTATACGTAAAAACATAAAGATCCACTCACAAATATAGGTAGGTTGTAACCGTCCAACTATTCTACTAGCGGTACTCCTCCGAGTGATCCACTCCTAAACAGGAAATTACTACACTAATCATTAAGCCAATAATAATTAATGTAATAAACTCAATTTCCCCTAATTTACACAAGAACAAGATTTTAGTCGGAAATTTCTAAAATAGCACAACGTAGTCATTTCTCAACCATTTTTTGCACAAGAGGTATCAAATTGAAGCTTAGGACTAGGAGAACATTTTTATACCTCTGTAGGAACCAAAAGCTGCGTTGAGGTGATCAGAAAATGGCCTAGGGCTCTAGGCCAAACTTGAGTTTCACTCGAACTTAGCAGATTCGAGCATGTAGTACTCGAACCTAGTACTTTGGACCTCAGCAAGGAATTCTGTAATTTCAAACTTGAGGAAATCAATGTGATTTGGTCGGGTTCCACTCAAGGACCTACGAAACTTGTTGAAGAGATGGTGGTTAGTGTAACACACTTTGAAACACATAGAAACTTGCATGCAAGCTCGTAAAACGCACTAGAAAAGTCCAATATTAAGTTTTAGAGGAGGGAGGTTCACCTTACTGAGATGGAGGGCTTCGGTTCGTCGGGTTTCCTCATTGTTTGTTTGAACTTATAAGTAAATTTATGAAATATTTTGCTTGGTGCACAAATCAAGAGAATGGTTCAACCGTTTTTTACTAATGCCTAGTCCACAGTATGGTCCTAAAACTGCCAATGTCATGTTGTACACATGAACAACTCAATTTTCTTTTTCTCAAGCTGGCATGCAATTGCACTAATGCATATATCACTGAAATGTGCTAGCTTGGTCATAGTATTTGTGGTTGTAGCGAACTGGGAAGAGGGCAATTACTGAGAGTTACCAACCTTAGACATATTATGCAATTCTAGAAATCATGGGTGCAGCATGGCAGCACATCACCTTCTGTGTTTCCTGACAGATTATGTGTAAATCACTCCCTAGTCTTGTAGTTGGTTTCCTCTAATTAAGGAGTATGAATGATCTCTAGTGTTTGGTGTAATTTCCTTCAATTAAGGAATATAGCCAGTCTCTAGGGTTTAGTCTAAGAACTCTTTTATATATGTGTATCCTTGTACACTCACAATATTGAGAAATACAGGAAAACTTAAACCAAAACTGCAACAACAATGTCTAGGCAGTGTCATCCTTGACTTGTCTTTACATATTTTTTTCTGCTGTTTTTCATCTTCAAGCTCTAGTGATGGCTGAAGAAAGCTCAGTGAATCTTGAAGGAGGAAACCCACAAGTTTCTCCCTCTTTTGTTCCAGACACTGAGATAAATACAAATCAGTGTTTATGCTCCATTTTGTTGAATGAATTCAACTATCTCTTATGGTCTAGAGCAATGTCTGAAGCTTTCAGTGGAAGAGGAAAGCTAGGGTTTATCAATGGAGGAGTTGAAGCAGCTGAGCCTTCTACTCAAGCACACGAAGCATGGTTATGCAAGAACCATGTGGCTGAGATCTTTAGCTACTCTAAATCCTCGCAAGATTTATGGAAGTCTATGAAGGACATGTATAGGAACCAGAATAATTATGCTCATGTGTTCTAGTTGAAGAAAGATATTGCAAGTATTCAACAAGAAGAAAAGACCTTTATTCAATAACTTGGTGCCTTTAAAACCATGTGGAATGAGCTGGATGTATACCTTCCTCATACCACTGATCCTTCAATTCTTCTTAGACGTGCTGAGGAAGATAAAATATATTAGTTGCTAGGAAGCTTAAGCTCCGAGTATGAAGATCTCAGGAGCCACATTTTAATGAGCATGAAGCTGCCATCATTTCAAAATGTTTGTGCTACTGTGCAACGTGAAGAAGCAATGAGAAGGGTGATGAACCAATAGTCAAGCCACAAACTGCCTGAGGCTCGAGGGTATGTTGCGAACTATAGGCTAACTGACAACAAGGTATATAAAGGGAAGAATCCACACTTAAAGTGTAAATATTGCAATGTTACGGGACATGTGGAAGAAAGGTGCTGGGAACTACATCCAGAGTTGAAACCTAAGTTCAATAAGAATATTAGGTCAATCACTCCCAGAGCATCACATATAACCCCTACAAAGCACAACATGTTGCGAATCATGCCTCGAGCTGTTGGGTTTTTTCTAGCCCATGATAAGTTGTCCTAAGTCTATTGGGAATTAATAGTCTTAGCGGATTAAATTGTTTTCCCAATTGGAGTTATTTTCCCAATTGGAGTTAGTTTCTCAATTGGAGTAGGATTCATAATTAGATTCCAATTAGGATTAATAATCCTTATAAAGGGGCTATTGTACTAGTTTTTGGAAAGGAGCAAAACAATATTTTGTATACCACTCAAGCGGTTAGAGTAAGAGAATATTGTAAAGTGTGTGCGAGAGAAAAGAAAAGAGATAGTGTATTTCTTGTTCTTGTTCTTTCAGGTTTTTCGTCAAGTCCTAGTTCTAGAGATTTGGCAAGATTATTGGTTGTACTCATTATTGATATAGTGAAAGATTGTTGTTGCTATCTTGTGGATGTAGGCGCATATTTCTGAACCACGTAAATTCTTGGTGTTATTTATCTTGGTTATTTGTTTTTTGATTTCTGGAGTTTGTTCTATTTTTCCCATTCTTAAACGCGATATTCTCAACAAGTGGTATTAGAGCCAAGTTTGGCTGATATCCGTTTAGAATGAAGGGTGCAATCCGCTTTAATTGGGTTACATGGAAATCAAGAGGAGGACATGCTTTATTGAAGGTGTTAAGAGCATGCCAACAAGTATGTCTAATACTGATTGGAACAAGATGAAGATAAGCGATTTTTTCTGGCAAAGAAGTCTATAATTGCCTTTGCCAGTGACGATGGGTATTGCGATCAGGGGGAGCCTAATCAAGAGAAATCTAATTAAGAGGATTTTGATTAATGAGTAGTTCGATCAAGGGGAGCTTGGTTATGAGTAGTTCGATCAAGGGGAGTCTTGTCATGAAAAGTTTGATCAATGGGAGTTTGGTCAAGATGAGCAATCCTATTATGGTATACCTTCCTCATGATCTGGAAGGCGAGATTGTTGGGTTTTTTCCAGCCCATGATAAGTTGTCCTCAGTCTATTGGGAATTAATAGTCTTAAGGGATTAAATTGGTTTCCCAATTGGAGTTAGTTTCTCAATTGGAGTAGGATTCATAACTAGATTCCAATTAGGATTAATAATCCTTATTGAAGAAGACCGTTATTATGTCTATATAAAGGGCTATTGTACTAGTTTTTGGAAGGGAGCAAAACAATATTTTGTATACCACTCAAGCGATTAGAGTGAAAGAATATTGTAAAGTGTGTGCGAGAGAAAAGAAAAGAGATAGTTTATTTCTTGTTCTTGTTCTTTCAGGTTTTTCGTCAAGTCCTATTTCTAAACATTTGGCAAGATTATTGGTTGTACTCATTATTGATATAGTGAAAGATTGTTGTTGCTATCCCATGGACGTAGGTGCATATTGCCGAACCACGTAAATTCTTGGTGTTATTTATCTTGGTTATTTGTTTTTCGACTTATGGAGTTTGTTCTATTTTTCTCATTCTTAAACGCGATATTCTCAACACGAGCTTGCTCAACCATGGCTTGGTTGGCTTCATTGCCAACCCCTTGTATCTTATCAATGAGTTTGCAACATATCTTCAAAGCAAAGGACATGGAAAGGTTGTACCAACTCCTAAGGTGGACAGTGATAACCACACAACACTTTTTGGCTAGTTTGCTGGATTCCTTGCTAACCATAACCCTGTCCATCCTGATAAAGCTTCAGGTATCTTCAATGCTTTCTCCACCGCACTTCAAACTATTGTTGAACTTGATTGTTAGATGATAGGAGCATATTTATGCGACTTAAATGGCTTGTTCTCGTACATTTACGTTATGTTTCTTTAGTTATTTTAGTACTTTAAGCTATTTTCGTGTGTTTGTAGGTCCAAAGGGCTAAAGGAGCAAAAAGATGCATTTTGGAGACTTTTGGAGCACTTTTGGGCTAAGGACGGATAGCTTATGCTTGAAGCCAAAGTGTTGGACGAAATTGAAGACCTAATTGGAGCCAAAGTGTTGGAACCTTGTTCTCTTTAGTTTTAGGACATTTAAACCTTTCCTAATCCCAATCATGCCATGCATAACACACATCCATTCTAACACATTGTCATTGCACATGCATTTCCTTCATTAGTTAACCCACATGCACTTATCACTTATCATCACCACATATCATATCACTTAATCACTTATCACTTATCATCACCACTTAACCACTTATCATATCATAACCACATATCATATCACTTATCACTTATCACTTAACATAACATCCACCTACTTCACCTACAACATCCACTTCACCTACAACATCCACCTACTTCACCTACAACATCCACCCACTTCACCTACAACATCCACCTACTTCACCTACAACATCCACCCACTTCACCTACAACATCCACCTACTTCACCTACAACATCCACCTACTTCACCTACAACATCCACCTACTTCACCTACAAATGACATAGCCATATGTTCCCTCCACTACTCCTATAAATACCCTTGCATTCATTCATTCAATATATCTCATTTTCATACACAACACATTACAAACACATTCTCCCTTCCCTAGCCGTGAGCTTCCCATCTCTCCCCTTATAATCCAAACACCATTTTTCCATTCCCCTTCCACTTCTACACCACTCCTCATCCATTTCCATAATCCCCCAAACCTCACCTTAGACCTTGTGCTACAACGAAGAGGAAGAGAAGAGGGCCTAAACGTTCATACAATTCAAGTTTGAGTTGTTGGAATGTTTAGGTGATTCTTTGATTTCAATGTTTCATTTTAATTCTCTTTGTTTTGTGCGTATGAGGAATGGAAGAGAAGAGTGCCTAAACGTTCATACAATTCAAGTTTGAGTTGTTGGAATGTTTAGGCGTTTCTTTGATTTCAAAGATATGAGGAATTAAACCCCCTTTAGCTAGGGGGTGATTCGAAACTATGTTTATATTTGCAATATGAATTGATTAACTTTCGTTGGAATTTCATAAGTTGTGGATTCAATTTGTTTAACCGTTTGATTGATAACTTATTTATGAATGTTTATTAAGAATGCGCGCTTAATTTTCATGCATAAATATGACGCTAGAATATAAGTGAATTTCACCTAATCGTTATGAACTTATATTCACAAGTAGTGGAGGTTGCTTATAAACAATCGCGTTAAACGAATTCTTGGCACTAGTTTCATGCGTATTCCATAGTAACGAATGCCTCGTCAACACTTATAGTTTTCATAATGCTTAATGATCTTTGATTGTATCTTTATTGTGCTTTTCACGTAAAGGACTTTTGGAGAATGTGGTGAATTGCGTTGCGCTAACCCATCCAATTCATTAACTTAAGGAAAACTTGACGGTTAATTTAAGCGGACCTAATTAACCCGGAGTGTTGGGTTTCATAATTTATCGAAAGACCAACTGAGAATCAATCTTGTATGCAAGTGTAACATGCGTGGAGAAGAACCCCTTGGCTATTCCATCATCCATATTTTATTCACATTCATATTTACATTCTGTTTTAATTGCAATTTGTTCATTTAGTTTAATTTTGTCAAAACCTAAATCCCCCTTTACTTTAACGTCAAATTAGTTAGAAATCAATTTAGTTTGTGTTTTTAAGAGTTTTGAGTCTTTTGAACTTGTTAGAATCTGTTTAGTTTATGTTTTAAAGTATTTTTGAATTCTTTGAGTCTAGTTTAGTGTTTTATATTGTTTTTACGTTTTTAAGTCAGTTTCCAAGAGATTAACAATCCCTCCTAATCCCCGGTCCAGAACGATCCCTACTTATACTTATACTACAATTGTCAAAAAGAGGGTTTAATTTGTGTGCGTATAATTCACGCATCAAATTTTGGCGCCGTTGCCGGGGATTAGCAACTTTGCTAATCTCTTGGATTGTTTTATTTTCGTTTGTGTATATATATTTTTTTTTAGTTTTATTTTAGACGCAAGACATGGCACTTGATAGTGCTTCTCTTTTGTCACAGCTTATGGAAGAGTACCAAACGCAAAGAGTTGGTACATTTGATCATAATCAATCAAGGAACGACGTGTTTTCCAATACTTACAATTCCGATTGGAGTGATCATTCAAACTCTATATGGTGGGAACCTCAACATGTTCAAGAAAAAGGATATTGGCAGCCATATGAGGAGTTCTATTCAAGACCTATGCACCCACCACAACCTCATATTCAATATGCCCAACCAAATTTAAGTTCGTCAATAGATTATAATCAAAAGCTTGATGAATTAATTTGTTTGGTGCAGGGCTTACAAAATCAAGACAATGAGGCTCAACAAGAAGGATATTGGCAGCCGTATGAGGAGTTCTATTCAACGCCTATGCAGCCACCACAACCTGCCCAAAGTAATGTAGGTAATTCAAATGATAATGATACGATTTTTCAATTACTTACTACTCTGGAAAAGCAAATTGGGCAGATAGCGGAGTTCGAAGGACAATTTTGCGACCAAGGCGAACTCCCTAGTTCAACCATTGCAAATCAGAAGGGAGAATTTGAAACCACCAATGCTATCATGTTGAGAAGTGACAAGGAGGTTGGAACGGACCCTCAACCATCAAAATCAAATCACAAGGAAGAGGAATACACCCAACCCACGGAAAGGGTGGAAACACCTTTACCGGAGGCACCTATTGCTCCTATGCCATCTAATACAAGTATGGTTGTTCCAAATTTCATTATTTTTAATCCCGTTCCAACAAGTATCCCTATTCATTGCAGATTCATGACTTCCAAGGAAGAAGAAGGTGAGAAAGACATCTTGGAAGTCCTTCCAAAGGTGACAAGTAAGGAATGTCATGAATTCATCAAAGAGGACGTTCTTGAGGCAAACAACCCCAAAGAAGTTGAATTTTATGACACAAGAGAAGGACCAATCCTCACATGCAATCTGGACAAGTCTAATATCCCTGAAACTTTCAAAGGAGTGGTGTTTGTCATTGAGTTCTTGTCGGACAAAACAAGTAAGTCATATTTTCCAAATTCCATTACATTTTATACTAACTTGCTGTTTTTTATGAATCAGGCACCTACACTAGAATTCAAACCAATGCCGGTTCACTTCAAGTATCACCTTCCATTCAAGGACAAATTCCATGCCGTTTGATTTGATTTAAAAAAAAAAAAAAAAAAAAAAAAAAAAAAAAAAAAAAAAGATACTAAATGATGCGAGATTTATACGCGCACAAATTAAACCCTCTTTTTGACAATTGTAGTAATGATGTAAGTAGGGATCGTTCTGGACCGGGGATTAGGAGGGATTGTTAATCACTTGGATTTTGACTTAAAAACGTAAAAACACAATATAAAACACTATACTAAACTCGAAGAATTCAAAACTAAAAATAAGAAAGATTAAGACTAAGACTTAAACGAAATATGGGGGGATTGATTAATAAAACTAACTTTTAAAACACTAAGACAAACTAAAAGACTCAAAACAAGTTCAAAAGACTCCAAATACTTAAAAACATAAAATAAGACAAATCAAATGGTTAAGACTTAACAAAATAGGGGGGGGATTGTGGTTGGACGAGATTAAACTAAACGAACAGATTATAATTTAAAACAGATAGTAAAGATGAATGTGATGAAAATATGGATGATGGAATAGCTAAGGGGTTCATCTCCATACATGTTACACTTGCATAATAAAATGATTTCTAATTGTATTTCAATAAACCATGAATTCTCAACACCCCGGGTTAATTAGGTCCGCTTAAATTAACCGTCAAGTTTTCCTTAAGTTAATGAATTGGATGATTGCATACGACAACCCAAAGCATTCCTCACAAGTTCCCTACATGAATTGCATAATAGAGATACAAGCAAGAATCATTAAGCATCATGAAAACTATAAGTGTTGACGAGGCATTCGTTACTATGATTGCATGAAACTTATGCCAAGAATTTGTTTAACGCGATTGTTTATAAGCAACCTCCACTACTTGTGAATATAAGTTCATAACTATTACGTGAAACTCACTTATATTCTAGCGTCAAATTCATGCATGAAAATTAAGCGTTCATTCTTAATAAACATACATAAATAGGTTATCAATCAAACAGTTAAACAAATTGAATTCACAATTTATGAAACGTAATTAAAAGTAATCAAATCATATTACAAACATAAACATAATTTCGAATCACCCCCAAGCTAAAGGGGGGTTTAGTTCCTCATACAAAACAAAGAGAATTGAAATTAAACATTGAAATCAAAGAAACGCCTAAACATTCCAACAACTCAAACTTGAATTGTATGAACGTTTAGGCCCTCTTCTCTTCCTCTTTATTGTAGCATAAGGTCTAGGGATAATTGGTTTGGGGGATGGAAGTGTGGAATGGAAAAATGGTGTTTGGATTATAAGGGGAGAGATGGGAAGCTCACGGCTAGGGAAGAATGGATGTGTTTGTGGTGTGTTGTGTATGAAATGAGATGTGAATTGAATGAATGAATGCAAGGGTATTTATAGGAGTAGTGGAGGGAACATATGGCTATGTCATTTGTAGGTGAAGTAGGTGGATGTTGTAGGTGAAGTAGGTGGATGTTATGTTAAGTGATAAGTGATAAGTGATATGATATGTGGTTATGATATGATAAGTGGTTAAGTGGTGATGATAAGTGATAAGTGATTAAGTGATATGATATGTGGTGATGATAAGTGATAAGTGCATGTGGGTTAACTAATGAAGGAAATGCATGTGCAATGACAATGTGTTAGAATGGATGTGTGTTATGCATGGCATGATTGGGATTAGGAAAGGTTTAAATGTCCTAAAACTAAAGAGAACAAGGTTCCAACACTTTGGCTCCAATTAGGTCTTCAATTTCGTCCAACACTTTGGCTTCAAGCATAAGCTATCCGTCCTTAGCCCAAAAGTGCTCCAAAAGTCTCCAAAATGCATCTTTTTGCTCCTTTAGCCCTTTGGACCTACAAACACACGAAAATAGCTTAAAGTACTAAAATAACTAAAGAAACATAACGTAAATGTACGAGAACAAGCCATTTAAGTCGCATAAATATGCTCCTATCAAATACCCCCACACTTAGCTTTTGCTAGTCCTCGAGCAAAACAGAAAAACAAAACAAAAAGAACAAAACACAACCTACACCTTCCAACAATCGTATCAGGGACTTCCAATGCACATGACAAGTTAAAAATCATTATTCTCACAGATTTGAGCCATCTTTACACTTAAGTACATTCTTAATCATAGTCACCACATACTAGTTCACAATTAAGCAATTAAAACACATTTCAAATGTAGTAACATGCCTTTAGAGAATTCCCTCAATTTCTTACTAGATGTACTCTCGTTTTTCACACAGATTTTCTGACTACACACCCTACACTAGGTATATGTGAGAAGATTGATGTAAACATGTAGACGAACACTCACATATGTTATAATAAGGAAAGCATTTTCTGGAGTTAATAAGCATGTTTAGATATGATCTCATGAATGGAATGCTACTACTTAGACGCGAGAACCAGTGACACCATAAGCTCATACCAAGTTTAAACTCCACAATTGAAATACATAACACTCAATATAGAAGTCAAAGGGTAGTAACGGGGCTAGGGTATTGGCTAACAATGAAAGGTGAAGGATAAACAAACATTCTTAAAGCAATAGTGAGCAAAGTATTGAATTAGACACTTAGAATTCCCTTAAGAACGCAGAAGTCAACTTTGAACACCCAAGGGAAAATCACACAAAACTTAGGGCCATATTCAACTTTTTGGACCCTTTCTTCAACCATCAACGCTCGTGAGTTCATTCTTACTTATTTTCACTCTTTTTTTTTTTTTTTTTTTCTTTTCTTCTTTTTCTTTTGAATCTCAAAACATACATATAAACGTAAGAACAAACTTTTACTCCCCCACACTCATTTTCTTGCATAATGTAACTCAAAAGGAATTCATTTAAGTCATGCTCACTAAACTTTAAGAACAAGGGTATAGGAAAGTCCTACTCTAAGCTAGGTAAGGGGTGATGTGGGTAAACAAGGAATAAAGGCAAAACGAGGCTCAACGGGGTTAAAACTTACAACATATACGAAGTATGGGAAGTAAGGCTATTTGGCTATGGTGGTGGTCACTACACAACTTCTTCTTGAATATGTGTTATGCAAATCAATAACATGCTTTGAATGAAATGGGCATGAGTTCTAGCATTTGGAACTATATGATGAAACGCCTTCTAAGTAGTAACCAAGCAAAGAATAATGAGATCATGCAACGACTTTAGAAAACAAGAAATCACAGATTATACTCTCCAAAGAACGTTATAGGCTCAAGTCTCTCAGGGTTGTAGCGTTTGTTTGAGTTCCTTCCTTCAAGCATGTTACAAAAACGAATTTTTTTCTTTTATGATTGCATGTGAACTCATACATTATAACCATAACCAAGCATATACCAAGAGTAAATCAAACTTTTCTCTATGTTTATAACTCTTTCTAACCGTCATGCAATTATAAACCAAATCCTTATCATTGTGTTGGAAGGTACCCTAAGACACAAACACACAAAAACGACTCAAAACACTCTTTTTAGGGTTTTTAAAACAAGTTTTTCAAATTTTTATGTGATTTTCGGAGTTATAAAACAAAACACACTAAAACACTCTAAAACAACTTAAAAACACCTTAAAACAGCAAGGAACAACATTTGAAGTTATGGGTGATAAAATCCCACGAATTTGCATTAAATAAACTTAGTTACCCCCCCCCCCACACTTAAATCAAACATTGTCCTCAATGTTTTAAGCTTAAAATCACACCAAACAAAAGTAAATATAAAAACAGCAACTAAACATACTAAACATGGCAGAATGTAAATAACAAAGAGAAGAGTTTAGAGACGCAAATCTGGTTGTGGAATGTAAATTCCATCTTCTCCTTGTTGATTTCATTGAGGCTTGATGTTGTTGATTCCACAGGGGTTCCTCCCATCGTTGATTTTCCTTTGTGCTACTCTTGAACTGGGCAGCAGGATTCTTTTGGTCTCCCCCGGAGGTCTGAGCTTTCCCCTTTTATCTGTTTCTTTGTTCAATCTTTGCAGGAGTGGTCCCTTCTCTGGAAGTGTATCAACCGTTGAAGATGACTACTCGAGAGCAACGCTAGGTAAGCAATCAGGAATAGATTCCAGGCAGTTGGCTCCAGATCGGAAGACTGGTTCCAAGTGCCGGCTGATTGCTTCTTTTACCTTGCCATGCGAGTAAGAACAAGGACAAAGAAAAAGACAGGGAAAGAGCATGATATGAGATACTTTTGCTTTTGACCTTGATGATATGAGATACCTTTGCTTTTGAAGAAGCGGTGAATGAATCAGCACATGTATTTGTTGTGCTGATTCCTCCTGGGTCATATGTACTCCAGACATCTGGTATCATCTTTGGGGAAGAAGAAAAAATTGAGTAATTCGAAAGGCTTTGCTGGGAGTTCGCCCTCAGAGGTGAGGGAGAGTTGGGCATTTTCTTCAGGTTTGCCCTGCCATAAAAGACGAATGTCGACATATATAGAGATAATATCAAGTGGTGGTACTTTTTACCTTTGTCGACAAACGTTTTGATCCCGCAAATCCGGCTTTTTGAAATAATGGCGCCTCTTCGATCTCTGAACACGCCTCTTCGATTTCTGAGCAGGCGCCCCTTCGATTTCTGAACGACGCCCCTTCGCTTTCTGAACGACGCCCCTTCGCTTTCTGAACGACACGTGGTAGTGCAGATGCGGCTCCTTTTGACAAAGCTGCACGCGTCTTCTGAAAAGCTGAGAAAGCGTCGCCGAACTTTGCGCTTGTCGGCTAAAGATGTGTAGTTGCGATGATGGCCTCCACGTGTTGTCTGAAAAGAAGAACTCTTTTGACAAAGTTGAACACGTCTTCTGAAAAGCTGAGAAAGCGTCGCCTAAATTACGCCGGAAATTCCGGCTTTTTGAATTGGTGGACGCGTCGCCTTGGCTTTTTTATTGAGCTATCGATCACCACAACAAACACACTCTGAAGATTTCCCATTCTTGATAATCGACTCCGGCCCTTTGAAATTTAACTCCATCCCTTCTCTTTGAACACTTTTGAAAAATGGCAAACTCATCGAACCTTAGCTTGGAATTGAGCCTTAGCAGTGATACGGGCGCGCCGCGTCAAGGTAACGTATGGCGCCCTTCTTTCTTTTCTTCTAACGGTCCTCTCACAGGTGAAGACTCCGTGATGCAGGACGCCACAACAGCTACAATAGTAGCTAGGAACCTCCTCACTCCAAAAGATAGTAGGCTGCTGTCAGGACGGTCCGATGAGTTGGCCGTTCAAGAGTCCCTCGCACTTAGTGTTCAGTGTGCGAGCTCTGTGTCCAATATGGGCCAACGCCTGCTTGCCCGCTCACGTCAGGTGGAATCATTGATGGCTGAGGTGGAAAGTCTCAAGCAAGAGATCAAGCAGCTGAAGTATGAGAATAGAAGTTTGCATGTGCTTGCAAACAACTATTCGACGGGCATGAAGAGGAAGCTTGATGAGCTGCAAGAATCCAATGTTCGAATGCAAAGTGACCGTCAAAGGCTTTCGGCTTACTTCCAGAGGCACATTTTTCCTGGCTCGTCCAGCGTTTGGCCAAGTATTGGGGCCTGGAATGCTCCCGCTCCGATGCCTTCCGCTCCGATGCCTTCCGCTCCGACGCCTTCCGCTCCGACGCCTTCCGCTCCGAGAGTTTTTCCCAGTAGTGGGGCTTCAAGTAAACGCCCTTTGTGAAGGCTCCATCTTTCTTTGTTTAGCAGTGCCTATCAATAAACAAAACGTTTTCTTAATGTTACAATCATAGACTCACACAATTAATAAACAAACAAACAATAACAACTAAACAACCTAACAAGGCAGAAACGAAATATCAACAAAGAGAAGAGTTTTTAGGAATCTGGAATTGGAGTGCTTTCTAAGTCTTCCTTTGTTGAATGCATGGGTTGCCTCCCAAGTAGCGCTTTCTTTTACGTCTTGCAGCCGGACGGTACCTCCGTTTAAGCTTGACTAGGTTCCACGGCATGGAATTGGTCCTTGAATGGAAGGTGATACTTGAAGTGAACCGACATTGGTTCAAATTCTAAAGTGGGTGCCTGGATCATTAACAACATATTAGTATAAAAGAAAATTGAAATTCGGGGAGGCGGCTTACCTGTGTGCTCCGACATGAACTCCAGAATAAACACCCCTTCGAAAGTTATGACTTGTCCCGTGTCATAAAATCCAACTTCCTTGGGAATTGTGGTTTCAAATATGTCCTCTTTGATGCCTTCTACATCTTCTCCAGCCACTACCTTCTCTTGAATCATTCTTCTTGGTGTACAAAGTCCTTTGAAGAATTCAACACCATCTAAAACTTGCTGTGTTGCACTAAGAATTTGAATAGCATTTTGCACCTTTGGGAAGGCTTCCACAATGTCCTTTTTACTCTCTTCTTGGTTGGGAATCAAAAACCTGCTAGGAAAAGGGACATTGGGTGGAATAACATCAGAATAACATGGAATTGGGACGTCCTTACTGGTGGTGGGTGGTTTAGAGGGCTTAGGGGGCTGCGGCAAGGGTTGTTCTACCCTTGCCGTGTGCATGTCTTCTTCCTCCTCCTCAATTAGCAGCTCTTCATCCACTTCTAGGCTATGTTTGGACATTTTTAGGTCAGCTCCAACCTCCATAGCACTTCCCAAAGTGATAGCATTATGGATTTCAAAATCTTCCTTCGAGTTTTCAATAGTTGAGTTGGAGAGTTCACTTTGCTCTTGAATTTGTTTCATGAACTCCATAATCTGCCCAAATTGCTCGTCCAATTTACCCAACTCCTTGGCTTGATTTTGTGACCCCTGCGCCAAAGAGGTTAGTAATTGAAAATTTTTATCATTATCCATGGACATACTTGAACTTGATTGGAATTGTTGTGGGGGAGGTTGTGGTGGCTGCATAGGTGTTGTATTGAACTCCTCATATGGTTGCCAATATGCTTCTTGTTGAGCCTCCTTGGCTTGATTTTGTGACCCCTGCGCCAAAGAATTTATTTCATTAAGAATTTGATTATAATCTATTGGCGAACTTGAATTTAATTGAGCATATTGCATATGAAGTTGTGGTGGCTGCATAGGTCTTGAATAGAACTCCTCATATGGTTGCCAATATGCTTCACGTTGAACTTGTTGATCTTCCCACCATATAGAGTTTGAATGATCCCTCCAATCTCTTTGTGGACATTGATTGGCTTGAAATCCTTGCCTATATGAAGCACCAAATGTAGGGACACTCTGCATTGTGGTCCTTTCGGCATACGGCGACAATTTAGAAGTAAGATTTGCCAATTGAGCTTGAATGCTAGCAAAATCCATATCTTACTTCTCTAGTACCTAAAATCAAAGAAAGAGAACTAAATCAAATATCAAAAGTAACAACAAACAAAGAAAACAACATTAAGTTAGAAACTAAAACGAAAACAACTAAACCAAAAAAAAAGAAAAGAACCAAGGGATTAGCAAAGTTGCTAATCCCCGGCAACGGCGCCAAAATTTGATGCGAGATTTATACGCGCACAAATTAAACCCTCTTTTTGACAATTGTAGTAATGATGTAAGTAGGGATCGTTCTGGACCGGGGATTAGGAGGGATTGTTAATCACTTGGATTTTGACTTAAAAACGTAAAAACACAATATAAAACACTATACTAAACTCGAAGAATTCAAAACTAAAAATAAGAAAGATTAAGACTAAGACTTAAACGAAATATGGGGGGATTGATTAATAAAACTAACTTTTAAAACACTAAGACAAACTAAAAGACTCAAAACAAGTTCAAAAGACTCCAAATACTTAAAAACATAAAATAAGACAAATCAAATGGTTAAGACTTAACAAAATAGGGGGGGGATTGTGGTTGGACGAGATTAAACTAAACGAACAGATTATAATTTAAAACAGATAGTAAAGATGAATGTGATGAAAATATGGATGATGGAATAGCTAAGGGGTTCATCTCCATACATGTTACACTTGCATAATAAAATGATTTCTAATTGTATTTCAATAAACCATGAATTCTCAACACCCCGGGTTAATTAGGTCCGCTTAAATTAACCGTCAAGTTTTCCTTAAGTTAATGAATTGGATGATTGCATACCACTCCCCAAACCATTCACACCATCAAACTATCCTTAGACCTTGTGCTACAACAACGAGGAAGAGAAGAGTGCCTAAACGTTCATACAATTCAAGTTTGAGTTGTTGGAATGTTTAGGTGTTTCTTTGATTTCAATGTTTAAATTCAATTCTCTTTGTTTGTACGTATGAGGAATGGAAGAGAAGAGTGCCTAAACGTTCATACAATTCAAGTTTGAGTTGTTGGAATGTTTAGGTATTTCTTTGATTTCAATGTTATAATAAACTAAACCCCCTTTAGCTAGGGGGTGATTCGAAATATATGTTTATGCTTGCATTTTGATTTGATGAATTCTAATTGCGTTTCATAAGTTGTGGTTCAATTTGTTTAACCGTTTGATTGATAACTTATTTATGAATGTTTATTAAGAATGCGCGCTTAATTTTCATGCATAAATATGATGCTAGAATATAAGTGAATTTCACCTAATCGTTATGAACTTATATTCACAAGTAGTGGAGGTTGCTTATAAACAATCGCGTTAAATGAATTCTTGGCACGAGTTTCATGCTCATCATAGTAACGAATGCCTCGTCAACACTTATAGTTTTCATAATGCTTAATGATCTTTGATTGTATCTTTATTGTGCTGTTCACGTAAAGGACTTTTGGAGAATGTGGTGAATTGCGTTGCGCTAACCCATCCAATTCATTAACTTAAGGAAAACTTGACGGTTAATTTAAGCGGACCTAATTGACCCGGGGCGTTGAGAATTAATGATTTGTTGAAATGCAATTGGAAATCGTTTTATTATGCAAGTATAACATATGTGGAGATGAACCCCGTAGCTAACTTTCCATCCATTTGTTCTTTCTTTTCTTGTTTCTGTTTTCATGTTTAATTTAACTTGTTATTCAATTATGTTAAACATGTGAAACTAATTTCTTTTTAGTTAGAGGCGAATTTGAAGCCATGGACATATGTTGGTTATGATTTGATTTACTCCAATTATGAATTCATGAACTTTAGATGTGGGTTACTTTTCTGTTTTGATTAAGAACTTGTTTATGTATGTGGGTTGAGGGTCGACACTTAATTTGCATGCCTAAGACTTGATGCTAGGATATAAGGGAATTTCACCTAATCGTTATGAACTTATATTCATGAGTAGTAAAAATCACTAGTCACGATTGTGTTTAGTAAACCCTAGGCTGGATTAACATGCGTATTCCATAGTTATGAATGCCTAGTCAATGTTTATGATTTCCGTTGAACTTAATGATCTTTGTTGAATGTCTCTATCATGCGTATTCCATGTGAGAGACTTTGATTAGGAATAATTTGGTTGTAATGCGTATCCCATTCAATCCAATGAATCTAGGGAAATCTGAAGGTTAATTTAAGCGGACCTAATTAACTTGGAGCATTGTCATTCATCGTTTGTTGAAGTCATAACTGGGAGTCAAATTATATGCTTATGTTCATGTGTGGATAAGGAACCCTCTAACTAGTTTTTCATCATTCTATTTCATTAATTTCGTTTTTTTTTTAGAATCTGTTTTAATTCCAAGTTTCTGTTTTAGTTTAAATTCATCCAAAACCAATCCCCCATTTATTTTAAAGTGTTAGATTAATTAGAAATACATTTAGTTTGTGTTTATAAGTGCTTTGGGTACTGTTTGAGTCTTTTGGTTTGTTTGAGTGTTTTAAAGTTTAGTTTTGCAATTCTTTGAGTCTAGTATAGTGTTTTAAAATTTATTTTACGTTTTTGAGTCAAATCCAAGTGATTAACAATCCCTCCTAATCCCCGGTCCAGAACGATCCCTACTTGCATACTTACTACAATTGATAAAAGAGGGTTTAATTTATGCGCGTATAATTCTCGCACATCATGTTACTCATGCTAAGAATTAACTTAACGCGATCGTGACAAGCGACCTTCACTACTTTCAAGTATAAGTTAGTAACGATTATGTGAAACCTTCTTAAACTTTAGCCACATATTCATGCATGCTAATTAAGTGTCGACCCTCAATCAACAAACACAAATAAGTTAATCATCAAATAGTTAAGCCAATTTCATTCACAAATCAAGAGTTCATAACCGGAATTCATCAATTCATATCACATAAATAATCATGGTATTGAAATCACCCCTAGCCAAAAAGGGTTTAGTTCCTCATAACTTTGAAATCAAAGAAACACCTAAACATTCCAATAACTCAAACTTGAATTGTATGAACGTTTAGGCACTCTTCTCTTCCATTCCTCATATTACAAAACAAAGAGAATTGAATTTAAACATTGAAATCAAAGAACCGCGTAAACATTCCAACAACTCAAACGTGAATTGTATGAACGTTTAGGCCCTCTTCTCTTCGTCTTCGTTGTAGCACAAGGTCTAAGGTGAGGTTTGGGGGATTATGGAAATGGATGAGGAGTGGTGTAGAAGTGGAAGGGGAATGGAAAAATGGTGTTTGGATTATAAGGGGAGAGATGGGAAGCTCACGGCTAGGGAAGGGAGAATGTGTTTGTGGTGTGTTGTGTATGAAATGAGATGTCCATTGAATGAATGAATGCAAGGGTATTTATAGGAGTAGTGGAGGGAACATATGGCTATGTCATTTGTAGGTGAAGTAGGTGGATGTTGTAGGTGAAGTAGGTGGATGTTATGTTAAGTGATAAGTGATAAGTGATATGATATGTGGTTATGATATGATAAGTGGTTAAGTGGTGATGATAAGTGATAAGTGATTAAGTGATATGATATGTGGTGATGATAAGTGATAAGTGCATGTGGGTTAACTAATGAAGGAAATGCATGTGCAATGACAATGTGTTAGAATGGATGTGTGTTATGCATGGCATGATTGGGATTAGGAAAGGTTTAAATGTCCTAAAACTAAAGAGAACAAGGTTCCAACACTTTGGCTCCAATTAGGTCTTCAATTTCGTCCAACACTTTGGCTTCAAGCATAAGCTATCCGTCCTTAGCCCAAAAGTGCTCCAAAAGTCTCCAAAATGCATCTTTTTGCTCCTTTAGCCCTTTGGACCTACAAACACACGAAAATAGCTTAAAGTACTAAAATAACTAAAGAAACATAACGTAAATGTACGAGAACAAGCCATTTAAGTCGCATAAATATGCTCCTATCACTAAACATGGAGAAAGATGGTGCCTTCACAAAGGTTGTTTACGTGAAGCCCCACTACGAGGCGTCGGAGCGGAAGGCATAGGAGCGGAAGGCATAGAAGCGGGAGGCATCGGAGCGGAAGCCATCGGAGCGGAAGGCATCGGAGCTAGAGCATTCCAGGCCTCAATACTTGGCCAAGCGCTGGACGAGCCAGGAAAAATGTGCCTCTGGAAGTAAGCCGCAAGCCTTTGACGATCACTTTGACGGTCACTTTGCATACGACCATTGGATTCTTGCAGCTCATCCAGCTTCCTCTTCATGCCCGTCGAATAGTTGTTTGCAAGCACATGCAAACTTCTATTCTCGTACTTAAGCAGTTTGATCTCTTGCTTAAGACTTTCCACCTCTGCCATCAATGATTCCACCTGACGGGAGCGGGCAAGCAAGCGTTGGCCCATGTTGGACACAGAACTCGCACACTGAACACTAAGTGCGAGGGACTCTTGAACGGCCAACTCATCGGACCGTCCTGACAGCAGCCTACTATCTTTTGGAGTGAGGAGGTTTTTAGCTACTATTGTAGCTGTTGTGGCGTCCTGCATCACAGAGTCTTCACCTGAAAGAGGACCGTTAGAAGAAAAAAAAGAAGGGCGCCATACATTACCTTGACGGGGCGCAACCGGATCGCTGCTGAGACTCAAATCTAAGCTAAGGTTCGATGAGTTTGCCATTTTTTTCAAAAGTGTTCAAAGAGAATGGGTGGATGGAGTTAAATTTCGAAGGGCCGGAGACGATTTTCAAGAATGGGAAATCTTCAGAGTGTGTTTGTGGCGGTGATCAATACCTCAATAAGAAGCCAAGGCGACGCGTCCACCGATTCAAAAAGCCGGAATTTCCGGCGTAATTTAGGCGACGCTTTCTCAGCTTTTCAGAAGACGTGTTCAACTTTGTCAAAAGAGTTCTTCTTTTCAGACAACACGTGGAGGCCATCATCGCAACTACACATCTTTAGCCGACAAGCGCAAAGTTCGGCGACGCTTTCTCTGCTTTTCAGAAGACGTGTGCAGCTTTGTCAAAAGGAGCCGCATCTGCACTACCACGTGTCGTTCAGAAAGCGAAGGGGCGTCGTTCAGAAATCGAAGGGGCGCCTGCTCAGAAATCGAAGAGGCGTATTCAAAGATCGAAGCGGCGCCACTATTTCAAAAAGCCGGATTTGCGGGATCAAAACGTTTGTCGACAAGGGTAAAAAGTACCACCACTTGATATTATCTCTATATATGTCGACCTTCGTCTTTTATGGCAGGGCAAACCTGAAGAAAATGCCCAACTCTCCCTCACCTCTGAGGGCGCACTCCCAGCAAAGCCTTTCGAAATACTCAATTCTTTCTTCTTCCCCAAAGATGATACCAGATGCCTGGAGTACATATGACCCAGGAGGAAACGGCGGATTGAAGCATGTGCTGATTCATTCACCGTTTCTTCAAAGCAAAGGTATCTCATATCATCAAGGTCAAAAGCAAAAATATCTCATATCATGCTCTTTCCCTGTCTTTTTCTTTGTCCTTGTTCTTACTTGCATGGCAAAGTAAAAGAAGCAATCAGCCGGCACTTGGAGTCAGTCTACCGATCTGGAGCCAACTGCCCAGAATCTATTCCTGATTGCTTACCTAGCGTTGCTCTCGAGTAGTCATCTTCAACGGTTGATACACTTCCAGAGAAGGGACCACTCCTGCAAAGATTGAACAAAGAAACAGATAACAGGAGGAAGCTCAGACCTTCGGGGGAGACCCTAAAAGGAATCCTGCTGCCCAGTTCAAGAGTAGCACAAAGGAAAATCAACGATGGGCGGAAACCAGTTCAAGAGTAAGCCTGTGGAATCACAAAGATCAAAGCCTCAATGCAATCACCAAGGAGAAGAGGGAATTTACACTCCATAACCAGATTTGCGTCCCTAAACTCTTCTCTTTGTTAATTACATTCTGCCATGTTTAGTATCTTTAAATGTTTTTTGTGTTTACTTATGTTTTGTGTGAACCATATGCTTAAAACATTGAGGACAATGTTTGATTTAAGTGTGGGGGGGGTAACTAAGTTTATTTAATGCAAATTCGTGGGATTTTATCACCCATAACTTCAAATGTTGTTCCTTGCTGTTTTAAGGTGTTTTTAAGTTGTTTTAGAGTGTTTTAGTGTGTTTTGTTTTATAACTCCGAAAATCACATAAAAATTTGAAAAACTTGTTTTAAAAACCCTAAAAAGAGTGTTTTGAGTCGTTTTTGTGTGTTTGTGTCTTAGGGTACCTTCCAACACAATGATAAGGATTTGGTTTATAATTGCATGACGGTTAGAAAGAGTTATAAACATAGAGAAAAGTTTGATTTACTCTTGGTATATGCTTGGTTATGGTTATAATGTATGACTTCACATGCAATCATAAAAGAAAAAAATTCGTTTTTGTAACATGCTTGAAGGAAGGAACTCAAACAAACGCTACAACCCTGAGAGACTTGAGCCTATAACGTTCTTTGGAGAGTATAATCTGTGATTTCTTGTTTTCTAAAGTCGTTGCATGATCTCATTATTCTTTGCTTGGTTACTACTTAGAAGGCGTTTCATCATATAGTTCCAAATGCTAGAACTCATGCCCATTTCATTCAAAGCATGTTATTGATTTGCATAACACATATTCAAGAAGAAGTTGTGTAGTGACCACCACCATAGCCAAATAGCCTTACTTCCCATACTTCGTATATGTTGTAAGTTTTAACCCCGTTGAGCCTCGTTTTGCCTTTATTCCTTGTTTACCCACATCACCCCTTACCTAGCTTAGAGTAGGACTTTCCTATACCCTTGTTCTTAAAGTTTAGTGAGCATGACTTAAATGAATTCCTTTTGAGTTACATTATGCAAGAAAATGAGTGTGGGGGAGTAAAAGTTTGTTCTTACGTTTATATGTATGTTTTGAGATTCAAAAGAAAAAGAAGAAAAGAAAAAAAAAAAAAAAAAAAAAAAGAGTGAAAATAAGTAAGAATGAACTCACGAGCGTTGATGGTTGAAGAAAGGGTCCAAAAAGTTGAATATGGCCCTAAGTTTTGTGTGATTTTCCCTTGGGTGTTCAAAGTTGACTTCTGCGTTCTTAAGGGAATTCTAAGTGTCTAATTCAATACTTTGCTCACTATTGCTTTAAGAATGTTTGTTTATCCTTCACCTTTCATTGTTAGCCAATACCCTAGCCCCGTTACTACCCTTTGACTTCTATATTGAGTGTTATGTATTTCAATTGTGGAGTTTGAACTTGGTATGAGCTTATGGTGTCACTGGTTCTCGCGTCTAAGTAGTAGCATTCCATTCATGAGATCATATCTAAACATGCTTATTAACTCCAGAAAATGCTTTCCTTATTATAACATATGTGAGTGTTCGTCTACATGTTTACATCAATCTTCTCACATATACCTAGTGTAGGGTGTGTAGTCAGAAAATCTGTGTGAAAAACGAGAGTACATCTAGTAAGAAATTGAGGGAATTCTCTAAAGGCATGTTACTACATTTGAAATGTGTTTTAATTGCTTAATTGTGAACTAGTATGTGGTGACTATGATTAAGAATGTACTTAAGTGTAAAGATGGCTCAAATCTGTGAGAATAATGATTTTTAACTTGTCATGTGCATTGGAAGTCCCTGATACGATTGTTGGAAGGTGTAGGTTGTGTTTTGTTCTTTTTGTTTTGTTTTTCTGTTTTGCTCGAGGACTAGCAAAAGCTAAGTGTGGGGGTATTTGATAGGAGCATATTTATGCGACTTAAATGGCTTGTTCTCGTACATTTACGTTATGTTTCTTTAGTTATTTTAGTACTTTAAGCTATTTTCGTGTGTTTGTAGGTCCAAAGGGCTAAAGGAGCAAAAAGATGCATTTTGGAGACTTTTGGAGCACTTTTGGGCTAAGGACGGATAGCTTATGCTTGAAGCCAAAGTGTTGGACGAAATTGAAGACCTAATTGGAGCCAAAGTGTTGGAACCTTGTTCTCTTTAGTTTTAGGACATTTAAACCTTTCCTAATTCCAATCATGCCATGCATAACACACATCCATTCTAACACATTGTCATTGCACATGCATTTCCTTCATTAGTTAACCCACATGCACTTATCACTTATCATCACCACATATCATATCACTTAATCACTTATCACTTATCATCACCACTTAACCACTTATCATATCATAACCACATATCATATCACTTATCACTTATCACTTAACATAACATCCACCTACTTCACCTACAACATCCACTTCACCTACAACATCCACCTACTTCACCTACAACATCCACCCACTTCACCTACAACATCCACCTACTTCACCTACAACATCCACCCACTTCACCTACAACATCCACCTACTTCACCTACAACATCCACCTACTTCACCTACAAATGACATAGCCATATGTTCCCTCCACTACTCCTATAAATACCCTTGCATTCATTCATTCAATATATCTCATTTTCATACACAACACATTACAAACACATTCTCCCTTCCCTAGCCGTGAGCTTCCCATCTCTCCCCTTATAATCCAAACACCATTTTTCCATTCCCCTTCCACTTCTACACCACTCCTCATCCATTTCCATAATCCCCCAAACCTCACCTTAGACCTTGTGCTACAACGAAGAGGAAGAGAAGAGGGCCTAAACGTTCATACAATTCAAGTTTGAGTTGTTGGAATGTTTAGGTGATTCTTTGATTTCAATGTTTCATTTTAATTCTCTTTGTTTTGTGCGTATGAGGAATGGAAGAGAAGAGTGCCTAAACGTTCATACAATTCAAGTTTGAGTTGTTGGAATGTTTAGGCGTTTCTTTGATTTCAAAGATATGAGGAATTAAACCCCCTTTAGCTAGGGGGTGATTCGAAACTATGTTTATATTTGCAATATGAATTGATTAACTTTCGTTGGAATTTCATAAGTTGTGGATTCAATTTGTTTAACCGTTTGATTGATAACTTATTTATGAATGTTTATTAAGAATGCGCGCTTAATTTTCATGCATAAATATGACGCTAGAATATAAGTGAATTTCACCTAATCGTTATGAACTTATATTCACAAGTAGTGGAGGTTGCTTATAAACAATCGCGTTAAACGAATTCTTGGCACTAGTTTCATGCGTATTCCATAGTAACGAATGCCTCGTCAACACTTATAGTTTTCATAATGCTTAATGATCTTTGATTGTATCTTTATTGTGCTTTTCACGTAAAGGACTTTTGGAGAATGTGGTGAATTGCGTTGCGCTAACCCATCCAATTCATTAACTTAAGGAAAACTTGACGGTTAATTTAAGCGGACCTAATTAACCCGGAGTGTTGAGTTTCATAATTTATCGAAAGACCAACTGAGAATCAATCTTGTATGCAAGTGTAACATGCGTGGAGAAGAACCCCTTGGCTATTCCATCATCCATATTTTATTCACATTCATATTTACATTCTGTTTTAATTGCAATTTGTTCATTTAGTTTAATTTTGTCAAAACCTAAATCCCCCTTTACTTTAACGTCAAATTAGTTAGAAATCAATTTAGTTTGTGTTTTTAAGAGTTTTGAGTCTTTTGAACTTGTTAGAATCTGTTTAGTTTATGTTTTAAAGTATTTTTGAATTCTTTGAGTCTAGTTTAGTGTTTTATATTGTTTTTACGTTTTTAAGTCAGTTTCCAAGAGATTAACAATCCCTCCTAATCCCCGGTCCAGAACGATCCCTACTTATACTTATACTACAATTGTCAAAAAGAGGGTTTAATTTGTGTGCGTATAATTCACGCATCATTAGATAATTGACTTAGGTGCCACTGATCATATGACAAATAAAGTTTCAAACTTTCATGACTTTCATCCTTTTTCAAAACCTTCTCAAGTGTCAATTGCAAATGGAAAAAGTGTCTCGATGATGGGTAGAGAAAAATTAAATTTAATGTCAAAACATATCCAGTCTAATGCTTTATATGTTCCATCATTTCCCTTTAAATTACTCTCCATAGGGCAACTCACTTATACTTTAAAATGCGTTGCCACTTTCTCACCAACTAATGTGGTATTTCAGGATTGTACAACCAAGAAGATGATTGGTGAAGGTTTCTTTCTAAATGGCCTACATTATTTTTGCAAGAAGTCCCATCTACCTAAAGCTTTTCAAGCGAACTCAAGTAAACCCCAGGACCAACAACTTTGGCATCAAAGACTAGCTCATCCATTCGAAGTCGTTTTGTCAAAATTATTTCCCATGTTTTGTTACCCGTCCTTTAAGTGTGATACCTGTCAGTTTTCCAAATTTGCTAGGCTGCCTTTTGGTTCTTCAATGTCCAAGTCTAGTACACCATTTAAAATCGTACATACTGATGTATGGGGTCCTACTTTTGAATCAATAGAGGGTTACAAGTATTTTGTCATATTTGTGGATGATTACACTTGAATTACTTTCCTTTATCTTATGAAATCTAAAAGTGAAGTTCCAACTATTTTTAAAGATTATCATAAGCTGGTTTTAACACAATTTCACTCAACTATTAAAACCTTAAGATCAGATAACGGCACTGAGTTCTTATCCAATATCATGACTCAATACTTGAGTTAACAAGGAATTATTCACCAAATAAGTTATGTGAGAACCCCACAACAAAATGGGATAGCCGAGAGGAAGAATAAAGATCTACTTGAGAAGACTTGGGCACTCATGTTGCATATGAATGTACCCAAAAGTTTTTGGTCATATGCAATCCTTACAACTACCTATTTGATCAATAGGCTTCCTAGTTGTGTTCTAGATTTCAGATCACCATATGAAATCCTTAAAGACAGACCAATAAACCTGTCACACTTGAAAGTTTTTGGTTGCACTTATTTTATACATGTGCAAACTCAACATCGTGACAAATTGGATGCTAGGGTAGCGAAATACGTGTTCATGGGATACTCCTTCATCCAAAAGGGATATAAATGTTTTAATCCTATCACTAACAAGTGTGTTGTATCCAGAGATGTTCGCTTTGAGGAAGAGACTCCATTATTTAAAAAGGGTCCTATTTCATGTGAGGGAGAGCTTTTGTGTGACCTGTTTCCATTGCCCATATACACTGAGCCTTTGAGTCATGATGATTCCTTAAAAGGTAGTGACAATCAAGAGCATGAAGTCATGTTAGAAACCATAACCTCAACTGTTTCTCAACCCAACTCACAAGTAAATGGTGATCTTGAGGCTACACCTTAACCCTTCACTCATTAACCTTCTCAAGATGTTAGGAGGAATCCACCTCGAGAAAGGAAGACCTTTGCCAAGTTTGTAGACTATGTTACTTATGCTTCTAGATATCCCATTTCTGAAGCAATAAGTAATCACAGTTTTTCAAATTCTAATGTGGCATTTCTTACTGTAGTTCAAATCTTATAGAGCCTAACACCTCACTGGAGGAAAGCCATGTCTGAAGAACTTCAAGCCTTGGAGGAAAATTGTAGTTGGAGTATCGTTTGATTACCTCCAGGAATGAAGGCAGTTGGGAGTTTTTGGGTTTACAAAACTAAGCTCAAGGTTGATAGCTCAATACAAAGACACAAAGCTCGGCTTGTTGCTTGTGGTTTCACCCAAACCTTTGGGGTTGATTACAAGGAAACCTTCGCTCTAGTGGCAAAAATGAACGCAGTGTGTGTGCTACTTTTTGTTGCTGTCAATTGTGTTGGTCGTTCTACCAAATGGATGTTAAAAATGCTTTTCTTCATGGAGAGCTTCAGGAGGAAGTTTACATGCAAATTCCCCTAGGTTACTCTCCAGCAAAGGAAGGCATAATGTGCAAACTGCACAAGGCTATCTATGGTTTGAAGCAATCACCAAGAGCTTGGTATGCCAAGCTTAGTTCAGTGTTGGAAAGAGAAGGTTTTCTCAGAAGTAATGCTGATTCTTCCTTGTTTGTACGAAATGGAACCAGTGGGAAGTTGGTGATCCTTATTTATGTAGATGATCTTATTATCGCATGTGATAATGCATCTGAAATTGGAGCCTTGAAACCCTCCCTACATCAAACCTTTGCCATCAAGGATCTTGGGAAGTTGAAGTATTTTCTTGGCATCGAAATGGCAACCTCTCAATGGGGTTTATTTTTAAACCAACGCAAGTATGTCATGGATCTACTTGAGGAAGCTAAGTTCCTTGATTACAAGCCAGTTGTCACCCCAATTGAAAATAAACTCAAACTTACCTTAGGTAGCGAGGCACTCAAGAATGTCACCTATTATCAAAGATTGGTTAGCTAGCTCATCTATCTTACTATCACCCGTCTAGACATTACATTTGCTGTAAGCTTAGTCAGTCAATTCATGCATGCACCCATAGTAGAACATCTCAATATTGTTAAAAGGATCATACACTATCTCAAATGTTCCATCGATAGAGGTATCCTCATGCGTAATAATCATTCCACTAAGATTCATGCATACACTGATGCTGACTAGGCAGGCAGTGCAACTGATAGAAAATCCACCACTAGTTATTGCACATTTATTGGAGGCAACATTGTCACTTGGAAGAGTAATAAACAACAAGTCATTACCTTCTCTAGTGATAAAGCTAAGTATCAATCAATGGCTGCCACTGCATGTGAATTGATTTGGCTTAAAGGTCTATTATTTAATCTAGGGTTCTCGAGTACAACTCTCATGTCTCTTATGTGTGATAATCAAGTAGCCATGCACATTGCTGCAAACCCAGTTTTACATGAAATGACCAAGCATATTGAAGTTGACTGTCACTTCATCAGGGCTCAAGTTCAGTCACAACTCATCCAAACGGTCTTCACTCACTGTTATGATAAGTTGGTAGACTTGTTCACCAAGGCTTTCTTGTCTGCACATTTTCAGCATCTTTTAGGCAAGCTTGGATTGACTATACTCCTCGATCCAGCTTGAAGGGGAGTATTGAGAGTTACCAACCCTAGACAGATTATGCAATTCCAGAAATCATAGGTGCATCATGGCTGCACGGCACCTTCTGTGTTTCCTGACATATTATGTGTAAATCACTCCTTAGTCTTGTAGTTGGTTTCCTCCAATTAAGGAGAATGGTTGATCTATAGTGTTTGGTGTAATTTCCTTCAATTAAGGAGTATAGCTGATCTCTAGGGTTTAGTCTAAGGACTCTTTTATATATATGTGTCCTTGTACATTCACAATATTGAGAAATACAAGAAAACTTAAACCAAAACTGCAATAGCAATATTGAGCTTCTTCAGCTGCATCACGTTCTTATCTTTCAGCCTGTTTAGTGAGCTTTGAACCTCGCACCCAGCCCCCATTTCTCCATGGAGAATTTTGCTTCCAAGGACGACGAGCAGAGAAAGAGAGAAGGGGAAGATGAGTTGTAGAGGGAGAGAGCTAAAGGAGAAGTAGAGTTGAGAAGAGAGGGAGATGAATGGAAAAGAAAAAGGGAGATAGGATTTGATGACAGAGTGAGTAGGTATAGAGAGAGACTTGAGAGAGACGGGTAAGAGATAGAAAGAGCCGGTTGACATGGGAAAGAAATAAAATAAAATTGGGGAATGGGAAATGAGAGAAGAAGTGAGAGAGATTTAATAAAAAGTAATGATGGTGTATGATGGAGTGGAAAAGTAGGGTGTTCAAAACCCAAAGAAAATAATATTAAATTTTCCTCTTACCTTGATTAAAGCCAGGAAATTTTCATGCAACTCACCCATATACGAAATCCACCATCAAAATTTCATTTAGACTCAATACAATATTAATTAAAAGCCACTTGGCTTATGCAACCTTTTACACTACACAAAGGCTGACTTCGTATTCCAGATAGAACTCATGCGGTGGTGCGTGTTGTACAAGGAGAGATTCTAAGTTTTGGATTTGCCTCAGGTATTTTCACATAGTTTTAGGCATAACTTCTTCGTTATAAATTTGAATCGAGTTCCGTCTACAACCATGTGTTTTGTAAAAATGAGTGTTATTTGGAAATAGTAAAATAAGACAAAAAAATTAAAGGAAAATTGGAGTCCATGTGGAAGGTCTACGTGGTATCGCATGGGCATTTTAGGAATTTCATTACTATTGAGAATAAAATACAATAAATCTTGGGAATGGATGTCACAATCTACCCCCTTCAGAAAATTTCGTCCTCAAAATTAAAAATAAAATTTAATTGAAGAAGTACGAATACAAGTCTCTCATATGTTTCTCCGTTTCCCATGAAGCCTCTTCAGCATAGTGGTTTCTCCGAATTCCGTATCGCTTGCTTTCACGGGATCGTAGTGACGAGCACTACGAGAGCATGTGTGTATTTGTCTTTGGGTTAAGCCCAAACAATAATTAATTAGGCACGAGGCCTAATTAATAAAATAATACCATAAACGGGCCTATTGCCCACTTGCTTAATGAACCAAGTGAATAAGTTATTGATATTACAGTCTGCAGCCTGCAATACCAACAATTCAATGTTGTCTCGAAAAACAAGTAATGGAATCTCGATGGTGTAAAATTATTATTTTGCCCCACATTAGGAAAACTGCATAAATCATCTAATTTACGCCTCGTTCACTCTTACGTGTTCGTAAGAATACGTACCACCTAGAAACATGAGAAAAGGGAAAAAATGTGACAAGGACTCAAATGTCCACATGTGAAATCCGCATAGAATTTCCACTTAGCCAGCCAGGGGTGTTTTATAATTTTCTAGTGTTAAGGAATACAATAAGAATAAATGTGGGACATGATTCTGCCAAGTGGTCTTGAAGGCACCCTCGTGGACTGATAAAAGATGGGCACCCTAGTAAAGTCGACAATCACTGAAGCATCATCATAGTATCCATGTGTAAGAGGTGGCTCATAAATGAATTCCATGGTGATATTCTCTCATATCCATCAAGATATAATGAGCGATTGTAACAACTCGAACAATTTCTTTCTTTCTGCTTTGGCTTACTGACAAATCAAGTATTTCCTTAATAATTAAGCAATCTCATTTTTCATCTCAACTCAAAAGTAAAAAGGTCGAACTTTGGAAATTAGTTAACAAAGTTTCCTGATCCTCCGTAAAACGTCACATTAATACTCGTGACTTGTGACTGAAATAGGATTTAACGGCTGAGTCATCCATGTGTTTTTCTGTTGAGATCATCAGCAACTATGTTTGCACAACCGGGGTAGTACACAATGGTCCAATCATAAATGTTGATTGATTTCTTTTTTCCATCGCCGCTATCCACAATTAAGCTTCTTCAAAGTGAAGATGTATTTCAGGGGTTTGAAGGAGTCGATGTAGATTTTGGCATGTTTCTCCATAAAGAATCCAACAAGTTTTCTAGTGTAAAGGCAATAATTGTCAACTCTAAGTCATAGGTAGGATAGTTCACTTCATGTGGTTCTAGTTGTTGGAAGGCATAAGCAGTTACCCTACCATGCTACATCAACATGCATCCAGATCATTCAGTAAAGTATCACTATAGATTCCAAAATTATTGGTGTCATCGAGAAGTGTAAAAACAATAGTGGGAAAGAGACGACATCTCAAATGTCAGAAACTTAATCACATTCACATCTCAAATGAAACTAACTTATTTCCTAGTCAACTTTGTAAGGGTTATTGTTATAGTGGAGAAAGTTAGCATATACCATCAATGGTAAATGACAAGACCAAGGATACCTCGTATTTCGCAAAACCTTGTGGGGGTTTCCAATTTTTCTTCAACTGCAACATTTTTAGGGATTGACAAGAATGTCGTCTGTTGAGCTCATGTCTCCCAAAAAGAAACTTCATCTAAACAAAATTGGCATTTGGGGAATTTAGTGTAAAGTTGATTCGCTTTGAAATTGCTTAGATCAAATCATTGGTGTTTAGAAAGTTTGACTTCATTATTGGAGTAAAAAAGAAGTTCTCGATAAGGTTGTCACGAATCTTTCGGGACTTGGGGCGGAATGCACGGTCCGTCAAGTTCATGAAAGATATTGGAACATTCGTCAACCCGCATGACATCACAAGGAACTCATAATAAACATGGCAAGTCTTGAACGTAATCTTACGAAAATCATCATTTCTGAGAGCTGGTCACAACCAAATATTAGATCAATCTCAAAGAAAGCTCGGGTTCTATAGAGTTGGTTGGAGATATATTCAATTCAAGACATGGAATAACGGTTTTTAGTCGTCACCCAATTGAACTGCTAGTAAACAATGTAAAATCTTAAGGTTCGGTCTTTACTCTTCATGAATGGAAGTAGAGGTCGCTACAGTGAAGGTTCAAGGAAAATAGGTTTTATACTTGGACGTAGGTCAATTGTGCCTCGCACATCTCAATCTAGTGGTATCATAAGTAGATATTTAGGAATGACGTCAAAAATTTAGCTTGACCGGTTTCACAATTTCAAGCTATACCAGATTGTCATCTTCCTCTACAACACATGTTTATAAGCCTTCACAACTTTTCTCAATAAATGTTTTGACTTTATGGTGGGGATTTTGTGCTTCAGTTTTTTATGTTTGCGAGTTAAGATAGCCATAGAAATGACAAGTTGTTGAAAGATGACTAATTTTGGTTGATGCTCCACCAAATGAATAATAATAATGTTGTCGATCCATCTCTTAAATTACATGTAATTCCATGGTATCTAACAAAATAAGATTAATTGGCATTACTGGATTGGTAATGGAAACGGTACAACCACTACACTCACATTGGACATAACAAACTTGCCTTGTGGCATTGGAATTCTTGAGACGTACCAGACTAAGGTACCATGTGATTGAAGTATTTGAACAAACAAGGATAAGATGTTTGACTGGTGGTTTATGTCGTTGACATGACCACAGGTTTGATGTTCACTTGCACGACTTGCTCCTAAGTTTCTATAATTGTGATTCCGTTGGCCCTAATTGTCTTGATAAGTGTGTATGTTAGCTGTGCCATCACCTAATGTCTCTATGGTATTCTAGTAATGTCTATCTCCACGGAATAGTGAACCTGTGTCTTGGCAATGATATGATATCCATATACCGTATTGCACTTTCAATATAAAGAAACCATTTTGCTTGGATACTAGTTCACAGCTCCTGGATACAGGACAATCTTGTTCTGGTGCATCACCAAGGTTGTCTACTAACTAGGGCATGGTTGGAAGAGTAGATAAGATTTCTAGGAAGGTTGCTCATGTAAAGTGATTTTGTCGCTTTTGGGAACACTAACTACTGTCTTTGGTATGTAATTATGGAAACTAGTGTTTGTGAAACTACCCTAACCTCGAGAATGAGAATTATCAAAATTCGATCCTCCTCCTGAAGATTCGAAATCATAATTGATATGTTTGAAATATTGACGTTGTTGGGGACCAAATGTGACTGTCCCCCAGACGTTCTTCCGTTAACTGCAACCACATCAGCACTAATATAGTCACTCGAGACATTTTTGAAACTTCGAGGTGAAGCAAAACCTCGAGGAAATTTTGGGAGGTGGCACAAAAAATAAAGATTGCCTAGGATGAAAGCGCTTGCAATTTCCTAACAAAGAAGGGTTGGAAACGATGGCTGCGTTGTAGTTGGGATTGATCGGTAAATTTAAGATGGTACACAATTATCGATACGGCTACCCTACTTCAAAATCAACAAAACGTGCCCATTTCAGGTCTTTCTATGGCAATGAGGTTCTTCACCTAAAAATCTAACCGTAATCATCAAAGCATTTTTCTATAAGGTCGGTAAGTTGTAGAAAAGTGTCAGCGATAGTCATTTCAAGTTGCCCAGAACTTATGAAAAGTTGGCATATTTCGTGTTCGACGAGGTGGCATAATTATGACATTAGAATTCAAGAATCGAGGATGCTTACATCACGTGTGTGATGGTTGCAATACTTCCTAACCTAGGGTATGATACCAAACTGACACAGCCCGACCCGAAATGTCCACGTAGATACCTGAATTGTGATGTGTTGGCCAACACCAAGAAGGTGAAGAAGCCATAAAGTGTAGTGATGTGGAAAATGTGAATAAATTAAAACCTAAAAGTGACTAATTTAGAGTGGCATGTGAGCGGGATTGAACCCGTATCACACAAGTGATATCAAAGCATAGATAAATTGCAATAAAAGAAGAGAAATGACATTTATACCGAAAGGAGAAGTCTCCTTCATAACAGCTTTTACCAACAATTCTCATTGTCAAGAAACCTCTGCCACTAAAATCATGGAGGGGCGAAAAATAAGGATAAGTGGGCATAAAAATAAAGGTTTATAAACAACTTTCGAAAATGTGTAACCCCTCGCTGTAAAACAAGTATAAAGTTTTCTGAAAATATTATAATACTAGTATGTAATACGGTACCTTGTAGCAGAAGTGAGTCAAAAGATGTAAGGTACAACAACAAGGTATCTCAACATTAAATCTCAAATCATTATTACAAGAAATCAATGCTCATTAATTTATGTAGGCACACAAGTCCCTTGTAGAGATATTCAGACAATGGAACAGGTTGGGTGTAGGTTTTACATTCTAGTCCTACATGACGTGAGCTGCGCTAGTCGTATCACATACGAGTCCAAAACATCACACAAAAAGACAGGCTGGCACTTAACTCTGGATCCAAAGCGAGTTTAAGCAGTGTATGTGAACTACACGTGAAGTTGGTCCTTGGCCCAGGATAGTACAAATAACTAAGAAACACCGTGCAAACATGTAATAATGAGCGGATAAGATGTAAGGATGTCTTGCCACAAGTTTATGCTAAAAAATAATATTAAAAACATAAAGTGTACGAAAAGTCTATTTGTAAAGCTAAACATGGCATGTCACTTCATAATATATAAAAGCAGTTGGGAAAAATCACATATACATATGTATACGTAAAAACGAAAAGACCTATTCACAAATATATGCAGGCTGTAACCGTCCAACTATTATGCTCGCAGTACTCTTCCAAGTGATCCTCTCCTAATGGGAAATTACTACACTAATCATTAAGCTAATAATAATTAATGTAATAAACTTAATTTCCCCTAATTTGCATAAGAACAGAATTTTCGTCGGAAATTTCTAAAACAGCACAACATAGTCATGTCACAACCACTTTTCGCACAAAAGGTATCAAAACGAAGCTTAGGATGAGGAGAACGTTTTATACCTCTGTGGGAACCAAAAACTGGGTAGAGCTGATCAGAAAATGGCCTAGGGCTCCCGGCCAAACTTGAGTTTCACTCAAACTTAGTAGATTTAAGCATGCAATACTCGAACCTAGTACTCTAGACCTCAGCAAGGAATGAAGTAGTGCCATCCACAAAACTTCCTATAGTTCAAGGAATGCAATACTTGAAGTGTGTTCCACATGATTGATGCAAGAACTTCCTATAGTTTGCTCTTTGGAAGACCTTGGATCCACGAGAATGAAGTAGTCCGTCCACCTTACACCAAGCCCTCCACCGAAGCCGAAACACACTACGCAGATGCCAAGTTCTACATGGATGAAGGCATGGTGCCCGAAGCTATTCCAAAAGAAATCAAATCCACAGGCCTAGCCGCACCTAAGGAACAAGAGTGGCAAGCTGTGCTTAAGAAACAAGAAGGGAAACCGTGACGTCTTTAAGCAAAAACGACGATGACCCTACTAACCCCGCAACAATCAAAGGGAGTGTGACGCCCTCAAAAGGACCAAACACCCGTCTTCTGATACATCCCAATGTCGAGAAGAAAGAATGGGCAATCTCCATTCAAAACTGGAACAAGCGAAGCCAACACATAGCTACACAAGGACAATGTAAATCTGCTTAAGACAAATGCAGTTTTACCTCTGACATAGTGATAGGAGCATATTTAGGCAACTTAGTTGGCTCGTTTTCGTGCATTTATGTTATTAATTCTTAGTTATTTTAATTCTTCAAGCTTCTTTTGTGTGTTTTCAGGATCATAAGACGTATTTGACGAAAGGATGCATTGTGGAGCCTTTTGGGGCCTTTTGGAGCACTTTTGGGCTAAGGATGGATAGCTTATGCTTGGAGCCAAAGTGTTGGACGAAATTGAAGGCCTTGTATGCACTTTAGGACATAAAACAAAGGGCCTAGCCCATCCCAAAAACCATCCTAACCCATGCATAACCTACCAATTTCAGCCACATGCACCCAAAACAACACCTTGCCGTGGCCTTCCATCCCATTTCCAGCCATCCCACTTCATCATTGCAGCCACCATTCACCCTAGTTGTCACTCACATGCTTTCCCATTCTATAATTCACCCACATGCACTCTTAATCATTCATCCATTTTCTCCCATCACAAACACACAACCTTTGCCGTGCACTCCCATCCTATTTCCAGCATTCCCCTTTGCATTTTCAGCTTTCCACCAACCAACCTAGTTGTCATTCCACATGCATTCCCTCTTTAATCATTCCCTCCTAGCTGCCATTCACATGCTCTCCCATCCATTCTCTCCCTATAAAACCATGCAATGCATTCATACACACCATTCCCATTCACCACAAAACAATCACACAACACACCAACACAACACAATCCCTTCTTTGCCGTGCCTTCCATTCCAATTTCCAGCATTATCTCCATCAATTTCAGCCACTATCCAACTTTCATACACCCTCCACATCCCTCCAAAACATTACCCTACCATCACACATCCATTCCTCCATACAAATACCACCCCAAAACCTATCCTTAGACCTTGTGCCGCAACAAAGAGGAAGAGAAGAGGGCCTAAACGTTCATACAATTCAAGTTTGAGTTGTTGGAATTTTTAGGTGTTTCTTTTCCTTTGATTTCAATGTTTAATTTCAATTATCTTTATCTTGTACGTATGAGGAACTAAACCCCCCTTGGCTAGGGGGGGATTTGAAATACATGTTTATGCTTGCGATATGATTTGATTACTTTTAATTGCTTTTCATAAGTTGTGAATTCAATTTACTTATCTATGTGAATTACATTGATTTGTGTGTGTTGGTTGAGAGTGCACGCTTAATTATCATGCATAAATTGGATGTTAGGATATAAGGAAATTTCACCTAATCGTTATGGAATTATATTCACAAGTAGTAAAGGTTGATGATCTCAATCGCGTTAAGTAAATTCTTGGCATAAGTTTCATGCAATCATAGTAACAAGTGCTTCGTCAATGCTTATGGTTTTCAAAGAACTTAATGATTCTTGCTTGTATCTCTATTATGCAATCATGTAGGGGACTTGTGGGGAATGTTTTGGGTTGTCGTATGCAATCATCCAATTCAATAACGTTAGGAAAATCTGAGGGTTAATTAGTGCAATTCACGGTTAATCTGGGGCGTTGAGAATCATGGTTTATTGAAAAGCAATTGGAAATTGTTTTATATACAAGTATAACATGTGTGGAGATGAATCCCTTAGCTAGCTTCCCATCCATTCAATTCCATCAAATCCGTTTTATAATCGGCCTAGTTTTATAACTTGTTTTGTTATTTCAATTTTCGTCAAATCAAAACCCCCCTTTACTTTCTTGTTTTATAGTGTTTAGAATCTGTTTAGTTTGTGTTTTAAAGTGTTTTGAATCAACCTATAATCTTAAATTCGTCCAAAATTGTGTTTAAGGTCAGAAACTGCCTAGTTAGTGTTGTTAGGCAGTTTTGAGTCTTTTGAACCTGTTTTGAGTCCTTTGAGTCTTTGTGAACGTTTTTAACTTTGTTTTTTTTAAGTCAGTTTAGAGGTTTTAGCAAGCCCTCCTAATCCCCGGTCCAGAACGATCCCTACTTGCATCCTTACTACAATTTGACAAAAGAGGGTTAATTTGTGTGCTTAACTATTTTCGCACCAAATTTTGGCGCCGTTGCCGGGGATTAGCAAAGTTGCTAATCCCTTGGATTGTTCGTTTCTGTTATGTATTTTAGTTTTAGTTTCTGATTTGTGTTTTGTTTGTTGATTTTAGGTACTAGAGAAGGACAACATGGCACTTGATAATGCTTCTCTTTTGTCACAGCTCATGGAAAGGTCCCAAATGCAAAGCGTTGGTACATTTGATCTTCAATCAAGGAATAACGTGTTTTCCAATACTTACAATTCAGATTGGAATGATCATTCAAACTCTATATGGTGGGAACCTCAACATGTTCAAGAAGAAGGATATTGGCTTCCATATGAGGAGTTCTATTCAAGACCTATGCAGCCACCACAACCTGCCCAAACAAATTCAGGTACATCTTTCTATAATGATATGCTTACTAAGTTACTCACCAATGTGTCTCAGGGGTCAAAACCACAAGAAAACCAAGTGTGTGGCGTGTGTTCAATGCAAGGGCATCCATCGGAGACATGCCCTCAGTTAATAGAGAATGGAGGATGGGAATCTGCCAATTCCATTGGTTTCCAAGGCCAAAACCAACCCAAATATGATCCGTACTCCAACAGCTACAACCCCGAATGGAGAGATCACCCTAATTTCAAGTGGAGAGAGCCCCAACAATCTGCACCACAAAGGGGATTTCAACAAAACCCCCCTGGGTTCCCACGACCATACCAATCCAACCAACCACCATCATCCCAAAACAACTCAGGTTCGTCTTTTGGTAATTCTCAAGTTATTCAATTGCTAACTACATTGGCGCAGGGGCAAGAAAAACAAGCCAAGGACATGCAAAATTACGCCAATGAGGTACAAAATTAAGCTCGAGAGGTGACAGATTTGAAGAGACAAGTGGGACAAATGGCTGAATTCATGGGGCAATTTAGTAGAGAACAAGGTAAGTTACCAAGTTCAACGCAAGTGAATCCGAAAGGTGGATTTCAATCTGCCAAGGCCATAGTGTTGAGAAGCAGAAAAGAAGTTGGGGCAGGTTCGTCATCAAAAACAGGTCACAAAGAGGATGAAAAACTACAATTTGAGGAAGAGGAGTTGGACAAAGCCACGGAAAGGGTGGAAACACCTTTGCCACAGCCACCTCAAGACCCTAATTCATCTACCATAGGACAAGGAAGAATCCTCATACCAAATCTGTCCAAGGGCAAAGTTCCTGAAACGTTCAAAGAAGATGTGTTTATCCTTGAGTTCTTAGTGGAGCACATAAGTAAGCCACCTCCTCCAATTTCAATTTTCTTTTATACTAACATGTTGTTGATGATTCAGGCACCCAATCTTGAATTTAAACTATTACCGGATCATTTCAAGTATCACCTTCCATTCAAAGATAAATTCCATGCCGTGAAATAAAAAAAAAAAAAAAAAAAAAAAAAAAAAAAAAAAAGATAGGCTGGAGCCTTCACAAAGGTTGTTTACGTGAAGCCCCACTACTTGGCAAAACTCCAGGAGCGGGAGGCATCGAAGATGGATTATTCGAGGCCTCAATACTTGGTGGAACGCTAGATGACGCAGGAAAAAGGTGCCTCTGGACGTAAGCCGCAAGCCTTTGACGGTCACTATGAATTCGACCTTCAGATTCTTGCAGCTGATCAAGCTTCCTTTTCATGCTTGTCGAATAGTTATTTGCAAGCACGTGCAAACTTCTATTCTCATGCTTAAGCTGTTTGATCTCTTGCTTAAGATTTTCCACCTCCGCCATCAATGATTCAACTTGGCGGGATCGAGCAAGTAGGCGTTGGCCCATGTTGGACACAGAGCCCCGCACACTGAACACTGAGAGCTAGGGACTCTTGAACGGCCAACTCATCGGACCGTTCTGAAAGCAGCCTACTATCTTTTGGAGTGAGAAGGTTCCTAGCTACTATCGTAGCTGTTGTTGCATCCTTCATCACAGAGTCTTCACCTGTAAGAGGGCCATTAGAAGATAAAAGAGACGGGCACCATACATTTACCTGACGCGGCGCACTCGGATCACTGCTGAGACTCAAATCTAAGCAAATGTTAGAAGGGTTAGCCATTTTCACAGATATTAAAAGAGAAGGGTTGGATGTAGTAAAATCTCAAAGGGCCGGAGACGATTTTCACGAATGGGCAGTCTTCAAAGTGTGCATGTTAGAGGTGATCGGTACCACTATAAAAGGAGAGGCGACACAACCACCGATTCAAACAGCTGGATTTTCCTGCATAAAGTTCACCACACTTTTCAGACACACTCGCGGCTTTTCAGATAACGCGTGCAACTTTGTCAAAAGATCTCTGACAAAGTTGAAAACGCGTGGAGGTCATCATCCCAACTACATACTTTTGCCGACAAGCATGGGTGACAGAGCCGCATCCGCACTACTACTTGCCAGTAAAATTTCTATATATGTCAACATTCATGGCAAGGCATATATCCACAAACACATGACTCTTCTTCTCGGCCGAGAATGTAGTTGCAACCAAACCTCTCAACATGCTAAGTTTTCTTCTTCCCTTGAGAACACCTATTCAACCATTGAAGATACCAGATGCCTGGAGTACAGATGAGGCAGGAGGAAATGGTAGATCGAAGCATGTGGAGATAAGCGCAACAAAAATTTATGCTGATTCGTTCGCTGCTTCTTCAAAAGCAAAAGTATCTCATATCATCAAGGGCGAAAGCAAAGGTATCTCATATCATGTTCTTTCCCTGTCTTTTCTTTTGTCCTTGTTATTACTCGCATGGCAAAGAGAAAGAGAGCAATCAGCCGACACTTGGAGTCAGTCTTCCGATCTGGAACCGACTACCTGGAATCTATTCCTGGTTGCTTACCTAGTATTGCTCTCGAGTAGTCATCTTCAATGGTTGATACACTGCCAGAGAAGGGACCACATCTGCTTGGAGAACAGCTAAGGCAAGTGAAAATGATACATTGAAGCATGTGGAGACAAGCGCAACAACTGCATATGCTGAGTTATCCTCTAACCCTCTTCAATATGAATTGGAAAGATTGAACAAAGAAACAGGTCAGCACCTCCACCTCGTACTTGCCTGCCATGTGTCTGAATCCTGAAACAGCTCATAGACCTTTGGGGGAGACCAAAAGAATCCTCCAGCCCAGTTCAAGAATAAGCCTGTGGAAAATCAACGATTGGAGGAAACCAGAAAATCTTCCAGTCAAGATCAAGCCTCAATACAATCACCAAGGAGAAGATGGAATTTACACTCCATAACCAGATTTGCGTCCCTAAACTCTTCTCTTTGTTATTTACATCCTGCCAAGTTTAGTGTGTTTTGTTGTTGTTTGTGTGTTTGTTTTTGTTAGGTGTGATTTTAAGCTTAAAACATTGAGGACAATGTTTGATTCAAGTGTGGGGGAGTAACTAATGTTGTTGATGCAAATTCGTGGGATTTTATCACCCATAACTTCCAATGTTGTTCCTTGCTGTTTTTAAGTGTTTTTAAGCTATTTTAGAGTGTTTTAGTGTGTTTTGTTTTATAACTCCGAAAATCACATAAAAATTGGAAAAACATGTTTTGAAAAGCCTAAAAAGAGTGTTTTGAGTCGTTTTTGTGTGTTTGTGTCTTAGGTACCTTCCAACACAATGATGAGGATTTGGTTTGCAATTGCATGACTGTTAAAAAAAGTTATAAACATGGAGAAAAGTTTGATTTAATCTTGGTATATGCTTGGTTATGGTTATAATGTATGACTTCACATGCAATCATAAAAGAAAAATTCGTTTTTGTAACATGCTTGAAGGAAGGAACTCAAACAAACGCTACAACCTTGTGAGACTTGAGCCTAAACGTTATTTGGAGAGTTAAAATCTGTGCATTATTGTTTTCTAAAGTCGTTGCATGGTCTCATTATTCTTTGCTTGGTTACTACTTAGAAGGCGTTTCATCATATAGTTCCAAATGCTAGAACTCATGCCCATTTCATTCAAAGCATGTTAATTGATTGACATAACACATATTCAAAAAGAAGTTGTGTAGTGAACACCACCTAAGCCAAATTGCCGTTTATCCTACTTCATTATATGTTTAAGTTAACCCCGTTGAGCCTTGTTTAGCCTTTATTCTTTGTTAACCCACATTATCCTCACCTAGCCTAGTTTAGGACAGTCCACACCCTTGTTCTTAAAAGATAGTGAGCATGACTTAAATGAATTCATTTTGAGTTACATTATGAAAGAAAATGAGTGTGGGGGAGAGAATGTTTTGTTCTTAAGTGTTTATGTATGTTTTGAGATTCAAAAGAAAAGAAAAAAAAATTGTGAAAAACGTATGAAAAAGAAAAACAGAAAAGAAAAGAAAGAAAGCGTCCAAAACACCAAATCTGGCCCTAAATTGTCTAAATTCTCCCTTTTTGTTCAAAAGTTGAGTTTTCATTCAAAAGTGAATTCTAAGTTGATTCAAGTGCTTTGCTCACTATTTTTTTTAAGAACCTTTGTTTTCCATAGCCTTTCTTTGTTATCCAAACACCCCAAGCCCCAGTATAACCCGTGACTTCAATCTTGAGTGTTATGTGTTTCAATTTGTGGAGTTTGAACTTGGTATGAGCTTATGGTGTCACTGGTTCTCGCATCTAAGTAGTAGCATTCCATTCATGAGATCATACCTAAACATGCTTATTAACTCCAAAAATTGCTTTCTTTGTAATACATATATGTGAGTGTTCGTTTTCATGTTTACATCAATCTTCTCACATGTAACTAGATTAGGGTGTGTAGTTAGAAAATCTGAGTGAAAATTGAGTGCATATCTTGTAAGGAAATGAGCAAATTCTCTAAGGCATGTTACTACATTCAAAACATGGTTTTAAATGCTTAATTGTGAACTAATATGTGGTGACTATGATTAAGTATGTACTTAAGTGTAAGGATGATTAAAATCTATGTGAGTAATGTTCTTGAACATGTCATGTGCATTAAAAACCCCTGAGACCATTGTTGGAAGGTTTAGGTTTTGTTTTGTTTTTCTGTTTTGCTCGAGGACTAGCAAAAGCTAAGTGTGGGGGAATTTGATAGGAGCATATTTAGGCAACTTAGTTGGCTCGTTTTCGTGCATTTATGTTATTAATTCTTAGTTATTTTAATTCTTCAAGCTTCTTTTGTGTGTTTTCAGGATCATAAGACGTATTTGACGAAAGGATGCATTGTGGAGCCTTTTGGGGCCTTTTGGAGCACTTTTGGGCTAAGGATGGATAGCTTATGCTTGGATCCAAAGTGTTGGACGAAATTGAAGGCCTTGTATGCACTTTAGGACATAAAACAAAGGGCCTAGCCCATTCTCTTCCCAAAAACCATCCTAACCCATGCATAACCTACCAATTTCAGCCACATGCACCCAAAACAACACCTGGCCGTGGCCTCCCATCCCATTTCCAGCCATCCCACTTCATCATTGCAGCCACCATTCACCCTAGTTGTCACTCACATGCTTTCCCATTCTATAATTCACCCACATGCACTCTTAATCATTCATCCATTTTCTCCCATCACAAACACACAACCTTTGTCGTGCACTCCCATCTTATTTCCAGCATTCCCCTTTGCATTTTCAGCTTTCCACCAACCAACCTAGTTGTCATTCCACATGCATTCCCTCTTTAATCATTCCCTCCTAGCTGCCATTCACATGCTCTCCCATCCATTCTCTCCCTATAAAACCATGCAATGCATTCATACACACCATTCCCATTCACCACAAAACAATCACACAACACACCAACACAACACAATCCCTTCTTTGCCGTGCCTTCCATTCCAGTTTCCAGCATTATCTTCATCAATTTCAGCCACTATCCAACTTTCATACACCCTCCACATCCCTCCAAAACACTACCCTACCATCACACATCCATTCCTCCATACAAATACCACCCCAAAACCTATCCTTAGACCTTGTGCCGCAACAAAGAGGAAGAGAAGAGGGCCTAAACGTTCATACAATTCAAGTTTGAGTTGTTGGAATTTTTAGGTGTTTCTTTTCCTTTGATTTCAATGTTTAATTTCAATTATCTTTATCTTGTACGTATACGGAACTAAACCCCCCTTGGCTAGGGGGGATTTGAAATACATGTTTATGCTTGCGATATGATTTGATTACTTCTAATTGCGTTTCATAAGTTGTGAATTCAATTTACTTATCTATGTGAATTACATTGATTTGTGTGTGTTGGTTGAGAGTGCATGCTTAATTATCATGCATAAATTGGATGCTAGGATAAGGAAATTTCACCTAATCGTTATGGAATTATATTCACAAGTAGTAAAGGTTGATGATCTCAATCGCGTTAAGTAAATTCTTGGCATAAGTTTCATGCAATCATAGTAACAAGTGCTTCGTCAATGCTTATGGTTTTCAAAGAACTTAATGATTCTTGCTTGTATCTCTATTATGCAATCATGTAGGGGACTTATGGGGAATGTTTTGGGTTGTCGTATGCAATCATCCAATTCAATAACGTTAGGAAAATCTGAAGGTTAATTAGTGCAATTCACGGTTAATCTGGGGCGTTGAGAATCATGGTTTATTGAAAAGCAATTGGAAATCATTTTATATACAAGTATAACATGTGTGGAGATGAACCCCTTAGCTAGCTTCCCATCCATTCAATTCCATCAAATCCGTTTTATAATCGGCCTAGTTTTATAACTTGTTTTGTTATTTCAATTTTCGTCAAATCAAAACCCCCGTTTACTTTATTGTTTTATAGTGTTTAGAATCTGTTTAGTTTGTGTTTTAAAGTGTTTTAAATCAACCTATAATCTTAAATTCGTCCAAAATTGTGTTTAAGGTCAGAAACTGCCTAGTTAGTGTTGTTAGGCAGTTTTGAGTCTTTTGAACCTGTTTTGAGTCCTTTGAGTCTTTGTGAACGTTTTTAACTTTGTTTTTTTTAAGTCAGTTTAGAGGTTTTAGCAAGCGCTCCTAATTTCCGGTCCAGAACGATCCCTACTTGCATCCTTACTACAATTTGACAAAAGAGGGTTAATTTGTGTGCTTAACTATTTTCGCACCAAAGGAACAAGAGTGGCAAGCTGTGCTTAAGAAACAAGAAGGGAAACCGTGCCGTTTTTAAGCAAAAACGACGATGAGCCTACTAACCCCGCAACAATCAAAGGGAGTGTGACGCCCTCAAAAGGACCAAACACCCGTCTTCTGATGCATCCCAATGTCGAGAAGAAAGAATGGGCAATCTTCATTCAAAACTGGAACAAGCGAAGCCCACACATAGCTGCACAAGGACAATGTAAATCTGCTTAAGACAAATGCAGTTTTACCTCTGACATAGCTAGGCAACGCTAAAGTCTCAAAACCACCGCAAGGTTTCGTAAAACCTCTACTAAATGGGGCAAAACCAAACTTTTTTCCAGCCAAGAGGACCAAAGAAGGTTTCGACCCAAACGCTTACAAACTCATGTGAAAGGCTGGGTACAATTTTGTCTCCTCTTCAAATCTTGGAAAGAAGAATGCAAACACTATCAACGATAAAGAACGTGACTTCACATCGACTCAAAAGAAGTTAAAGGAGCATGGTTACGGAGTTGACAACAATAAAGTTGGACTTGGCTTCACCCCAAATACACTCGTAAAGATTTCAAGAAAAGTGAAAAATGCTAGCGCTCAACGCATCATCGTAAACGTTGAACAAGATCAAGAGGAGCCTAAACTCACCTCTTGAACGTCAGTCTTCAATAAGCTAAATCATTTAAAACCCAGAATTTCGGCACTTGATTGCATTGGTAGACAAGACTGTACTTTTGTCTTCAAACGAATTAACATGCTAACACCCTAAAGCTCTGTTTTTGAAAGGTTGTCAAAACCTAAGAAACAAAGCAACACAGCTAGCTCTCATTCACGACGGTCAGCCTTAGAAAGACTTGAAGAAACCAAGAAGCTTTCTAGAAAGAGGAAGACAATGCCAAAGGAAGAAAAGGCCAACGGTTTAGCAAAAAAAAAAAAAAAAAAAAAAAAAAAACAACGTTCGAATCTCGATTCCTTCAAGGATGAAGTACAAAGAAACCTTGGAAGTTAACACAAAAGGACAACTAAAGGTAAAGAGACGCACCATCATCCACATTGGCCAATCTTCACGTTAACAAGCTCAAGAGGACGGCACTGAAGAGGAGGTCCAAGACGTCTTCCACATCATAATCTAAGAAGACAAACAAGAAGAAATCCTTGAGGAAAACGTCACCGTGGTGCCACCACAACTCGAGGATGGGGGGCAAGTCAAGGTCGATGATCTCAAGGAGCTCAACTTAGGCATAAGTGAGGAGCCAAAACCTATCTTCGTAAGTGCACTGCTAAGTATGAACGAGATTAAGGAGTACTACCAACTGCTAATGGATTACAAAGTCATCTTTGCTTGGACCTATAAAGAAATGCCCAGCCTTGACCCTACCATCACCGTCATCTTGCAGTCAAGCCTGGAACACTATATCGATGCTGTTTTGAATGAGTACTTCTAAGATGCTTAGGTGAGGAAGAAGCCAATCAAACCATGAAAGAAGCACACTCAGGCGTATACGGAGCGCATTAGTCTGGACCAAAGCTACACTTCTAACTCAAAAGAATGGGTTACTACTGGCCAAGCATGGTGAAGGATTACCTGGAGTACGCCAAAAGCTACCTAGCCTACAAATAATCAACCGCCTGAGCCATTACACCCTCTGGTTGCTTCATGGCCATTTGATGTATAGGGATTGGACGTCGTAGGACTAATCACACCAAAATCATCTGTCAGAGAAGCCTACATCCTAGCTGTAACAGATTACTTCTCCAAGTAGGCTGAAGCTGTACCCCTAAGGGAAGTCAAGAAGGAAACTATTATCCATTTCATCAGGGAGCTTATCATCCACCGATATGGTGTGCCTCGCTACATCATCACCAACAATAAAAAACAGTTCTCCAACCGACTCATAGACAAGCTTCACGAGAAATAGGAATTCATGCAGAACAAGTCTTCCATGTATCATGCTTCGACCAACGGTCTTGTGGAAGCATTCAACAAAGCGTTATGCAACATTCTGGAGAAGGTGATTAGTCGAACAAATAGCAACTGGCATGAAAGAATAAGCGAAGCACTTTGGGCATATAGGACGACACATAGGACTCCTACCTAACCTACACCTTATTCTCTCATATATGGCGTGGAAGTTGTTCTACCACTCGAAAGTCAAATCTCCTCACTAAGGATGGTTATACAAGAAGGCTTGATTGGAGAGGATAATGCAAAGCTATGACTTCAAGAGTTGGAAGCACTCGACGAAAGAAGGCTCGAAACTTAACAACACTTGGAATGCTACCAAGCACGGCTATCCAAGGTCTTTGCAAATTGGAAATCTTGTCTTGGCATTATGAAGGCCCATCATTACAACTCATAAAACAAAAAGCAAGTTCACATCAAAGTAGGATGAACCTTACATAAGACAAGAGGTCTTAAGAGCATAAATTGTGTATGGCAACTTGTATGGCAAAATCACCCAACGCTCCTTGTTTGCACATCAAAGTTCACATCAAAGTGTGTATCACATCAAAGTGGGATGGCCCAATGTTCCTTGTTTGCACGAGCTTAAAAGTCGGCACCCAATGCTCTTGGCTTGTAAGAGCATGAACTGTGCATGGCAAAATCACCATCAAAACAGTCAAAACCATCAAAAAATAATCCATCATTTCATTTGAACTACGTCATGACTTAATCCCTCCTCAACCGAGGGTATGTAGGCAACTTGAAACTTCAAAACTTCAAGTACAGTTACATCACCAACAAAAAGCAAACACTTTGAAGAATTCAAAATGTGAAAACTTTATTTCTTTAAAGGAAGAAGTCGGCTCCAAAGCCTTAATACCAAAGAAAAAAAAAAGGCTTAAAGTACAAAGAATGAAAGACACTACTTGAAGGCCATGTCTCTAAAACTACGACGATGATCTTCAAGCAAGCCTTCCAAAGTCTTCAAAGTCTCCACGTCAGTGGGACACATGATGGGCAACTCTATAGCCATGCCTTTCTCTTCCTCTAGGCGTGAAATCTCCTCTTGATGTTGAGAAAATGAAGCTTCTTGCTTCGAGAGAACACCCTGAAGTCATGATGCTTTGACTTCCAATTATTCTCGTTCTCGCGCTAACGCTTCTAGACGCGCCTAGACAGAAGCCAAAGAAGTCCCTGTGGCTTGATAACTTTCCAAATCAGCTTGCTACAAAGGCCAAACTTAGGCAATTGATAGGTCTATTGCCGCAAGTTACTGAGCTCTAACCTCTAGATTCAACTTCTTTGAGGAAACAACATGCAAAGAACTTTTCGTTGTAGTGAACTGGGAAAATGGCAGTGTTGAGCTTCTTCAACTACATCACGTTCTTGTCTCTCAGCCTGTGCAGTGAGCTGTGGACCTCGTGCCCAACCCTCATTTCTTCACACAGAGTTTTGCTTGCAGGGACGACAAGCAGAGAAAAAGAGAGAGAAAGAAAGGGAAGATGAGCCGCAGAGGGATAGAGTTATGGGAAAAGCAATGTTGAGATGTGAGGGAGATGAGTGGAAAGAGAAAGGGAATGATGATAGGATTTGATGATAGAGTGAGTAGGTATAGAGAGAGAGACATGAGAAAGACGGGTAAGACCATCTCCAAAGGAAATGTCAAATTTTAAACCTAAAATTTAAATTTGAAGACTTACATGGCATTTTGACATCTTTTAAAGTTTTGGTCTCCAACCGAAATGTTAAATTTTAAACATAAAATAATAATTCATGTACTTTCTTTGCATTGGGAATGAAAAGAAACAAAATGATAATGCTTTAAACTAATAAAAAATTAATAAAAAATTAATAAAAAACATTTAATAATTAATTAAAAAAATTAAGGTGCTGTCAAATTTGGCAACAAAGGGGAGAGATGTCAATCCATGTCATGCCACATCAGATTTGGCTTCTCGGTTGGAAAACATTAATGCTGTCTTTTGTTACCGTTATTGCTGATTTGGACAATTTGATATCTTCTTTAGATATATTCTAAGAGAGGGAAAGAAAGAGCCGGCTGAAATGGAAAAGAAATAAAATAAAATAAAATTAGGGAATGGGACATAAGAGAAGAAGTGAGAGAAATTTAATAAAAAGTAATGATGGTGTCATGGAGTGGAAAAGTGGGGTGTTCAAAACCCAAACAAAACAATATTAAATCTTCCACTTGCCTTCATTAAAGCCAAGAAATTCTCATGCAACTCACCCATATCGAAATCCACCATCAAAATTTAATTTAGACTCAATTAAATATTAATTAAAAGCCACTTGCTTCTCTTAGTCAAATCAATTTGCTTATGCAAGCTTTTGCACTGCACAAAGGTTCATTTTGGCGTTCTAGATAGAACCCATGCGGTGGTGCGCGCTGCACAAGGAGAGATTCTAGGTTTTGGATTTGCCTTCGGTATTTTCATACAACTTTGAACGTAACTAGTTTATTATAATTTCGAATTGAGTTTCGTCTGTGGCTACGTGTATGTAAAAATGACTGCTATTTGGAAATAGTAAAATAAGAGTAAAAAAGTTAAAGGAAAATTGAGGTCCACATGGAAGGTCTACGTGGCATTTAAGGGGCATTTTGGGAATTTCATTACTGTTGAGAATAAAATATAATAAATCTCGAGACGGGATGTCACATGCGGAGAATGTGAAAAAAATATGTAAACGCTTGTGAATGCATTCTCTATGCTTTGAGGATGGGTACCTCGTTGATTGAAATTTTAAACCATACAAACCCTCATGAATAGTATGTTTAAGGGAATTCAAAATAAATATAATTCATAATTATTAATGTACAAGTCTGAAAAAATGTGAAAGCATATATAAACGCTCGTGATTGCATCTTTTACGCTTAGAAGATGGTTACATTATCGTTTAGATTTTTAAAACCCTCGATCTCATGAATAGTTTTTTTTTATTTGAGTGCACAATTAATAAAATTAATAATTATTATTACAGGAGTGTGAAAAATGTAAAAAAATACACACACACACAATCACAAAGTAGTGACAAGCTTTACAACTATCGAGAACGGGTCAACTCTGAAATCCGACACCATAATTCATAAATCTTAGATTTAAATTTAACCATCGATTGTCGTTTATGCTTTATTGTACTCACCCAATTTCATTTTTTAGATTTTCATTATTTATTGATTTAAAATATATTTTCTTTAACTGGTAACAGGTTGGGTCATATTACCTGATAATATTAACGGGTTAATTTCGGGTCGGGTCATATTACCCATTTATTTTAACAGGTGTTACATGACACAACCCTTTAAGATATCAGATATGTCATAAAAACGACACGAACATAGAAAATACAACATGAATACCAGGTCTAATTTGCACTCCTGCAGTCAAACTAATGAAATATAATTTAATTGACATCAAGTTGGCAAACTTGGAGAATCGTCTGCCCCAAGACAAAGCATCACCTTTCCCGGACAAGCTTGTCTTTGATAAGGTTAGTCGTTGAATCCTTCAATATTCCATCCTTTAAATAACTGTTTTATATTCTGACTGAAGTGCATTGATGAATATGGCTAGAAAGACCTACACTTACTACCCTTTATCAAGCCTTCCCGTTCCCTTTTATGCCGATGCCTCCGATTACCCTATCTAGTAAGGGCTTTTCTACCACTACAGAAAATAGTATGTTACTTGTGGCGATAAAACAAGCATTAGGAGGATGAGTGATTCAGATTTGATGACTAGTTCATTTATGGATCGTTGGGATAAATTGTTTGCTTAACATTATTAAGTAGGACTTAATGAACTCAATAATAGCTTGGGGTGTTTTTTTGGCTGCTCATAACAGACAGGATGTTTTCGGGCTGATAATAGCCTATCTTCATGTAATTTTCAATTTTAGGGTTATTAAGTTTAAGGCCCTTTTGAATTCTAAATGTAAGTTACAAATTAGGTATAAAACCCACTTCTTACTGGAAGGTTGGGGAGTTGAACGTTTTAGTTGATGAATGAAATATTTAGAGAGATTTAGTTCTCAATTTGTGCCTTTCTCTTTGTGAGATTGTTCTACTTTGTTCTTCTAGTGTCTACGTTATAGGGTGGTACTAAAGACGAGGTTTTGGGGTTTTCAGGTCTCTTCTCTCATTAGGAGATAGTGGACCCTATATATCAGTTTTCCTTGTCATTTTATTTTGTTTCTAGCTGCTGCACCCTGCATCAGTTGGTTATCAAAGCTCAATTTATGTTCTTCAAGATGTTTCCAAGGTGAAATGTTCATTCCCGAGGAGATAAAATGGCAGAAATCAAGCAATCTTTAGCTCGACATGACAATCAATTTGTAAAAATGATGCATATGATGGAGAAAATCAGACTTCGACTTCCTGACAATCCGCCACCAAATCCATTTGCAGGTTAAGACATGGCAATGTAGTAAAAGTTTCCAAATGTTGTCGGATCCATTTCTCTATTGCTAACAAGTACAAAGACAAGGTTTGGTGCGATGTGATTAACATGGATGCTTGCCATTTTTTTTTAGGGAGACCATGGCAATATGATCGAAATGTTTTCCATGATGGGCTAAAAAATACCTACAGTTTTTCGTGGGATAATAGCGTATTGTGCTTGCTCATTTTAAGGATTTTGGGCCTAAACCATCTAATGAGGAGGGTTATAATTTCCTTACTTATCCTAAGTTTGTAATTGAAATGAAGCAAAGTGATGTGGTTTATGTGCTGGTTGGGAAAGAGAAGAGGCATATTGATAGTCCAATTCCAGAATTGGCTAAGCCATTGTTAGAAGAATTCGCAAATGTGTTTTCGGGAGATATTCCAGATGGTTTGCCTCCATTGCGAACCATTCAGCACCAAATTGACTTGGTACCTGGATCGAGCCTTCCAAACAAAGCACACTACCGGATGAGCCCTCTTGAACATAAGGAGTTGAGACAATAACTGAGGAGTTGCTCACAAAGGGTTTTATTCGAGAAAGCTTAAGCCCTTATGCAGTTCTTGCCTTGTTGGTGCCAAAACCTAATAAGACATGGAGGATGCGCACTGAAAGTCGAGCGATCAACAAAATCACAATTAAGTATCGATTTCTGACACTAAGATTTGATGATCTTCTTGACCAACTGCGTGCCAGTAAACTTGATTTGAAAAGTAGGTATCATCATATTTGCATTAGAGAGGGTGATGAATGGAAAACAACTTTTAAGACCCGAGAATGTTTATATAAATGGTTGGTTATGCCATTCGGGTTGACTAATGTTTCGAGTACTTTCATGCGAGTTATGAATCAGGTACTTCGACCTTTTATTGGAACATGTGTGGTGGTATATTTTGATGACATTCTTGTTTACAACACATGTCATGCCTTACATGTTCAACACTTGCGGGAGGTGTTGTTTGTATTGCAAAAGGAGATGTTTTATGCAAATTTAAAGAAGTGTACAATCATGACTGATCACGTGTTGTTCCTTGGATATGTTGTATCTAAAGATGGAATTTCTGTGGATAATAGAAAAGTTGAAGTAGCCTCCACATGGCCTACGCCACAATCCATAGATGATGCACGAAGTTTTCATGAATTTGCCTCATTTTACAAGAGGTTTAGTCATCACTTTGGCACCATTATGGCTCCGATCACCGATTGTATGAAAGGTAGAAAGTTCTCTTGGAATGGAGAAGCAGCAGCTGCGTTCAATCAAATCAAGAAAAAGTTGAGTTCAGCTCCGTTACTCGTGTTACTTGACTTCTCAAAAGTTTTTTAGCTATCTTGCGATGCATCCAAGATTGGGATTGGAGCTGTTATAAGTCAAGAAGGGAAGCCTATTGCTTATTTCAGTGAAAAACTAAGTAGTTCAAGATTGAATTATTCCACATACAACTTGGAATTCTATGCCATTGTCCAAGCATTCAAATATTGGAGGCACTATCTGATTTACAAAGAGTTTGTTACGTTCTCCGATCATGACTCTTTGAAGCAATAAATAGTCAAGAAAAATTGTCAACAAGGCATGCTAAGTGGGCAACATACTTGTAAGAATTTACATTCGCCTTAAAGTACAAGGCCGATGTGCAAAATCAGGTTGCGAATGCCTTGAGTCAGAGAAAATATTTACTTGGCTCGATGAGAATTCAAGTATTAAGGTTTGACTCTTTGAAGGATTTATTGAAAACTGATCATTTCTTCTCTACAAATGTAGAAGATGTTGAGGATGGAACTAGAACAGACTATGTATTGCATGAAGGGTTTCTCTTTAAAGGAAATAAACTTTGCATCCCAGAGTCTAGTTTGGGATTGAGGATCATACAAGAGTTACATAATGAAGGCCATGTTGGAAGGGACAAGACCTTCGAGCTTGTTTCTTTCTCTTATTTCTAGCCTACCATGCACAAAGAAGTATATCGTTTTGTGGAACGATGTCGAATCTATCAAGTTTCGATGGGCAAGGCGACCAACATTGGATTGTACATGCCATTACCCATTCCATCACAACCATGGGTGGATATAAGCATGGATTTTGTTTTGGGTTTGCCTCGGATTCAGCATGGTGTAGACTCCATTTTTGTTGTGGTGGATTGATTTTCTAAAATGGCTCACTTTATTACCTACAAGAAGACAACGGATACTTTGAAAGTTGCTGAGCTATTTTTTCATGATGTATACCGAATTCATAGGTTACCAAGTTCGATTGTTTCTGATCGGGACACCAAATTTCTGAGTCATTTTTGGAGGAGCCTGTGGAAATTAGCTAATACATAATTGAATTTCAGCAACGCTTATCATCCTTAAACTGATGGGCAAACGGAAGTTATGAATTGCTCATTGGGTGACCTTTTGCGATGCTTAGTTGGTGAGCATCTAAAGTCATGGGACCAAAAGTTATGTATTGTGGAGTTCGCCTACAATTGTTTCGTTAATCGTAGCACCGAAATGTGTCATTTCTATATTGTCTTTAGCTTAATTTCACGAACACCAGTTAATCCTGCTCCTATACGAAACGCAAAAAGAATTAGTGGCAAAGTTGAAAGTTTCGTTGATTATGTCTAGCAGGTCCATAGCATGACGCACAAGCACCTTCAAGAAACAAGTTAGAAATATAAAGCTCATGCAAATTCCACAAGGCGAACGGTAGAGTTTGATGTGGGAGATTTTGTTTGGGCAATTTTGACAAAGGATAGTTTTTCAACTGGAGAATACAAAAAACTGTCTGCAAGGAAGATTGAGACATGAAATTCTTGAAAATATTAACCCCAATGCTTATCGCCTGAAGTTACCTAGCCATATTCGTACTTCTGATGTGTTCAATGTGAAACATCTCATTCCATTCAAAGGAGACAACGAGGATATTGGAACTACAAATTTGAGGGCGAATTTTCTCCAACCCAATGAGGATGATGCAGATATGATGGCTAGTTCATTTATGGATCGTTGGGATAAATTGAATGCTTAACATTATTAAGCAGGACATAATAAACTCAATAATAGCTTGGGGCATTTTTTTTTTTGGCTGCTCATAATAGTCAGGACATTTTTATGGCTGATAATAGTCTTTCTTCATGTAATTTCCAATTTTCAATGTTATTAAGTTTAAGGCCCTTTTGAATTCTGAATGTAAGTTACCAATTAGTGATAAAACCCACTTCTTGTTGGAAGGTTGAGGAGTTGAACATTTTAGTTGATGAATGAAATATTCAGAGAGATTTGTTTCTCAGTTTGTGCCTTTCTCTTTGTGAGATTGTTCTACTTTGTTCTTCTACTGTCTACGTTGTAGACTGGTAATAGAGATGGATTTTGGGGTTCTTAGGTCTCTCCTCGCACTAGAAGATAGTGGACCCTATATATTAGTTTTCCTTTTCTTTTTATTTAGTTTCTAGCTGTTGCACCCTGCACCAATGAGTGTGTTTAATGTTGTTGAGTGCTGCACCTTTGCCTAGTGATAGGAGCATATTCATGCGACTTAAATGGCTTGTTCTCGTACATTTACGTTATGTTTCTTTAGTTATTTTAGTCCTTTATGCTTCTTTTGTGTGTTTTCAGGATCATAAGACGTGTTTGACGAAAGGATGCATTGTGGAGTGTTTTGGGGCCTTTTGGAGCACTATTGGGCTAAGGATGGATAGCTTATGCTTGGAGCCCAAGTGTTGGATGAAATTGAAGGCCTTATATGCACTTGAGGACACAAAACAATGGCCCTAACCCAATTACATTCACCTTGCCATGGGCTTAACACAAACACCGTTCCTTGCCATGCAAGGGGGAGCAATTTGGGTCCATTTTATGCACTTAAACCTTAGCCCAATTACACACCATTGCAGCCAAATCCATTCTTTGCCATGCACATTCACCACCAATTCAACCACAAGCACTTATTCCTCCATCATTGCACAACATTGCAGCCATATGCACCAAAATCCATCCATGCCGTGCACTTCCCACACCATTTTCAGCCATCACACTTCATCATTGCAGCCACCATTCACCCTAGTTGTCAATCACATACTTTCCCATTGTATAATGCATCCACATGCATCTTTAATCAACAAACAAATCAGCCACAACACACAAACACACCCTTTGCCGTGCACATCACCATGCAATTCCAGCAATTCCAGCTTTCCAACCTAGCCACATCCACATGCATTCACTCATAATCATTCATACACCTTGCAGCCACATTTCCACCCACCTCCTAGCTGTCATGTCCCCTCTTATTTACCTATAAATAAGCATCCATTGCAGCCACAATTCATTCATTCAATTCACAACACAACACACAACACAAACACCAACCCTTGCCGTGCATATCCTTCCATTTCTGTGCAGTTTTTCTCCTCCATTGCAGCCACTATCCAACCATTCCCCACTCCATTCCACATACACCTAAAGCCCTAAACATCTCCTTAGACCTTGTGCTACAACAACGAGGAAGAAGAGTGCCTAAACGTTCATACAATTCAAGTTTGAGTTGTTGGAATGTTTAGGTGTTTCTTTGATTTCAATGTTTCATTTTAATTCTCTTTGTTTTGTACGTATGAGGAATGGAAGAGAAGAGTGCCTAAACGTTCATACAATTCAAGTTTGAGTTGTTGGAATGTTTAGGTGTTTCTTTGATTTCAAAGTTATGAGGAACTAAACCCCCTTTAGCTAGGGGGTGATTCGAAACTATGTTTATATTTGCAATATGAATTGATTAACTTTAGTTGGAATTTCATAAGTTGTGGATTCAATTCGTTTAACCGTTTGATTGATAACTTATTTATGTACGTTTATTAAGAATGCGCGCTTAATTTTCATGCATGAATATGACGCTAGAATATAAGTGAGTTTCACCTAATCGTTACGAACTTATATTCACAAGTAGTGGAGGTTGCTTATAAACAATCGCGTTAAATGAATTATTGGCACGAGTTTCATGCTCATCATAGTAACGAATGCCTCGTCAATACTTATAGTTTTCATAATGTTTAATGATCTTTGATTGTATCTTTATTGTGCTGTTCACGTAAAGGACTTTTGGAGAATGTTGTGAATTGCGTTGCGCAAACCCATCCAATTCATTAACTTAAGGAAAACTTGACGGTTAATTTAAGCGAACCTAATTAACCCGGGGTGTTGAGTTTTATAATTTATCGAAAGACCAACTGAGAATCAATCTTGTATGCAAGTGTAACATGTGTGGAGAAGAACCCCTTAGCTATTCCATCATCCATATTTTCATCACATTCATATTTACGTTTTGCCCTTAATTATAATCTGTCCATTTAATTTAATCTCGTCCAAACACAATTCCCCCCCCCCCATATTTTGTTAAGTTTTAATTACAATCTATCTTAATTTGTGTTTTTAAGTATTTGGAGTCTTGTGTACTTGTTTTGAGTTCTTGTTAAGTAAGTTAAGTGTTTTACAAGTTAGTTTTATTTATTTGAGTCAAGTGTTTAGCACCCCTAGTTAATCCCCGGTTAGAACGATCCCTACTTACATCATTACTACAATTGTCACAAATAGGGTTTAGTTTGTGTGCGTATAAATCTCGCATCAAATTTTGGCGCCGTTGCCGGGGATTGGCAAAATTGCTAATCCCTTGTCTTGAGTCTTGTTTAAATTGTTTAAGTTTCTGTTTTGTTTTAATTTTTGCACCTTGTGTATGTGTTTTGTTTTTGTGCCGTGTGTGTCAAATTGTTTTCTTACTTGTGCCGAGTCTATTAAGTTGGTTACTTATCTTGTTTACTCTTGTGTGTAGGTACTAGTTTATGACCCGTAGCTCACAACCTGTTCGTGGGCATATCTCCGACTTTGACGGTGATTTCGAGAGGACTTTGAGAAGAAAAAAAAAATCACAAGCATCTAATCCTCCTAGTCCCGAACCTGAATTTAAAGAGGAACTACCAACCATGGCAGTGGACAATCGGACCATCAAGGAGCTTTCTGCCTCGGGTTTGGCTAATGCAGCCCCTCTTTACATCCAATACCCCAATGCAGCCCCTAAGAAGACCGATGAGTTTGAACTTAAGTCTAGTTTATTACATCATATTCCTAAATTCCATGGGTTGTCCATGGAAGATCCTAACAAACATCTTAAGGAATTTGAAGTAGTTTGGTCAAGTATGACACCCATCAACGTTGATGGGAGTATTTTGAAGATGAAGGCCTTTCCATTCTCACTTATGGACAAGGCCAAAGATTGGTTGTTTGAATTGTCCCCTAGAACTGTCAATTCTTGGGAAAGTATGAAACGTGCATTCTTAGAGAAATTCTTTCCCACTGCAAAGATCATTCTCTTGAGGAAACGAATTAGTGGCATCGAACAAAATGAAGGTGAGTCGTTTCCATCTTATTATGAACGATTTAAATCACTTGTTGCTTCATGTCCACAGCACCAAATGAAGGAGGAGTTGCTCATTCAATATTTCTACGAGGGACTCCTTCCCATGGAACGTCAAATGCTAGATGCTTCAGCGGGTGGTGCATTAGTGGACAAGACTCTGTTGGATGCCAAAGCTCTAATTGCCAACCGAGCACACAACGCTCAACAATATGAAGGTGTTGGACAAAGAGAGGGGCCACGACAACAAAGTGTGAATGAGGTAAGTGCAATTTCTGATATTCAGTCACAATTGGCTAATCTTACTTCTCTCATGTCTCAGGTTATCAAGGGGTCAAAACCACAAGAAAACCAAGTATGTGGCATGTGTTCAATGCAAGGGCATCCATCGGAGACGTGCCCTCAGTTAATAGAGAATGAAGGTTGGGAATCTGCCAATGCCATAGGTTTTGGGAACCAAAATCAACCACGCCATGATCCATACTCTAATACCTACAATCCGGGGTGGAGGGACCATCCAAATTTCAAATGGCGGGATCCTCAACAACCCCAACAACAAGGAGGATTTAGGCAGCAACCACCGGGCTTTTATACAAAGTCATTCGTCCCCAATCAAAACCAAGTGCAATCTGCCCCAACAACCTCAAGTATGTCTTTGGATAATGATCAAGTTGTTAAGTTACTTACTACTCTGACGCAGGAAGTACAAACTCAAAATAAGGAGAGACAAATCCAAGACAGACGGGTGGATAATTTGGAGAAGCAAATGGGTCAAATTGCAGAGTTTATGGGGCAAATTAGAGAACAAGGCAAATTGCCTAGTTCAACCGTTATGAACCCGAAGGGAGGATTTGAAACCGCTAAGGCCATCATGTTGAGAAGTGGTAAACAGTTTGGAACGGACTCAAATACACCCAAATCAAGTCAAGACGAGGAGGACAAGTTGCTGCAAGAAGAAGCATAGGGAGCAAAGCCCACGGCCAAGGATGACCAAACCTTGCCGAATTCATCTAGTCCTCCTAAACCGTCCCAAACCACCAAGGTAAGTCCCAATTCGACTTTTTCTAGTTCTATTCCACTAAATGTGCCCTTTCCTAGCAGGTTTAGGCAATCAAAGAAGGAAGAAGCTGAGAAGGACATTCTAGAGACCTTTCGGAAAGTTCAAGTCAATATCCCGCTCCTTGATGTGATTAAGCAAGTCCCGAGGTATGCTAATTTTTTAAAAGAACTTTGTACAACAAGGAGAAGGATTTCAAACAAAGAGGTGGTTCAAGTAAGTGAAAATGTCTCTACTGTGTTACAAAGGAAATTACCCCCTAAATGCAAAGATCTGGGTAGTTTTACAATTCCGTGCGTTATTGGTAATACTAAGTTTGAACAATGCATGTTAGACTTAGGGGCTTCGATTAATGTTATGCCATACTCTATTTATGCATCTATGAACTTAGGTGAGCTTAAAAATGATGGTGTGATAATTCAATTAGCCGATCGTTCTAATGTATATCCAAAGGGTGTTTTGGAAGATGTTTTGGTACAGGTTGGTAACTTGATTTTTCCAGCGGATTTCTACGTGCTTGACATGGAGGATTCACCCCATTCCACCCCATTGCCGATTCTATTAGGGAGGCCCTTCATGAAAACAGCCCGCACCAAGATAGATGTGTTTAAAGGAACTTTAACGATGGAATTTGATGGGGAAGTCATTGATTTCAATCTTTCTGAAAGTATTAAATTTCCTAAGGACGATCATTCTTGCTTTTCTATTGATATAATTGATTCTTTGGCACAGGACCATTTGGACAATTTGAAGGTGATGGGACCGTGGAAGACATACTCCTCCATGCCGTGGGCTCTAAGTGAGGAATAAGCATACCATCGTCCGGCTGCAAAACGTAAAAGAAAGCGCTACTTGGGAGGCAACCCATGCATTCAACAAAGGAAGACTTAGAAAGCACTCCAATTCCAGACTTGCATTCCTAAACTCTTCTCTTTGTTGTTATTTCGTTTCTGCCATGTTAGGTTGTTTAGTTGTTGTTTTGTTTGTTTGTTTGTTAATTATGTGAGTCTATGATTGGAACATTGAGAAAACTGCTTGATTTATTGATAGGCACGGCTAAAACAAAGAAAAATGGAGCCTTCACAAAGGTCGTTTACTAGAAGCCCCACTACTTGGGAAAGTTACTGGAGCGGGAGGCATCAAAGAAGAGGCCTCACTTGGTGGAACGCTAGATGAGCCAGGAAAAATGTGCCTCTGGAAGAAAGCCGCAAGCCTTTGACGGTCACTTTGCATTCGTCCATTGGATTCTTGCAGCTCATCAAGCTTCCTCTTCATGCCCGACGAATAGTTATTTGCAAGCACATGCAAACTTCTATTCTCGTACTTAAGAAGTTTGATCTCTTGCTTAAGACTTTCCACCTCCGCCATCAACGATTCAACCTGACGAGAGCGAGCAAGTAGGCGTTGGCCCATGTTGGACACAGAGCCTGCACACTGAACACTGAGTGCGAGGGACTCTTGAACGGCCAACTCATCGGACCGTTCTGAAAGTAGCCTACTATCTTTTGGAGTGAGGAGGTTTCTAGCTACTATCGTAGCTGTTGTTGTGTCCTTCATCACAGAGTCTTCACCTGTCAAAGGGCCATTAGAAGAAAAGAAAGAAGGGAACCATACATTTACCTGACGCGGCGCACTCGGATCACTGCTGAGACTCAAATCTAAGCAAATGTTCGACGGGTTAGCCATTGTCAAAGGGTTAAAAGAGAAAGGTGGATAGAGTAAAATCTGAAAGGGCCGAAGACGATTTTCAGAAATGGGAAATTTTCAAAGTGTGCATGTTGGAGGTGATCGATACCTCTATAAAAAGCCAAGGCGACACGACCGCTGATTCAAAGAGCCGGATTTTCCTGCGTGAAGTTCGGCGACGCTTTCGCAGCTTTTCAGACAACGCGTTCAATTTTGTCAAAAGAGCTCTGACAAAGTTGAAAACACGTGAAGGTTATCAGCCCAACTACGCACTTTTGCCAACACGCGGGGTGACAGAGCCGCACCCGTGACTACTTTTGCCATTCAGAAATCGAAGAGGCGCTCACTCAGAAATCGAAGAGCCGTTTGCTCAGAAATTGAAGCGACGTTTGTCGACAAGGGTAAAAGAACAGTACCACCACTTGCTATTAAGAAATCCCTATATATGTCGACCTTCATCTCTTATGGCAAGGCAGACCTGAAGAAAATGTCCAACTCTTTCTCACCTCCGAGGGCGCACTCCCAGCAAAGCCTCTTGAAATACTCTATTTTTTCTCCCCCAAAGAAGATACCAGATACCTGGAGTACAAATGAAGCAGGAGGAAACGGTAGATTGAAGCATGTAGAGACAACCACAACAAATACATGTGCTGATTCATTCGCTGCTTCTTTAAAAGCAAAGGTATCTCATCAAAAGTATCTCATATCATGCTCTTTCCCTGTCTTTTCCTTTGTCCTTGTTATTACTCGCATGGCAAAGTGAAAGAGAGCAATCAGAGGCACTTGAAGTTAGCCTTCCGATCTGGAACCAACTACCTGGAATCTATTCCTGGTTGCTTACCTAGTATTGCTCTCGAGTAGTCATCTTCAACGGTTAATACACTGCCAGAGAAGGGACAGATAAGGCGGGTGACAATGAAACATCAATCTTTCCAATTCGTATTCATTACGAATTGGAAAGATTGAACAAAGAAGAGGAGTAAGCTCAGACCTTCGGGGGAGAACAAAAGAATCCTCCAGCCCAGTTCAAGAGTAGCACAAAGGAAAATCAACGATGGGAGGAAACCAGTTCAAGATTAAGCCTGTGGAATCACCAACATCAAGCCTCAATGCAATCAACAAGGAGAAGATGGAATTTACATTCCACAACCAGATTTGCGTCTCTAAACTCTTCTCTTTGTTATTTACATTATGCCATGTTTAGTATGTTTCGTTGCTGTTTTTATGTTTATTTTTGTTTGGTGTGATTTTAAGCTTAAAACATTAAGGACAATGTTTGATTTAAGTGTTGGGGGGGGGGTAACTAAGTATATCTGATGCAAATTCGTGGATTTTATCACCCTTAACTTCAAGTGTTATTCCTTGCTGTTTTAAAATGTTTTTAAGCTGTTTTAGAGTGTTTTAGTATTTTTTGTTTTATAACTCCGAAAAGCACATAAAAATTTGAAAAACATGTTTTGAAAAGCCTAAAAAGAGTGTTTTGAGTCGTTTTTGTGTGTTTGTGTCTTAGGATACCTTCCAACACAATGATGAGGATTTGGTTTGTAATTGCATGACTGTTAAAAAGAGTTATAAACATGGAGAAAAGTTTGATTTACTCTTAGTATATGCTTAGTTATGGTTATAATGTATGACTTCACATGCAATCATAAAAGAAAAATTCGTTTTTGTAACATGCTTGAAGGAAGGAACTCATACAAACGCTACAACCTTGTGAGACTTGAGCCTAAACGTTCTTTGGAGAGTTATAATATGTGATTCTTTGTTTTCTAAAGTTGTTGCATGATCTCATTATTCCTTGCTTTGTTGCTACTTAGAATGCAATTGTATCATGATAGAACTAAATGCTAGAACTTATATCCGTTTCATTCAAAGCATGACATTGAATTGCATAACATATATCAAGATGAAGTTGTGTAGTTGCCATCATAGCCAAATAGCCTTACTTCCCATATTTCGTATATGTTGTAAGTTTTAATCCTGTTGAGCCTTGTTTAGCCTATGTTCTTTGTTAACCCATATCATCCTCACCTAGCCTAGATTAGGACCATCTGTACCCTTGTTCTTGAATTATAGTGAGCATGACTTAAATGAATTCCTTTTGAGTTACATTATGCAAGAAAATGAGCGTGGGGGAAGGATTATTGATGAAAGCTGTTGTGCCATAGGCACGGCTAGAAAAGAAAAGAAAAGAAAAGAAAAATAAAGTGAGAATGAACTCACAAGTATTGGTTGTTAGTGAAAATGACCCTAAAGTTTTGTGTGACTTCCCCTTGGGTGTTCAAAGTTGATTTTTGCGTTCTAAAGGGAATTCTAAATGTCTAAATTCATTACTTTGCTCACTATTGCTTAAAGAACCCTTGTTTTTCCATACTCCTTCTTTGTTATCCAAACACCCCAAGCCCCAGTATAACCCGTGACTTCAATCTTGAGTGTTCTGTGTTTCAATTTGTGGAGTTTGAACTTGGTATGAGCATATGGTGTCACTGGTTCTCGCATCTAAGTAGTAGCATTCCATTCATGAGATCATACCTAAACATGCTTATTAACTCCAGAAATTTCTCTCTTTGCGATACATATATGTGAGTGTTCGTTTTCATGTTTACATCAATCTTCTCACATGTAACTAGATTAGGGTGTGTAGTCAGAAAATCTGAGCGAAAATTGAGTGCATATCTTGTAAGGAATTGAGCAAATTCTCTAAGGCATGTTACTACATTCAAAACATGGTTTTAAATGCTTAATTGTGAACTAATATGTGGTGACTATGATTAAGTATGTACTTAAGTGTAAAGATAACCAAAATCTGTGGGAATGATGATTTTTTTGACCTGTCATGTGCATTGGAAATCCCTGAGGCAACGTTGGAAGGTTTAAGTTTGTTTTGTTTTGTTTCGTTTCGTTTTGTTTTGTTTTTCTGTTTTGCTCGAGGACTAGCAAAAGCTAAGTGTGGGGGTATTTGATAGGAGCATATTCATGCGACTTAAATGGCTTGTTCTCGTACATTTACGTTATGTTTCTTTAGTTATTTTAGTCCTTTATGCTTCTTTTGTGTGTTTTCAGGATCATAAGACGTGTTTGACGAAAGGATGCATTGTGCAGTGTTTTGGGGCCTTTTGGAGCACTATTGGGCTAAGGATGGATAGCTTATGCTTGGAGCCTAAGTGTTGGATGAAATTGAAGGCCTTATATGCACTTGAGGACACAAAACAATGGCCCTAACCCAATTACATTCACCTTGCCATGGGCTTAACACAAACACCATTCCTTGCCATGCAAGGGGGAGCAATTTGGGTCCATTTTATGCACTTAAACCTTAGCCCAATTACACACCATTGCAGCCAAATCCATTCTTTGCCATGCACATTCACCACCAATTCAACCACATGCACTTATTCCTCCATCATTGCACAACATTGCAGCCACATGCACCAAAATCCATCCATGCCGTGCACTTCCCACACCATTTTCAGCCATCACACTTCATCATTGCAGCCACCATTCACCCTAGTTGTCAATCACATACTTTCCCATTGTATAATGCATCCACATGCATCTTTAATCAACAAACAAATCAGCCACAACACACAAACACACCCTTTGCCGTGCACATCACCATGCAATTCCAGCAATTCCAGCTTTCCAACCTAGACACATCCACATGCATTCACTCATAATCATTCATACACCTTGCAGCCACATTTCCACCCACCTCCTAGCTGTCATGTCCCCTCTTATTTACCTATAAATAAGCATCCATTGCAGCCACAATTCATTCATTCAATTCACAACACAACACACAACACAAACACCAACCCTTACCGTGCATATCCTTCCATTTCTGTGCAGTTTTTCTCCTCCATTGCAGCCACTATCCAACCATTCCCCACTCCATTCCACATACACCTAAAGCCCTAAACATCTCCTTAGACCTTGTGCTACAACAACGAGGAAGAAGAGTGCCTAAACGTTCATACAATTCAAGTTTGAGTTGTTGGAATGTTTAGGTGTTTCTTTGATTTCAATGTTTCATTTTAATTCTCTTTGTTTTGTACGTATGAGGAATGGAAGAGAAGAGTGCCTAAACGTTCATACCATTCAAGTTTGAGTTGTTGGAATGTTTAGGTGTTTCTTTGATTTCAAAGTTATGAGGAACTAAACCCCCTTTAGCTAGGGGGTGATTCGAAACTATGTTTATATTTGCAATATGAATTGATTAACTTTAGTTGGAATTTCATAAGTTGTGGATTCAATTCGTTTAACCGTTTGATTGATAACTTATTTATGTACGTTTATTAAGAATGCGCGCTTAATTTTCATGCATGAATATGACGCTAGAATATAAGTGAGTTTCACCTAATCGTTACGAACTTATATTCACAAGTAGTGGAGGTTGCTTATAAACAATCGCGTTAAATGAATTATTGGCACGAGTTTCATGCTCATCATAGTAACGAATGCCTCGTCAATACTTATAGTTTTCATAATGTTTAATGATCTTTGATTGTATCTTTATTGTGCTGTTCACGTAAAGGACTTTTGGAGAATGTTGTGAATTGCGTTGCGCAAACCCATCCAATTCATTAACTTAAGGAAAACTTGACGGTTAATTTAAGCGAACCTAATTAACCCGGGGTGTTGAGTTTTATAATTTATCGAAAGACCAACTGAGAATCAATCTTGTATGCAAGTGTAACATGTGTGGAGAAGAACCCCTTGGCTATTCCATCATCCATATTTTCATCACATTCATATTTACGTTTTGCCCTTAATTATAATCTGTCCATTTAATTTAATCTCGTCCAAACACAATTCCCCCCCCATATTTTGTTAAGTTTTAATTACAATCTATCTTAATTTGTGTTTTTAAGTATTTGGAGTCTTGTGTACTTGTTTTGAGTTCTTGTTAAGTAAGTTAAGTGTTTTACAAGTTAGTTTTATTTATTTGAGTCAAGTGTTTAGCACCCCTAGTTAATCCCCGGTTAGAACGATCCCTACTTACATCATTACTACAATTGTCACAAATAGGGTTTAGTTTGTGTGCGTATAAATCTCGCATCACCTAGGGATGTGGAGAAATTTTTTAGTGTCACTAGCTGCAGCACTTTATTTTTTTTTTTTCTTCCGACAAGAAACGATAGCATATTATTTCATTAATCAAAGAAACAATTACGAGGGTGTCATTAGTACAAGTGCCACCAGTACAGATCACTCCAGATCTGGAGTGAATTTGCACAAACAAATTAATAAAAGTAAACCCCTAATAGACTACCACAAGCATAAACGCACAATTGCCAAGCGCACAAGTGCCACCAGTACAGATCTATCACAATAAACAATAGATGTAACAGAGAATTACAGGCAACCACAATGGTCATCGCTGAATAGCGAGACCACTTAAAATCATCACAGTAGAGTGAGATCATATCAAGTCATCGTTGACAGAAAATACTACATAACGCATTGCACAAAAGGAAAGACCAATCTAGCCAAAACAATAGCACCACTATGGTGCACATAAGGCGAGTGAATCACAACTACAGTACTCCGAGAAGGGATCTGCTGGTTAACTCATCATATTGGGGGATGAGGAATTTAGGCCAATGCCATCTACAAATTCACCGAACAGTGAGGTACTGGCATCCACACATTGAACACCATAAGAGCTAATCACAACAGGCAATGAAGAGGCTAAGTCCGAGACACACAAGTCGAGAGCCGCCAAATCAAGCTGAGCCGCACCGAGACGTATAAGCCGAGCTGCCAGATTTAAGTACACATGTCAGTGCAGCCACAGAAACCAGGCGAGGAAGGTGATACCATCATGGAAATGAGTTTATGAAGGTGAATCCAACCCACCTGCAACACGAATCCAACCCCACACCAAGAAAAACGAGCGCTAAATCAAAGAAAATCTTGAAAGGGTATGGTCCAGATCAGGGTATAAGGCATAAATTCGTGGGAAGCTGCTCACAAAATGTTGGGATAGAAGCACGGAAGGGGAGATGAGGTAGGTAAAGGCCGGGAACGAGTGGTTGGCTGACAGGTTACTAGCTGCAGTACTTTGTTTACAATGATAGGTATGGTGTAATGAATATCTGCTTAAGTCACCTAGGAATGATATAGAAATTATTTGAATGTTGCAGCTAGAATTACTTTTCATCTGTGTAGGTTTTGTGTTGATCTTTGAAGAAAAAAAAAGACATTAAACTAAAATTTATTCAATGTCTTCTTTGAAAAAGCTGGCATATATTATATATTGGTTGAAATATAAAGCAAGTTTAGAAATTCAGTGACGTGAGCATCTAAAATTTTTTTCTGCATTACGATTCCACAGTAGTTTATAAAAGTTTCCTTCCAAATGAAAACAGCATGCCATCAACTCATTACAATCTTTTACATGTAAGTTGTGGCAGCAAATATTCGTTGTCTTCAGTCTTGATAAAAAAGTACTTACAAAACAATCAATACTTTTGATCAATACATACAAAACAATCAATATTTCTGGCCAGTGCCATTGCGATGCCTAAGTCGTAACTTTGAAAAGAGTGAGTGTTTATGATTTGTATGTGTAACAAGAACTTACCAAAGTTTGGTTGAGATGGAGGTATTTATAGAGAGGAGGGGCCGGCCATAGTGTTAGGTTTTCCCTACACATGGCGGAATCTTATTGACCAAGATGTGTTATCTGTTGGATGAATAAGAAAAGAATATTCCCAATATATTAATTAGGAGATAATATCTTGGAACGATGATGGAAGTATCCCTGATTATGAGATGGAGGCCATGTGTTGAGATAATGGATGAGGAGAAGAACTGAAAGACAAAAAAAATCAAAAAGAGAAGAATTGAAGAAAATGGGGAAGTGGTGCGGCACAAAAGAAGAAGACAGGAAGAGATGAGGAAAAAAAAAAAAACAATAATGTCATCTTTAAACATTAGTTTAGTTATGGATTTTAGGCTTTGATTTAATTAAATTTTATTTGGATTTATATATACAATGGACTAAGTGAACTAGATATTAAAAATAAAAAATTAACAGTTTGTTCTGGTTCTGGTGGTTCTGATAACTCATATATTTCATACATTTAAACCATCCATTTCTAATCTCTTTGTGATCTTCTTTTAGTTAAACTAGTTGCGTTTCATTCTCTTTTGTGTTAATGTGCAATTAATTGTATTTTAGACTTCATTTGAGGGTAAATGAGGCAAAATGGTGCTGAAACTAGAGAATTTGAATAAGGATTCAGAAGTAGGGAGAAAATCAACAGTGGAAACTGAAGATGGTGAAGAATATGGCCATTTAAGAGACCAATAACAGCAAAAAACGTTTGAAATAAATGCTCCATTACTAGGATGTCTTGGCAATCTGTAACAGCCTCTTTAGCCCCATAAAACCTAGCTTTTTCGCCACTTTTACACAAGCTCCCTCTTGGGACGCCCAAAGCTCTCACTTTTCTCTTTCTTTGTTTTATTTTCTAGAAACAAAAACCCCATTTCCATTCACCATCTGCTGCCACCAAAGAAACCACGCATCCGCGCTGTTCTTGGAGAAGTTCAACATTAGAATTGCTTCAAGGGGGTTTCTTCTATGAACTTTAATTTCACTCGTGTTATTCTCATGTTGTGTAATTAAGTTCATAGCTGGGGATTTTGATGTAACTTTGCAAAACTACTCTATGTTATTAAGTTAAAGTATTCAAATTACCCATATGTTTTCTCGTTTTGTTCACTGGTTTTATTGTTTAATTTGTTTGTTAATGTTAATGTTTGTTCACCATTAAGGCTGCTTATGAATTTTTGAGATCAAGATTATAGTACACATCATGCTTAATCTTGGTAGACATGTGAATGAATGAAGAAACTGCCATGCAAACATCTTGCCATGTGGTTTCTTTGGTTCTTTGAAGTTTTCTTGTTCTTAATGGATTCTTAATTGGTAATCTAATTTGAACATCACAACTAGGTTGCAGATTAGGAGTACTTGATCACAACCACACATCAAATGGATGATCATAAATAAGCAAAACGAACCCTAGTTGCAAATTGGAGAGTTGAATGCGTTTTGACTTAATTTTCATGGAATTGGCTTGTAATGGCGAAATCAATATTCCTAGTTTCATTCCCATCGTTTATGAATCAATCTGTCATTTAGCTTTGTCTTTGCTTGCAGTTTTAATTTATTTTGGCTTTCAAAACAAAAATCAAAATTCGGTTTGCATTTTCTTTGTTTAGTTAGGGCTCACATAAAGCTAGTAATTGTAGAGGTCTAATATGTCCCTATGGTTCGACACCCTTACTTGTGCCATTATACTATCCTTATATTTGCACTTGAAAGGAATATAATAAAATTTTGGCGTCGTTGCTGGGGACTGATTTCAGTCCCTTCTAATTGCTTGCTTTATAAACCCTATCTGTTTTTGTTTTCTTAGTTTAGATTTTTAATTTACATTTTAGTTTGCTAGTTATCAGGTTGTATAGAGAGACGTATGGTGTATGTCCATTATGTACCAAGTCCGGTCATCTTTTTCAATTCTGCCCAAGGAAAGACAAGTTTTCTATATTTGTTCGAGAGCACTCACACCACATGTGTTTCTCTAACCAAGGGCCACAACAACCATTGTCAAACACATATAGCCCTATTCGGAGAAACCTTAATCATGACTCTTGGAACAACATAAAAGCTCCAAATCAAACATTTGCACCTCCACCATAGCATGACTCATTTGACACTTCTTTGGAGAACACTTTGGAGCTACTCACTCAAAACAATTGGCAATTTCAAAAATCAACAAGTAGCATTATTCAGAACCGCTCCATAGCACTAATTAAGATGGAAATTCAATTGAGTCAGATTGTCTAAGCTTTAAATGAACATCAATCTGGTGGGGATGATCAAGAAAAGGAAGCTTGCTATGCAAATTGTCATAGTGAGGTTCTTGAACTTTATGAAGATGAAGAGCCTTACATTCATCCCAAGCCATATATTCCACCAATTCCTTTTCCAGGGAGATTTGTCAAACAAAAGCATGATGAGCCACCCATAGATGTGCTTGGTGAAACTGTGCTGCACATATTGTTTGAAGCTCTTCCTCTATCTTCTAACTCAATTGAATGTTTTTCAAAATATGTGGTGGATTCTTTATGTTGTTTTACATTTTTCAGGTGCTATATTTGGAGTCTTTTGAAGATGATTTGTTGTTATTTCCAGAGGAAGAAAGAATTGAAGTTTGATAATGAGACCTTGCTGCCATCTTAAACAAAGGAAGATGATATGGTTTCACATTTTATTTACAAGGAGAGGCAAAAATGCCATCACAATCAAGTCCTTGTGGAAATTCAACCCACCATATTCAAAGTCCATCGAAAAAACCACTTCTTCCGACCAAGGTTTAGAGGTACCTTGACTTGCTACCACCATAGGCGTTCATCCATTATACCCACCACGTCTTTCCTAGACGTTAAATAAAGTGCTTGCCAGGAGCCAACCTAGCCGGGTTTGTGTTCTTTTTGTTTATTATTATCTTTTAGCTTTTGTTTTATTTCATTCCATGCTCACTCTACCTTGCTGCATTATTGCTTTCGATTCATTGTTTACACATCTAGGACAATGCTTAGTTTAGGTTTGGGGGTGTGGGATTGAAATTTCCTGTTTGTTTTTAGTTTTGGCTAAAGTTTGCTTTTGCTTTCTAATGTGAATATATATAAGGGCTATGTTTATAATCAGGACTATGGTGTTGACATGAAAATGTTTCATATCATAATTTTTTTCTTTTTACAAGGCTAATACTCTTTGATTTATTTTGGCTAAAGTATCATGCTCAAATTCTGGAAGAAGAATAGTGGAGACTACCCTAGTGAGCTATTTTGAGCCTATTTGCTTCTTTGAGAGGGTTTAAAGTGTTTTCTCTCCTATCTTTTTCTTTCAATTTCACTTCAAATGATCTCATTACTTCTGTTTAATTGAATGCTAAGAATTATTCTCTTTTACAGATACCATTTGCTTGTTATCACCTATGAATGAACTTATTGATACAATGTTAGGCGTTGCATGTTTTAACTAGTAAAGGCCTAATTCCCTTCCCTTTGTGTGCTTCATTCACTCTTGTTGCAGCCACACACTTTTAATCTGATTCTTTTATCACCCACATCAAACTCCACCCATATCCGCATATTATAGCCATACCTTATAGTTTAGGGAATACCAAAGTGATGGAGACATAGATTATGCTCTAGATCAAGAATGTGGTGCGTACCAAGGTAACATGTGCTGGAATTGCAAATAAAAAAAGAGTTACAGAAAAAAAGAAAAAAAAAAAAAAAGAACTAAAGAAAAGAAGATGCAATTTCCAAATCCTTCCATTGTCACGCATAGGTCCTGGACGCCAAGAACATATAACAAAGACCAATTCAAGTGAAGAGCCTGCTTATTTCACAACAAAGACACTTCAGGTATGTCTCAAGCTCTAGTATTTCCTATCCCTTCTTTCATAGCCCCTACCCTAAGCCTTACATTACAACCTTGTGAAAGACCTAGCTAATCTTTGGGGATGTATTCATGGGTGCTAGTAAGTATGTGTGCTATCCATATTCTTAGTATTTGATTCCTTTCATGAGATTTGTTTAGAAATTGTGCTTTTATTTCATATTTCGTATGTGAGCATATGGATTCCCTTTTACATAACTTCACTCAAATATGTTTGTTGAGGGACTATACCTTAGGATCTATGTGAAAATTTGAGTGATATTTGTGAGGACTAGAGTTAAGGCGAATTCTATCTTTGGCATTTAAGTATGGTGTCTTTGAAGTCATGAGTCATGGAGTAATATTTTTGTACTAAACACATGACACGATTCATTGATGTGGCAGACTTTTGGTTGAACGTATGACTAAGCTTTCATTGGTTCTTATTAGTTTGTGTCAAGTAAGCTTTAACCAATTTGTTTGCAGTATGTAGATGTTTGTGGACGTCATCACTGTAAACCCTCAAGAGACACAACTCCTCCTAATAGGGACACCTAGAGGTTGAAAGGCTTGTTGCACATGTTCAGTGCAATCATTTAACCAGCGAAAGTTGTCTAACTAGATTTTTCTTTGTTTTTTTTCTTTTTAGTTTTAGTTTTGCTCGAGGACTAGCAAAACTCAAGTTTGGGGGTATTTATAACTCATATATGTCATACATTTATACCATCCATTCCTAGTCTCTTTGTGATATTTTTTTAGTTAAACTGGTTGCGTTTCACCCTCTTTTGTGTTAATGTGCAATTAATTGTATTTTAGACTTCATTTGAGGGTAAATGAGGCAAAATTGTGCTGAAACTGGAGAATTTGAATAAGGATTTTGATGTAGGGAGAAAATCAAAAGTAGAAACTAAAGATGGTGATGAATATGGCCCTTTAAGAGACCAATAACAGCAAAAAAACATTTGAAATAAATGCTCCATTACTAGGATGTCCTGTCAATCTGTAACAGCCTCCTTAACCACATAAAACCTACATTTTTAGCCATTTTTACACAAGCTCCCTCTTGGGGACGCCAAAAACTCTCTCTCTTCATTTATTTTTTATTTTTTATTTTTTTGTTTTTTTTTTCTAGAAACAAAAACCCCATTTCCATTAACCATCCGCTACCACCAAAGAAACCACGCAGCTGCGCTGTTCTTGGAGAAGTTCAACATCAGAATTGCTTCAAGGGAGTTTCTTCTATGAACTCTAATTTCAATCATGTTGTTCTTAGTATTTATATATTTTGTAATCATGTTGTGTATTTAATTTCATAGTTGGGGATTTTGATGTAACCTTGCAAAACTACTATATGTTATAAAGTTAAAGTATGCAAATTACCAATTTGTTTTCTTGTTTTGTTCATTTCTTTTTATTGTTTAATTTTTTTTGTTAATCTTAATATTTGATCACCATTAGGGCTGCTTATGAATTATTTGATCGAGGTTATAGTACACATCATGCTTAATCTTGGTAGACATGTGAATGAATGAAGAAACTGCTATGCAAACATCCTGCCATGTGATTTCTTTGGTTCATTGAAGTTTTCTTGTTCTGAATGGATTCTTAATTGGTGATCTAAGTTGAACATCACAACTAGGTTGCAGATTAGGAGTACTTGATCATAACAACACATCAAATGGGTGATCATAAATAAGCAAAACGAACCCTAGTTGCAGATTGGAGAGTTGAATACATTTTGACTTAATTTTCATGGAATTGGCTTGTAATGGCAAAATCGATATTCCTAGTTCCATTCCCATCATTTCTGAATCAATCTATCGTTCGTCTCTGTGTTTGCTTATAGTTTTAATTTATTTTAGCTTCCAAAACAAAAATCTAAATTCAGTTTGCATTTTCTTTGTTTAGTTAGGGTTCACATAAAGTTAGTAATTGTAGAGGTCTAATATGTCATTGTGGTTTGACACCCTTACTTGTGCCGTTATACTATCCATATATTTGCACTTCAAAGGAATACAATAGGTTCTACCAAGATAAAAATCGGAACCAGTATGAATGGTTCAGTCCGATTCTTGCACCTAAGTTGAATTGGTCGTGGTCTGACTTGGTTTCGCAATTCCACAATTTTTGTGCCCCCTATTAAAACATGTGCCTGCCATTAATCCACAATTTTTCTCAACTTTCATGACGCCCCAACCAACACGGGATGGATGGTGACTTGCTTTTACTGTTGATGAATAGTGGTCTTTGTTGGAATAATTGCTACTTTTAATGTGGAATGTGCAGGTGACTGAGTGATTCCTTAATTTGTCGGAATCATTGATGGAACTTTGTCTGAAAACTTCACATGGTGACTTTGAAATGATGGCAATTATCATGATGACTTTAATTTTCACATGGTGATTAACTGTGTTCACATGGCTTTATGCAAAAGGGTCTTGGGAGTCCTGGTAGTCGACCCATTTGGCTGACTATGATTTTTGGCTTGCTGAGTTAGTTGGTTGTTGTGAGGATGCGTCTGAAGATTTGGAGTCTATGGGTTATTCTTCTTCAATATGGAGCATCACTGCTTCTGCAAGTAATTGTGGAGCTAGGTCTTTGAGTTGGGTGGCTTTTTCTTTTCTTTTTGAGCTAGTTGACTTGGATGACTTGGCTGTTCCTTTGAGTGATAATGATGGACTAATGTCAGATAATTACTGTTCCGAGATGACTCGCAGAGATGGTTGTGCTGGCTGTGCCGGAATTACTAGAGATGAAGTAATGGGAAATTTTGTGAGGACCTGACTGATGGTCTTTTGATGGTTGAGTTTATCCCACCATTTAACTGATCTGATTTTATTGACTTCACCGGTTTCGACTTCATAATCCACGAGACTTTGTATTTGGCCATGAAAATTGGGATAAGTGTAATTCTATAATTGAACCGGCTTCTGTCAAATTTGTGTTGGAAATTAGCAGAGAGGACCTGCATAAGCTCTTCTGGTAGGAGACTAGCTGTTTCAGATTAAATTTTCTTGCATGGTTCCCTAAATGGTGGTCAATTCACGGCCTAACAGCCAGTCTTCTACCAGAAGACTTAAGCAAGTCCTCTCTGCCAGTTTCCAACACAAATTTGATAGAAGCTGATTCACTATAGAATTACACTTCTCCCAATTTTCATGACCAAATACAAACTCCCGTGGATCATAAAGTGGAATTATGAAGTCGAAACCGGTGAAGTCAATAGAATCAGATTACTCAAGTGGTGGGATAAATTCAACCATCAGAAGACCATCAATCAGGTCCTCATAGAATTTCCCATTACTACATCTCTAGTAATTTCGGCAGAACCAACATAACCATCTCGGAACAGTCATTATCAGACATTAGTCCATCATCATCACTCAAAGGAACAACCAAGTCATCCAAGTCAACTAGGTCAAAAAGTAAAGAAAAAGCCATTAACTCAAAGACCTAGCTCAATAATTACTTGCAGAAGCAGCGATGCTCCATACTGAAGAAGAAGAAGTCGTAGACTTCGAATCTTCAGACGCATCCTCACAATAACCAGCCAATTTAACAAGCCAAAAAACACAGTTAGCCAAGTGGGCTGACTACCAGGACTCCCAAGACCCTTTTGCATAAAGTCATGTGAACACAGTTAATCACCATGTGAAAATTAAAGTCATCAAGTCAAGTCATCATGACAATTGCCATCTTTTCAAAGTCACCATGTGAAGTTTTTAGACAAAGTTCCATCAATAATTTCGACAAAGCAAGGAATTGATGCGAGAATTATACGACACACAAATTAAACCCTCTTGTGACAATTGTAGTATATGTATAAGTAGGGATCGTTCTTAACCGGGGATTAGGAAGGATTGCAAAATCACTTGGATTTGACTCGAAAACGTGAAACAAAGGTTAAAACACTAACTAGACTCAAAGAATGCAAAACTAAACAATAAAAATACTAAAACAAACCAAAAGACTCAAACTGAAACTAGAACTTAATTTGGACGAATTTAAAAGTGTTTATAACTCCAAATACTTAAGAACACAAAATAAAACAAAATCGAATGAATAAGACTTAGCAAAATATGGGGGGATTGTGGTTGGACGAGATTAAATTAAATGGACAAATTATAATTTAAAACAGATAGTAAAGATGAATGTGATGAAAATATGGATGATGGAATAGCTAATGGGTTCTTCTCCACACATGTTACACTTGCATACAAGATTGATTTTCAATTGGTCTTTCGATAAATTATGAAACTCAACTCCCCGGGTTAATTAGGTCCGCTTAAATTAACCGTCAAGTTCTCCTTAAGTTAATGAATTGGATGGGTTTGCGCAACGCAATTCACAACATTCTCCAAAAGTCCTTTACGTGAAAAGCACAATAAAGATACAATCAAAGATCATTAAGCATCATGAAAACTATAAGTGTTGACGAGGCATTCGTTACTATGATAAGCATGAAACTAGTGCCAAGAATTCATTTAACGCGATTGTTTATAAGCAACCTCCACTACTTGTGAATATAAGTTCATAACTATTAGGTGAAACTCACTTATATTCTAGCGTCATATTCATGCATGAAAATTAAGCGTGCACTCTCAATAAACATACATAAATAAGTTATCAATCAAACAGTTAAACAAATTGAATCCACAACTTATGAAATTCCAACCAAAGATAATCAATTCATATTGCAAGCATAAACATGGTTTCGAATCACCCCCTAGCTAAAGGGGGTTTAGTTCCTCATACGTACAAGACAAAGAGAATTGAAATTAAACATTGAAATCAAAGAAACACCTAAACATTCCAACAACTCAAACTTGAATTGTATGAACGTTTAGGCCCTCTTCTCTTCCTCTTCGTTGCGGCACAAGGTCTAAGGAAATGTTTAGGGCTTTAGGTGTATGTGGAATGGAGTGGGGAATGGTTGGAGTGGCTGCAATGGAGGAGAAGAAATGCAGAAAATGGAAGTGAAGGCACGGCAAGGGTGTGTGTTTTGTGTTGGTGTGTTGTGTGTTGTGTTGTGGTGAATGAAATGAATTGTATGAATGCATTGCATGGTTTTATAGGGAGAGAATGGATGGGAGAACATGTTAATGGCAGCTAGGATGAATGATTAAAGGGGCTGCTAGGTTGGAAATGATTAAAGAGTGAGGGGATGCATGTTAAAAACAGCTAGGAAAGGTTGGTGGAATGCTGGAATTGCTAAGGGAAAAGCTGGAAATTGGATGGGTTATGCATGGCAATGGCTTCTTTGGTGCTGAAAATGCATGTGTTGGCTGAATTATTTGTTGGGAAAGAATGTGAGGGAATGATTAAGGTGAATGATGATGAATGCTAGGTTGGAAAGGTGTGTATTTGGCTGGAATAAAGGGGGAAGCACGGCAAAGATGGATTTGATTGCTGGAATGAAGTGTGTATGCACGGGTTGGTTGTGTAATAATGTTATGGTGGCTGAAATGTGGTGCAATGATGGAGGAATAAGTGCATGTGGCTGCATTGGTGGTGCAATGATGGAGAAATAAGTGCATGTAGCTGAATTGGTGAAGTGAGATGGCTGAAATTGGGGGGAAGGCCACGGCAAGGATGGGTGCATGGCTGAAATTGGTAGGTTTTTGGGAAGAGAATGGGCTAGGCCCTTTGTTTTATGTCCTAAGTGCATACAAGGCCTTTAATTTTGTCCAACACTTTGGCTCCATGCATAAGCTATCCATCCTTAGCCCAACATTGCTTCAAAAGGCTCCAAAATGCATTTCTTTCCTCCATTAGCCCTTAGAACCTGAAAACATATGAAAATGGCTTAAAAGACTAAAATCACTAAGGAAACACAACGTATATGCACGAGAACAAGCCAATTACGTCGCATAAATATGCTCCTATCAAATTCCCCCACACTTAGCTTTTGCTAGTCCTCGAGCAAAACAGACAAACTGAACAAAACGAAACGAAACAAAATGAACAAAAGACAATCTAAACCTTCCAACGTTGCCTCAGGGATTTCCAATGCACATGACATGTTAAAATTCATTATCCCCATAGATTTTTGTCCTCTTTACACTTGAGCACATTCTTAATCATAGTCACCACATACTAGTTCACAATTAAGCATTTAAAACCATGTTTTGAATGTAGTAACATGCCTTAGAGAATTTGCTCAATTCCTTACAAGATATGCACTCAATTTTCACTCAGATTTTCTAACTACACACCCTAATCTAGTTACATGTGAGAAGATTGATGTAAACATGAAAACGAACACTCACATATATGTATCACAAAGAAAGCAATTTCTGGAGTTAATAAGCATGTTTAGGTATGATCTCATGAATGGAATGCTACTACTTAGATGCGAGAACCAGTGACACCATAAGCTCATACCAAATTCAAACTCCACAATTAAAATACACAACACTCAAGATAGAAGTCGAGGGTTGTAACGGGACTTGGGGTGTTTGGATAACAAAGAAGGGATATGGAAAACAAAGGTTTTAAAGCAATAGTGAGCAAAGTATTGAATTAGGTACTTAGAATTCCCTTTAGAACGCAGAAGTCAACTTTGATCACCCAAGGGGGAATCACACAAAACTTAGGGCCATATTCAACTTTTTGGACCCTTTCTTCAACCATCAACGCTTGTGAGTTCATTCTCACTTATTTTCACTCCTTTTCTTTCTTTTCTTCTTCTTTTTCTTTTGAATCTCAAAACATACATATAAACTTAAGAACAAACTTTTACTCCCCCACACTCATTTTCTTGCATAATGTAACTCAAAAGGAATTCATTTAAGTTATGCTCACTATCTTTTAAGAACAAGGGTGTGGACTGTTCTAAATTAGGCTAGGTGAGGATAATGTGGGTTAACAAAGAATAAAGGCTAAACAAAGCTCAACGGGGTTAAAACTTACAACATATACGAAATATGGGAAGTAAGGCTATTTGGCTATGGTGGCAACTACACAACTTCATCTTGATATATGTTATGCAATTCAATGTCATGCTTTGAATGAAACGGATATAAGTTCTAGCATTTAGTTCTATCATGATACAATTGCATTCTAAGTAGCAACCAAGCAAGGAATAATGAGATCATGCAACAACTTTAGAAAACAAAGAATCACAGATTATAACTCTCCAAAGAACGTTTAGGCTCAAGTCTCACAAGGTTGTAGCGTTTGTTTGAGTTCCTTCCTTCAAGCATGTTACAAAAACGAATTTTTCTTTTATGATTGCATGTGAAGTCATACATTATAATCATAACCAAGCATATACCAAGAGTAAATCACACTTTTCTCCATGTTTATAACTCTTTTTAACAGTCATGCAATTACAAACCGAATCCTCATCATTGTGTTGGAAGGTACCCTAAGACACAAAAACGACTCAAAACACTCTTTTTAGGCTTTTCAAAACATGTTTTTCAAATTTTCATGTGTTTTTCGGAGTTATAAAACAAAACATACTAAAACACTCTAAAACAGTTTAAAGACACCTTAAAACAGCAAGGAACAACACTTGAAGTTATGGGTGATAAAATCCCACGAATTTGCATCAACAACATTAGTTACCCCCCCCACACTTGAATCAAACATTGTCCTCAATGTTTTAAGCATAGATTCACACAAAACAAAAGTAAACATAAAAACAGCAACTAAACACACTAAACATGGCAGAATGTAAATAACAAAGAGAAGAGTTTAGGGACGCAAATCTGGTTATGGAGTGTAGATTCCATCTTCTCTTTGGTGATTGCATGGGTTGATCTTGATGATTCCACAGGTTTATTCTTGAACTGGCTGAAGGATTCTTTTGGTCTCCCCCGAAGGTCTATGAGCGGTTTAAGGATTCAGATACATGGCAGGCAAGTACGAGGTGGAGGTGCTGAGCTGTTTCTTTGTTCAATCTTTCCAATTCGTATTGAAGAGGGTTAGAGGATAACTTAGCATATGCAGTTGCTGCGCTTGTCTCCACATGCTTCGATGTATCATTTTCACTTACCTTAGCTATTCTCCAAGCAGATGTGGTCCCTTCTCTGGTAGTGTATCCACCATTGAAGATGACTACTCGAGAGCAATACTAGGTAAGCAACCAAGAATAGATTCCAGGCAGTCGGTTCCAGATCGGAAGACTGACTCCTAGTGCTGGCTGATTTCTCCCCTACTCTTTGTCATGCGAGTAATAACAAGGACAAAGGAAAAGACAGGGAAAGAGCATGATATGAGATACCTTTGCTTTCGCCCTTGATGATATGAGATACCTTTGCTTTTGAAGAAGCAGCGAATGAATCAGCACATATTTTTGTTGTGCTTATCTCCACATGCTTCGATCTACTATTTCCTCTTGCCTCATCTGTACTACAGGCATCTGGTATCTTCAAAGGGTGAATAGGTGCTCTCAAGGGAAGAAGAAAAACTGAGCATGTTGAGAGGTTTGGTTGGGAGTGCTCCCTCAGAGGTGAGAAAGAGTTGGGCATTTTCTTCAGGTCTGTCTTGCCATAACAGATGAAGGTCGACATATATAGGGATTTCCCAATAGCACGTGGTGGTATTATTCTTTTACCTCTTTGATTTCTGAACAAACGCCTCTTCGATTTCTGAGCAGGCTCCTCTTCGATTTCTGAGCAGACGCCTCTTTGATTTCTGAGCGGCAAGTAGGAGTGCGGATGCGGCCCTGTCAGAGATCTTTTGACAAAGTTGCACACGTTTTCTGAAAAGCAGAGAAAGCGTCGCCGAACTTTACCCTTGTAGGCAAAAGTGTGTAGTTGCGATGATGACCTCCACGTGATCTTTTGACAAAGTTGAACGCGTTTTCTGAAAAGCAGAGAAAGCGTCGCCGAACTTCACGCAGGAAAATCCGGCTCTTTGAATCGGTGGTTGTGTCGCCTTGGCTTTTTATAGAGGTATCGATCACCACCAACACGCACTCTTTGAAGATTGCCCATTCGTGAAAATCGTCTCCGGCCCTTTGAGATTGTACTACATCCAACCCTCATCTTTTAACATCTTTGAAAAATGGCTAACCCATCTAACCTTTGCTTAGAATTGAGCCTCAGCAATGATCCGAGTGCGCCGCGTCAGGTAAATGTATAGTGCCCTTCTTTCTTATCTTCTAATGGCCCTCTTACAGGTGAAGACTCCATGATGAAGGATGCACAAACAGCTACGATAGTAGTTAGGAACCTCCTCACTCCTGAAGATAGTCGGCTGCTTTCAGGATGGACCGATGAGGTGGCCGTTCAAGAGTCCCTAGCTCTCAGTGTTCAGTGTGCGGGCTCTGTGTCCAACATGGGCCAACGCCTACTTGCTCGATCCCGCCAAGTTGAATCCTTGATGGCGGAGGTGGAAAGTCTTAAGCACGAGATCAAACAGCTTAAGCACGATAATAGAAGTTTGCATGTGCTTGCAAATAACTATTCGACGGGCATGAAGAGGAAGCTTGATCAGCTGCAAGAATCTGAAGGTCGACTTCAAAATGACCGTCAAAGGCTTGCGGCTTACGTCCAGAGGCACCTTTTTCCTGCATCATCTAGCGTTCCACCAAGTATTCAGGCCTCGAATGAACCATCTTCAATGCCTCCCGCTCCGATGCCTCCCGCTTCGATAGTTTTGCCAAGTAGTGGGGCTTCACGTAAACGACCTTTGTGAAGGCTCCAGCCTATCTAAAATCATTTTTTTGTTTTTTTTTTTTTTTTTTTACATTGTAATTTATTGGAGATCAATGGACATGCTTTATTCAGTGTATTGGGTTGCCTCCCAAGTAGCGTTTTCTTTAACGTCTTGCAGCCGGACGAAACCTTCATTTCTTACTTAGAGCCCACGGCATGGAGAGGTATGTCCTCCACGGTATGCTCCTTGAACACTTTCATAATATGGCTCACTGAATCCTCCCTGATGGTGGTGTTTTTGGTTCCGAACGCCCATGTACAAGCCCCCATCACCTTCAAATTGTCCAAATGGTCCTATGCCAAAGAATCAATTATATCAATAGAAAAGCAAGAATGATCGTCCTTAGGAAATTTAATACTTTCAGAAAGATTGAAATCAATGACTTCCCCATCAAATTCCATCGTTAAAGTTCCTTTAAACACATCTATCTTGGTGCGGGCTGTTTTCATGAAGGGCCTCCCTAATAGAATCGGCAATGGGGTGGAATGGGGTGAATCCTCCATGTCAAGCACGTAGAAATCCGCTGGAAAAATCAAGTTACCAACCTGTACCAAAACATCTTCCAAAACACCCTTTGGATATGCATTAGAACGATCGGCTAATTGAATTATCACACCATCATTTTTAAGCTCACCTAAGTTCATAGATGCATAAATAGAGTATGGCATAACATTAATCGAAGCCCCTAAGTCTAACATGCATTGTTCAAACTTAGTATTACCAATAACGCACGGAATTGTAAAACTACCCGGATCTTTGCATTTAAGGGGTAATTTCCTTTGTAACACAGCAGAGACATTTTCACTTACTTGAACCACCTCTTTGTTTGAAATCCTTCTCCTTGTTGTACAAAGTTCTTTTAAAAACTTAGCAAACCTCGGGACTTGCTTAATCGCATCAAGGAGCAGGATATTGACTTGAACTTTCCGAAAGGTCTCTAGAATGTTCTTCTCGGCTTCTTCCTTCTTTGATTGCCTAAACCTGCCAGGAAAGGGCACATTTAGGGGAATAGAACTAGAAAAAGTCGAATTGGGACTTACCTTGGTGGTTTGGGACGGTTTAGGAGGACTGGATGAATTCGGCAAGGTTTGGTCATCCTTGGCCATGGGCTTTGCTCCATGTGCTTCTTCTTGCAGCAACTTGTCCTCCTCGTCTTGACTTGATTTGGATGTATTTGAGTCCGTTCCAACCTGTTTATGACTTCTCAACATGATGGCCTTAGCGGTTTCAAATCCTCCCTTCGGGTTCATAACGGTTGAACTAGGCAATCTGCCTTGTTCTCTAATTTGCCCCATAAACTCGGCAATTTGACCCATTTGCTTCTCCAAATTATCCACCCGTTTGTCTTGGATTTGTCTCTCCTTATTTTGAGTTTGTACTTCATGCGTCAAAGTAGTAAGTAACTTAACAACTTGATCGTTATCCAAAGACATACCTGAGGTTGTTGGGGCAGATTGCACTTGGTTTTGATTGGGGATGAATGGCTTTGTATAAAAGCCCGGTGGTTGCTGCCTAAATCCTCCTTGTTGTTGGGGTTGTTGAAGATCCCGCCATTTGAAATTTGGATGGTCCCTCCACCCCGGATTGTAGGTATTAGAGTATGGATCATGGCGTGGTTGATTTTGGTTCCCAAAACCTACGGCATTGGCAGATTCCCATCCTCCATTCTCTATCAACTGAGGGCATGTCTCGGATGGATGCCCTTGCATTGAACACACGCCACACACTTGGTTTTCTTGTGGTTTTGACCCCTTGACAACCTGAGACATGAGAGAAGTAAGATTAGCCAATTGTGACTGAATATCAGAAATTGCACTTACCTCATTCACACTTTGTTGTCGTGGCCCCTCTCTTTGTCCAACACCTTCATATTGTTGAGCGTTGTGTGCTCGGTTGGCAATTAGAGCTTTGGCATCCACTAGAGTCTTGTCCACTAATGCACCACCTGCCGAAGCATCTAGCATTTGACGTTCCATGGGAAGGAGTCCCTCGTAGAAATATTGAATGAGCAGCTCCTCCTTCATTTGGTGCTGTGGACATGAAGCAACAAGTGATTTAAAACGTTCATAATAAGATGGAAACGACTCACCTTGATTTTGTTGGATGCCACTAATTCGTTTCCTCAAGAGAATGATCTTTGCAGTGGGAAAGAATTTCTCTAAGAATCCACGTTTCATACTTTCCCAAGAATTGACAGTTCCAGGGGACAATTCAAACAACCAATCTTTGGCCTTATCCATAAGTGAGAATGGAAAGGCCTTCATCTTCAAAATACTCCCATCAACGTTGATGGGTGTCATACTTGAGCAAACTACTTCAAATTCCTTAAGATGTTTGTTAGGATCTTCCATGGACAACCCATGGAATTTAGGAATATGATGTAATAAACTAGACTTAAGTTCAAACTCATCGGTCTTCTCAGGGGCTGCATTGGGGTATTGGATGCAAAGAGGGGCTGCATTGGCCAAACCTGAGGCAGAAAGCTCTTTGATGGTTCAATTGTCCACTGCCATGGTTGGTACTTCCTCTTTAAACCAATCCGTGGCTTCTTCTTCTACTTCAGGTTCGGGACTAGGAGGATTAGACTCTTGCAATTTCTTTTTCCTTCTCAAAGTCCTCTCGAAATCACCGTCAAAGTCGGAGATATGCTCACGAACAGGTTGTGAGCTACGGGTCATAAACTAGTACCTACACACAAGAGTAACCAAGATAAGTAACCAACTTAATAGATTCGGCACAAGTAAGAAAATAAGTTGCCACACACGTCACAAAAACAAAACACATACATAAGGTGCAAAAATTAAAACAAAACAGAAACTAAACAATTTAAACAAGACTCAAGACAAGGGATTAGCAACTTTGCCAATCCCCGGCAACGGCGCCAAAATTTGATGCGAGAATTATACGACACACAAATTAAACCCTCATGTGACAATTGTAGTATATGTATAAGTAGGGATCGTTCTTAACCGGGGATTAGGAGGGATTGCAAAATCACTTGGATTTGACTCGAAAACGTGAAACAAAGGTTAAAACACTAACTAGACTCAAAGAATGCAAAACTAAACAATAAAATACTAAAACAAACCAAAAGACTCAAACTGAAACTAGAACTTAATTTGGACGAATTTAAAAGTGTTTATAACTCCAAATACTTAAGAACACAAAATAAAACAAAATCGAATGAATAAGACTTAGCAAAATATGGGGGGATTGTGGTTGGACGAGATTAAATTAAATGGACAGATTATAATTTAAAACAGATAGTAAAGATGAATGTGATGAAAATATGGATGATGGAATAGCTAAGGGGTTCTTCTCCACACATGTTACACTTGCATACAAGATTGATTTTCAATTGGTCTTTCGATAAATTATGAAACTCAACTCCCCGGGTTAATTAGGTCCGCTTAAATTAACCGTCAAGTTCTCCTTAAGTTAATGAATTGGATGGGTTTGCGCAACGCAATTCACAACATTCTCCAAAAGTCCTTTACGTGAAAAGCACAATAAAGATACAATCAAAGATCATTAAGCATCATGAAAACTATAAGTGTTGACGAGGCATTCGTTACTATGATGAGCATGAAACTAGTGCCAAGAATTCATTTAACGCGATTGTTTATAAGCAACCTCTACTACTTGTGAATATAAGTTCATAACTATTAGGTGAAACTCACTTATATTCTAGCGTCATATTCATGCATGAAAATTAAGCGTGCACTCTCAATAAACATACATAAATAAGTTATCAATCAAACGGTTAAACAAATTGAATCCACAACTTATGAAATTCCTCATACGTACAAGACAAAGAGAATTGAAATTAAACATTGAAATCAAAGAAACACCTAAACATTCCAACAACTCAAACTTGAATTGTATGAACGTTTAGGCCCTCTTCTCTTCCTCTTCGTTGCGGCACAAGGTCTAAGGAAATGTTTAGGGCTTTAGGTGTATGTGGAATGGAGTAGGGAATGGTTGGAGTGGCTGCAATGGAGGAGAAGAAATGCAGAAAATGGAAGTGAAGGCACGGCAAGGGTGTGTGTTTTGTGTTGGTGTGTTGTGTGTTGTGTTGTGGTGAATGGAATGAATTGTATGAATGCATTGCATGGTTTTATAGGGAGAAAATGGATGGGAGAACATGTTAATGGCAGCTAGGATGAATGATTAAAGGGGCTGCTAGGTTGGAAATGATTAAAGAGTAAGGGGATGCATGTCAAAAACAGCTAGGAAAGGTTGGTGGAATGCTGGAATTGCTAAGGGAAAAGCTGGAAATGGGATGGGTTATGCACGGCAATGGCTTCTTTGGTGCTGAAAATGCATGTGTTGGCTGAATTATTTGTTGGGAAAGAATGTGAGGGAATGATTAAGGTGAATGATAATGAATGCTAGGTTGGAAAGGTGTGTATTTGGCTGGAATGAAGGGGCAAGCACGGCAAAGATGGATTTGATTGCTGGAATGAAGTGTGTATGCACGGGTTGGTTGTGTAATAATGTTATGGTGGCTGAAATGTGGTGCAATGATGGAGGAACAAGTGCATGTGGCTGCATTGGTGGTGCAATGATGGAGAAATAAGTGCATGTGGCTGAATTGGTGAAGTGAGATGGCTGAAATTGGGGGGAAGGCCACGGCAAGGATGGGTGCATGGCTGAAATTGGTAGGTTTTTAGGAAGAGAATGGGCTAGGCCCTTTGTTTTATGTCCTAAGTGCATACAAGGCCTTTAATTTTGTCCAACACTTTGGCTCCATGCATAAGCTATCCATCCTTAGCCCAACATTGCTTCAAAAGGCTCCAAAATGCACTTCTTTCTTCCATTAGCCCTTAGAACCTGAAAACATACGAAAATGGCTTAAAAGACTAAAATCACTAAGGAAACACAACGTATATGCACGAGAACAAGCCAATTACGTCGCATAAATATGCTCCTATCAGGAATCACTCAGTCACCTGCACATTCCACAATAAAAGTAGTAATTATTCCAACAAAGACCACTATTCATCAATAGTAAAAGCAAGTCACCATCGATCCCGTGCTTCCACAGTAAAGAAATCAATCATCCAAGTCTCTTTCCAAGTCTTTAAGAAGATGTCTCTGGAGAAGAAGAATCAAGCTCAATTTTACATTTTCTCAATAAAAAAATTCTTTGAGTTCACTGTACCCAAAGAAATCAAAATTCTAAACACTTTTAATTTTCAAATGTCAAGGATGCCTGCGTGCACCAATATCCTTTTCACCAATCAATTTCTAATTTGCTGACCCAATCGTCAGTAAATTAATTGTAAGTTCCAGTGTAAGTTTTGCAATAAAACTTATTTTCAAATTATAATTGAATCATTATTTTGAATTCATTAGTTTCATTATGAATATTTTCATAACAACTAATTTTGAATGGCATAAAATTCTTGCACACAGTCAGTTCATCGAGTACCTTAAGTTCAAGGTAAATATTGATTAATCATTTGTTCAATTCTTTTTATTCATTTATAATAGTTGGTTCCATGGTTTATTTAATCCTGGTTATCCTCCACATCAAGTTTCCAATTATTCAATTAATAGCTCATTCAACTCTGATCATCATTGCCCTTGGTTTAATTGTCCTCATTGTTATTATCATTAGACCTTCCATATAAATATATATACACTACCGTAAATAGTAATATCTTGAGAATGCAATATTTCACAATAATATCTCGCCTAAACAAACATATCATATTGAGTGCACATCGACACATATGCTGACACATGAGTTCACGCAGAGATATGTTGAACATGAATAGGTGTAATAATGATTTACGCTATAGTACTACAATCACGTGAAGACTGGCGCTATGTGCATCACATACAAGTCTTAATTGCCTATAGCAATCTAGGATAGGACTGGCACCTACAATGGATGCAAAGTGAGCGTACGGTGCAATATGAACATACACGTGAAGCTTAGCCCTAGCCCAGGCGAGTACAAACATTAGTGTAGCACACGATGAGCAGATAACTTGAATATGATCATGCCACAGAAATTCAATAGTTCTAGCCACTCCAGTACCATTCATGGACATAAATATAATTAAAACATTCCATAATAGTACACATACCTGTGCATCCCGTAGGGTTTATAATAATTTCCTAATTCTCATCAATACGACATTTCTTATAAATGTTAATTTAATTATGGTATCACATAGAAAATTCATTATTAATTATATATGAAAACTAAATGTGTGTGTATGTGTGTGTGTAAAGAAAAGACCCACTCACTAATACTTGCGAGGTCGCAGCCGTTTGAACTAGGAAAGCCGGAGTCTCCGACAGTAATCACACCTAAGCATAACATTGGGTCCCATCAGTAAAAATCAACTAAAATGATTAAATTTTGGAAAACGGAGTGCGAATTTGGAATTAGGGCGTCGAAATACACTAAGAAAGGTTTCGGGCAATGTTCCTAAAAAGTCAACGTTTAACCTTAAAAATTAACCGAGCAGCCAAGCCAATCAACTACGTTAAACCTTCGGAATTTCACTAAACGGATGCCAAAAAAGGACTCGGGGCATCGAAATTAGCCCAGGAGAGGTCCCAACAAAAACCCGAAAAAGTCAACATAGGGAATATTCCAAAGAATATTTTGGGAATATTCCCTCTTCTTCCACACTACTTCGGTCATCGGGGGCCTTGCCGAAATCTGAGTTTTTTTTTTTTTTTTTCCCGCCAGAAAACCCACCAAAATTGGGTTTATTGGCCGGATTTCTGGAGAATTTTCAAATGGCTATATCTCTCTCATTTCTCAACCAAAATCAACCCATAATATATCAAAACGAAGCTAGAGAAGAGTATCACATGATATCATTTGTTGTTCAAAAAGTGGCTGGAGATGGTTGGAAAACACATGCAAAAGCGTGGAGGTCGCCGAAAACTAGGGAAAATTCAAATGGTTATAATTTCTTTCATACTCAACGAAATTGGGTGATTCAAAAACGATAATCATACCTCTTAATGAAACGAAGAGAATGGTACCCTTCTCGATGGCTAACTGTGATTTGGCCGGAAAATGGTCAGAAAGGTTGCGCCCAACTGAGATTCAACCTTGACGATCCGGAGAGAATTTCAAGGTGAGGTTGGGTGTTCTAAGCTCATGAGGACAAGGCAAAGCTCGTGGTGGTCTTGGTTTGGGTGGTGGTGGTCGAAAAATTGGTGCACCATGTGTTTACAGTGGCATAGGGAGAAAGAGAGAGATGAGAGTGAGACCGAGAAAGAGTTTGAGAGTTCCCCAATGGATGGGGAAGAAGATGCCACGAGGAAGAGAGGGAGAGGAAAGTTAAGTGGGTGTAGGCCCCACGGCCAGAAAAATTATTAAAATAATAATATAATAATTAGTTATTAATAATAAAATATTATTAAAATATTTTAATAATATAATAATTATGAGATATATATAAAATAATAAATAATAAATTTTACAAAAGTATTATTCAAATTCAGAGTTCCGTAATCTCCAACGTATTATGCCTACACATTCGTACCGTCGAGTACTTTGAGAATACGGTAAAATAATGGCTCATACACGTCACGAAATAACGGTCAACGGAAGTCATTAATCTCGCCTCTAGGGCATTTTCGTCAATTAACACTTTTAAAATTTATAAAGTCATCAAAATTAGGGACGGGTCGTTACAGAGGAACCTTACATGTTTTTAACAATAAAACCCTTCAATTTTCATCAATCACCAAGGGAAATAGTATTAGAACTTTGGCTTGATATATTGTCTTCAAGGGTAATATTGACGATGTTTTCACTAAGGTTTTCCGTAATCCATAAACCATATATATAAATTTAACCTTTGATTGTCATTTATATTTACTCTCCATTCTTCTCACCTAATTGTGTTTTTTTTTCGGATTTTCTTTTTTGAAAACATAATCTCTTGGAGGATGCAGAAAGATGTACGGTTAGGATCGTTGATATTGCGTTCAGAGTGTTAACATTAGTGAAAATATAGCTTGAAGTTTATAAAGTCTTTAGACACTAGAAAACTTCAACTCATATTTTAGTTAACCGTAAATATCGGAATGTCATATCAGCGATTTGAACCGTTCATTTTTCTACATCCGCTAAAATATGACTTTTCAAAAAAGAAAATCTAAAAAATAAAATTCGGTGAGTAAAATAAAGTGTAAACAACAATTAATGGGCGGTTATATTTAAATCTAAGGTTTATGACTATTGTGTCAAATTTTGGAGTTGACCCCTTCACGAAAGTTGTAAAGCTTGTCATTTCGAGTGATTGTATTTTTTTTTTTTAACATTTTTTCACACTTATAAAATAATTATTATTAATTTTGCACTTAAATAAAAAAATACTATTCACGAGATTTGGAGGATTTTAAAAATCAAAACGACCATGTAACCATCATCCAAGTGTAGATGATGCACTCATGAGCATTTATATATGCTTTCACATTTTTCAGACTCATACATTAATGATTATGAATTTTATTTATTTTGAACTCCCTTAAAAATATTATTCATGAGGGTTTGTATGATTTTAAAAATTCAAACAACGATGTACCCATCCTCAAAGTGTAGGATGGGATTATGAGCATTTGCATTTTTTTTTTTTTCACATTTTTCACACTTGCAAATGAATATTATAATTTTTTTTAATGTGTTTGGTATTTTAAAATTAATTGGTATTTTTATTTTTAATGTGTCTTATAATTTTTTAATCTCTCTCTTCGCCTGTAATATACTATAAAAATAAATAAATAAATAAAACCTAAATTTTTAAAATTTATATTGAACAATAATACAATAATAATTAATAAACAATATATACATATCCACTATCTCTATTGTATTTTATAGTAAGTGTTTTTAGTAATTTAAAAAATTATAATCATCAAAATAACATTTTTCTTATCGTGTCAAAACAGGTTACCCACGTGTCACTTTCATGTAAACATGTTAAGGACCAGTTATTAACAGGTTCATATCGTGTGCTCCAATAACGACCCGATTAGTTATTGTATTGATTCAAAATTCGTTATTTTCATGTCGTTTATGTGTCGTATTAACGGATCATGTAAAAAATTGACAAGTCTATGTATCAATCTATTTTGGGGTATATGAAAATTTTCTTCTAGTTTATAGACTTACACTAAACCGAAACCGTATTTTTTACACAAAAAAAAAAAGTTAAAACATATTAAATTACATTATTGATAGAGAATGAGTCACAGCTTATATTCTAATAAAAGTATTGAACAGACTAGTAACAACCCACCATCGTAAATAACTGTTAAGGACCCGTTATTAACAGGTTCTTATCGTGTGTCCCGATAACGACCCGATTAATTATTATGTTGACCCAAAATCCGTTATTTTTGTATCGTTTACGTATCGTGTTAACGGGTCGTGTAAGAAATTGACAAGTTTATGTACCAGTCTGTTTCCAGGTATACGAAAAATTTCTCCCTAGTTTATAGAGAGACTTACGCTAAACAAAAAAAGTTCAACCATATTAAATTACGTTATTGATTTAGAATGAGTCGCGGCTAATATTCTAGTCAAAGTACTGAATTGACAAGTAACAACCCACTGTCGTAAATAATTTTCTTCAATTGACATTCACGCAAACTTGCCAAGCAATTTCCTACTATTTTGAAAAGAACAATTAAGTCTTTGAGACGCGTACTATGCACCATTCTTAACACTCTGAGCTAGCCTGCAGCTTTGTTCACCATCGCAGCAAACAATATGGAGTCGAAAATTACCTCTTCATGGAGATATGATGTATTTTTGAGCTTTAGAGGTGAAGATACACGCTACAACTTTACGGATCATTTGTACCACAATTTGGTCCAGAAGGGGATCAAAACCTTCATAGATGATAACGAGCTTCCAAGAGGAGAAGAAATATCACCTGCACTTTTCAAAGCAATTGAAGAGTCACGACTTTCTATTGTTGTATTTTCTGAAAATTATGCATCATCAACGTGGTGCTTGGATGAGCTTGTGAGGATCCTTCAATGTAAAGAGTATTCAAAGCAACAAGAAGTTTGGCCAATTTTCTACAAGGTGGATCCGTCTGAAGTACGGAATCAGAGGGGCAGTTTTGGTCAGGCACTCGTTAACCATGAAGGCAATTTCAAAGGGAACACAGACAAGGTACAAAAATGGAGGAGAGCTCTAACAAAAGCTGCGAACTTGTCTGGATGGCATTTTTCCGACGGGTATAGTTTCAAATTAACACTATTATTTAGCTTTTCTGGTCACAAAATTTATTCACTCTGAGAGCGACTTGTAAACTAAAAAAAATCATAAACAACTAAAAACACTTAACCTGAAAAGGCCCTTGGAAAACCTCATCGATCTTGTTTCTGATGTCGGCAGTGGCAATTACGTTTTATTTTATGTGCAACATATCAATAAATTCTATTTCAATAAATATTTCACATGCTTATAAATTTAGAAAACATCATTTTAATCCTTAAATTTATTGAAATAGAATATAACTTTGTGCAAAATTAAAATCTAGTTTTAGTCTCTGATATCTTTAATCATCTCATTTATTAATTATATTTTGATGTTTTATTTCTTTCTTTTTTCCTATTTTTAATTTATTAATTACATTTAATTTTCATTTTCATTTCATTCTTCATAATATATTTTGATGTCTACAATTAGGTAAACAAATTATATATATATATATGTATATATATATATATATATGTATATATATATATATATATGTATATATATATATATATATATATATAAAACAGGGTGAAGTGCCGATGTTGTTTCTCAACAATCATTTCAGTGAAAATTGGGTTCTTGAATTATTTTTACACTAAAATAAGTCCATAAATTTATTAAAAATTGTTAATTTCATCTCTACTATTATTCAAAGCAGCTATTCTATCCATTTTTTCGTCAACTTAAGTCAAACTTGATACACTTTAAAGTGTAATACCGTTATTTTCTCGCCTATAAGCCCTTAACATTTCATATAAGTTGTGAATCTAACATTTAATTTACCCTCCAAAGTTAACTTCCACTATTTCTTATGAAAAACTACCACTTTACCCTCCAAAGTTAACTCCAAACACTATTTCTTTATGGAAAACTACCAATCTATTTTCCAATGTGTATCACATGCAAGTAACGTGACTTAAATTGACGAAAATTTGAATATTAGCTTTGAATATAATATTAGGGATGTAATTGGCAGATTTTTATAATTCAATGACTGATTTTTCTGAAAAAAGAAATAGTTTAGGGACCTAATTTTCACTGAGGTGATAATTCAGGGACTAAATTGGCAGTTCACCCAATATTGGAATATACATTTTGTATAATCTTCATTTAGGTACATTAATTCATTTGATCCATTGATACAAATACATAGGTATACTACTTCAATATAATACATTTCAGTACATACATTTCGGTATTGACATTTGTACATTGATTCAATATAACACATTTTGGTACATACATTTAGGTTCATTATAATATATATTGGTACAAACACTTCAGTATAGTCATTTTTGTATACTTATGTATTTACATATTTATGTGTCACTAAATTCTTTTAATATTTTCTCATTTATGTTTATTTATAATTGGAAGAACTAATATGTGTATATTAATAAAATTTAAATTTTAAATGTGCAGACATTAAATAACAAAAATAGAATATAAATTTTAATAAAAGTACAAAAATACAATTTAAGAGATTAAATTGAATATATAATCTAGCCTCGAGTTTTTTTTTATTTTTTATTTTTATTTTTATTTTTATTTTAATCTTTTGCAATGACTAATGATCAAAAACCCCTTATAAATTTGCAGGTATGAGTCAAAATTCATTCATAACATCGTTGAAGCGATTTCAGTGCAAATAGCGAACCGTGCCTTTTTGGATGTAGCGAAGTATCCAATTGGAATGGAATCTCGTGTACGAGATATGGCTAAGCTTTTGGGTGTTGGTGAAAATGATGTCCGCATGGTAGGGATATGGGGGATTGGTGGAATTGGAAAATCAACAATTGCTAAACCCGTTTATAACTCCATTGCCCATAAGTTTCAGGGTTGTTGTTTCTTAGCCAATGTTAGAGATACTTCGACCCGAAAAGGCCTAGTTAAGCTACAAAAGAGTCTTCTTTTAAATATTCTAGGAGGAAAAAAATTGGAGGTGGCCAATGCTGATAAAGGAGTAACTCTGATACGGGAAAGATTGGGATGTAAAAAGGTTCTTGTAATTCTTGATGACGTGAATAAACTGGACCAGTTGAACAAATTAGCTGGTGGATTTGACTGGTTTGGTTCCGGTAGTAGAGTTATCATAACGACACGAGATAGGGATTTGCTCACCGCTCATCAAGTTAATCTAATATACAATGTCAGCGAATTGGATTGTGATGAAGCTTTTCAGCTCCTTAGTTTTCATGCCTTGAAAGGAAATAGACTTATGGATGAAGATTGTGTGAAATTGGCAAATACTACAGTAGACTATGCTAAGGGACTTCCATTAGTTTTGACAGTTTTTGGTTCACTTCTATGCGGCAGAAATGTAGATCAATGGAGATCTATAATAGATACTTACAAAAAGGTTCCTAACCAAGAGATACAAGAAGTTCTCAAATTAAGTTATGATGCACTGGAAGATCAGGTGAAAGAACTTTTTCTTGATATTGCTTGTTTATTCAATGGTGATTCTAAGAGCTATGTGATAGAAATACTAGAAGGTTGTGACCTCAACCCAAAATATAGTATTCAAGTGCTAATAGAAAAGGCTCTTATAAGTATTGATACAAAAGACCGTATTCAGATGCACGACTTGCTAGAAGAAATGGGTAAAGAAATAGTTCGTCGCGAGTCACCAACTGAGCCTGGAAACCGCAGCAGGTTGTGGTTTCACAAGGATATTGATCATGTTTTAACAAAAAATAGAGTAAGTTATATATAGATATATAGATATAGATATATATTATATATTATTTGTATATCATACTTCCAAAAGCACATTTTTTTTAATTGTTATTAGAAGTTCAAAAAAAAAAAAAAAAAAAAGTTATCATGCACTTCTATGTTCTTATATTTTACAATAGGAAGGAAGTGCGTGATGATTTTTTTAGAGTGCTAATAGTAGCTTCTTTTTTTATATTTGAACTTCATTGGCTAATGTTAATGCTTTCTAATCCTAGGGAACAAATAAAATTAAAGGCATCAAGTTACAGATCCCTGAAGGCTCCGAATCAGATCAGATATGTCTGAATGCTAAAAGCTTCTCAAAGATGAAAAATCTTCAAATACTTTTTGTAAATAGTAATGTGCGCCTATCTGGAGAAATTGATTATCTCCCTAACGAGTTGAGACTCCTTCATTGGCATGAATATCCATCACAAGTTTTGCCCAAAAATTTCAATCCAAAGAAACTTGTTTATCTCTCTATGCCTAGTAGCTGCGTGTTACAGTTGGGTGTGCTTGAATTCAAGGTACCTTATATTATATTGATCCATTGTTATTTCAAAAGTTTTTAGTTTTTGAATTATGTTGCATTTCGCTTTGGTTAACATGTAAATTTGTTTAGACCGCATCATTTGATTATCTCTCCCTGCCTTTTGTCTCGCAGAGATTTCAGAATCTGAAATGTTTAAAATTGAATAGATGCAAGTTCCTAACAGAGACCCACAACTTCTCTGGAACGCCCAACCTACAGCACCTGACTGTAGACTACTGTACAGGTTTAGTGGAGCTTCATCCTTCTATTGGATTCCTCGGTAAGCTTGTTTTCTTGAGTCTCAGGAGATGCACCAGTCTTACTATGTTTCCGAGAATTGTGAACTTGAAATCTCTTCAACAGTGGAGTCTTAATGGTTGCATCAGTCTTGAGGATTTCCCCGAAATTGTGGGAAAGATGGAATGCTTAACAAAACTGTCTATATCAGGGACTGGCATCAAAGAATTGCCTTCATCTTCAATTGGGTATTTCATTAATCTTGAAATATTGAATATAGCAAGATGTGAAAACCTTACAAAGCTGCCATGTAGCATTTATGCGTTGAGACATCTAAAATTTTTTCACGCAGATAAATGCTTAAAACTGGTTAGACTTCCAAAAATGGTGAAGTCTGAAGTTTCAAGGAGTGCAGAACCACTTCCCTTGGTGCTTCCAACTTACTCAAAGATTTCACAAGAAGCATCCAGCACTTTATTTCTTGCCGATCAATTTCAGTTTGTTCCAACTATATCAGCATCAGGGAGTGGTTATGAAGGCAATTTATTAGAAAAAGAAAGTGCTCATGGAGAAAGTTTAGTGTTCCCAAAGCTGTGTACTTTCTCTTCTGCATATTGCAATTTATTTGGAATTTCTGGTCTTCTTGCGACTCTTGATTGTGGGTCCACATTACGAGAACTTGATCTATCAGGAAGTGATTTTGTTAGTCTTCCTAAATGTATGAGCAGCTTTGTCAAATTGGAAAATCTTTTTATTGATGGCTGCAAGAGGCTTCAAGAAATTCCAGAACTCCCACAAACTATAAAGAAGGTATCTATGCGTGATTGTGTATCACTAAAAAGATTTGACAAATTGTCAAATATTATGAACCACAAAGAATCGCAAATGATTCTGTCCTTGAACATGTCTAATTGTCGAAGGCTATTTGACAATCTGGTTCGCTCGGCAAAAAATAAATTTATGTTATTAAATGAAGTGGAATTGTCCTCTCTCTTTCTCTCTTCTCAGAGATCTGCATTCCAAGTTGCATTTCCAGGAAGTGACGTGCCTAATTGGTTCAGTTGTCGTAAGGTTTTGAAGGATCTTCGTGAATGTGAATTTTCTATCACAATCCCTCATACTTTCGGATGGGAGGGCAAAGGATTGGCTCTTTGTGTCATTCTTGAAAAAAGCGATAACTGTTGTCATTTAAATTACCATATCACCGATGAATTTACTGTTGATGTTTACATCAGAGAATGCATTGAAGAGGGTTATAAAAAGTCAAGTAATGTATTTCTATGGTATGTTCCATTTGGTGAACTTGTTATGGGGGAGAGGAGCATCGGGGTGAAGCTGCCGTATTGGCCTAAGATTAGAATTCATTTTGTGCGTATTAGCAAAGCCATGAAAAGCTGTTGTGTCCACCTAATAATGCCGCCAAATTCTGGCCTGCTTTGCTGATTAGTTCTGCGGCTTCTGCCTTGCTGCTTGGTTACGGTGAGTTGCTCTTCCTACAGCTGCATTTTGTTCAGTTTGCTGTTTGGCTCAGCTGACTTGTTTCCTCCTTGGTGTTGTTGCTGTGTTAGTTCTGCTTTCTTGGTTGTTCCGGCTTTACCTGTTGCATCATGCTTGGGAGAGGAGATGAGGAAATTAATGAATTTGCTGTCAGCGTGTCACAAATGAAACTTCAGGGTTTCCACCTAAACAGTTGACCGACGAGGCAGTAAAACTCAGCTCTGGATTCCCTACTACACAGTCGATATGATCTCTAGCAATTATCCGATCCCCCATTCCAGTATCCACCAGCTTGCATCCCAAGCACAATCCGAGTTGATTTTTATCACTGATTTACTAATTCCTCTTGAGGGAGCCAACAGGTGCACTTATTTCTGTCTCCTCAAATCCCCTTTTTGCTTTGAATTAACCACTGATTCTTTCTCTTTCAGAAAACTCTGTCGCTCCAATTGAGCCTTGTGTTTTGACACGCATCAGTTTCACCTTAAGACCTCAGAATGCACCTTCACAATGCCCTTCAAGAAGCACGGGCAGAGACAACCGAAATATAGGTTAACACTCTTTTCTTTGTTTGCCCTTGAATCTCCTGTCATTATAACTGCTGAAGCCATTGGGTGTACCTGGTCACCTGTGATTTAAGGACTATGAATATAGCCTGGTAACCTGTTTTAGCTAATTACTTTCTAAATGCAACTTCATATGCTATTTGGCTAATTTTAATTACTTTCACTGCTCCGACAAGCAGCCAAAGTATAACTGTTTCTACCATTTTACACACGTTAATTTATCCATCTTGACTCTTAAAAGATATGTTTGCATATATACTTCTAATAGACTTAGTTTCAATAATTCTGATGATCATGTTCATGTCTATTTCTTTAGTTGATGGTTAATTATATATTAGTGGATTTGAAAGATGATGTTTGTGTTTGTACTCAAATTTGACACAATTTTCCTCATTTAGGACTAAAGCCAAAATATGGCTTTTTTTTGGTGGTTTTTTTTTTTGGGGGGGGGGGGGGGGGGGGGGAGGAGGAGCAGCACAGGTGAGCATGTTTTTCCGTCATGCCTTGAACCGGTGGAGTTGTGCCAATCCAATATTTAGGGCTGGTTTGGTATTGCTGTGCTCTGAAAAAAAAGCTGCTTCTGCTGTACTGTGAGAATAAGCAGCTGTGAAATAAAGCAACATAATGTTTGGTAAACTTTTTTTGTAAAAGTGCTTTTGAAAAAGAAAAAAAACAGTATTATAGTGTTTGGTAAATTTTTATGTAAATCAGATGTGAAAAAAAAGCCGGTTTTTCAAATCTGGGTTTTGCAGCTTTTTGTTTTTGGCTTTTTTTTCACCCAAAATTGTGAAAAAAAGCTGAAGTTGAATGTTTACCAAACACAAAAATAGCTCCCAGCTTTTTTTTATGCCAGCTTTTTTCAGAATCACCTCAATACCAAACCAGGCCTTAATCATTTTTATTGAAGACATGCAAGTGGATTGGGAGGTGGAAAACAGGTAGACATTTGGGAGGTGGAAATGTGGTGGAAATAAGCTTAAATCTAAAGAAAATTTTAGAAAAATATTTCAAAATGGGACAATTTCTTAATCTTGGAATAGAAATAGGATGCAAAGCCAAGTGCACGCGATGCACAATAATTGGACACAAATAGAATTTTTCCTACACTTTGAAATGACCTAATTGCCCTTGTATTTAAATGGGTTAATTTGTCAAACCAAGTCAGCATTTCTTCCTCCTTGTTCGAAAATCTGTGGCGCACAACCCTTAGCTCCAAGAACCCTAACCCCAAATGGCGCGACCCTTTTCCACCCCATTTCCGACCGATGTAACCTTTTTCACCCCATTTCCGGCCAACACAACCCTTTTCCACCCCAATTTCCGACCGACGCAACCTTTGCCATCCACTCTATATATTTAGGAGGCGTTGTGCTATGCATTTGCACATCCTTTCAAAATATTTGAAAAAGTTGTTTCCACCTCAACATTTGCACATCCTTTCCAAAAGATTTCAATGTAAAAAATCCAAAAAGAGGTATGCTCTGAAATGAAATTTAATTATTTGAACCTAGGTTCTGTAAAATTGGGAATTTTGGGTTTTGGGTGCGACTTAGTGTTTTGTAAAATTAAGTTGTTTGATATTAAATTTTGTTGTGCATGTGGTTTAGAGGTTGGTGGAAATTAATTGATTGAAACATGTTCATCAATTCGTGCATACTACATGCATAATCAGTGCATGTCCATATGTTAGGCACACTTGAATTTGGTTCATGAATTTGTTGAATTTGTGCATACTATATGTATATTTTGAGCATATCCTTTTGATATTGTTGAAAATATTCGATTGAATTTTGTTGATGAATTGGTGGACTATGTGCATATATTGTGCATATTCTGTGCACGCTTTGATGTTGGCCATACTTGGGTTGTATTTGGTTGATGAACTGGTTTAATTTAGGCAAACAATATGCATATAATGTGTGCTCATATTGTAAATATTGCAAGTCCAAAGTCAAATCTGCGTCTCCGACGAAACTTGTGTGTTCGCGGATGAGGTGTTTCCTGCAACTATCTCTTGTCTGTCATATGCCTTAGTGTGTCTGGATAAATTAAAAGCCAATTTACAAAGGATCTACTGAACAAATTTGAGGCTTCATGTTTCAGCCATTTGGTTGATGTGGACCACATCGACTAGTTCGGGCAGCTCACCCACTACGCTATCCTTAGGGCTATTAAGGATAGAGTGAGTGATGATTTCATCTCCTTCCTTTTTGGGAAACATGTCGCGACTTTCAGGAGCTACGAATTTTGTTTGGTGAAGGGACTCAGTTTCGGAGAATTCTCCCCCCCCCCCCAACAAAAAAAAAAAAAAGAAGAATGATGAATGTCGTCTTAGAGACATCTATTTCTGGGGGAAGAAGGAGATAACCCTGAAACAATTGGAGAAGCAATTCAAAATGTGCCCAACATCCAGAAGATTACATACAAGCTTAATCTATTGTACTTCACCCACTTTGTTGTTTTGGGCAAGGAGGAGTAAGCCATTAACTAGCACCTACTTCAGTTGGTAGAAGATAAAGAAAATGGGAGACATATCCCTAGGGAACCGCATCATTCCAGATGTTAATGCCTAGCATATCCATGACCGCTTTAACTCGCCACAAGGTTGTAAAAGAAAAAGTTGTAGAGAAACCAGGGGGTGTGATTCGGGACTCTTATAACTTGGGGGGAATTCCTTATGCTTTTCAGGTAATTTCCCTTTTATTTTGTTGTTATAAGTTGAACGCACTTTCGCATTCATTTTCACTACAACTTATTGAACTTATCAATTTAAATTTTGTAGATCTAGTTGTTTGAAACTTTTCCGTACTTGAGGTAAAAAAACTATGCGAAGGTGTGCACAGAGAACCCTCAGTTATTGCCTCAGATTTACCGTTGGGATACCTACTTAAATATGTCCCACCACAAGCTGAAGAGCAGTCTTTTTGCTCAAAAAAATGGTACGTGTTTGTTCTAGTTTTAATAAACTTAGTGAATTTTGTATTATGAATTGGTTGTACTTACGCATGCAACACCGATTTTGTCCGATGCAGGTTGTTGTCTACCCGATTACTCCGATTGAGGAAGAAAAGATGGTGCCTTATTGGAACATCATGTTTGATGATGTTAAGGTTGGTAAGGAGAAAACACCGAATGACCAAAGTAAAGGTGTTGGGGGTGCTGATCAGGACTTCGAGGCCATGCCTTTATCCGAACAGAAAGGGAATGAGAAGAAAGGATACCACACACGCGTGGGAACGTTGCCATTGTCGTCCTGATCATCAGTGAGTACATAAATCCATGTAAATTGTAGTTCAATTTACACGCATGTACTGTTTCTGAATAGATATCGGTTTCGGTGAACTTATGATATGAAATCATTATTTTTTAAACGCAGAAGTTTAAGTTTGTTTCTAAGTGACAGTTTGAAGAATTTTCAATGACAATGGAAGTCTCATTGAGGATAGTTGTAAAGGCATTAGAGGAGAAGCAGCATGCTCGCATGGGTTGGCTGCATAGCTTGAGCGTTTCTAAAACGATGCAGCTGGAAAATTATTTGACAAGCCCCCAACCCTCGAAAAGTCAGTAGGGTCAGAGGGGACACATATAATGTCCTTGTGGATAAAAAGGTCGACAGTTCCTCGAAACATCCACGGGATTATGAAGATCTCACCATACCTTCCCCTTAACCTGAAACTTCTACCGACGAAGGGAAGTCAGCTCGGGAAAAAGATATAATCCAAGCGACAACCTCCACTGTGAGTTTGCGTACTTTTGTTGTCAACTTGCTGGAGATAATTGAGGCTTAAAACGCAAACGATGTCACCCAATCACTGTTGCGTATATTGGAGTTTAGAGTGGAGGGTGAGTTGGGAGAAGGGCAAGTTTTCTATCTTCGAGAGAATGATGAGAACACGGAGGTCAACGAGCATAGTACCCGCACTGAGGAAGGCGTCGACGTGAACGAGGCAGCCGGTCCATCTGATTCGAAGCCCCTTCTTGGTAAGGGAATATGGCGAAATCATAAAGGAATGCAGCTAGTGCACCCTTTCACCCATCTCGAATCCTACAAAAGAAGGATGGTTAACGATGGTCGTTTCGCTGAGGATTTTGTTGTTGCCCTTGAGCCCGTGCGGATCATCTCAAAGCCAGATGTGGAGGCTTTCGTCGACATCTTAGCGTGTTAGGTGGGTTCACTGAGGTAAGTTCACTTTCGATCATCATTCAAACAATTGAATATGAACTCGATATCTATATGTTCCTAACAACCTATCCTTTTTTTGTGTACCAGCGATAGACTGGACTTATTCAGATTAGCTACTGTGGGTCGGGATTTTTTTTACCACACTCTTCTAGTCTTAGGGTACTTAAATTGTACTTCATTTATAACTAGTTTCTGTTTACCACATTATAAGTGAGTACAACAGTTTAATTTTGGCTTTTACAATGCATTTGACCTTGGATTCAGCACATCAACGTCGGCCTTTACCTTCTGAGGAAGCGATCGATAGAGCGTCTTAAAGATTTTCGGGCGCGGTGGACAACTACAGACTTTTATTTCTGGGTAAGTGTTATGTTATTATTGTTACCCTCTATTTCATATACTTATGTTCATATTACGGTTTTGCACCCCATTTATGAATAAGCAGACATGTCCTCAATTTTTGTTTTGTGGGAAAATTTGAAAATGTGCTGCAACTCATCGGTGCAGGAAAAAATGAAATAGGAATATGCGCAATTTGAGACCCTAGTTGCAGGAAATGGTAAGGGCAAGTCCAAGGCAAAGGAAAAATAAGCTCTGGTTTTTACACCTTTGAAGCACTCGATCAAGGTCACGTCAGCCGATGCAAGTGTGACGCCACACACGCATGCAGGGAATGATGTTGACCAAGCATTCATCCCATGTCACGTGAATGGCGACCATTTGATGTTGGTTAAAAATGAAGAAACAACTTGCTTATAGGTGTTTCATATACCCCAACTTCCAAAGGCGACAGGATTCTAGGTTGCGCGAAGTGATTTGAAGCTAACCTTGAAAACGATGGATAGACCGTTTGAGATTCAGAAGAGTGTGAACTGCGGCCAACAGAACAACGAGTACATTCCTTTTGTACTTATCTCAAACTTAATTATAAATTTCCTAAATATCTACTTTGTTGTAACCTAGAGTTGCTATTTTTTGGTAGGGCGGATTGCAGAGTTTTCTTATTCATATTTGTTGACTACCTATCATCGAGCTTGGACATTGAGCCCATACAACCTCATAACATGACTTTTTTTTAGACTCAAGCTTGCCATTGAGTTCATCAGAGGTCGTGTATTTATGTGAATCATTATGCGGACACCATTTATTTCAGTAGTTTTATTGTTATAACCAAACAATTGGGTTACCATTCCAATTGTTTCAATGAGCTGGAGTAGGGGTAGATTAGTCTTCTGGCATTGACAATGACTTTATTCTTGGTTGGTGGCCTTTGGCTATATCTTGAGGCGGTTTACACGATTGCAGTACTGACTTCAACTTGTCAAATGACGTGTACGTATGCATTTACAGGACGAGATATTCCTAGGCTTTGGTCATCTTAGTGAAAATGTACCTCATAGAGACTCTTGTTTGATCCCACATACAAGGTGAAGAGAGATGAAATGGTCATCCGATCCTTGGTTTTGGGGTTCATAGTTGGTAAGCCGAAGTCATGCAACTTTTGCATAAATAAGAATGGATAGGCTATCAAAGCATACCTTATTTTTATTATGGCCCAAACAAAACTGACCTGAGCTCACAAATCAATCTCAAAAGGAGAATGATGAGGCGATATTATACCATATATTTTACCCTAATCTTAGTATTAATTTATTGGTTGTTTTGGTAGAATTTTAATACCTTGGATTATATTTTCAATGTAGAACATTCGATTTCCTCTGGAGCAAAAAGTGATCAAAAGGATGAATTTTGGAGTTATTCTGAGGATGTTCGTGTGCCTTTCAAGATGATTATGTTAAAATTTCAGATTTTTCTACCAAGTCGTTTGACCGTGGCGATGAAATAAAGACCCAGCACGCAACTTTCCCATATTGATGTTTCTAGACATTTTGGGTATTTTGGAGGTGGTGTATTTTGAGGAAGATTCCTTCTGAGGATTTGTAGGGGACGTCCTCAGCTTTCAAAAGAGACCTTTTGGGACCAAATCGGAGTTGATTTGATCATTCAAAAGTGTGATTTTCTGAGAACTCCGAATTCTGGTTAAAATAGGAAACCTTTTATTTTATGTTTTATCATTTAATTTAGTTTCCTAACTTTCTTCTAAGACCTTTTCAAGGTAGGATTTTATTTTGTAGTAGTATAAATAAGGCTTTTTAGCCGTTAGGTTAAAAAGGAGGGGAGAATGCAATACTTTGGCTTTAAAGAGCCTTGACGATTCAAGTTTATTTTCAAGGTGTTTTCTATCTATGTTCTTAATAATATTTTGTTTTATGGTTGTTAGTAACTAGTTTCGTTTGCGCGAGGCCAAAAGCCTTAGCAAGACTATGTAGTTGATTTTCAATTTGCTTATGATATTATGCATGCAAGTTTTGAATTATTAATCACTGTGCTTTATACTATCTATTTGTCTTGATGATTGGCCACCATTAGGATATTTAGAAAAGTAATTTGATGCAATTTTGGCGGAGGGTTGTCCTTGAAATTGGCGCTGACTTCTTGTGGTTAATATGTGTAACTTCTTAGGATAGACGACACGTCTTAAGGGTTGTATGGTTTTTCAAAAGGTTTTCACAAAACTTAATGAGTCTTGCATGTTCATATTCGATCTGGACGCCACGGATGGGTTGCATGTTAGATATACGTTCTATGTTGGAGGATCCAAGTAGGGCGTACTTTAGGAAAACCTAACCTTCAAAATATGCATGTGTAATTCATAAGTAATTGGAAGAACTACATAGGATTGTTAAGATGACGGTGGAACCCTAGTGCTCAAATTTATTTTCAAAACTATTTTCTTTTGTTTTCTTTACTTTTCCAATTTATTTAACTATTTTTAATTAAATTCGTTTTAAATATTTTAGGTCATAAAATCAACATCTTCCAAACTTTGTTTTCAAATAATTAGCTAAGAATTAGTTTACATAAATTATTCATTCAATCCCTACGGAAAACGACCTTACTTGAGCCGTTTATACTACAACTACCTTGTTCTCTTGCAAGTATTTTTAAGTGTTTTTATCCCTACTTTTGCAGGTGGTAAAATCCCTATTAGAGAATGAAGAGATGGGTTTAAGAAGGCTCTCCAAAAAAACATGGAGGGTTGCTCACAAAATAATGAGTAAATAGACGAGGAAAAGGCAGTCACAGGTAAGTGGTGAAAGAGTAAAGGGCAGTCATGGGTTGCTCACAAAAAAATAAGTAAATAGAATCAAGTAACAATTTATTATTCCTTAAATAGGGATTAATTTTTTCTCCTTTATTGAATTGGGATGAGCAAACACAAAGTCATCTGTATAGGCAAGACTAGCTACAGAGGTGGCGACAAGGTATTACGACTCCGGTTTTGATTAGCTAATTCAAGGCAAATGTTACATTTGAAACTACAAGAATGATTATCTCCCACATCACTTGATGAACAAAATTTTTCACCAACCCTGATGATCTCCATTTAACCATCAAATAACCTTTAAATTACAATTTAAACACATCAGTTAACAAAAAATATTTAATTATGCCGTGAATTATATATATCCCAATTAAGGTACAATTGCAATATTTCGGGATTTTTTTTGGGGAAGAGACAACCCAAAACTTGCTCTAATGCCAAAATCAAAAGTGAAACTACATGAGAGTTTTACGGTTTTGAATTGTTGTGTTGTATTCTTCTCTCACATTGACCCGTGTCAACATACATTGAATCCCTTTGGTACATTGACTCACGCCAACACTCCCCCTCCAGTTGGTGCGCAGATGTCTCCTAAACCCAACTTGTCAAGTGAGTCATGAAACACTTCTACGAACATTACATGTGTTAAAACATCTGTCAACTGCTATTCTATCTTCACGAATGGAATGTCTACTAGCTAAACATTCAGTTTCTTCTTGATAAAATGTCGATCCACCTCAACATGTTTAGTTTGATCATGTTGAACCGGATTATTGGCTATCTCTCATGCTACTTGATTATCACAATATAAAAGTATAGACTCATTAGGCTTGAAATCCTATCTCCCTGAGTAAAATCCGAAACCACAAGAATTCACAAATACCATGTGCCACCCCTCTATGCTCGGCTTTTATAGAGGGCCTTTGTAGAGGACCGAGCCATAACATTTTTCTTTTTACTTCTCTAGGTTACAAGATTTCCAGCTACAAATATGAAGTACCTTGATGTAAACTGTTGATTGGTAATATTCCCATCCTAATATGTATCAGTATACCCTTTTACCTCTATATACATATGTTTGCTGAAAATTAAATTTTTCAGGAGCTTCTTTCAGATAACTTAAAATACGCATAACTACTTCCATGTGGTCTTTAGTTGGAGCATGCATAAATTGACTCACCACACTTATTGAGTAGGATTCTCTCTCATTCTAATCTTCTCACACTTTCCATTTTGTCTTTATCTCACTATAAAAAATAAAAAAAATAAAAATTCAATTTAAGATACTGATGTGACTTAATCGTAACCGTTTAAATAGGAGGGGAGGGAAGAGGAGAGAGATTAGGAGGGGAAAGAATCGTACTCCCGCACTTATACCATAAGCAATATTAGGCCTCCTAAGTGACAAGTAATAACATTAAAATAATCCAAGTGGTAGACAAGATATTTCCACTAGTATGTGGGATTACCAATTTGTCCTTGGTCTTTATTGTTCTAGAGAATTTTTGTTGTAGCTTTGAATTTAGTTCTGCTTAAGCCCACGTGTTCATATCATCGAGTATTTTGAGAGTACCTACCCACTTTCCTAACGAGTCCAACAAATAGGCAAACTATAGCCAACCCACTGTTGTCTCGAAAAACAAGATATAGAAACACGAGGGTGCAAAATTACTTTTTCCCCTCATCGGGAAATGTGCATAAATCATTGCACGTCTGATTTGTATCTCGTTCGCGCTCACTTGCTCGTAACAACAGGTACTGTCTAGAAAAATGAGAAAAGAGAAAATAGTGACAAGGACTCAGATGTCACGTAAGGTTTCCACTTAGCCTACCAAGGCATTTTTGAGATTTTCAAATGTCAGAGATTAAAATACTATTAAAATGGACGGGCTGTGACATTTTTCCTCAAATCTCAAGCTCTTTTTTTTGTTTGAATAATGATATAGTAGATTTGGTTACTGTGATATTTTAGGATTTTACAAAGTCAGAATTGTTAAGAAAGAATGGGCAGGGTATTATTAGGTCGGGGTTTGAATGTCACACTCTCTACATATTTGATCAAAGTCTTGACTCAGGAACCCTAAAATGATTGAACCAATAAAAGCCTTGTAAATAATGAAAGAAAAACCACTAATGAATTGGGAGAGACCAAGCAAGGTCATATTGTAGAGGGAACAAAAAGAAAAATCTACTAATGAAACTATCTTTAATGCTTAACAAATGGAAAATTTTGAATGGGAGTGCCACTCAACAAGTTTTTCTCTCAACAGACGCATAAAATTTAACTTTTATCTACTTGAATTTTAGAAGCCTAATGTTTTAATTATTTGTACAATATTGCATTTTTCACACAGAAAAAATACGTACTCACGTGTAAAAGGGCGACATAATATCCTAAATAACCAACTAACGTAGTTCACATTTGTTATTAAAAATTAGTTTAAATTACATCGTTTGTTATGACTTTTAACATTAAAACGAAATTTACTTTTAAAATTCATAAATTAAAATTATTTATCTTAAAAGGAAAAAGATATATTGCTTAAATTTCAATCCCCTTAGTTTAACTTTTGTGCATAATGAATTTGATACCAATTTATTATAGTTTTCTCAAGTCCAAGGGCTTTACCAACCCCCGACTTCCCAAGACTCGCCTTCCTCTCCCCTAAGCTCTTTGAAGGAAAATTTGTGAAAAAACTAAGTTCATTAAGCAACATAATACATGCATTTAATGATTAAATGGCGGAAGCATGTTTCTATGCACTTTAAAACAAAACTTAAACCATGAAATTCAAAGCCTAGTAGTTATGGTGAACCAAGACTCAACTCAAAAATCTAAGAGAAAGAGTTGAGATTTCTTTATACCTTTGAAGCACCTGTTTGCTTAGCAAAGGTTAATCACCCATGTGAGAGCCTTCTTTCCTTTGTCTCCTTGCTTCTTGGCTCCATGGATATGGATGGAAGAATTGGTTCTCCAAAAGTCCCCTAGGTAGGAAACCTCTAATTTTTTACACCAAGGATGGTGAAGGAAGAAGATGACTGACATTGGAGGACTTTGATGCTAGTAAACTCTCCCAATGTGGCCGGCCTCCTAGAGAGAAAGAGAGAGCAAAAGTTCTCTCTTCTTTCCTCAAAGAAAAACCCTTACTGAAGAAAAGGCTATAAAATTACTTTTATACCTACCTTCATTGGAGTGGCAAACTTGTAATAATTCCAAAACCACTCCCTCTCTAAGCATGGCCAGCCTCCCTATTGTTAGTGGGTTAGCTGCCCATTTTGTTTTAGTTGTCACACAACTAAAACCTTATGTGCCTTGTGGACCAAAACCCTTTTAAGTCACGAAACCGAAAACTAACTTAAGGCCTAAAACGAACCTTTCGTTCTTGATTAATTAACTTTTAATTAATCCTTGCCATATACAATTAAACTATTTAATTGTTCTTACTTATCTTTGTTATTTCCTTCAATCATTACCTTACACGGTGTGTGATCCATTATGTTCCTTTTAGCAAGGCCATGGGCGATTAGAACTCTTACTAATAAATTGTGAATTGAAACTTACTTTCAATTCTCCCTTTAGTGATTATACACCTTTAGGGCTTCCACAATCCATGAGCGACACCTAGTAGTATGTCATGGCTACCCAAGCTAATCAGAAAAGGTTGGAGAACCTATTCAATTTAGGATTACAATGCAATACGGTCTTTCTCTAATACAATACTCTTAATCACATTGTTTGGTTTGATAGTTTATTCATGTCTACTATCCAATGTGATTCTCTTACTTACATGATTACCTTGAATGTGATTTGGAACGACTTCCTAAATCTCTTTCATACTCTGGCCAGAGATTCTTAATCATATCATAGAGTATTCTCCCTCAACGGTTTGAAGGTTAGAGATCCCTTGTTGTGCATTCACATGCCTCTATAGTTAAGTGGCTTAACCCCAACTATGTTGTGGACACTCTCTGATGGAGTGCCTTTGACATGGTCAAAGATCAAAGACCTAACCATAAAACAACTATGATGCCTCATGTCAAATGACTACTTTGCATTATCTCAACCTGGAGTTCTCATGTGACATATGTATGAGAACTCCTTATTAATCGCGTTCAGTGGATTCATTCTCTATTGAGCCCTACATGCTTGTCTTGGTGTCAGTCACACCAATAACTCGAGATCAGTCACTCTCTCAAAGAGAAGACATTGCACGTACTAATCATAACGGACTATCAATGCCCAATTGGCAATCCTATGATTAGGAACGTTTAGGATATGTATACAAAAAAAGAATGGTCTCATGAATCTAACTTCTTTAGATCACATTCTCTTAATTACATATTCCTTGGAATTATTGTTCAAGCATATAACATTTATATGAGATAGCTTTAAACAATAATATTTGCCCTTATATTAAACTAGATTAGTTTAACATATGAAATATCTGTAAAGTATCATCATATGATTGGCTTTAGGGCATATTTCCAACATTCTTCTCCCCCTCCCTCGACCCAATCGACATTGCCCCCGTATTTGATTTCCTCCACTCTGATCTCTCCGCCAACCATCCGTCCTCCTGCGGTCTCGTCCTTCACTGGCCCGACCCCCTGTTCACGGATGTCGAGTTCTGCATCCGCCCCACGCTTCATTATATTAAATAGATGGGGATTGAAAAGCTCAAGTCATCGACGAATCGAAATGCGCATTTGTTGAACACAAGGGTTGAAAAGCTCAAGAAGAATATGAGATTCTTGAGGAGTTTAGGGTTTTCATATGAGAATGCGGTCAACATGTGTACGCGTTGCCTGCGATTTTTGGGTATAGTGTGGAAGATAACTTGCGGCCCAAGTATGAATATTTGGTGAAGCATATGGGAAGGAGCGTGGAGGAGTTGAAGAAATTTCCATAGTATTTTGGATTCAGCTTGGAGAAAAGAATAGTGCCTAGGCATTTGCATTTGAAGGAGAGGAGTGTTGAGATTCCGTTGATTAGGATGTTGTTGTGGAGTGATCAAAAGTTTTATACAAAATGGAAACAATCAAATCATTTAATGGTTGTTATGTAAGTGATTTTATTAAACTTGGTTCGATTTTCTTCCTTGGGCCATCTCCAATGGAGAGTGCCAAAGTTCTAAAAGCCAAAAAATGGTCTAATTTATCCAAAAATTCATCTCCAACCAATGATTGAGTTATAATTTTATGGAACCCATTAGGTCGATATTTGGCCAAGGGGGCATCAAGCTAGCCAAATGTAGCCCCCTCTTGGTCTAGCTCCTTTTAGTTAGTTACAATGATTGATTAAAATTTAACAGCTAAATTTGAAAACATTTAAGGGTAATTAATTAAATTGACTAATAAATTTAAAGTATAAACTTAAAACTAATAAATTATTGAGGGGCTATGTTTGGCCTCTTCAATTGAAGATGGTATATAATTATGGTCTAACACTGTTCATTGAAAATAATTTTTTACAAGGCTAGAAACCATCCATGTAAGTCTGAATCCCGAGAAATAGAGAGGAGTTGTGTTGTCAAAACATTTTTGGAAAATAGTTTCCAAAAAAAAAAAAAAAAAAAAAAAAAAAAAAAACGTTTTGGAAAATTGGTGGATGAGTGATATGGCACTGCTGCTGATTTTTCAACTTGGTTGATGGGTGCATGGAAATGCAACAAGGAGATGATAAACTTTAAACATGGAGGGGGAAAACAATCCCCGGTGGACAGCCTGCAAATCGTCCTTACCGTCACCGTAGTTACATGCTCCAGAAGATGTAGTAGAAATATAAGAATGGCAAACCATTGCATGTAATGAAAAATTAGGCACTGTCCATTCATTTCAAGTGCATTTGCATCGACAATCTTGAATGATACAGTTGACACCGTCGGAACACAATTAAACTCAGTTATAAATAAGAGAAAAGCTTGACGGCTTGCCGTAGTAACACCCAACCGGACTTCCTCAATCATTGGATCCTTTTTCTGATCAGAATCATTGTATCCCTTTTCACATGTCAAAGAGATGCATATATTTGGAATCATATGCACTTGGATTTCTCCACAAAAAATTGCACGGCTGCTGCAGTCAAATATAGAGAATCACTTCCACAGGTAAATCAACGGTTCCAAATCCTGTCAAGAGTAATCAAAAGACTTTTGCATCGCAAGAGAGGGAAAAATTAGCAATCTGCACGATCAACATAGCCACATGTTGCAGCGTATAGGTGCAATGTCACAAACAATTTCACAGCAGGGGATAGCAATTTACCAAGGATTCAGAGAGTCAGCTTTATTTTGTTAAAAGTTCAATGTCCGCTCCAACTTCAGCAATCTGGTTTCTTTGGAAGTCTGCGCTATTTTAGCAATATTTTCAACATCAAAGTCAATAGCTATCTTTTTCACAAGGCCCTCGAGCATCTGGTTTTAAGAAGTCACAAAACAGAATGAATATTACTGATCAGACCATATATAATCACGAAGAGGCGATTTCTGGTAGAGTAAAACGGCTCATGATAGTAACCAAGACAGCTATATGAGACTCCCATGTACAAGAAAAGTGAAACAGTGGTCCACCGAGTAAAATACTCTCAAACTATGAAAGCATGCGAAACAAAGACCCAAACAAGAAGCAAAACATCCAGGAAACAAGCAAAACAAAAAACAATCAAAGGAAACAAAAACAAGAGAGCAGATCATGGAAAGCATTTTAAGACTATTAGCAAAAAAATTGTATATTTATTAGGTGAAGAATCTATTATCCTTGTCTGACATAAGTTTTGTTGGCCTACCCAAGAAGAATACGTAAATCTATTCTTTATTGTGTATTTAACTATTTAGTTGCATTTTGGAAATTACTTGGGGACAAAACATCGAGTCATAGAAGTTTTATGATAACTTTCGGAGTTGTAGCATAGAACTGTTACTCCTTTATGAGGTTTGATTTTTTAGCCAAAATAGTTTCTGAGATTTGCCTAACACATAACTTTGGTCTCTGAGATTGAAAATCAATAGAAATGGTCACTGAGATTGTCCATCATCCATCATTTTGGTCATTCCTTTAAAAACTCTTTGGGCAATTTTCAAAGCTTCGTAACTCAATCGTTTCTTAACCAAATTTGACCCATAATATATCAAAATGAAGTGCAGAACAAGATTATACCTATTTGGAAGCCCAATGGTTGCCAGAGATGGCCGGAAAATAGCCTAAAATGTGACTGGTCCGCGGGAAAACTGAAAAACTCATTGGAAACTGGGTAAACTTTAAACATTCAAAACTTCTTCAATACTCAATGAAATTGAGTGATTAAAAAACAAAATTCATACTTCTCGATGAGAGGAAGAGCATGGTACCTTTCTCGACGGCTAGCTCGCCGTAGTTTGGCCGAAAAACGCCTCGAAAGTGGCTGTCTTGGTAAGAATATGAATGCTTGTGCATGTATGTTTCATTCCCTTCTTCGTAAGAATATAAATGGTAAACAAAAAGGAAACCTAATGAAAAGAGTTTCAAAACTTTTCATTTTAATAAAAAAATTATTTAATAATTTTATTTAATGATAAAGACAAAAGAAAAGAATAGAAAAAAAAAATAAAAAATAAAAAAAACACAATCCAAAGCGCGTGCAACACCCACTCCCTTTTCTTCCTTTCTTGCTAAGTATCTCACACCTCTGCTGCCGATATGATTCTTGTTTCTGACAACTCTATATAAATCCGAAACCGAAGGGAAGACAACCTTCGGTGCAGCTTCGCCGGCATAGCCGACTTTGCAAGTGTCGGCAACTCTATATAAATCCGAAACCGAAGGGAAGACAACCTTCGGTGCAGCTTCGCCGGCATAGCCGACTTTGCAAGTGTCGGAACCAAGGTCGAGTACAATAGCCGGTACCTCATCTGCACCAAAGAAACCAGAAATCCCCAAAAAAAATCATCAAAAATTGAGAAAAAAAAATGAGAAATCTATGTGACATGCGAGTGCTGTTAGATTTTTTATGAACTCACCCCCTCATCCATACATAATTGAAGCTAAATATCTCGCACCTCCAACCTGCAAATTTGATTCCCATACTACGAACCTTTGCCTTTCAAATTTTCTAGCAATTCTCAAATATATTAAACCAAAATATTACTCTCAAAGAATTTTAGAAATTAAAAAATTAACGAGAAATCCAATAAGAAAGTCAATGTAACATTCCACATCGCCCAGGCGAGTAGATTCTGTAAGCCTTATATGTATATTCCCATCTTTACCTAGCATGAGGCCTTTTTGGAGCTCACTGGCTTTGAGTTCCACCGGAACTCCGGAATTAAGCGAGTTCGGGCGAGAACCTTCCCATGATGGGTGACTGGGAAGTTCTCGTGTGAGTTCCCAGAAACAAAACCGTGAGGACGTGGCCAGGACCCAAAGCGGATAATATCATGCTACGATGGAATTGAGCCTGAGATGTGACAGTCAATCAGAACAAAATTGTATTCATAAAATTATTTCGATTTATTTTGATATGAAACTTGTTTTGATCGAGGCAACAATGACGGTAGAGAAGAGGTTCTCCCCTTAAGAGAAGAGGTGACGATGAAGAAAGGAACCTTGTCATTGATCTGGCCAAGACTAGTGTCTACGCTAGAAAGAAGAATGATCGTTAGACTTTCTTGAGAGATAGTACCTTTAGTTTAAGAAATAGGTACATGCTAATCTGTATTCAATTTTAAAAATAGTGTAGTACATGTTTAATTTTAGAAATAATGTAGAGTAGTACTCGTGTTTAGTTTCATAAATAATTAGTATTCAATTTTCAGAAATAATGTAGCACCATTGAATTTCAAAAATAGTGTAATATCATTTAGTTTCAAAAATAGTGTACTGCCGTTTAGTTTCAGAAATGGTGTGGTACCATTCAATTTCAGAAATAGTGTGTGAGTCACACGCGTTAGTTTTTATTGCTTTTTTTATTTTATTTTTTAATAAATTGAACTTTTTTCATTTTCATCAAAACTTAAATCATTTTCATTAAAGTTTGAGCGCTTTTTATGGGTGATTTTTTTATTAAAATAAACTTAACTCAAGACATTTTCAATAAAACTTTTTATTATATTAAACTTTTGTCATTTTCATTAAAACTTAAGTCATTTTCATTAAAGTTTAAGTTCTTTTTATTAAATAAAGTTATATGGTGGTTTATGTTAAAATAAACGTATCCCAAGCTCTTTTCATTAAAATTCCCAAGAAATATATAAGTATGTTAATCCAATTATTAACTTCCATATTATTTAGTTTACAAAATTTAATCTACAAAATTTAGTCTCTCTAGCATTACCCTTTGCTTTATGTGAGTGTGTTTGGACCTAATTTTACACTATCAGCTCGAGTAATAAAGGTCGTTGAGTGAGTATAGCTCTCAACTGTCGGATGAAAAAGTGGGGATAATTTTGTTATTGTTAAAGGATAATATTATCCCAAATAAGATGCGAATTATATCCCAAATAAACAGTACAGTTCGAATTGATTTGGGATGTCTGACGACACTTGGAAGTTTTAAATGAATTTGGAATTCATTTGATCAGAATGCATGCACGACAATAAAGATGATGGCTTTTGGTGATGATGTGAGGATGAGATGAGAAACCTAGGTAGGCTAGGTTTTTAATGCATGGTGATGGTGTTGTCAGATTGAGTGCAAAGTCATGAGAATTGATGGTGGGATTACAGTGTGCATGTCGTATGGAAGACTACTAACTATATATATATATATATATATATATATATATATATATAATTGGTGGCTGTTTAGATGAACACTATTTGTTTGAATCCAAGCATGCAGGTTATCTTGGGATTCGATGTGGTAAAGCTAAACACAAGGATCGAATTTGGTTGCATTTTTTTCTAAGTTTAGAGTCTTGGGAGTAGTAAGACTTATCCGAGGCTTAAGTCAGTGGAAGAGTTTTAATAGCATGGTAGTCTTTATCGGCTTATCAACTAGCGCATACTCATCCCTATAAATACAAGACACCATACAACATTTAGACTCCCTTCAATTCAACACACAAACTGCTCAGTGCAAACCCTCGCTCTACGCGAAACCTCTTAAGCAGCTTGAGATTTTTATTTTCTTTTTTGCGAACACATCTTCAATTTGGATAAATAGCATTGTGAAGGCAACCGGCGAACATCTTCCAGTTGGATAAACAGCATTATTGCAGTAGAATCAGCCGACCGCAGAGCATCTTCAGTTTGGATAAACAGCACTGCGTCGAGGCCAAGTGGTTATCTATCCAAGTCTCGGTTGAGAAGGATTTTCGAATCCTTATTGGCAGAGGTCATCTCATTAGCCTTCTCGACGAAGTGAGGTGTTACAGAATTATTGAGCTCGGCACATTAAATGCCGAGTTGTTTATGATTGGATATTCACAAGTTTTAGAGTTCGGCATTCTGACGGCCAAACCACATTCACCATCAAGACATACATCTCTTTTGAGTATTTGTGTCCGTTTAACTTGGTACCAATTCGACGTGCTTATACTCTTAAAAATATAATCACTGTGATCGAACACGACGTTGACGATCCGTGAACTTCGCAGAACTAGCAACCTTGTCTTCAGGCTCTAGAACCCGAAGGTCGAGACGTGTTCCTTCCTCGGCCACAGTCGCAAGATTAAGAAGTCAATAGCACGCCCAACGCGACATCAACAAATTTTACTCCTCGGCCGAGCTCGACCAACGAGTTGGCACGCCCTGCATACAATTGAAGGACGTAGTTAACTTATTAATTACTCGGCCTGGATGCTACGTAGGCTTGGTAATTTTTAGGGTTAACAGAGTGTAAGAAAATAGGGAATAAGCCGCACCCTTATTACA